>NC_139061.1:687500-1287500 GCF_965140915.1 Aythya marila | reverse complement strand
ACGTTGTGCAGAGTGGGGGAAAAACTTCACAAGGGCAGCACAGGAGATCTCTTATGCACCACCCATCCATTATGAGTATAAATCACTCCTTCTGTGAACTCCTTCGAAGCTCACCAAGGGTAAGCCAGCACACAGCCTGGGGCATTTGCTCCATCAGCAGCTCTGCTCCTCCTCTGGACACACACAGTCTGGAGCAAATTTGCACCTTGCAGTAAAACAATACTATGCAGAATATTAATACTTCACCGATTTTTATGATTTTTTAAATGCAGGCTGCTTCATACCTGAAAATACCAAGTCCCAAAGAAACACCACACTGTAATTAAAATACATAACTGGAAAACCAGCAGAAGGAGATCAGCAGAAGTCAGAGATAAAGCTGCTTCTGTCCACAGAAGAATCTGCATAGTGATGCTGCAGTTTTATATTCAGAGACACGAAACACTATTAAAGCCCAATATAAACCATAAATTATTCCATTTCCAGCCATGATCACTCACAACGGAGACACTGTGGATAAGCCTCTTTTTTTAAAACAGAACTCTGCGAAAGAGAAAATAAGCTTTATACAGTTTCATCCACTTAATTAACAGGCTGCTTGCAGAGCTTACACTCAAGCGGGGTCTCAGAGAACCTGTACCCATGTGCAAATCCATGGCTTATAGTGCATCCCAGCATGGCTCCCCCTTGCTATTTCCCCTATGCCAGCACAGTCCTTGCATCTCCAGCCTCACTACCAGTATGCTCATCCTCTCCCCCTCCCCCCTTATTTCTCTCTTTCCACTCTCCCAAGTGTTTTTTTTTTTTCCATGGGCAAAAAGCCGAGCAGAGCAGACGCAGCCTTGTTGCTGCTACATGAGTCAGTCAAGTGACTAATGCCTCTCCCTTTGGGTTTCCCTCCTCGAGCACACTGCTGCTCCCAACCGCTGTTGACCTCACCTGGGACATCAAAGCTGATCAGTGCCCTCTGCCATACAGCAGCCAGCTGGCTGCCAGGCTGGAGGGGCCCTGGCTGCCCCTCTACCTCCTGTGCCCAGCAGCGGGATTGAAATCCCTGCTCGCAAACAGGTTGGAGAAAATCGACAGCTGGAGAGAGATATGAGGAGTTGCAGGGCAACCCAGACTCTCCAGCATGCATGAGACTGTTTGCTGAGCTGTCCTGATAACATGGGAGTGAAAGAGGATCTGGATCAGCCACAGTCACTGTGGCTAATGGGGTTTCTACTAAACAACCCCCAACTGAGACCAGAAGGTAACAGCACTCCGCAGCATCAGGGTCCCTCTCTTTCCAGGACTTGTATCATCCAAGGACCATCATATCAGACATCACAAGAGGGTAAACACCCCTGGTTTTGGCCTTATTTTCAGAGACAGGGCTAGAACAGCATGGCTGCAGTGGCAACGTGTGACTGTTTTGCCCGGTGTGCCACCAGCCCCTTGACCGACCACCTCACTGTGCTGCTGGGACTCCAGAAACAGCTGCAGCCCCAGCACACCTTCAGCCACTTGTCATTGCCTGCTTTATTGGCATGCGGGAGCCAACTACTAATTTAAAATCCATATGGCCATCATTTAGCCGTGGCCTTTAATTATTTCAAGAGCTGTTTTCCAATGTACTCTGCAGCCACTCTCTGTTGACTTCTACACAGAAGCCCAGGAAACAGCAACCCAGTTGAGACCTTCTGCAGGTGGCAGAACGGGGGTGCAGGAAAGAGGCAGAAACCAGGTAAAGCACATCCTGCAATGTGGTGTATAATATCAAAGTCCCTAGATTCTTGCCTTGAAGCTTACTGCACCCCAGACTCATGAAGTTTTGTCCCCACCTCATGGGATGCTCTGCCGACATCTCCAGTTTAGACAGGCAAAGCCATACACTGGCATTTGCACTCAGGGTGTCAACCATAAGGACTGCATCAGGCTGGTCAGCCTGATGTCTACAACCAAAAAAAAACAACATCTCTCAACCTAGAAAAAGCCTTGAAGGTACCACAGACCCCACCTGGGGCAGTTCCTATATGGTCTAAGTCACCAGATGCCAATAACTTCCCTACTGCCACACAGCAAGGATCGTTTCCGCATGGGCACTGCTGATTTCAGAAAAATCTGGGTCATGCAAGGATTTGTCATGATGTCTTTCTGGACAAATAGCTGCTGCTGTGGTCCACATTTGGGTTTCCTCTGCAAAGCGCTCTGACTATAATTCATTTCACAGACACTTTCTGCAAAGACTACTTATAATGCATGTGCCTTCCTTCAGGTGATATTTGTCAGATTCCTACTATGGAAATGTTTTTACCTCCTGACAATACCCTTTAGATAGTGCCTATGGAGGTGGATGACTCAAGCTTGACATGATGATTTCCATCCACCATTTTTTATTAAAAATACTCCTAGCAGTTTGCAACGTGAAGACAGAAGCTGGACTTAAAAGGAATGTGGAAACCACAGAGTATGCAAAAACTGTGCCACAATTTTATGTCAACCAACAACAGCCCTAAAAGCTACATGCAAAATAGTTCCTCCCAGCCCTAATTTGTAATCTCCTGCTCAGAAATCGCTAAGCATATGGCAATAATATTCATCTGAGATCCCACCACACTCCATGGTCCCTGGGAGACAGGTTATGGATGGCCTGCCACTTTCAACTTCATCATTTACTTGGTGTTACAAAGTTAAGTATCGCCTAATATAGCTTTCTGTGAGTTAATTCCCTTTGTGACGGTGACAGCTTCTAAAAACCCTCACGCTACTACAGCACTGCAAATAGCAAACACCGCTGCTAGGAATAGACAAGCCATCAGCAGAGTGACCTGCTATCTCTCCAGCTTCTTTCCTTGCTGCCAGCATAGTATTTAAAGCAGGATGGAAAAAAACAGAGCAGAGTTGAAGCTGACAGATGGCTGATTCAAGTTGGGAAAGTTTTCATAGGAGGAAAATAACCAGTGGGAGAAGCAGCAGAGCAGCACCCAAGGCACACTGCTCTGAACTGCGAGTGTTCAACCAAAAAACCTGGGCTCTTTCCCCGTTACGTTGCATGAGGTCAGAAATATTTTTCATTTCATGATCTCCATATTATCCTTCATACCTTGCATGCAGGCTGCAAACACATGGCATTTGTCGGTATGTGTTGCAGGGACACGTAGTGGCAGCAATGCTGTGTCCCAGCTGGGCTGTGCAGCACCTTCTCCCTGCAGCAGCCCAGAGCTCACGTTTGCAGAAATCCTTCATAAAGCAAACAGCACTGAGATGTGCAACGCTAGACACAAAAAACAAACAAACAAACAAACAAACAAACAAAAACAGCTGGGAAAAAAAAAAAAAAAAAAGGAAAGAAAAAAGAAAAAAAGAAAAAAAACCTGACACTTGTAGGATCCTCAAGTGCACAGGAGCATAATAGAAAATTCCTATTGACTTCCCCAGGAAGAGCGTCAAACCTTTAATGCTTTAATGCCTGTGACTGGAATTTGTCAATAGACTGGGACTCCCTTGGGATCAAAATCTCATTGAAAAAGAAACCACAGGGAATTTGGCACCTCTTTCCCAGCCTATGTGATTAAATGCAAATATGTTATTGGCATAGAGCTATCACAGCTTAATATATCCACAAAGCTCCCATACAGTGACATTAACTTCTCAAGGAAGAACATTTTGTTACTCACCCTGAGATAATTCATGCTCAAAGACAGGAAGGCTATTTCTGTTTTGGGTTTGGACAGTGAGCAGTGCTACCTTCAGCACAGCTGGGCACTAATCTAGTACTAGTGACAAATCCCAGTAAGATAGCGACTGCCAACTTAATATTGCATATGATTTCCAATGGGTAGGCTGTGCTCTGCTAGCTAGCACACAGAAAAACATCTCCAGTATCTTATGCTGCTCTGGCTTTAGTGGATGTGAATGAATTCAGTGCCACTTCTGCATTCACAGGTGGAAAAAAAATGGCCTGAGGTTGAGCTCTTCTCTGCTAAGCTAAGAACTGGGGCATATCTTCGTGGCAAAGATATAAAGCCCTTGAAAATAGGTGTTTGTAAAGCAAAAGGCTGTCAGAAAAAAATATAACTAAATTCTAACAAGGAGCCTGTGCTTAACAGCCAGAGAATAAATGGATGATAAGTTAAAGAGCTCTAACCATTCTCCTGAAGAACGAGGGGGATACTCTTTGTGAGCAGACATGAATGAAATCTGCTGCTCTCCAATTCAATAGCACAGTTATAATAGGGCACAGACCAAATTAAATGGATGCAGCACTCGCATTAGCAGCGACTTGGTCACTGCCTTCTCAAAAGACAGCTCCTCTACGTGTAATTCACTTCATTTGCTGTTAATTAACGGCGATGACCCACAGTGTCTCGAGCGCTGGTTACTCCTCGGGGAAGGCAGGTTCCCACACTGCTGCTCCCAACCCAGAGATTCCATTGGGACGGTGATGCTGAGTGGGCTGCAGAGGCTTGCAAACCACCCAACGTGGCCTGGGGAGACAGCAGGGAGACACGGGAAGGATGGGAATGGGGCTGAGCTTCTGCATGTGACCTTTCTTCCCACATCCAGACACAGACCTTTTCCGTGCAAACAGAAAAAAATCAAAGAGGAGTTTCCCTCTCACGACAGGATCACCACAAGTGTGGGCTACAGCCCTGATGCCACTTGAATCAGCTCTTGACATCTGTATACAAATCTCAAAGGCAGTTATAGCAGAAGTGCTCTAATCAGGTAGGCATAGCAGAGAAACCTTTGTTCTCTGAATTTAAAATAAACAAGACCTCGTCCAATGTTGTCCTGTCTGTGTGCAGCCAACCCCTCTCATCCTGAACAGAGACAACAGCTAAAGGATACACAGAAGCAGAGCCAGTTCACTTCTGTTAGAAAACACAAAATCTTCAAGCAATGCTCCAGTAACCTGGGAGAAGTGCCCAGAAGATGCCTCTGCAACCCTTGTTTGCCTTGGGTCCCAGCTTGGCTGCACTGAAAGTGGTTTCTCACACGACTCATCTCACCTGAAATGCTTTCTGCACATACATATTGGGGAAGAAGAGAGGCAGTGACAAATACTCTGAGAGCATTCTGTTTCTACATTAGGTAAGTTATTACAAAGTTTGCAAAACCAAAGCTGAAGGTTCACGGTTGAAAATGCTTGAAAACTGAAGTCTGATTCACTAAGTGCAGGTGAAATGAGGGACGGAGGGCAGAAATGTTGGCTTTCTGTTTTGCCATAATGCTCCCAACCTGTCCTGGAAGGGCTGTTTCCACCTTGCACCATTCCCTTGCTCATTTACTCATCAAGTTCTCCACCGAAAACGCTGGCTATGATCGTAGCTTGTACCAAATGTCCACTGGGAAGCAAACCAAAAGCTTCAAATTGTTCCACAGCCCTCAAAGACCAGCTGTCAACAACATTAACTTTTGCTTAGAAATGACCCTAGTGAGCCACAAATTGTCTAGAAAAGGAGACTTTCCCGCCACGAACCAGACTGGGAGTCTACCTGGCCTCACATCCCGTCTGCAGGGCAGAAGGGAGAAGCAACCACCAGCTTCCAGAGGGGAAAAATGGTGGAGATCCTACAGGCAGCAGATGTGGATGACTTTCCTGATAACCTTTGCCAGTCTGAGACCGGTCTGTGCTCCAAATCATTGACCTGGAAAGGGGAATTTTAAAGCTCTTTCCAGCTTCCTAAGCCACAAGCCACCTCTGAGCATCTTGTTACACTGTGAAATAGAGAGAAGCCTCCCTTTTGAAAGGGCACAAAGCAAGTGAGAAGACTTTCTCAGGAAGAGAGATTCAGCTCTGCAGGTTCCTGGGGAAAGGCTGAAGACATCTTAATACAAACATATTAGTTCCACTTTTTCTCTTACCAATTTTGCCAATAAAAAGCAGCCTTACTCTTTCAAAAACTGCTTTATTTCTAGGCAGAAGGACAATATCAGAGTTTAAAATCAGCCCTCAGCTCCAAACATAACTGTGGTTGGGGACTGTTTTTTGTCCCAGATCTGCTGAGCCATCTCACTTCCCACTTGCCTTTCACTCCTTGCTTCAAGGGGAGAGCACTTTTCAGGTTATTGCATGGCAATGCTACCAAGAAGGTGAAAACAAGCCTTTCCAGTTCTGAGCCCCCTTGGAAAAAAGCAATGACATTGCTCACCATCCAATTCCTCCACAGAGATATTTGCTAGCTGTTCACTGTCGCTGCCGGCGGAGAGCGATCGGTTCAGGTAGTTGCCTTTGTACAACAAGCCAGCTGTTACATGGTGGAATGGCATCTTCTCCCTGGGCACAAGAGAAAAGGGAAGAGAAAGGCTTATTTTAATTATTTCTCATTGCTTTCTCTGAACAGTGCAATAGCCTGCCTTGAAAGAGCAGCCAGACCAGTCTTCTGAATCCTACACCAGGGAACGTGCACCAAAGTTGGGTGCATGACTGATGGATTGCAGATTTTATTTAGGTCTGAAACAGGAGCTAAACAATCAGGGGGGAAAAATCAGCAGCTTCTTTATGCAGGGCAAGAGTTAGCAGAGACTGAGCAGTGGTGCCTTAGGAAAATATGAGTCTCTAACAGTCATATTGCAGCTTTCAGCATAGAGATATAGTATTTGATAATAATTATATAGTGCATAGGGGTCTACACTGACATGCAATTAAAAAGCCACAGGCTCCAGCAGCATGATTTCCAGAGTCATGAAGGGTCTGGACGCCAGCATCTGACCCCGCTCTGGAGCGCTGGGACCCCTTGGATGGATCAGCCCTTGAGCAAGACACAAGTTGCAGCAGTGCCTCCAATCCAGACTTCAGTGGCCCTTGCCGAAAGAAGAAAATTCACATTCGAGTAGGGCCCAACAAAGAACATTTTCATCTCACAAATATGACAGCTAAGAAAAAATACTGCTCGTTGGGAGACTGTAGCAGGAAACTGTTTGCAAACTTAGCAGGTATAAACACCGCAGCCTAGTGAAGGGCAGCCATCTGCACAGACAAAAGTGGAAATTACTGTCAGCAGCACTTACACATTGATTTAGGATACACAAGAAAGAGGCAAGTTTGCCAAAGTCAATTGAAATATTAAGAGGAAGATTTGTCATACCCTTGGCTGGTTTCAATCAGCGAAGCCCCATCATGGGCCTATTGCATTTTATACTGTAGGGTTCCCGCAGCTCTAAATCAGAGAAGCCAACAGAGCCACCCAGGCACCACTAGGGATCTGGCTGTGGGTCTCCACCATGGCTGGAGCGTGGCCAGGCTGCATGGTTCAGTGCAGACCACAAATATATGCTTACACGGCAGCTTTGGCAGAGCACACTCCTTCACACCTGCAGGGGACGTGGCCCCTTCAGAAACAAGCTCCAAGGACATCCGCACTCTAGCCATGCCAGGACACCAAGGTTTCTTGGCTATAAAGAGGTAAGTACCACCTACTGCAGCACTCCCCAGCCAACACTACAATTACGAAGATGATCTGGCTCTTCCACAGCCTTATGTTCCCACAACAGTCAATAAAACAGATACATATATACACATACACATCTAATATACACACACATCCAAGTACCACTTCGGCAACAAATGACTTGTTGCTTCACTGAGTTAGTAAAAGCTTTAATAGACTCACCAAGAGCAAACTAACCTCGAGACAGCGGAGAGGGAAGAAAAGCCATGAGGTTTCTTTCACATTGCTTAGCACGTCCCTAGAATCTCTCTCACAGTAATTATGTAAATAAATCCTAATCGTAATTTTAAGTATTTTTATTTGGGAGCCAGTTTCTTCAGCAGCACATTAGAAACCGTAAACAAGGTTTTCTTTTTCATTAAGCATATCTGTAATTTCCCAGCACTTGCCAATTAATGTATTTCATTCTGATAGTTGCTCACTCTGACATATTGCTCTGCACAAAGACAGCGATTTTTCCTTCCCACAGAACGACATGCGGCCGATGTCAGCTTTGGTGCTGTCTTGGATCCCAACAAGCAGGGCTGGAGAGACACTTCCAGCACTTTGCGCCACCCTCATTACCTTCCAGCCCCACCATAAAGCATTCAGACAGAAATCGATCCAGGCTTTCTCTCCATAATCACAAGCCCGATGTAAAAGCAATTACATTGCTTTTCAAAACCCTACCAAATTAAAGAGAGATTTAAATCTATCGCCCGCAGCAGACCAGGCGGAGCTGCGTGCAATAAGCCCATGAGCTGTGGCCAGCTGTGATGCAGTGGCAGCACCGGCACCCACGCGGGACTCACCCATGGCCAGAGGAAGGGCATGGAGTGTATTTCAGGGCACTAAAGCATTCCTGAAATTGCGCTTGCTTCTATAAGCATTAAAACAAAATAAAACGAACAAACAAAACTAAAAAAAAAAAAAAAAAAAAAAAAAGCATCTCCCCTGAGGGCTGAAGTACCTAAAAGCAGCCCCCACCTGGGATCTAGTAATGCATTTTAATACTGTGTGGGACCCATGATATCCCAGAGTGAGAAATTTTGGATTTAATTCAACCACCTAGGTATATTATTTTTTCAAAAGCGCCAACATTATTCAACAGAAACCCTGCAGAGCTGCTGGAATTCAGCAGCTCTCAGCCTGCCTCCAGCTTTAAGAAGAGATGCTCAAAGCCAGCCCAGCAGCAGCTCCGGAGCCAGACATCCACAGGAGGACATGCAGCCACCATTCAAGAGCACAAAGGGTCCTGCAGATGGGACCCATCTGTCAGCACAGAACTTGCACAGGGGGAGAAAATGGCCGAAATGGGCATCTTAAGGTGTGGGCCATGGGAGAGCTCAAAGCACAGCATCATGTTTTGCAAAGCACCATGTGTTGAAATACGTAAAAAGCTTAATGGAAATATGTAGGTGCCCAATGTCAGTGTGGGAACAAAAGGTCTGACCTAGCACAGACCTGCTTGGTCCAAATTATTTCTGGATTTAGCCAAAAGGCCTGTGTTAGAAATATAGGAACTTTAAGCTGGCCTGCAGCTGCCCCATCTATTGCCAACTGAGATCCCAGCAAACTCAAACCATAAATGAACTGGTGATGATGGGACTGCCATGCACCACGGTGATGCCCATCCCAGCTGCATGGCTGGCAGTGATGCTGATTTTCAGGATGCTGAGCACTTCCTCCTACTTCAATGTGTTAAATTTGCAACAACGTACACCCTCATCCTCTGGATGGGTGCAGGGAAGATGCCCCAGCTCTTGCCCATTTTATGGAGCTGTACATGACCTTGAGGACACTGGTAAGCAGCATTGTTCGCTCCCTGTCTCCAACAGACACATTTCCCACAAAGCACATTGCAAACTGAAAGAGGTTTCAAAGGCATAGTGGGATTTCAAAGCAACAAAATCTCCTTGAATAATATGAAAACATTGACATTTAACCAAAAAAAAACCTCAAAGAACCCATAAACGTGTGTATGGAAATGTTACCATGGTACCTTGCCAAGGTTTCAGTCTCTGCGCCAAGCTCACCAGCAGGTTACATCCCCCGTAACGCCCGGCAGCAGCACTGCCAGCCTTTCCTTTCAGCACAACCACATTTGTGAAATTTATAAGATGTTCGTAAGCAATTTTCCATCAGAAAAAAAGAAGGCAGTTACACGATGCTCACATGTCTACACTCACTCCAGTTTGCATTCTTCCCCAGCTCTTGTGATATGTTTTTTAAAAAGGCTTTCACACCCAATTGAAAATCTACACAGCTATTAAACTGGAAGGTTTAGCTTAAGCATCAGTGAACGAGATGGAATTGGGATCAATTTGTATCGATCCTGGATGTCCCCTGGTAGTTACCAATTTGGAAAAGATTTCTTGCTAACCTCTTTCCCACCTCTTCCTACATACAGCACAAAATGATGCCCAGAGGTTGATCCTGGTTTTACAGCCTCAGGCTCATGACATACATCACTTGCACTGTCTGGCCTGGACCGTGTATTTGCCTTCTGTATTCAGCTGTAATTTGGTGGGTCTGGACTGCTGCCCAGGGAGTTGTATGGTACCTGGGCTAACGTCCCATCTTGGATGCTGACCAGCCCCACAACCACTGACCAGACAGAAACAATGCTGGTGAGGACTGGTGGGAATATGGTAAGACTGAGGTGTCCATCTCTCCCATAAATCTGGCTGAAGCTGAGCAGAGGATTCAAGCTGATGGTATGTGAAAACACACACATGGGTGGGCAAGCACACACGTGCAGTACAATAGTGTAAACTTCATTTTCATAGGGATAAAATATACAGAAATCCATAGAAAACCCATGAAGCAACTGGATGGTAGGGAAACCAAAACAGTAGGTGTAAAGTCTTACAACTCTGCCCAAAAATCCTTATAAAAGTCATCAATTGAAGTAATGGCAATAATGATGCTTCTTCCTGGACAGAGCAACATTATAACATCTAAGGCAAATAAGAGTGGTGACTTCCAAAAATGTCCCTCCTTTTCCCCAGAGCTGAATGATTGCCATTATCTTTCCAGGCAGGCTGTGTAATAACTCACACTTTTTAGCTGGATCCAAAAGGAAAAGCAAATAGAGTCCTATGTACCACCTGGGAAATTCCTGGGCAATTTAATCCTCTGTGCTCCGGGCATAACACGTCAGACAGGGGACAACAGCATCTTTCCAAAGAGTCTTCATTACTATTCTGATCTGTTTTTCTTTCCCTGCTGCCCATGCCTCTCACCCAGGCAGGCAGCAACAGCTGAGGGATGCAGCCAGCCCCTGCTCTCTGGCATGGGAGCAACAGCACTGGACTAAATCCATACGTCTCTGCTTGTAGCCAATATATTTAAAGGAAAGCAAGTCAAGCGTTTTGTTGCAGACACGTGGCTTTGGCAAAATCCTTCTGCTAGGAAGAGCACTAAGTCACTCTGTACCTTATCACCTGCGTTTGCTATTGCTAACAATAGGTTCAGAGAGAGGGTTTTTTAATTATTTTGTGCAAAAACTTGGCACCTCCAGTAAAATATGAGCCTGAGCTACCAAAGGAAAGCCTGAAGGGCTCGAAGAATCTCATTTTGGTGCGGGGAGAAGCTCTGAGGATGTGGGGAAGGGGAGCACATCAAGAGCTCTGTAATGAGGTGTGGGGATTTAAGCTCCCACAATAAAATGCAGAAGTCTTATTTAATCAGTCTCAACTCAGGTGTGTAAAGAGACGAAGGAATGAAAAGTGTGCTCAGGCAGATGGCTTTTTCTGTAGCTACAAAATCAATATGAGTGGGTCTTGGAAGGGCGCCTTGGGATTGAGAAAAATAAGGTCTGGTGCAAGGGAGCCTCAAAAGGAAAGCCCTAAAATAGATCCTTCCAGGGAGGAAAGTCTTTGAGGAAGTTCTGGCTATTGATACCAAATAAAGTCAAATCCCCCCAAAACACATGGAAAAGAACATTTGTGCCATATACAAGCAGATCTATTGCAGGAAGAGAAAGACAAGAACTTTCCCGCTCCTGGTCTGCTGCTGCAGCCTGCATAGAGCAATAAACACACCGGGCCATTTTGGAAAGCCAAATTTCCTCAGACTGTAATGCAAAATCAGTGGGCTGTGAGTGCAAATGAGCCCTAAAGCTTCCTCTGAAAGGGTTTTGTTTCTAGTTCTGGCAAACAGGACTAATCCCACTTTCCGAGAGCAGGGTTGCTAATCAGAAGCTAGACATTGTATTTACACTCTGTGCTATGTAATATTTTCATAGAGCAAATCCATCCAGTTTCATTCCACACCTTTTACCAGGATATAAAGACTGCAAACATGAGACCCTAACCCACAGCATGCATGCACATGAGCTGCACCATGCATTTGCTGGTGGTGATGCTGGTACAGGCTAAAGCTGGCTCCCAGGGACCACTTCCAGCTCTGGCCATATGTGTCCCCATCCTAACCACACAATACATGGCATTTGTGCTGGATGAGATTATTTATTTGCATTAGCTTAAGAAAATATTCCCATTTCAGAAAATGACCAAAGAAAATCCCTTTGGCTGATATTGGGTTGGGACACTAGCAATAAAGTTCCCCATGGTGATAGTGGGTAAAAGGACTTTATAAACCTTGGGCCGCTTTCAGAATTTAAGGATGTAACCATGGAAGAAGTCCTCTGAAATGAAGAAAACAAGCTCTGAGTGACAAGCCTAATGGATGTAGTGCCACAGAGGCACTTCACAAGCCACAAACTTCCAGGTTTGAAAACTACAAAGCAGTAGGCACTTCAGTTGGTTTTGCACTCTCCACCTTCTCCAGAATATCTGACAATTAAGAAGAAGAGGAAGGTCACTTTTAAAAACATCACAATGCTAAACAACTGAAGCTGCACAGCTGCCTTTGAATCCTGCATGGCAGAAAGGAAGAGCTGAGGATGCCAGGTCAAGTATAAAATAATGCACGTTTCTTTCTGAATGCTGAACATGTGAGAACACAGTGGGATAGCTATAAATCACAGTTGTTGTTTGTTATTTTTTAACTATGGCCCAGGCTGATCCTCAGCTTAAACCGCCAGGAGGAGAGGGCTGCAGTGACCTGATAGCTCCGTACCCACAGGGCAAGCACATCACAGAAAAGGGTATAAAGATGCTTTTCCATTCCCAAACAGGCTTAAACTTGCCGTCACAACCAACTCACCAGCATTTCATCCATTCACACAACCTTCTCAGTCTCCAAACCCATTCACAGACAGCAATCCCAAGCTTTTTGTCTTCCTTCTCCCACTTTCTGCCATTTCTGCAGCCCCCTACCTCTGGCTGCAGGGGTGGAGTTCAGCCATGGTTAGTCCAAAATTTCCAATTTCACATAAACCACAGCTGTCTTTGAAAGCTGACATTAAAAAGCAAAAGAAAAGTCAACAATGCAACAAAAACCCAAACCTTCCTCTCTCCCCCTTCCTCTTAAAATTCACCTGAAAAATGGAAAAAAAAGGCAGTCTTGGAAATGGAGCTTTTAGCCCTCGGCAGGCTGTGGTGTGTGAGCACCAGCCTCCCATCCCCTTCTGTAGGCACGGCTCCTCTACAAGGAGGCTGGACCTGTAGTGTGCATCAGGCAGGCACTGCCAAACAAACAAATAAACAAACAAAAACAGAGAAACAAACAAACAAAAACATAAAAAACATTGTTTGAGGACACAGTAA
Organism: Aythya marila; assembly: GCF_965140915.1. Classification (NCBI taxonomy): domain Eukaryota; kingdom Metazoa; phylum Chordata; class Aves; order Anseriformes; family Anatidae; genus Aythya; species Aythya marila. The sequence continues at coordinate 1,274,410 of NC_139061.1, read as the reverse complement.
GGCTTTATGAGAGGAAAAAATGCAGGCTACTAAAAAGCTTTAAAATCTAAAGGTGAAAGGCTTCCATGATGGGAAGATGAGGCTATAAACATGCAAACTAGAAATTAAGCAAGAGTTTTTAATGGCGCAGGTGATTAACCGTTGGAACAAACTACCAGGACAAGTGACACATTGCTATCTCCCAGACAAGACCAGATGTCTTGCTGGAAGACATGCTTTAGCCAAGCGCAAGCTACTGCACTCAGTGCTGGAGGTAACCGGGTGAAATCTAACGGCTTGTGACGCATCATTTTCCAGATGAGATGATCATAAAATTATGATCATAGAATCAGATCATAGAATCACAGAATGGCTTGGGTTGGAAGGGATCTTAAAGGTCATCCAGTTCCAACTGGGATGCCAAGCAGGCAGGGATGCCACCCACCAGATCAGGTTGCCCAGGGCTTCATCCAACCTGGCCTTGAAAACCTCTAGGGATGGGGCATCCACAGCTTCTCTTGGGCCTTAAAATCCAGAAGTCTGTGCAGACACCCAAAGGGACTGAGCAGCCTCGAGGCCAAGATGAGAACACACTGAATAGAACCATCAGCCATGCCCTCCTCCCTGGGCATTGTCCCAGCCTCCTTCTACCTCACCTTTGCTTTGCCTTTCCCTACCAAAGCTATGCAGCTAACACTGCCAAAGAGACCAAAGCCACCGCATGTCCTTCCCAGCAATCTGAAAGTTCTCCTCCCACCCTCACCCAGTCCTCAGCTTCCCTGGTACTCAGGAGACAGGGCCATGGGCAGAGTCAGCACATGGCACATTAGGCTGAGCACGCATCGCATGTCAATGGTGCAGGCAAGGCTTTGTGCCGTCATCCACATCTTTTCAGACCATGTCACGCAGCCCTTCAACGGTCCACACTGCTTAAACACAAAAATATCAGATTTCTTGCTTAGCTTATTTCTTTCAGAGTGGGAGACACCGGCACAACAAGGTAACACAGAACTAATTAGCCTGCGTGTGTCATCACACAGGGAAACGAGGTCCTTGCTGTCAGTGAGAGAAAAAGGACAGCAGAGCTTTTAGCTGAGATGAAGAGAACATCAGAACAGCCAGGAAATGTCACTTGTGCATCTCTAGTCCCTCCGTAATGCATTTCTACATGTTCCTCTGCTCTGTTCAATGGGCTTCTCCTTCACTAACAACTCTTGGGTGTTTGCTTATCGAGAGTGTCTTGGGGACAGTGTTCTGAGCATGCTCCTGTTCACTTACTCGTGTCCAGTTGCCTTCATTTCACATGCATAAATCAGACATGAAGACATTATTAGAAGCAATTGCTGGCACCCCCAGCACACTGAGCAAGCATCCTATTTAAGAAAACAATATACAATGGATTATTCATAACAGACTGAGTGCGTCACAGATGAGTAATTATAAACATGAAATATATCAATAATGACAATTTTTACAGCAGATTTAACAAAGCAACACACTACAAATACCCTGTTGGTTGCTTATGTATTATTAATGAAATGCCAAAACATTTAGTTTTTTTAATAGGACAATTCATTACTCCCAATAAATGTGACTTATGCCAGGCCTCTTCTTTAAAGGAGCCTTTGGACATCTGGTGAGGGTTCATTTTTAACAGCACTAGCTGATGGTTCCTACAGAAACTTTCCTTGGAGCTATGAGGATGGGAGCCTTCAACATATATAAATGAGACAGAAAGTAATTAAAGTGGAGAGGGTAATCACAACACTGGAATAATTTTAGTATAACTTGAGGTGGATCATATTATAAGATTCAAACTGATATACACTCCAAGCACTTCTCCACCCCAGACATCCAGGGCTGTTAGTTTCTTTGGTAAAGTGTCTTCACACGCACAGTATGACCCAACTTTAAAACACAATCCAGACTGCAATGCCTTACAAACCCAGTCTGCTGGAGAGGATCAGCTGACCCCAGTGAACACCCACCCCAACAAGAAGTTTTCAGAATCACGTCATTAATAATAATGAGGCTAGTTATTACCAATTACTACTATGCCAGGAACTGGGTATGATAGGAAAGGGTTCAAAGGCTGTTGCAGTCATGGCACCACTTTATGCAGAAAACTGGAAATATCAGCTGCATTTGGAAGCACAGGATGCGTTGCATTACAAAGAAGGCAACCAGGGTAACTTTGCCCATCCACAGCAGCTGCTTAAAGCCAACCACAAGTCCATTTAGCTGCTTATGGGACAAGTATATAGGTAGAGCCCAAACCTGCCATGTCCTCCATCTGTGCACAGCAGTGGGGAGGGATGGCTGCTGTCAAAGCCCTGGAGCAAAGATGCTGCAAATCACTGAAGCACTCCCTGAACTCAGATCTGAGCACATGCTAGAGCACCTTGTCTCCCAAGACCTTGATTCACAAGTAAGCAGACCCTACCAGAGAGAGCTCAGCAGCCCTGAGAAACTCTGCGCTTCTTTCTTTTCCAGCTACCGGTCTTTGGAAGATTATAGCAAAGCTGTTCCAAGAAACCAAAATACTGCTGGAGCGCAGTATTTAGCTCTTGGGGTGGCACAAATTACAGCATCCTTATTTTTATGTCAGTATTTATTTGAAGGAAATGTACAACAGAAATCTGACACTAGCTGTATTTTAAACCCACGAGCACTCTGTAAACAAGCTAGACCCAGAGAGATTTGTATGTTTCTTCTTGAAACATAAGGAGAACCACCGAGACTGAATAATTGAAAACAGTTACAGAGACTTCGTTTTCTTGTTTTTCCTGGGATTTGTTCTTGGGCTGGCTGCTCCCAACCTCAATACCTGGCAGGGATGATCAACTATTTGGAATCTCATTAGCATAATAGTTGACAGCTCTCCGTGGGGGATCACTGCCCTGGAGGAGGTCACCAATATGCAGAAAAAAAGAGTGCGGAGGGCATTTCTCTTCAAATGCAGTTTTTAAAAGGGGTCAGAACAGAGCATCTAAGATCAAGTATGAATACATAAATATATCTCAACTCATTATTATGACAATTTTGGTAGCATCTTTCATCTAGAGAGGTCCTCAGACCCTTGGAGAAGCTTGCAAATAGGCTGCACAGATATGTCTGGGTCTTCACATGCATGTCCACAGGGACACGCTTGACCTGGGGGCTGCAGCAATCATGGGAGGTGATGGTAAAACTCCAGTTACCTTCACTGGGACAGGTTGCAAGCATCAGCAGTGCTGGCTCAAGCCAATGGGCTATTTATGGAGCTGTTTGCCTATGGCTTTGCAGAATTGGGTAAACCTTCAAAACGATCCTGGTATCTATGCAAACTATGCAAACTATGCAGCTATGGTCCTGCAAATAGAGGAGAATGAAGAAAACCTCATTAAACTGGATCAATCTCAGAGCAGGGGCGGGCTCGCCCGCAATTCATTAACTTCAGTGAGTCTCTGCCCTACTGACCCCTTTGCAGAATCAGGCCCCTGGCTGGAAGCGAGTACAAACACAAAGAGAATTTAGGTTAGGAAGGAATTAAACCAAACTGGAATTTGTGCAGGATATCAGCAGTGTCTGTTTCCTCAGCTATTCCCTTCTTGTAAGGGATGCGACCAAGAGAGCTCTCAGTTTCTTGGGCTCCCTCACGTCCCTGTTTCTAGGTGTTGGCATCAGGGAATAAAGATCCTGAGGAAACTGCTTGCACACACACACTCTCTCTGCACACACATGCCCACCGCGCTGTCATCTACAGCATCCCACCCAAGCGTCCTCCTGACTCTGCAGGAGACAGAGCCTGCAGGCAGGCTCTGTAGCTTGTCAAAGGCAAAAGAGATGGATTTTGACCCTTACTGCACTTACAAATATCCCAAACCGTTCTGCAGAATGAACTGCAGATATCTCAGGGAAGAACTCAAGGAAGAACTACCACAACCATGCATGATAACAATGGAAGTCCAGGAGGGAAAGGCAAGGGGTGTTTTGGAGAGCCCCAGGCAGCAGCGGCAGCACTGAGCTCCCCCAGTGTGGCTGTGCACCTCATTGCTGGGGCTCGGGGACAGCAGGGGGCCGCTGCACCTTGGCACCCCACTCTGAGACCCCTGCACCCTGCCAGGCACCCACTGATGCTGCAGGACCCCAGCCCCAAGCAGCTGCAACCTGCATGCAGGCTGCCCAGCCGGATTTCATGGGGCATGGGGAGGTGTGTGCTGCCTGAAAGCCTGAAAGCCTCAGCTGCGAGCAGACTTAATGACAGCACGCAGTGCAGACGTCTAAGGTTGTTTTTTTTTATCACGCTATAAAAATGTATATACAATTATGCCCTGTAAGCCTCCGCAAGCAGATATTAAGTTCAAGGAATGAAAGGGCAGTTTTAGAACCACCCACTGAATTTCTATACATTTTCCGTGTCCTACCCGTGGACTTCAGGTTCAACAGACTAAATCCATGCTGTGACTTTAATTACCATTGCTTAAAGCCTTTATTTGGAGAAACATTTTCATATTTTTGTGCTTTTATCAAAGTAGACTGCCTTTAATTAAAAGCAGACCTGTAAAATGGTTTGCTTCTAATGCCCTCTTTTCACGATAGCCCAAGTACTATTGCATAATACCCCGTATTTACTTCAGTTTCTTGCTTACACTTTTTACACTAACCACATTCACAGGTTAAAAATACAATTAAAGACTATCCAGTCTTGCAAAGCTTCTCCATACATATCACTTCCCCCTTAACAGCTGAGGTAACTGACATATCTTTAGCTGTAGCCTGTGTAAAACCGAATAAAACTGACTTGGCATTGTTTACAGGACCCATAAAAAAATCATTTTAGTTTACCTTAGCAACCCACCTGGCTAAAATGAATGCTCTCAAACCCATTCTACATTGCCAACATATTCTGAAAAGGCACTGCCTGTTTCATTTTACCTCTCCAAATAGACTGCCTACCATATTTCATGCTGAATCAATAAAGTTATATGTGCACAAATCGACTAAAATGATGTTTACTGGTATTTCTAATACAAGTAGTTTTTCAATGGGTATTTTGTTCAGCTTACAATAACTCTGGAAGATAAAACATGCATAGTACTATCATCTCAATACTGGTCAGACAATGATTTTGCTTAGAAATTAGGTCGTTTAAAGAAAAATAAAATGAGAGGACTTGCATTGCATTATAACTTACAGAGGAACGTTTCCTGGAGGCTGTATGAGATGCACAGGACCAGCCATTTAAATGTATTGAGACTGGGCTGGGGATTTATTCTGTTGATGGAAAGCCTGGACAAGTGGCCACAAAAACGTTGTTTATATATTCATCTATATTTATATATACACCCATATATCTTGATATGGTAGGAATAAGCTGCATCAGCAAGCACATTATGATTGGATAAAAACTGCATGATAATGAAGTCAGAGAGTGAGAGTACAGCGAGAGGAGGTACAACCTGGTCTTCCCATGCAGCCGACATAGGAAAGGAAGATTTTGTCTAAATTAGCATTTGTACAAGCTATTTCTTTAAGTTTTGGTGGGTTTGGTTGTTTTGTTTTTCTTTCTTTTTCTTTCTTTTTCTTTTCTTTTTGCAAGATTCAATATCAAGGAGATACTCTGAAAGTGCTTTTGTTCATGTTCACTGATGAAATCCATCAGTTTGCAGGATCAAGCCCTGGCCTGGTTCTGCCCCTCTGGGAAGTTAAAGGAAGGTGCTGCACTAGCAGCACGAGGTCTGCACGCTCCCTCAGAGTGCAGGACCAGCTCCTTCAAGACGGAGCCCTCCAGGGGCAGATACCTGCGGCCCTTATGCTACCTCCAAGTTTCCACCAGCGCAGGGTTCAGCCCAGCCCCACCATCTTCCCTGTCTCCGCTCTGCACACTGGGGGTCCTGCTGGGGACATGCAGGCTGCCCCACCAGAGCCAGGGAGAGGATCTAGCCAGAAATGCAGCACAGGGAGATTTATCTATAGGTACAGTGCATACTCTGAGGAAACAGCTAAGGATCTCCAAAGATGCCGAAATCTAAAAAGATAAAGCTTATTTGCAGAAATAAATAGTCACATCACTACACACGCATGTACATGGGGAAAGGACGCACACAAAGACCCTCTCCCTCCCCATAGTAAGCCAACTCGAACCTCCTTTAGGAAAGAAAAAAATGTCATTGGGAGCTCTTACCTGGTAAAATTTATATTCCCAGCTACCAGCACACCTACAGCAGCCAGCTCTCACTTGGCGTCACACAAAGGTGCGACAGCAGATCATCTCAGGTCACAGACGTTTACAGCCATAAGAAAAAAAAAAAAATAAAAAAAAATCCCAAAACAACCCAAACCCCACAATATGACACAAATGATATCCCTGCAACGGTAGTCTCGTTACAAACAAGATGAGATGAAGGAGGGGTTTTTACTTGCTCCGAGGCATCATATGGAGCTTAATCACAGGCGGTTACGTATATGGTGCTTTTGGCCTTCAATCAAGTGTGTCATTTTGGTGGCAGCTGCCTACGTGATGTAAGCAACCTGGGCAATCCAGTCCTTTGCCAATCACAGCCTCGTGCAGCTATTTCACAGCTGAACAATGGGAAAATTCGATTTCCCACGCAATGAGGAGGACGGAGTTGTAGTCCAGCAAGCTCAGCGAGCAAGACAAGGTCCCGCACCTCTCCTCCAGCAACCACAGCCCGACCAGACCTCAGTGAGCCGTTGTTCCCTCTCTGAGTTCCTTCTGCTACCGTCTCCTCGCGGAGCCCATCTGTATCCCGACGACTTTCAACACGCTCCGAAGCCACCGAGAGCCAAGACAAGCTTGCAAGGTGCCCAGCAAATGAGTGCGACACAGTGCGGCACGTGCTAAGGAGGATGCAGCTGCTACATGGAAAACAGTGAAACTTGGTGGGTGGAAAAGGTCTGAGCTGCTGGTGAGTAACAGGAGAAACAGCTCACACTCAGGACATCAGCAAAGCAGCTCAACCTTCCTTAATGCATTCCTTTTGATGTTCAAGTGGGTAAATCAGGAGGCAATCACTGCAAATCATATATTAAATCTGGTGATTGAAATTATCCCTGAAATACAACGAGGCAGGGCTGAATACATTAAACCCATTACTAGGCGACCGGGCGACAGGCAAGACTCTCTTTGGGAGTCTTCTGGGTGCTGACACCGGCATCGGTAGGTTTTAGGGGCCAAATTCCTCCCTCGTTGCCTTGATTCCAACAGATTCATTAAGACCCATCTACTCAATCGTATGGCGGATGCTCCCTCTGCTCTGGGATCTTCCTTCTTAGCTAACTCCACACGAGCAGGACACCGCAGAGACACCGAGCACTTATTACATCACCCGCGGTAACAGCGGGCCTCGAAATAAAGACCAGGACTCCCCGGGCTGCAAAAGTGCAGTGACGCCGCTCCATGGCAACTCGGGCCCCTCTCCTCCCGCACGCGTGTGTGCCCACGGCCACGGGGGGAAAAACCCCAAACCACCACAGCGCCCGAGCCACCGCCGCGCCACCGGGCAGGAGCGGGGGCTGAGCCGGGAGGGGGCACCCGCAGAGCCCCCGCCCAGCATCCCCCGGCCCCGCGGGGGTCCGCTGCGGGGCTGCCCCGTCTGAGCGAGCCGGCGGGGTGGGAGAGCAGCCGGCAGCATCCCCGGCGCGGCCAACAGGTCGGCTCCCGTTAAGCGCCGGGGGGGCTGCAGGGAGCCCAGCGGGGGCTGCGAAGAGCCTAGCGGGGGCACCCGGCGCTTCACCCCTCCCGCTGGAGCCTCCCCCCTTCCTCGACTCACCTCTCCACCAGCCGGCTCCGCCGCTACAGGTTTGCTCGGCTCCTCTCCCCCCTCCAGATCGCTCCTGGCCGAGTTATTCGAAGGAGGAGGGGGGGAGGGATGGAAGGGGGGGGGGGTGCGGGAGGAGGCAGAGAGAGAGCTGGGCGGTGAGGATGGCGGAGAAATAAAAAGAAGAGAGGGGAAAAAGGAAAAAAAGAGGAAAAGGGTTAAAAAGGGGGAGAAAGGGAAAAAAAGGGAGGAAAGGGAAAAAAGGGAGGAAAGGGAAAAAAAGGGGAAAAGGAAAAAGGGAGAAAGGAATAAAGGGAAAGAAGGGGGTAAAAAAGGAAAGGTAAAAAAGAGGTAACAAAAAGGCAAATAAAAGGGGGAAAACGGCGAAAGAAAAAGGGGGGGGAAAGGGCCAAAAAAAAAAAAAAAAAAAAAAAAACCACCCCGCACCCTGTGTATTGAAGGCGGCGGATAACGCCGCCCGAGGAGCGGAGCGGAGCAGCGCGCTGCGGCTCAGCGCCCCATGGCCCCGCCGAGCCCCGCCGGCAGCCCCCGGGCAGGGCGGCGGCGCTGCGCCCGCCCGGGGCCCACCCTCCGCCGCGGCCCACCTTGCGGCAGGCCCCCGCTAACCCCTTCCTCGCCGCTCCCCCGCCTCGCTGCCCACCCCCTGGCCGCGGAGGGGCCGGCCGGAGGCTGGCTCCAGCCCCCGCCGTGCTCCCCGGGGTTAGCGGGGTGAAGGGCCCCCGGGGAAGCACTGATGTGGGGCCGGACTCCTTCACTAGTGGGCTCCGAGGGTCGGTGGGTGTATGCTGCTGCTGGGTCTGTTTTTAGGAATAGGTAGGAATAGGATGGGGGGGGGGGAGGCACTGGAACAGGTTGACCCAAGGAGCTGTGGGTGCCCTGTCTGTGAAGTGGCCAAGGCCAGGCTGGATGGGGCTGGGGGCAGCCTGGGCTGGGGGCAGGGGGCCCTGCCCGTGGCAAGGGCTTGTAACTGGGTGGTCTTTAAGGTTCCTCCCAACCCAAACAATTCTGTGAGTCTATGAAGCAGCAATGGAGGAGAAAACACATCTGCACACGCCCCAGTGCTCCTGTGTGCACAAGCGAGCGTGCTTCCCCGCACCCTGTGCCCCAGCCTGGGCAGCCCGCCTGCCCCTTTTGTGCTGGGGAGCAGAGCAGGGAGCCGTGGGTCACCAAGGCAGGCAGCCCCTTCTGGGCACACCATAAGCACATGGCTGGGGGATCTCCGCCTGGTATGAACAAATCCACCAAAAATCAAGTCCAGAGAAAGCCAGGCCAGGGTACTTCAACTGCCTTTGCTGGACCCAGGACACAGCCTGGAAACACCTCCGGCACCTACAGCAACACTCCCACAACCAGGTGAGCACTGAGCGAAGACCAGGGCCTTCACAATAAGCGTCGACTTTACAGCTCAAAGGCATTTAGCTTACATCATGCACGTGCTGTACTTTTCAAATTTAAAATCCTCCCCACCTCCTTCCTTTCAGCCTTGTGGCCACCACATTTCTCACACTGGGATTTTACCATCAGAAGGGATATGCTCACCAGCCATGGAGCCAGGGGCAGAGGGATTTTTTTTATTTATTTAGCTGGTCTCTTTGTACTAGAAATCCTATCTCCATCGATTATCAAACCACTGCTTTGCCAGCTCAGCTGCAAAACCCAGCTACAGGACTTCTGTGTCCTGCTGCCTGCTTGCCCTGTCCAGGGCCTGGATGGAGATGCAAGAATTTAGCAATGGTCCAAGTTCCTGACAAAACATTGGGGTGTTCAGGCCTGGCTACATCCTGTAATTTTACCATTTTGATGAAGCAATTTTGTGTCTAGTGAGGACACTGCTTCTGTAAGCTGGCTCTCAGCACTGTCAGGGGAAGCTGAATGTTTCATCAGGATGAGACCTGGATCAACCTCTTTGCATCCTTTTACTTATTTTTTTTTTTTTTTTTTTTTTTTCCCTGAACCACAAAGCAACTTTCACAAGTGACTTCCCGAGCTTCATCCAGACTGCATACGTGAGTAAAGCGGGGTAAAACCCTCTCACTTGCAGCACGTTCTTCCCTGCCTTCAGCTAATTTCCTTTCCTTCAGCTCTGGAAGACATTAACCAAAAAGGTTCCAAGCTTCACAGCTCAATACAGTAGCTGGAAAATCCATTAGGATTATATATTTATTATTAAAAATTGTTAAAGAACCAAGCTCTCATTAATCCCTAAACATATCCAGAATAACTCCAAACTCATGCCTGTGTAAATAAGACCAGCCTCTAGCCCTTTTCTCTTCTTCTCCCTGAGAACTCAGAGCAGATCCTGCCAGACCTTTGTTTTTAAGAACCTGTCCTTGGTACCAACAGGGGCAGCAAGAGGACGGAGCGCGCTCTGGAAGGTGATGGCTGCCTTGGAAATCAGTGCCCCGATGTCCACATTGCGCTCCTGAAAATGATACAGCGAGAGACAATATAATACTAATGTGACAAAGCAAAGTGCTGAAAAATTATGCGAGGCAGGGCAGGTTGTTGTCAGAAACCTGCCCGGCTGCCTGTTGGGGACCAGTGGTGGTTGTCACTGTCAGTGCCGAGCCGTCGCTCTAATAACAAGAGGATTATCGCTTGATGTAATTTGCTTTCAAGCTGCTGTACACCAGTCAGACCGATTACAGTTGGGTACCTCCCAGCTCACAGGGAGATGCTCAGCAAACCCGCAGCCATGAGGCACCACAAGGTCTTAATTTCAGTTTCAGTGTCTTTTTAGATGAAGGAAAGCAGTGGCTGAATGGTGAGCTTGCAATAAATATGGCAGCAATAAGCGTAGCGTCCAAGAGGAGGCAGGGCAAGCCAGTGAATGATATGAGTAGAGGCAGGTGTCTTAAAAATATCCCATACATTACCTAGATGTAAAGTCTGTAAGGGTCAAACTTAGAGGTCCCTTAGAGAAAGTCCTCTATAGAAATTAAGTAGTTGTGCTCAGTCAGGAGCAATCCACTGAAATAAAAACTATAGAAGGTCTGTGATGGCCACAGAAATGAGGAGGCCCGTAATTATTGCCAACAGTACTGAGGGGAGTTCGGTCCACTCCAACTGTAGATGTCCCAAGAAATGCATGTCCAGACGCTCCCTGGAGAGGGTTCAAGAGCACTGCATGGTCTAATGGCTCTCACAAGTGGGATTAGTTTCTCAACTTTTAGCCTAATTTTTTTGTATTGCTTAATTTCATCACATTATTTCTGATTAAACGCTTTGTGGAAGGCATACAATTGCTCCCTAGCCTGGATTTTCATGTTTTAATGATGGTTAATTATTCCAGGAGAAACTTTTATTTTTACTTCTTATTCATTGTGCTTTTGCACTGGGTGGTTTATTCTGAAGTTTAATTAGAGCATTTCAGAACTAAATATCTAGATTAAATCATTGCTGAGCAAGCTCTGCTCAAGGATTTACGACTGCTGTGCTCAGCCTCCACACACCTGCTGACACACACAACCGATGCACTGATCGATAGGTTATTTGGGCTCGCATGTGTTGATCAATGGGTTCTTTAGGCTCACTCGTACTGATCAATGGGATCTTTGTGATGGAGACAAGCCTGCTGAATGCTGCAGGGGCTCAGGGAAGCAACATCTTGCTGCCCCACTATGCCGTGCTCTCCTGCACCCCATCTTCTTCCTGCTGCAGAGGAAGGGGATGGATGAAGGCACTGAACATGAGGGGTAGAAAGGGCAGCCTAAAGCCACTTCAAGCACCGGAGATGGCATTGCATGCACTGACAGCAGGCCTGGGCCGCAGCAGCTCTGGCAGAGTCACATCTCCAGCCCCACCATCTGCTTGAATCCAAGGCTTCATTTCAGCCTATTAGAGAGATTGGGGCTGGCTGCAAACATCAGATGTAGGCATAGGTTTGGCAAAAGTCCATCCCTCTCCTGCTGTCTCAGACACCAAGATTTTGATTCAAGCTCATCTGCAAATACTAAAAAAATGTCAGTTTTGCAACAGAGTCCACCCTGGTGGAGCTCATCACAAAACGACACCTTCAAAAAGACAAAAAAAAAAAAAAGAGAGAACTCCTTATATTACATTATCTCAACAAACTGAAGCTACAGACAAATGTGATTACACCCACAAAAATCTGCTTGCTCCCAACTGAGAGTCCAAACAGTGGCAGCTACACTGAGGCCAGAGGAACATGCTGGTGCACACACAAGCTCTTCCCTGCAAGCCTGACATCCAGCGAGCTCCTGCAAGGGGCATGGCTCCTGGATCAGCAGCACTGCCCATGTGTGAGAGAAAAGCACCTCCTGTTCACGCCACTGAGCAGGCTGGTTTTATGCTCCTTATTTACACAGAGCTCTGGCACACTGTGTAATGAAAATGGGGAAGGCTTTGAGCCCTTTGCTAGCCCACAAAAATAAGATGACTGCGCCAGCACTGCGAGGCAAACAGCCCCAAACCAAACCCAGAAAACTCACAATGAATTTCAGTGGGGAGGGCTTTTTTTTTGTTGTTTTGTTTTGCTCTTAGAAAGATAGCCCTGTAATTTAGTGACTCATACGTTCTACATCCTTTGTTGCTTTTCATTTTCAACATCTTTAAACTGTTTGTGGAGAACTCACTTATTTTTAGACTTCCCATCAGTGAGAGACATTTTAGCTGGTTTGGAGGGGAAAAGCTCCATTGAGATTTTTGTATCTGGGGTGTTAATAGGCAAATTTCCTGATGGAAAGAGATTTCCTTCCTCTTCGCTCTTTTGCAGACTTGGAAGCCGGGCGGTGATTTTTGGGTACACCAAGGTCTGACCTGATGGAGGGAGGAGGATGGCCACAAGCAAATGCAGACACGTGTAGGAGATTGAAGAACAAATGTGGGCTCTGGGAGCACGATCTTCGTCTCTTGTCATCAAATCTGAAAATCTCCTGCCATGCCCTGGAAAGCCTCTGTAAGTTAAAGGGGGAGAGCATGCCCCAGCGCAGCAGTACCCCAGATTTTTCCATGGTAGGGCAAAAGCATGAAGAGTAGTTTAGATGCCACAGGGAAAAAAAAAATAAAATTAAAACTATATATCTATCTTTACTTTAAAAATTCATTTTTTTCTCTAGAAAATTGATCTTTCAAAACAGAAAATGATGTTCTAGTCAGCTAATAGATTTGAGTTTGCTTTGGTTTGTTTACAAAAGCCAACACCTCTTTTCACATTGCAGTTTGAATCTTTTCTTTTTTTTGAGGAACTTTAAAATTAAATTAGAAGAAATTTTGAAATGAAAATTAGTTCTGCAGCCCTAAAAGTGAGGCACTTCATTAAAAAAAAAAAAAAAAAGCTGAATCCTCTCTGCCTTTTTTTTTTTTTTTTTTTTTTTTTAATTTTTAATTTTAATTAAGTCAATCAGCAAGGAAAAGGCCTCCAAACAAAAACTACACCAGCACCAGACGTCCCTGAGCCTCCAGATATGCATTCCTCCACCTCTGGTCAGCACTGCAGTGCACTCACTGCCCTCAGGTCTCCCAGGGCAGGCACCTTGCTCAGAATGAGAGCGAGGGATGTGCCTGTGCAAGCAGGGACACATCCTGCTCCTCCACATGCAGACCGTTTGCATGTGTCCAGAGCACACTCCAAAACACATGCTGTAGACCCAGTGTTGAGCCCAATGGACACATCCCACAGACCTTCTGTCTTGCACTATGGAGATGCTTGGATTTTACCAGCACGTGCCACCCTAGTGCAGGCAGCGGAACACGGGACAGGACCAGCCACCGTCCCTGCGGTATCCGCAGGTGCCAGCTGGCTCCGCAGCCGCCACATGCTGGGCTCACCTCGTGCCAGCTGCTGAGAGTCGGACGAGCTCCTGAGCCCAGAAACAGCGGCGGCTTTCTGGCCAGCACAAAGGAGTCTTTTCCAGGACACATTTGTAATATTGCTGAAAGCTGCAGCCCTAATGGAGGGCTGGAAATATTCCACAGTGTTTTGGCTGTCACCTCTCCCCAGTGTCACAGAGAAGTCTGAAATACCCAGATTCTGTTCCGCAGTCTCCAACCATCTAAGACTTCAGAGTAGGTATACATCCAGGCCACTGCCGTGCCTTCTGTCCCAGATGTTATTGTGGCTGTAGCCCGATGTTACCCATCCAGCTCTTCCTTTTAGGTATGCACAGCCCAAACCAGCCTAACTGTGTGCCCAGCACAGAGCTCTCTGCTCTACTCGTTATCAGGCTCCAGCTTCATGTCCGGATGAAGCCAGCACTCAGCATCCTCTGGAGGAGCTGCCACGATCTCCCCATTGCAGATGTCCACACAGTGCATGTGCAAGATCAGCCTTTGCCATTTCACAGGTCCTTGCAAAACAGCACAAACTCACTTTGCTCAAACCCCAATGACCCAAATTCATCAGTCTGTGTCTTGGGAGAAACATCTCCAAGAGAAGTTGGCTCAGGGAATGGTCTCTCGCTCAGTAAGAGCAAGGCACAAGGATAAATGTGCATAGACTGCAGGGTGGACAGTGTCAATAGGATTAGTTTGTTCTATTATTTGTCATGCCATATGCCCTGGTACTCGATCCACAAATCTGAGCCATCAGCTGTGAACACCTGTCAAGGAGTTAAGTAATTTTCCAGTTTCTGTGTAGAATAACTGGAGACAATAAGGCTGATTTAATCAGTAATGCAGAATCCAGAAATGCAGTGGCTTAAAAATATATCTTGGTATATTTTGTAAAAGAAAACCTTTCTGTATTAGAGTTTAACCAGAAGAGGGAAAAAAAAAAAAAAAGAAAAAAGAAAAAACAAAACTCCTTAGTGAATGTATTGCAGTACAGAAACAAGGCAGGTATTAGGTGAATGTGTGGTGGAAAGGAGATAAACAGGACACCATGTTCTCCTGCTTGTCCACAGGAGACAGAAATCCCCATTTAGAAAACCCAATAAAAATGTAATTCTTTCATAACAACTGCATCCACTGTATATTGTTTCTCTGAGTAAAAAAAAAAAAAAAAAAAATATAAGTGACTTTGAAGTCCTCCAATGCCATCAAGAACATATTTTTCCCCCAAGTATCTCAAAAGCAGCAAAAAATATGAAAAAAATTAATGACTGCTAACAGCTGAAACAGATGGTCTGCTGTGAATCCCCACAGCCTCCTGCAACTGTGAGTCAAGCCATTTTTCAAAATGGTGAAGAAGGGGGGTGGGAGGGGCAGACAGAAATCAATTTCCAAGATTACCAGGCTTCCAAAAATCCATTTGGATTTCCCAGCTGAGAGACAACAAAAATGGAGGGCTTGGCTGGTACAGATCCTCCATGGGCTTGATCCCAGAGCACCCCTCACCCACAAATCATGCACTCATAGGTGTTCTGGACACGTTTTCTTTCAACACAGTCCCACAAAGATGCGGGATGAGGATTTACTCTAAGATTTTGGCCAAGGACCATTTACACCATCAGATTCCTGACATGTGCACCCACTGCCAGTCCCCAGTGCTGTTCCTGCTGCCCACCCTCGGGAGCAGCATCCCTCCCGCCCCGTCCTCCCGCCCCTGTTGCAAGGAACTGTTTGAGATGAGAAAGCCACTTGCCAGGAGGGAAACTCCGGTTGCCTGCTCCTCTGCTGCGGCTCCTCTGTCTCCCCGGGCGACTCGTCCCCTCGGCCACCTTCATGCTTGGGCTGCCCCTCTCCACGCTCTTCGATCAGCCCCATCAGGCAGATGCGGCGGCAGGTTCGCGGAGGTGTGCGAGCTCATCATGGGGAGAGCGAAGCCAGCAGTGCGACTCTATAAGGAGTTGACAGAAACTTACTGCACGCACTGTACCAGTTTATCATTTATTTAAATTCAATCTTTCAATAATTCATGCCAGCCTTTCACTGTGGAGCAGGACAACAATGGCAGGAGTGCAGTGACACAGGCAGTGAATAACCACATCTGGAACAGATGTTCAGTTCTAAATAAAAGCTGGTTTTGCAGAGAATGTTAAACACCATGGGAATAGTATGCTTTGGGACACAGCCCTGCTTCTTCCAGGGGGCAGCAGCAATTTGCTCATATGTTTTGCAATGCAGAGTTAGGACGGATCGAATGAAAAATCCAAGGCTGACTCCAGCTGCAGCCCAGTAGTTGTGCGCAAACCTGCAGCATCCAAATGCATCTCTGGGCACAACCATGCACTGCTGCCAGTCCACCCAGATGCTCTTAAGAGCGAGCTGGGTGAGACCAGTGCTCCTGCATTGAAGGGAGGAGGGCACAAACACCCCTGCAAGAGGAGGAACTGAGAACTGTGCTGGTATCTCTGCAGGGTGCCCACCTGCACCGGGTGCACCCAGTCTCCAAGCCCTCAGGCAGGGCACCCCCTTCCACAAGCATCTCCCCCCCACCGTGATGTGCAGCCCTCCATGACCAACACCTCCAGCATGGTGCTGCCAAGCCTCCCCTGTCCATCCTCGCAGTCTGTGCTCTGCTGCCTTGCCATCTGAGAGACATCCGTGAAGCCCATTCCCCACCACGATGGGCATACGTCACCACAGATCCCTCTTCTCTTCTGCACCCAGTACAAATGGAGGTCCCCACTGCCAGGACCCTCCATGCTTGCAGCTTAGTGGGCTGCCATCTCCAGTTCCCCAATGGGACATCAACCCATACTGTCAGTCACCCCAGTATTTTGGCAGTGCCCCAAAGTGATCCGCACATACACCTTTATCCTCCCCAAACCCCCATCCCTAACAGCCCAAAATGCTGGTGCACTGTGATGTCCCCTCCTCATGCCAGCTGCCCTTACCTCTGTTCTCCCCTGCCCATCTGTCGCTGGCTTCGCTCTCCTTGTATTTGGTTTTTAAGTGCTTTGAAGCAAGAAATTATTCACCATTTTGTCTGCAATTGCATTACACCTCACACACTTGAGGCCTGACCCCGGACCAGACCTCCAAGGTGTATGATTATTATTACCACTACCAGCACTGTTATCACCGACCCTGAGATTCCACTTGGGCTCTTGTTTTGGTCCTTATATTTTTTGGAATACCTCATTTATCACCGTGTTTTTGCAACACGTCCTGTGATAGCTGGACTCGACTCTATGTCTGGATAACGCAGCTTTACAGACAGCTTTCATAGCAAGTTTTCCTGCTAATAGCGTCTTGTTCTTAAACATGAACCTTGCACTTTACCCTGTTAGCCAACCACTTAATGTCAGAAAGAAATAGCGGTTTTGGTGTTTCGCTTTTTTCCTAGATAATGGCTGGTCTTCTAGATTGACTTGATAATGAAATAAGTAATGACATTAAAGCCCATTAATCAGTAACAAGCAGTGAATAATACAGAGTGCAAAGCTGTCAACTGCTCCTGAAGGACAAGCTAAAGGGAACCCTGGGGAAATAGTGAAGCCATTCAAAATTGGGTCCCCCAGTCTCTGCGTCTTCCTTCTTACCCCCTTAAAGTGACCAACAATCAAAGCTGGCCAGTTCTTCCCTTGGCAGAGCTGGGCTTGTGCCAGGCTGCCCAGATTAGACCTTGATGTTTGAGAAATCTCCACAGCATTCACAGCCCCGTTGAATTTCACACCTAGCGGGAACTCACTTTCAGCAATTTCTTCCGCTCCCTGGTACAAGACATGAAAAATGAGGGAGGGATTTGGGAGGGCTACTCTCTACACACACTTCTGATCATGCTAACATCGGTGGTAAGAGGACGTGGCTCACACCTCCAGCAGGATTTTCCCCTGTGAGCCTGTTCTGACTTGAGCTCCATTTCCCCAGAAGCATCCCCAGGAGGAAAGGGCACGTTGTGTTGCAATGAACACTTGTAGTTGTCATGACAGTGGGTGGATGACAGGAAACGCTACAGCAGATCTCAGAAATAAATGTCTGAGCAAAGCCACCCCTCGGAGAGAGCAGCCAGCGGGGTCACAGTCAAGAGCGCAGGCATCTCTATTAGCGCAGAGGCTGATTTATTAGTCTCACTGTGTATCTACACCCACAGAAAATGTGGTACCCTTGGGGCCAATGTCTTCAATCCACATTTATAAATGTCTAACCCAAGGGACTGCTCAGCTGTGTTACACGGAGCTGGTGACAGCTTCCCTCCATCTTTATAGGAGGCACCAAGAAGCACAGAAGAGGGATCCTAGGAAAAGAGCTGTTCGGGTCTGGTTAAATAGCAGCGGGGGCTGCTGAGGACCTTTCCCCATGCAGAGCTGCGAGTGCTCAGCCTAGGAGAGTGGGGACACAAGTGGTAGCCCTGGCAATGGCACTCTTCTGCCAACCCCCCTTTCTCTTGCATGCAGAAAGGATACCACAGTGAAACTAACTTCACGCTTTCCTGCTCATTTTAGGTTAGAAATGAGTAACTAATGTTAGCCATAATTGTGGCAAGAAATAGGAAAAATGTCATGTAAAAGAAAACTATTTTAAGCTGCTTTAAAATTTTTACTGGTTTGAATTGAATGTTAATTAAGCAGGTTTCTAAAAAAAAATAAAATCAAAACAAAACAAACAAACAAACAAAAAAACAAACCACAAACAAAATAAAAAGATATACTCATGAGATGGACTGTGTGTACAAACAGAGGTGGGCACAAACCTCCAGGCTGTGGAAGTTTCCCTTAGCATTTTCCAGCTAGCCCCTGTGACAAGGAAGGGGGGTCTCCCCTGGCCTCGGTACCACCAGCCAGAGCCTGCACTGGGTCCTCCAGGACTGAAGAGACAACAGCACGTGGGAGCAAGCCCTGGAGCGAGTCAGTATGATCCAGCTGGAGTATGTCATGTGTGAAGGGAAAGAGGAAGGAGCAACAGGAACAAGTGGAAGCAAGTGAAGTCACACCAAAAATAATGAAATCACTCAGTGGGTAGTGCTGCTTTGGGGCAGGACTCCGAGAGGCAATGGAATCTCCATTCTTGGGCAGGAGAAGGCCCTGCACATCTTTGGGCAGGGGTTGGACTAGAGGTACTAAGGGTCTCTACCAGGTTAAATTCCTTCTGATTTTGTATGGTTTTGCAGGGTCAAAAACAACCATGAAGAGGAGAAGCTTAAAAAAATGTTTGTTTGTTTGTTTGTTTAAAAAAAGGAAATACGTGAAACCCTTTTTAATCCCTTTCAGAGGTCACCTCTTCTCCATGCACCTTAAGCCCATCTCCCAGTACTCATATGTGGCTGTGAACACAGCATGGAAATGTCCCCACTTTGGTGGGGCCGTGTCACCGAAATGGTTAAGTAGGAAAGCATTTGCAACCCAGCCCAGCTGGCTGGCCAAGCACTGCAGTGCTCCTGGCCCTAAGTTTACTTTCCTCTTTTGCTTTTCACTCCCTCATGCCAAACGTAAGGGTCTGGCCTGCCTCACAGCCCGCTTTGCCAACACGATCACAGTGACTCACTCAACAGCTCTTCATCACAACACATTCTTTCAATGGGACTTCATTCTGGATGGCACCATCTTCACAATCTGATGCTGGAGAAAGGCAAGAAATGCATAAATACGTGTGCAAAGTGAAGGGGGAAGGGGAGCAGTGGGGTTGGGTCAGAACATTGTGGAGTGACACTAACTTTCTGTTTTACCTCCACCGGCAGGTAGCCAATTTCACTAATAAGAGAAGAAACCCAGCTCAAAGGAAAAAGAAAGGCCCTCACATCACTTCTTCCATCAGGCTGACACCTCTTCATCTTGGGGAATTTAACATCTGTTACATAATTCAGAGAACATGTGGTTATTTTCCAGGCTTATTAATAGCTCCAAACCTAAGACTGAAAAGGAAAATCAGCAGCTGCTCCAGACTTCACCTCTTGGAGAAATAGGTGAGAGCAGGTACAATGGCTGGCTGGGGGTCAGGGCTTTCACTCACTCCAAGGCTTCTTGTTACAAGCCATGAAGGACAGAGTTTGGACTGCACCTCTGCTGCTGGATCTCCATCTGGATCTCCAGATTTTCTTCATATCTCATTTTTCTCTCCAGTGAAGGCACATTTAATGGGAGAAGGCAGAGGAAAGGGCCTCACTCTCCACAAGAGTGGACTGGAAGAGTGCCTGTGGGGGGGGAGGAAGATATTTCACTGCCCCTTGCATACACAGAACACGTTTATTCATCAGGTATTCAACAGCGTCCAAGGTGACTACCAGGGCTTCCAGGGACTTTGATGTAATGATTTTTCTTATGCCTATGCCACCCTCTCTCTAACTTGGATAACAGGTTGAAGAAGTGCACTTGGCACCTGGAGCAGTGAGAAGGCCAGTCATAACCTGGAATTCTGCTTCTGGCAGGGACAGAAGTACACCACCACAGGCATACCTCTCTGCTCAGGAATAATGCTCCCTTAGTAGGCACTTCCAGGCACCATTTAGGCTGGGCAATAGCCTCTGTAAAGGCAAATCTGTGGCTGGAACAAACACTGTGTGTCTGCTGTTGAAATGCACAACACGCAGCTTGTGTGCCTTATTGTGCAATGGTAAAGAGAAAGCCCCCCCAGCCTTTGCCATCTTCAGTCCATCCAAGCATCAATGACAATATAGGGTCATGCAAATGATTTTTCAGTGGCAGAACCTAAAGTTAAAGTTCAGCTTGCTCCAGTCCCAAATTCATGTGCGGCTCTAAGCCAATGAAGAAAAAGCAAACCTGACAAAAGATTATGACTAATGCAAAAACACTTCATTTTCTGGCACTTGATAAAGGCCAAGAACATTTGACAAGAACAGCTAAGTTCACCAGAAACCACTGCTCACCGCAGTGAGGAGGTGGTTGCTGCATTCTGTTCAGCTGCAAGCCCTGTCCAGTTCAGCCACTCCCACGGGAGGTGTGTGACCCATGTCTAAGAGCTCAGTTGGCCACTTGCAGAACAGCAAAGTGCAAGGCCTAAACTATCAGAAACCAGGAGCTAGTCTTTTCCTAGCTCACATGATGAGAAATGCTTAAGTACTCAACAGGACAGAACAGAACCCATACATCTTGTCCTACTAGGAAAAAGCAGGCAGACTGTTATTCTTCACATGCAATCAATATTCAAATATTTATACAGTGCAAAGCATCAGCAGGAAAACCTTAGGAATATCCACTCAAAGACACGACAAGCTTCAAGGCAACTCCAGCAGGAAACAAGAGTCCTTGGCTCAAGACCTTCTTTCAAAACGAACAGAGAGATGCCTTTAGGCAGCACAGCCCACCTTCTGACTCACTATTGGATCAGCAGAGCTGGCGCAGATCCCTGACCCAAGGGACTGCACATCACAGCCTTCACACGGTCAAGAACCACAAGACATCCAGCCTGCCTGGGGGCAGGAGAAGGGGGTCATGGACAGGACCTGTACTGCAGCCTGGAGCTTGGCCTTGCTTGGGTTTGCAGCTGATTCTGCTGTCTCCAACAGGCCTTGCTGGCTTGTTTGCTCCCACCCCAGAGCTGTGCGTTATTCAGCTCCCCACTCTACCCGCTGGAGAAATTCTCATGCAAACTGAAATAATCTACTGAAAAGTGAACCATTTCCCTCAGTCTGAATTCACTAAATTCAAGAACTGTCAGCTGATCCAAAACTACATTTTCAAACCAAAACCAGAAGGTACCATTTTGGCAGAGGAAAATAGCTGTTGGCTTTGTCTTAATGTAGATGACATTTTTTTCCTTCCCTATACTTCTTTCACCCCCATCCATTTGAAAGTTCACTCACTTGTACTTTCATGGGCAGCACCATCATATTTTTCCTGTCCACCTACCCGTGTTTACCTCTCCACACAGATCTGAAACAGAGACTTCTTATTTCTTCCTCTCTACCTGGACTGATGCTGAAAGCTCTCCTGAGAGAACATTTGCACAAGGAAAGCTCCCTGTGGAGTTCCCTGGAAGAAATTACTTGCTGCATGGAAATGGCAATAGCCACAAGACAACTACACCGCAGAAGCATCTGCAGGGAGGGGAGAGCCTTTCTTGCCTGACATCAGCCTGACATCATCATTTGGCAGTGGTTTCCACAGCAATGCATTTTGAAATACACTGGGTGCAAAATCTTGCCCAGGGAGATCAGCCTAGCAAGACTTTTCAGAAATATTATTTCCCTATAAATCCAGACATTGTGGGATACTCACACTGGATCTTACATTCCAACTATTCCTTTTTGCCTTTGTATACTAAACTCCAAACCTGCTGCAGGGCAGCAGTTCTAGGGTCAATTGGATGCAGCTCAGTTTATTAGCATAAATATGGAGCCACAGGATATTAGGAAAGGAGCGTGCTAAGAACTTCAAAGCTCTTGGAAATTTAGAAAGCATCTAATTATAACTGTTACCCAAAAGGAGTTTGCACATTATTCATAGTCTTTAGAAAAAGCAACTGGCAACGTCAGAAAAAATATAAAACGAGGATTTGGAGTACATGACCTCCTGTTCACATTGTGCATTTGCCATGTAATGAAAGAAAAACAGGAAAGAGTCTTGCCAAGGTATGGAGAGGGGGAAAGAAAAGGCAAGAAGACAACAACAGAATTGAAGGGGATTTTGTTGGCAGAACTTGGAGATTATTACTGCTCCCTTTCACCCGACTTCTCTAACACAACTGCTGTGTGCTGAGGCTAATGTGCCAGGGATGCTGCTGTGAGTGTGGAACCACTAGTTCATCACCCTGCACAGGTCAGGTGGATCCCATCCTCAGAGACCCAACCCAGAGTGCAGGCAGCAGCAAGGAAGATGAAAGAGGGTTTAGGTCAAACTGTGGCAGGGCTGGATCTAAGCAGAGCTTTAGTAGGTATTTATTAGGATGGCAACACTGGAAGTCCAATGAAATAAATGTAGAACAGCAAATAGCTAGTTGAAACTCAGAGTTTCAGTCACTATCAATGCGCTACACAAATCAAGACCTTGGCATACAGGAGATGTCCTGGCTTAAATGGATGGTACTCTGTAGTTACTTTAGCACACAAATATGCTCATCCATCTAGCTAATGATGCTTCTCCAACCTCATTTTCACATATTACTCCCAATACCCGTAGATTCAGTTATAGCCTCAAAACCATGCTCAACCCCAACCTGCACCACTACTATTTATACATGAACCAACTTAGCAGGAGAGAGTCAGTGATGAAACGTTTGGTCAAGAATGGATTTGTCAGGGAGAAGCAGAGGTGGATCACCTACATGATGGGAGAAAAGAACCAGAAGCCAGGGGTTCTGGCTCACCAACCACAGGACCTGAATACAATGAGCAGAGATGAGCGTTAGTAACAGGATCAAGGGACAACATCAGATAAGGTGAGAAATTAGGACCAAGGTCCCTGAAGCTCAGTCAGAAGCCTGGAAACAGAGCTGCAGGGTGAGCCTGGGAGCCACCTAGGAGACAGGGTTGAAGAATAGTTATCTACAACAGGTCTGAGAGCTTCTAGTAGGCAGAAACCAGCCAGCCACAGACATGTCTCCAGCACACCTCATACAGGGCCTGAAGGCCTGGGACTGAGCTTAAATAGGCTGCGAGACCATGTGTGGAATCCAGGTGAGGCTGCTTATGGCAATTAGTGTCCTCAGAACTCTAATAGTGATAAAGTTTCAGCCCAGCATTCAGACACATGGTAGAACTGTGCTTGACATGTTGAAAACCAAAACCCTCTTTTTAGTATCTTGAGTAACGCTCCTCTGGAAGTTGTTCTATGCTGTAGTAAGAGTAAACTGGTGAATGCTACAGTATGGAGCAATTGGTGTTCCTGCTGAAATCAGCAGCAAAGCAGAAAGGACTGCCCTGGTATTCTAGATGCATGCACAAAGCTTTGCCCTGTCTCAAGAATGCAAGTGTG
This sequence comes from Aythya marila, assembly GCF_965140915.1. Lineage (NCBI taxonomy): Eukaryota > Metazoa > Chordata > Aves > Anseriformes > Anatidae > Aythya > Aythya marila. The sequence continues at coordinate 1,250,934 of NC_139061.1, read as the reverse complement.
AGGATTTATAGAAACACCAGTACATTTGCTTAACCTCAACATGTGTTCATGTGCCATTGATTTAAGGTACTTTATTGAAGTTATGTTTTTCAGCATCAGGACTTTGCTAGTTACTCTAGCTAAGTTCTTCAAAACAACTTTTTCAATATTTATGTTATTGTGCAGCAGCACTTTAAGATGTTATTTATCAAAAGGTGCTTCATTTCCCCAATTGCATATGTTAAAAATATGTTCTAAAATGATGGGTTGTATATTGTAGTTGAATGTTCTGTTAAACATTCTTGTGGGTGGATTTTTGTGTGTGTGTGTGTGTGTGTGTGTGAACTAGATATTTTCTGTTTTTATATTCTGAAGTTGTACCTCATACTGTACCACTGTGCAAAATCTTTCATTTGGTTATACATATTATTCACTGGGCTCTTGTGTGTTCTCCCTCTCTATTCCCTGCTCTACTTATTTACTTTGAAATAGAACCCAGTCATCTCTCACACAGCACTGTAATTTTTATCTTTTTTTTTTTCTGCAAGATGTTAGCAAAACATATTTAAGTCTGACCCTGACAACCATACTCATTTTCTTTCAAACATTTCAATTATTACTTAATTTAGGCCTGCTTGAATAGTCCTGTTGCCTCTAACATGACCACTGACACAGCAGTGTAGCAGTGTTTTCAAAATGAAAGGTTTTTTTAATTGTCCGTAGAAAAGTTGATGTTAATAATATAACTTCATTCAATATGGTGCATTCTACCACTGAATAGTTCTGTTGCTTTATGGAGATGTGGCTTAGAAACAAAGGAAAATAATAGAGCTTGCCTTGGGTCAAAGTGGTATACACAAATGGTGCAAAGGGCTGAACTCCAAGTTCTGCCTCACGGCTCCATCTTCTGCAGACTGGTGGCTAAGGAGGCACTATAAGCAATCTCCAACTGGCAGCTGGAATTGCTGCCAGCTGGTTTTGGGAAGGGGAAACCAGCTACTTCTGTTGTTGATTTATCAGTACCATACAAAGTCAGGAGAAGTGTAGAGCAGTGTTCAGAGCTGTTGCCTTCAACATTTTTGCGACAGTCAGAAGTCAAAGAATGGGGATCCCCATTTGGGTGGGGATATGGATGCAGCTGTCACTTGGATTTTGCTGGAATGATGCTGACTGGCGCAGCTCTGCAATGCGAAGACATGCAGCATAGGCTACCTCTATATCTCACTTGAGGCATGACATCTAAAATAATATTTGACTATCATAAATAACTGACTGGCAGAGCTAAAATCACCAAGTCCAGACACAGTAAAGCAGCTCTCAGTCTGATTCTAAAATGCCCAGGACCTACTTCAAGATGTAAGTGTTGCTCATATGACCTTAAAAATGACAAGTACATCAAAAATGAAGAAGCTGCTTGAGAAGAAATTGCAAGGAGCAGTTAGAAGTGTAAAATAACAGTTTTAAAACTCCATATTGCAAGCCTGGAATAAACATACACTGACAAACAAAGCAGAGTTTAAAAAGTTTGTGCAGCTACACAGTGGAGTAGGAGTTAAAAGGCATTTCTTGAAAAGCTCAAGTCATGCTCAAGAGAGGAAATAGATTCCTGAACGTGACAAATTGCATGGAAAAGAATGATATGGCAGGCCAAAAAGGGTTTTGAGCAACAACTTGCTAGAGACATAAAAGGTAACAATAAAACCTCTTCAGAAACATTAGGGGAAGGAGTTTTGCCAGAGAGGTGGTGTGGCTGATAGATGATCACTGCATAAAAAGCATACTCAAGAGAGACAGGTCATAGCAGAAAGGTTAAATGAATTGTTTGCATTGTTTTTCATTATGAAGGAGGTGGGAAATGAAGGCAAGAAACAGAGATAAATAATCTGTTTTCATAATGAAAGAAGCATCCTATGGCAGTCCCAGAGAGGCCTGTCCAATAGATCTACTCATTTATTAAGAAATGATCTGGGGACTGTGAGTGTGTGACGAGTGAGATGACAAAATTTATTAGTGGTACAAAATTAATCAGGATAATCAAACCAGAACTGGTTGCAGCAGTTAAATACATAAATAAATAAAATCACAAAACGCAATGTCTCACAAATAAGATAAGAGCTGAATTTCAGTGCCAAACAGCACAAAATAATGCACATTGAGAAAAATAGCCTGTAGTCTACCTACAATATGGTAAGCCCTGAACTAGTGATTACCATTCAGGAATGAGTTACTGGGAAGAATACAGTTAGTTCCTTGAAAACATAAACTCAAAGTTCACATAACCATGATTAAATATAATGCAAGTGGTTGCTGGGAAAGAAATAGAGAACAAAATTGAAACTATGCTGCTGCCTGAATCCATTGTGCGCTTTCGTGATGTACACATTTCTGCTCAGTGCATCCCAGAAAGGAAATAACGGAGCGAGAAAGGGTCAGAGGAAGGAACTGACGTTGAACAAAGCCAGAGAACAGCTTCTGTACAAAAATAGACTAACACATTAGGACCCTTCAATCTGGCAAAGAAGTGGTTGAAAAGGATGTAGGAGACACTTATCAAATCAGAATTTTATCAGATCCTCAACATCATGGGGAAGGTCAATAGAGAACAAATACATACTGCTTCTCACAGCACCAGACCTAGGAAGTATTCAATGAAATTACCAAAAGCAGATTTTAAAGAAGTGAAAGGAAGTATTTTTGCAAAGAATGTATGATTATGTTGTAGAATTTTTGCTGGAAGACTTCATGGTGGTCAAAAGCAGAAATAGGCTCAAGGAGGAATTAAATAATTCACTGAAAATGCAATAGACATAGCTTCCAGCTCAGGAAGTGTTCACGAGTATCCAACAGAAGGTGGAAAGTTGTAAGAGAAGGTATATGCTGCACCTGCAGGATATACCAGGATATTAGGTAAAATGGGAATTTGTTCTCACGATGTATAGCAGCTATGTCAAGAGAGAGACAGAGACTACGTGGCTTTTTTCTGCTGACATAGAAGGGAATGTTTCCTCCTGTAGCTGCTGGACACTGAGAGCTAGAAGACGTTCTCCATCAGACTGCACCAATTTTATGTGGATCACATTTTGGACATAAAGCATTCAACTAATAGTCAAGAAAAAGCCTAGTGAGTCATCAAATGTGACCCTATGCTTTGCACAGAGCAGGTTCTTTTCATAATTCACTCTATGAAATTCAGCTAGTCTGTTCTTTAATATCCTCTATGATTAATCTGACTTAAGCACATTATAACAAAAAAAAATACGTTTTTGTTTGTTTGTTTTCAGGGACTTCCACAGACTTGTCTTCAAAAACACTTGTCTTTTTTTCCCTCTACTAAAAAGCCAAACCACCAATCAGAAGAAATCAAAAGTGACTTCAGAAGTCCAAGCATTCGCTGTGTCATCGACAGGAAAAGCCAGAAAATTACCAGTGCTTGGAGAAGGCTATGGGCCTATGCCAACATGACAACAGGCTGACACATGTGGGGACCAAGGTCTGCAGACCCACATCTGCCTGCAGGGTCCCAGGCACTTCTGTGCCATCTTGGTCATGGATATGCACGGACACGCTGCAGCTGTGCCATTCTGCCTGGGACTTTCTCATCAGAACACTCATTATATGATTGCCAAGGCTTGCCTGCACCAGTGGTTTTTGCCAAGCTGCAGCTGACCCTGTGTCACCTTCACACAGTTTGGGAGGTCCATCTCAGGCCCAGAACATCATCTGATGGGTTTCTAGGAGCTGGCATCGGGCAGAAGTAGGGTCAGTGTTACTGGGGGGTTAGCAGGACCTCTTCCTTTCTTCCTTGAGCTTCTGGTTGCTCTTAGCCTGTCTAGGCCTGTAATTGTTTTCTCGGGCATTAAACGAGACCTGAGGTAGAGTCCTTCTTGGTTTTTGTGCCAGAAATGATTTAAGTCCATATCATTTCATGAAACCCCTTGTTGAAGTTACACAGTTCATCTAGGTCATAAAGAGCAGTGACAGTATTTTCCATAGATCCATCTTCTTCTTGTACCCCAGAGAAAGCCAGCATCTCTCATAAACAACATTTCAGGAGGGAATAAAATATTTATCAGACTTCTTGATGACAGCACCACATCATTTTGTTTCCTCAATCAGCAGGTCACAGGACAAAATAGCACTTTCAGTCTGTGGTCCAATCTGATGCAGAAAAGAATCAACCTACTCTTTCAACTTGCTTGTCAAGGGTGAGGCTTCTCTGTAACATTTCAATCTTCTTCCCACTCTGTACGGTCATCAGAGACTCAGAAAGCAGACAGCCTTAGGACTGGTCTCCATGGGATGGGAGCAGCAAACTCCTGGCTGTTCCTGACACCGGGGTGCCCCACCATGTCCTGGGGCATCGTGCCGCAGGAGGAGCACATGTCCTGTGGCTGCACAATGTTCTGCCCATTGGCACTGCACGGACTAGTGTGCATTACCAAGGGGTGCTAACAGAGGCTTTTAGGCAATGCCACAATGCGTGCCTTATAATCCATTTAGGGGTTTTAATTCACTTGTTGTAACACATAACAGCTTCATCTCCACCATCAACCTGAACTTCTGCCCTTTCCAGGAGCCACCAGCCGATCCCCCCCCAAGCCAACACACTCGGGACTTCTCTTCCTGGGCATGGCTGCAACTCTGGAGTCATTACCTGGTGTCAGTAGTGGTGGACATCATAGAAACAGTGGGCATCCCTTGGGCAGTCAGACTTGTGTCACCTGCCCAAGGATGCCTGTCCTGTAGCATAGGAACTTTCTCCTTCTTAAACCCTGGAAGACCTTTACTCTTCTCAAGTTAATCCTCTCCCAGCTTCATAGATTGTTTCGCCAAAGTGTATTTATGATGGAGCAAAAAGAAAAGTACATTTAAAATACATTCTTGTTTCATTTACAGTTCTGTGTGTGCCAGACCATTCCTGTCCTTACTCTTGCAATACAGCCCTCCAAGAGAAACTTCTGCAAAACCACCTAGGGACGTCCTGCCAGCTTCCAGTAAAGCATGTGAAACTCCTAAGAATCAATTAATCCACTTTGAAACAGTGAGTCCGGCTCCCAAACACTTGGGCAGCTCTCAGTCTGGAGTCAATGCTTTGGTAAGAGCCAGATTCAGAGTAATTCAGTTCCTGAGCAAACCAGGTCCCAGCACAAAAGGATTTGAAGCGTGAAACCTATATAAAACTGGGCATCATCTATACGTGACTCTCTTGAAAACCTGCTCTCAAGGACCCCCAGGGCTTCTGATACAATTAGCTTAACTTTATTTAAAGATCAGCCTCTAGTAGATGATTGATTTTTGGCAGTCTCTGGGTGGTCGTGGAAAACACGTTTTACATTGTCTGTGCAGTCTCTTACCTCTTTCCATTAAAATGTAGGTTTTAGCTAATACACTAAAAGTAGCTTATGTTCAAAGGGGAAAACCGTATCAGAATCCCCAAGAAAAAAAAAAAAAAAAAAAAAAAAGGGATAAAAATCAAAGAAGAAATACAGCAGCAGATGGTGGATTAGCCTACCCTCAAAGGCCACCTGAATCCAGCTAAACCACACAGATGATTAGCAAAGATAACCCCACATCTGGATTACCCCGTGTCCCTGGCCCTCACTGCTCTCTTTCTTCTAGACCGGTGCCACGCTAATGTTTATATCTCAAACACGTCGCTTAATAACTATGCAATTTCATTCATGCAATATATTTTTACGATTTAAGACCTTTGTAGAATTTTACGACTATTTTTAATTTATCATACTAATTCAAACTGTAATATCCTGCCAGAGATGTAGAATAGGGTTGACATATGTCCCTTGTTCTGAATAGAAGAATGTATTAGAGTCTAGCAGCTAGAAAGAGCAAATTTAGGTTTTATCTCAGTCAGATCCATTTTGGTCCCTTCCTGCTCTAGATACCCTGCTATTTTTCTTTTGTTTAAAGGTGGCTGGCAAAGAAAAAGCAAAAATGAGAGCTGTGCCTTTTGTGTTTCTGCTTTTTCCAGTGTACGGACTAGACAGACTGGGAGAGGTTATCACCTACAATAAAAAAGAATTACTTTCCTTCTCTTTCTTCAGAAATTCAGGTCTTGTGTGTAGAAGGAAAATCTTGGATAGGAGATTGACAAGCAGGACAAGACAGAGCAAATTGCCCTTTGGGACTTCTGTGAAGCTCTGATCTTTGTGCCCACTCGTAGACTGGTCTCTTGTGTTATCAGGTAGCCTGGGGGAAGCACAGATGGAGGAACGAGCTTACAGAAAACTTATTGCCTGGTTAATTTTTGCAGGATGTTGGACACCAAATACCAAATATACTGGGGGCTGGCTTCCTGATGGGGTTCAAGTTTCCACCCACAGCAGCCCTCCAACACATCTACCCAAAGAGGGGGAGACAAGCTTGATGCTACTCATCATTTGTAACCAAAGAAAAGAAAGAAAAGAAAAAATAAATAAATAAATAAAAAGAGGCCTATTCATCACCACAAAGCCACAAAGAAGAGCCCAAACTCAATTTTCTCAATTTGGAAAATAAAATCTTATGCAGGTCACCTTTAATTTGAGTGATGCCAGGTGAGCAATTCTCTGCCTGGGTCTGTCTGCCAATCCCTCTAATTCCTTTTGTCATGATGGTTCAAGAGCATTATTGAAACGCAAAACACAGAGTTTAATTACAGAGGACAATGCACTGGATTACGCTAACTGCTGATCTCGAAAATGGCTTTCTTTCCCTGTGTTTTAATCTCAGCGTTCATGGAATTAGCATGGGAACCCAAACCCAGCCCTCCCCTGCTGCAGAGCACCACTCACTGTGCTCTTGTCCAAATATCAACAAGGAGAAAAATCCCAGCTGAGATGTCAGAGGTGACCCTGGGTGGAAGCCATATCTCGCTTTTAAATCCCATCCTCCACACAGGTTCAGCTCGGCTCCTCCATGCTCCCCATCTGTCTTTGGTGGGGTCCCACCCTGGCAAAGGTTTGCTGGCACCGGCCACCACCAGCACCGGGCTCCAGGCTGCAAGCTCAGTAGCTCAAGAGATGCAAAGGTCTGGGCCTGGGAAACGTCAGCCCATGCCAGGATGTGTTCCCTGATAGTCAGCAAAACTTTTCAGTCCTTCATTTCATTCTATTATTTCTGCTGATGGCACTATAAATAATTACTCCCCACCCTCTGCATGCTTGCAAGGCTTGAGTCACTTTGCTGAACCAAGATGTACGTTTTGCTCTATTCATTTCTGCCTGCTTGTATTTGTGGGTGGCGTTTTCATCCCACCACCACTGCTTGCCCTCCCAGTGGCACAGGGCTTACCGGGGCACTTCTTGGGGGTGCATGAGATGCCACATGGTGGAGAGCATCTCCCCATCACTGGCTGCTGCCCCTTGCAGTATGGGGGGGCTCTGAACCAAGGGGTCCCCTCCACTGTTGCATCTCCTTTGCCCACCCACAGCCATCAACGACAGCTAGTGGATTTTGAAAACCATTTCTTGTCCAAGTTCAACTGCAGCCCTGCTCAGATCCCCAAACCAGGTTTTGTAGCCATGGAACTAAAGGCACTTTCAGGTTTCCTTGCCAGGTCACTTGCTCTCCTTCTGCAAGCTGGAAACAAGGCAGCTATTATCCTGCATCTCGGTCGCAAGGGCCGTGCTCCCTCATCATGTCACCCAAAGTCACAAACAAACCACCACCAGTATGCATCACAACAACAATATGAGAGCCACTGACAAAATGAACACAGACCAGGAAAACCAATAAATGCATATCCCTGGGGCACACAGAATTTATTTACAGTCCTGCACCCCTATGAATTAACCAGGGAGCCCGTGCTACAGATTTCTCTCTGCCCCAGCATCTTTGTTTTTGCTTGCCAGCAGCATCTCTTCCTCTCTGAGTTTATTTCTTCGACTGCTCAAGTTGAAACATATTGCTGCCCACAAAACACCTGATACCTCCAGGTGCACTTGCTCAGCTGCTCACATACTGACATACAGCTCTGTTTCCCTTGCTCACTTGGAAGTTTCCCTGTCCCATCCCTCTTTCACTTACAGCAGTTATTGTTGCAGACAAGAAGCCCGGTTCTCTGTCCCTGCTGTACAGCCCCAGAATTCCCAGGTGCTTTAAGATATTCTGACTTCACAACATCTCCTCAACAAGCTCACTGCCCTCCAAAATGACAGCTAGCTGGAGTTTTTGCTGGTGGATTAATGAAAGTTTTTTTTTTTTTGCTGTGCTAACATGTCAACATGCCATACATAAACTGCTTGTCCCCTGATTTACGGGGAGCAGTGGCCACAATCTAGCACTTCTCAAGGAGATTAGTGGCTGCTTTTTCAACCCTAATTCAAGCCTCGAGGAGGTCTGCTATTTGTCAAAAGTGTTATTAACCTCAGCTAAGCACCAGGACAAATGTTTTCCTGGCAGAGCCCCTTGTGGGGAAGAGGGCTCCTTGGGACCCTTGCTCACCTGGGATCCATCTGCAAGGAGAAAAGCCATCTCTCATTAAGCTCAGGGGATCCCAAACATGCACAGAGACACTTGCAGAGGTGGTGAGGAAGGAGCTGCAATACATAATTTGAAGAAAAAGCTCTGGTGTGTAGAAATATAAATGAAGAGATCACTCAGTTAGGCGCAGAGGGGGAGAGAAAAATCAATTGGCAAATGTGCTAGTTAGCAGTTAAATGTTCTCCGTGCACGATGTTCCCACCGAAGGGCAATTTATAAGCCCAGAGAAAGCTGCTGTGGGTTATGCCGCTGAGTAGAAACTCCAGAACAAATACAACACCATTGCTCCTAAACCCTAGGATCCAGCTTCCTCAGAAACGCTCTGCATTGATAGTGCAGTGCGCATGGAAGGACGTGGTAAAACTCTCTTCACCTGGTGCAAGGGAAGGCAGCGGGGAGAGGAGCCAGTGGCCACGGGGGCAACTGGAGGAGAGTGCCAGGGAGCAACTTCTCCGGTGATTTGTGCGATAGGTAACCCAACTTATCTTCCACCGAGTGGCAGCTCTTTGATTTAAAGAGGAAGGAATAAAAGCGCCTAGGGCATGCACGCAGTTATTTCAAAGGAAGCAAGGGGAACGGAGGGGAGGAGGCAGAGCCCCGTGTCCCCAGGTGCGCTGCGGGAGGGCACCGCGCAACCCTGCCCACACCGGGCGGCCGGCCAGCAAGCCGTTGGACTTCTCTCCAGAAAAATGGAAAGAGAGGGAGAACGGGGGGAGCGAGAGAGGGGTAGGAGCCGTGCCAGCAGCCCCGGCCCCCAGCGCGTACCTGCTGCCGCCGGTCCCAGGTGAGCGGCTGCCCCCAGCCATGCCGTGGTGCTGGCGAGCCCCGAGGTCGTCCGGAAGAAGCGAGAGTGTCTACCTCTACTTGGGAAGACAGAATAGAGTACAAGCGTTAATTAAAAGAGTCTGAAGGCTCTCTCCTGCTTGCCTGCTCGCTCTTTTTTTTTCCAGTACCGGATCGGATTTAAAGGGCTAGAACCCCAATTTGGTGTTGTTGCTCCCCAGGAGCGATGCTCTCCTGCTCCGGCCTGCCAGCTCCAGCAGCAATTCGGCTCCCATCGGGACCATCCTGGCAATCCAGCAAGCCCGTAGTAAGCAGCGGAGGGAGTTCCTCGGTGACAGCAGCAACAAATTGTAAATCAATGCTTTGGAGAACAGGCACGGCCGCTCGCGAGCAGAGATGCTATTGGCAGCATGGCAAGACGGAGGGAGGAAAGTTTGCTTTCTACAAGCTCCTGGCAGCTCTGGCAAGGTGGGAGGAGGGTCTTGTCCCCTCTGTCCTAGTGCTACCACCTCTCCTGGATGCCAGTGTTGGTGCCCAAAGGCTCTGCCCTCCCACGCTGGGTGGCCACAGGGAAGGGCTGCGTCACCCCAGCATGGCATGGCCATCGGGAGCATTCCCGTTTGGACGTGGTGACCACTTGTTTGTGCCAAGGTGGCCAGAAGAGGATCTGCCACCATCAGGAGCGCAAGTGGTGCTGATCCCACCTTCAACTTCCTAGCCATTGGGTTCCTTCAGGGGTCTTCCAGATCTTCATCGAAGCATCCGTCTCCAACAGTCGACTCTCTTGGAGCATCCTGATTTTCTCAGCATGGCACACAGTGAAAACATGTGGTCACGCCTTGACAGATTGCTTTCCCATTCCTTCCCCAGCAAAGAGGTGCAGAAGACCGAGTGGTTTGCATTGAGCTCGACTTGGTCCAGACTTTAAGCTCAAATGAGAAAAACCAAAGAGGAACAACCAGGAAAGAAAGAACCTTATCTCCTCCTCTTTTTTCCTGGTTTGGCCCCAAAATGCAACCCACCGTCACTGAGGCCAGTTTCAGAGCATCATGGCTGGTGCTGGCTGTGTCCAATCAATCTCCTCCTCACACTAAGGGCTGACCTGCATGTTCTGGCTTTCTCTTTTCTTATTAATTACACAAGGTTGTGGATGCCAAAATGAAAAGCTGGTTTTAATTCCATGCTGCAACCCAGTTCCAAGCTGCTGAGATAATTAGCAGGGTTTTTTTTTTTTTTTTTAATGAAAAAGGAGACTACAAACATGGAGGAAGGAAAGATGTGGAAGGAGAAGAATCATGGTTGGGGCCTGGTCAGTGAAACTGCATTCAAGTCGGAGATGGACTCGAGCTTCAAAGCACACCAACGCCCTGGGGGCTGAGCCTTCAGCACCCGGTGAGGTGCTCCTGAACATGGTGAGGGCGCGTGCTGGATGGCGCTGCAGGACAGCTCTGCAGAGTGGTGCGCTCCGGCGTCTGCTTGGCCCAGGGCCACACTGAGGAACGGAGAGGCTCCGTCTCGTCGCAGTAGCCTGTTGACATCCATCTGGCTCTAGGGAGGCAAGAGAAAGCAGTTTTGGAGCCTGCTTTTCCACAAGTCTTGGGTAGCCGCAGCTCTGAGTTGCACCGCCCTCGGGCTGTCTGGTTAGCTGGAGCAGCACCACCAGACTGAGTGGGTTCCTGCTAGTGGCAGGAGGGTTTCACCCCAAAGCACATCTATCCAAATCACTTATGATCTGTGTGAACACTTCCAAAATCAACCTGATGGCAAGCATGGATACAATTTCCCAGGTTAATGCTGAGGTGAACCATCAGCTGCAAATTACTAGGCAATATGTTCCTTGGTAGAGGATGCAGGAAAGCACTTCTCTATATAAAGGAGGAGCACCACGCGGAGGTGAAATGCCAGCAAAAACAGCATGTCCCCAGAGAGTGCAGCCTCCAGCCTGAATTGTTGCTTTCTCATGTGCATCGCAGAGACATGCGGTTGTTGTTCCTTTAATTATTAATCCTTGCACTGACGTATTATATGTGCATGGGTTTCTGAGGGGGGGGGGGCTCCAATGTAAAAATGAAAAATACATTTCATTCTCTCTCTTAAAACTTGTCTCTATTCCATGACCAATTTTATTGCCGTTCCGCTCTAATTTTAAATATAACGAGAAACATTAAGGCTTTCAATTAAAAGATCTCTTTCTGGAGATACTGGAAAGTAGCCTGAAGTATGGACCATGTGTGCCATGTTTAAGTGGGATGCTGCCTGCTATCTGATTTCCAGTTTGGTCATTGCTGCGGGGCACAGTGCTTGTGGCTGACTTTGCCAAGCTGTGCAGCAAGCACTGCTTTCAGGAGCTCCTCACAAGATGCAGGCTGTAGTGAGGGGCAAATAAACCTCAGCACGATGTGACCCCGAATTCTGAGATTTTTTTGATGTTTGCATCTGAATTTTACATCTCTTCTATTTTCTTTGTAATGGGCTGAGCCACAGCCATGGCACAGGAGGTCTCCTGCTGCAGTGCAGATGGAGGATCCAGAAACTGCCTGTAGAGCCACTTTTAGTGACAGTGACATTGAAGAGAGTCCTCGTTTACCATGATTTTATCATTGCGTTCTTCGGACAGTGTTAGGTGTGAAGTTTGATCCATGGAAGGTTTGTCCAAAGCTTCTTTTCTCCAGCAACCTAAATCTTGCACGTGGCCTCATTCAGTTTTGTCTTTTCAGGGCACCAAGTCCCCTGGAAAGCTTGCAGCTAGGGAGCTATTTTGTCCGAGGCAGAAATCAGTGTTTGCAAATATTTGCATTACCAGGGTACCAACAGCGTTAGACCCAGCTGACGAAACCCAAAGTTGCCATTTCTCACAGATGTGCTCAGCCCCCTATTTTTCACCCTCCAGCAGTGTCACAGCACCCACAAAGCATCAGGACATTGTGTCAACAGAGGGCAAATGTGGCCCATTCACACATCCTGAGCTGAACTCCAGCCCGGCTAACACATGGACACTGCTCTGCTTTGGTATCTCAGAAGTGACATTCTGACATGTCTCTGCCTTATCAGGACAGACAGCCATCACATTACCATTTTAAAAAGGGAGATGCATTGGGCAAAAGACGCATTGGGCTCCATCAAGTTTTCCCATTGACTTGGCAGGTCTTGGTGTCTGTTGGGGTGCTTGGGGTTTCACAGGCAGAGCAAGGTAGAAGGACATTGCCGAGCAAGGCTGCAGTTGGCAGCTCATTTTCCTTCTGGTGTGTTGCTGCTTTCTTAATGGAAGTGGCATCTCTTTGATTTTATTAACTACAAGGATGTTAGCAGAGAGCTTCTTGTGACGCTGGGGAAAACAGCGGGTTTCTGAGGATAAGATGAAAAGACAGAGCTGGGTATTATAGCAACATGTAAAAAACACCACAGCAAAGGCTTTTCAGGTGAGAAGAGCTTCCAAGTTGGATCAGACCCACCCTGGCTCCATGTAATTAGCCGAGAGCAAGCAGACTGCATCGAGCATGGAGTGCTTGCCTTGTATGGGGCACCTCCCTGCCCTTCTCCAGCCAGGAGAAGCTCAGCCATCCTTCCCCACATGCTTGTGTCTGACTGCAGTTTTGCAGGGTGTGCTGGGCACGGGGACAGGGGGATGACAGGCAATCCATGCAGTGGGGTTGCAGGAAACCCATCAGCCAGATGCAGAGCTGTGCAGGATCTTGTCCAAAAAAACATCTTCTCTGACACAAATGGTGGGGCTGCCTGGAAAGCCAGGGGTGGCCAAGCACACAGGTGGGCAGGTTCTTCCATTCTCAAGCCAAGTGGTGTCAACTTTTGTCATTACTGCATGATTTTCATGCACCGGCTTGCATCCTGTCTCTCTGTGTCATATTTTCTGGAGGGCAAACCATCTGCTCACTTGCATAGGTCTCAAGGCTGGAAGACCCATTGCTCCTTCTCCCACTCAAAGTTTCCAGTATGGGCTAGAGAGTTTCATTGATTTAACATATTGCTACAGGGCAGCAATGCTGTCTGGAGACTCCAAATCTGATTTAATTAATTTATAATCCGAGACAATAATTCTCTTTTTGCTGACATGGAAGCAGGATTCAGTGTATCTGTTCTGGGCAGACAAGGGACTCTGAAAGTGCAATATTGTTTTAGGCCAATAAAATAGGCATATGCATTTCCAATTAATCAGACTAATTAGAGCCCTTCAGTAAAGAGAAAAAAGCAAAGAGAATAAAACATGTCAGAAACATAGAGGAAGAGTTTTACTCTCCTAAATTCAAAGGAAAAGCTTTGAAAACCTTGTTTGCTTTCTCCAAATATCACAGGGGATTACTTAGGACTTCAAAGGAATTTGGAAACAAACAAACAAACAAACTAGCTATACATGAAGGATCTGATTCTTAATCTACTCTTCTATATCTGCCCCCAGTATCTCCATTTTGTGACTTTCCAAATCCCTCTGTTATGTGGTGAAGTCACAAATGTGGCTCAGGCCACAGAGGAAGTTCTCATTCATCTCCCGGCATAAAGCATTTTTAATTTAATTTCAAATTATGGTTTTCACCTAGATTTGCAAATGAAACTACATTCATGTCACATGGATGTGCATGTGTCTGTCTGTCCCAGTTGCTTCTGCATTCCTGGGAGCAATTTAGGTGAATTAGGCATAGTCATGCTCAGCCAAAGTAGATGCAGCCTGGTACATGTCAGGCAGGAAAGCCCTTTGAAAGGTGCAAGTCCTGCAAAAAAACTTTTCTTGGGCTTGCAAGACAGTGGGACACCAGGCATTACTAGCCCTAGCACAAGGAGATATGATGAAGACACATAAAATAACAGTAACTGGGCTCCAACTAATGGCTGTTCAGAATTAGAAACTAAAAGAGGTTTTGTGTTTTGCTGTTTTGTTTCCACGGCTAGTGGGTCGATATTTTGTGCACGGGCTTCCCAGAACCCAGGCAAGAGCTGCACACAGGCAAATGATGGGAATCCCTACTTCTACTGACACAGGTTTTAAAAGATGAACGTGAAGGAGACCTAGATCATCTTGCTTTGTGACATAAATCTGCCTCTAACTAACTGTGCACTCAGAAGAAACCTTATTGATGGGCTGGTTTAAATATTCAAAACTTATTAAAAATAGGAAAGCATTTACTGACAGTTTTAAGGACTGCTTTTCATTTAATATATTTAGTCTAAGGAAAAGCTAAGGTCATGGAGGCAGCCCACACATTCATTTAACAGTCCATCAATCCACCAGTTCTTCACTAAAATTTTTTTTTGCATATATTGGCCAACTCAAACTTAATTTCATACTGAAGCAACGATCTCAAATGCCTGCTCTTCCAGCAGGTTTCATGACAACTGGATGGATGAAAGAGAAAGACCAAAATCATGTCCCTAAGATGAAGAGTCAAATTTAACTCAAAAGAGTTTAAGGGGACAAAACCACAGGAAAGTATATCCTGTTAATTCTTCTGTTCACATAATTATTTCTCTGTTTGTTGTTGTTGTTGTTTTCCCTTTAACTGACTTAGAGACGGTTAGAAAAATTTAAGTTGCCTTGAATCAGGAAATCATTCAAATAAAAGCCTAGCCCATGCAATCTGCTCTGCTCCTTTGCAGGATCTTTCAGCAAAACACCTGCAGGACTGTTTGGAGTTGCAGGGCTCATTCATTACTGCAATTCCAATCTGCCAGCCTGTGCTGTGGTTACAACGTGGTCACCATCCCTTTATCGGTCGAAGCCAGGCATTGCCTAAAGCAGTAGAAAGCCAAAGAGCGCCTCTACAAAGAGCCCACTCTTTCATTCTTATTTCCAGTGCACATTCCTTACTGTTGTGGCCACTTTATTGTCCTTTGCTCTTTCACAAGGACAAAGAGCAACCTGAACCAACACAACAAAACAAGCCAAGATGCTGGCTTTGTTATAGCAAGATGCCAACAGCCACCTCTCCATTTGTGTCACTTTACCATGAGCTTTTTCACCATCCAGCATGGGCAAACCCATCTCTGGGGAGGTTTGCGCCCAGCTCCTGGGACTCCATCATGGGGCCACCAGTCCTGCTTGGTCATCCTGGGGCTGCCATATAGCCCCAGCCCTGGCACGGACAACATGAACCTTCTGCACTATGGACATCTGGAACACAAATCCTGTGAAGAGTGACTGAGGGAACTGGGGTTGTTTAGTCTGGAGAAAAGGATGCTCAGGGGAGATCTTATGGCTCTCTGCAACTACCTGAAAGGAAGGTGCGGGGACCTGGGGGTTGGCCTCTTCACGCAGATAACTAGAGATAGGACTAGAGGGAATGGCCTCAAGTTGCACTAGGGGAGGTTTAGGTTGGAAATTAGGAGACATTTCTTCTCAGAAAGAGCAGTCAGACATTGGAATTGGTTGCCCAGAAAGGTGGTGGAGTCACTGTACCTGGGGGTGTTCAAGGAAAGGTTGGACCTGGTGCTTAGGGATATGGTTTAGTGGGTGACATTGGTAGTAGGGTGATGGTTGGACCAGATGATTTTGAAGGTCTTTTCCAATCTTAATGATTCTATGATCAAACACAGCCTTAGGTCCCCAGCTGCCATCCCCATTCAAGCCAAATCACACATCCAGTAAGAAAAGCAATAAGAAGTAGCTGTTTGCGCATTTTCACAGCAGCCCACCAAGAGCCAAGAAAAGGGGTTGAGAACTCACTGCAAGAGGAGGTGTCAGGTTGATTCACTGGAGGTGCAGCAACTGCTCAGAAATGGGATCCCTCGCCAGTGTCCCATCCCAGCATCCCACACTGGCCACAGGGTCCTACCCTGGCTATATGAAAAATTTCCCTGAGAGGATGAAATAGTTTGGCTGCCCTCTTCCCAGGAAAAGAAAAACATTTTCTGTCAACTGGGGAGTCTTTCAAGCACTTTCCAGCCCCCATGTTTGTTCTTGATTATGATTTGGGATGGATTTTGGCACACTGGGTACTGCAGGCACTGTGACCATGCTCTCTGCCCCACAAAATCCCGCTTGGCATTTCAAGAGCTCCGGCGTGCACGCAGCTGCTAATTGGGTTTTTATGAGCTCCTGCACCACTCTCGTTTGAGCAACTCAGAGGGCTCAGCAAAAGAGTCATTAAGCAACTCTTTGAAGTGTAGCTATTATTACCTAAAATGCTAAGCACGATTTAATGCTTCCAAATTGTGTAACTTGCATCCAGCCGCACACGATGCAAACTGTGCTTGCTCTTATACGTGCAGCTGGCACGTGATAGTGTGCAGGGGAGGGAGGAGGGAAGCTTTCAACCTGTGCTTGAGAATATTTACATCCTGTATGGATCTGAGGCACTTGCTTAAAATCAAGATACCAGCAAACAGTCCCGACAGTGATGCTAAGATGTATGCTTACATCTGCATGGGGCATTGTTCCTTGCTTTCCTTCAGAGGATGCTGCAGGACACTGGGCGAGGTCCCTGATCCCAGGATGCTGCCAGGAGCAGCGTGGCTCTTACCTTGGCTTTCTGTCTCCATGGCAATGGCTCTGCGTCATCCTTTTAGCTCAGCAACCTCAACCGATGCAAAATCTGGCCTCATTTTGGGATCCCAGGGTAGAAACAAGTGCAGACAGCTCTCCTTGCTGATGTGCAGGCAGGAAGGTGCTGGCCACAGGGACGGCTGGAGCAGTGGGTGTGTGATGTGTGAGCCAGGCTCGGAAGAGGTTTCACCAGCCTCTCTTTCACCCCACGTTTTTCCTCTGCTGTGTGCAGAGAAAGCCTCAATCCGGTAGGTAAAACACCTGACCTACAAGCCAAGAAAATCCCTGAGGAGGCTGAATGGGCTGTGGCAGGGGAAAGACAAGGGATGGAGCAGGACTGGTCCCTCCTCCTCTGGCAGAGGCAGAGATGGGACAATGCTCCCGTATTTTGTACCTCTGTGCAGGCAGAAGTGGCACCCACATTCCTCTGTCTCAGGTCATACGTTGCCTTTCCAGGAAGGGAAACAGGAAAGGAGGTCTCCTGAGTGCCTGCTCAAAAAAAACCAAAGCCAAAATCTAAAATAATTTTAAACTGAAAAGTTGTGAGCAAGAGGGTTTTTGAAGGGTCTTGGAGGGGAGAGAAGAGCAACTTTACTCAAAGCATCCATGGGTGACCATCAGGGCTGTCCTGAGCCTGTCCACTGATAGGGCCTTGCCTATTTCCTTTCCTAAATCATCACCCCATAATCACCAAAGCAATTTTTTTTTTTAATGTGATTTAGGTTAAAATTAAAGAGATTCTCCCTCCTAAGCCCTCATTTGGGGTTAATCCTGTATTTGTACTAGATAGGAATGAATCAAATAATTGAAGGAGTACGTCACCACAACAACTAATATCTTCATGCAGTGCTTTCCATTAACATGTTTGGGATTATATCAATTCAGCTGGGTCCTGGAGAGCAAAGATTAACTGTTCATGTGGTCTTCCTCATGTGGTTACCTCCTCATCAAGATCCTAGAAAACCTCCACTGGCCAACCCTCACCCACCCATGCCAAGGACAAAGGAGAGGCACAAGGAGAGCTAGGACACGCTCCCCCATAGCCCCCCAGACATCCTTTTTGGGATGGGGAAGGGACCAAAAGGCCCTTGTTGGTCTCAAATGTTAGCTGATGGGGTGATAGGATGGGAAGAAATTAAAGAACCTGGAGGGAAAGTGCAGGTGACACGATCCCCCTGCTCTGACACTGACTTTCTTAGGCCATGGTGCAGTCACCTGGGAAATCCTCAGGGATGGTGGTATAAGAGGGTTTGCTCTGCAAGAGAAAAGCCTGCAGGCATGCATTGACTCATGCTTTGGCCAGAAGAAGCTGTCAGAAGAGGCTGATCACACAGGGACGGCCCTGGCCAGGCAAGCGTGTCAGCTGGGCAGAGGGCCTCAGAAAAGAGACCTGGGCCAGGCTGCTGGGCAGAGGAGCTGACCAGGCCCCTGCACAGACTGTGACTTTGCCAGAAGGACTTGAAGGGGTCAAAAGGACCAAAGCCTCAGGTCCTTGAGCACAGAGGTGATGAGGACAGAGGGGACTGCATGGTGGCGAGGGGTTGGCCTTGGGTACGTGGGCTGCTCCCCGGCCTTTTCCTGCTGCATGGGCTGAGGCTCACTGAGCATCAGTGGGGCTGTGGCTCAGGGCCTGGGGCTTTGTCTGTTTGGATTTGCAGGCACATGCATGAGCATCCACTGTGCGTGAGCACATCTTTCCATGCAGGAAATCCCAAAGCTAAGAGCCCGCTTAAGAATAATCCCCTGGTCTTTTCCACATGCAGAGAACAGGGGTCCAGCTATGATCCCCCTCCCCAGTGGATTACTCGAGGAGACGTCTGCAAGACATCCTCACAAACACCTCCTCCCCCAGAAGCATTTTTCTTCCTTGGTTGTTCTGGGAGTGAGTAAAGGCCTCAGGATTTTGCCCACTGATAATATAAAACAGGTGCAGAAGGAGCGTGCTGCCAGCGCCACTACTCCTTAGAGCTCCTGGTGGTTTCAGAAGCAGCCTGTCTTTGCACAGTGCTGGACCATGGTGTCTAAAACTGTAAATCCAGTACTATAGGGGCTATTCAGATAACAGAAACCCTTGAATTCAAAGGAAAATGGGCAGCACACACCTCTGCTGGGTTACCTGCAACCACCCTTCTATCAGCACAGTCCTGCCCTACAGAAATGCTGACTGCACATCAGCCACTCAGTCTACATGAAATGCGTTTCCCAGACTGAATTGACAGTGGAAATTTCTGGGCAGTAGTCCTGCTCCAGTTTCCCATATGTACTCACTCCTAGTCGTGACTATGCTATTATTTTTATAGTTGCACTCTGCATTAACCTGTTACTGATATCACCATATCATATTGCAGCATGGTATATTCATGGTGCAAGCCCTTCTTGCTTCAGACCACAAAAACTCCTTTGCCAGAAAGGCAGCTCTGCCCTACCTGTACCCAGCTGTCACACAATGCTATCCATGTTGGAGGGCTCAAGTTTCCCCAGTTTCCAAGGGAAAGGGTTGCAGGAGCAAGCCTTATCCCATATCACCCAGGAGCTCAGCAGTTAAAAACAAACAAGCAAAAAAACAAAACCACCACCACCAACAAAAATGTAGTGCACAGAGCATGGGAGCAAATCCCAAAGGCAGGGGTGATGGTGAAAAAGCCCTGTACCAGGTGTCCCCAAAAGCTGCTCAGGAGACAGCTGCAGTTGTGAGCACAGGTGTTTCATACATGCCAAACTCCCAAGCCCTGGCAGAACAGCATGATCACTCCTGTGCCCCCAGGGCAGGGCACAGGTCCCTCTGCCACACAGGGCCAGGTGAGCACCACAGCTTCTGCTCTGCTCTGAGCCACTCCAGCTTTTGTTGCATTTTTTTGCTTTGGTGGGAGCTCATTCCATTTAAGATAGGATCTTTTCCAAAAGGGTAGAAGCTATTCAGCATTTAAAAAATATTTATGTCATAATATTTCTCATATGACTGATGGCATTACAGGAGCTGATAGAGCATTAGACCTGACATCATATGTTTCTATTATTTAAAGGGACAAAATCAAGTCAAAATTAACAGTCCTGCTTGCTAGTTCAGTGATAAGAGACAGGATAACAACTCCGGCTTCAGTCAAATTGCTTTTGACTTTTGTCAGTGAATTGGTTTTTCATATATGTATAATTTCCTTTCCCATTATATTAGGACTGGGGAGAGATGCAGTGTCAAAATCCAGATCAAAATGATGGAATGATAATGGAGAAGGCAAGGGCTTATCAGCTGGGGCTGTCATTCAGCCCACAGCATCACCATGGAGGCTGGTGGGAGCCGTGCCCCATTGCTCCTCAGCCTCTGCCCAGCATCCCCAAAATGCCTCAACACCCCTACCTGGCTGAAGCATCTCTGCTGGGAAAGCCTTAGGGGACTGGGGTAGAAAAAGGGAGCTCAAGACAAACAAGAAATAGTTGCTTATGAACCACAGCAATTCTTGTTGAGCTTGAGAAATCATCTCTGATTTCTGGAGCCAGCTACAGGAGGCTCCAGGGAGGCTTGGGCTTGGTGACGCACCGCCAATTAGAGCTCAGGATGTAAAGTGTAATGAGCCTGAATGAGCACAGCTATTTGATGGGATGGAAGGATAAAAGAAGAGTGAGTGGCCAGGCTGCTCCACCCACTGAAGCACTTCATGGCATGAGGAAAATAATTAGCACCTAAAATGAAAATGAAACAGAATTTGAAGAAGCCAGGAGAGTTAACAAAGAAAATTTGTCATGGAGGGCTCAGGTAAACACAAATGAAGATGCAATAGAGACACTAAGTGACATTTTCAGAAGTAGTTTAGGAAGCGTAAATTTCATTTTATGCAGGACTTCAATTTCCATGGACCGCGATGAAGCCTGAGCTTCAGGAAACCTGGTTTACATGATGTTTAGACACCTAAAATACAGTCCGGAGCTCAGGGGCTACAAGATATCCCCCATGAAGGAGCCTTACACTGCGCTCAGCATCTTTAACAGCCTCTGGCCAGACTCTTGTGGATCAAGCCCACCTCTGTCCTAAGCTCCACAGCCATTTCAGAAATGGGATTTAGGACAGCCTGAAAACTTTGCCCAAAATCCTATTTCTACAAGCGAATGTTGCTGAGCATTTGGCTCTGAAGTGTCATTTTGAATACTACTCCAAGTGGCTTGGAGCCACTAATGAAAGCCCAGAGCTGCACTTGGAGTTTGTAAGTAGCGTCCAGGAACAAGCAGCAGAGATCCAAAAAGGACTTAAAGGTAGGAGGCTGCAGATGTGAGCTCATATAACATCAAAAAGGAGAATAAAGTGATGGCAGGGAGGAGCTGGGTCCTGCCCAAAGGATGTGTGGGTACCACATTTATCACAGACATGGAGGTGTGCTATGGGGCGGCACAAGACCTGAGCCAACCGGTGCAGTAATAACAGCAAATGGAGTCGAGGTTTAATGAGCACTAAAGGGAGGGATGGCTGGAGACAGTTGCTCTCTTACCATGATTCACAAAATGGGCACCTGGGGTGTGATCCAAACACAGCTCCCTGCTTCAGGGACCCATCTGTAATTTCTCCATCAGTAAACCAGTCTGGTAGGAGTGGCTGTGTCTGATAATGCTGCCTAATTCTCACCAGGAGGTACAAATGAAACCCTCTGGTGCCTTTTTTTTTTTTTTTTTTTTTTTTAATTATTCCTCCTGTCAAGGAAGAAATTGAAGGATACTTTATTCTGTCCTTATTCAGAACCATTCATCTCAAAACAACTTTCCTTGTGGCCATGAGACCACATTGTCTTCTCCTGTCTGTCTTTGGGAGACAGATATTCCAGAGGAAAATGTTAAGTTCCTGCACCTGGGGCGCAATAACCCCAAGCAGAGCTACAGGCTGGGAGAGGAATGGTTGGAGAGCTGCCAGGCAGAGAAGGACCTGGGAGTGATGGTGGACAGTCGGCTGAATATGAGCCAGCAGTGTGCTCAGGTGGCCAAGAAGGCCAACGGCATCCTGGCTTGTATTAGGAACAGCGTGACCAGCAGGGCTAGGGAGGTGATCGTCCCCCTGTACTCAGCTCTGGTGAGGCCGCACCTCGAGTACTGTGTTCAGTTTTGGGCCCCTCGCTACAAGAAGGACATCGAGGTGCTTGAGCGGGTGCAGAGAAGGGCGACGAAGCTGGTGAGGGGCCTGGAGAACAAGTCCTACGAGGAGCGGCTGAGGGAGCTGGGCTTGTTCAGCCTGGAGAAGAGGAGGCTCAGGGGTGACCTTATTGCTCTTTACAGATACCTTAAAGGAGGCTGTAGAGAGGTGGGGGTTGGCCTGTTCTCCCACGTGCCTGGTGACAGGACGAGGGGGAATGGGCTTAAGTTGAGCCAGGGGAGTTTTAGGTTAGATGTTAGGAAGAACTTCTTTACAGAAAGGGTTGTGAGGCATTGGAACAGGCTGCCCAGGGAAGTGGTGGAGTCACCATCCCTGGAAGTCTTCAAAAGACGCTTAGATGTAGAGCTTAGGGATATGGTTTAGTGGAGGGCTGTTAGCGTTAGGTTGGAGGTTGGACTCGATGACCTTGAGGTCTCTTCCAACCTAGAAAATTCTGTGTGTGAAATTCTGTGTGTTCCCCTTTTCCTGGCATTTCCTCAAGCAGACACCAACCAAAGCATCTTGACGCTTGAGGGTTCATTGTCACACTTGTGCTGTGTTTTTCTGGTGGGTCTCAAGGGCTCTGTACACACCTGGGAAAAATGATGACCTTCATATGAACAGTTCCCAGCCTGTCATTACAGATACAACCCCCCTTTGCTTGCCTTTGCTAAACAATGTTATCTTGCATTCAGGTGAGAATGTAACATCTCAAGTACATAATTCTCCTTACATGCAAGCCTGATGCAGCTGCAGCCCTATGCTGTTACTCTGGGACAGGTATTCATGACTCAGCCACAATTGCTGGTGTAAAGCTGGATAAGCCTTAAACTCCTCACGTCTCTGTTTGCCACTTGCAAAAGCAGGACAGTTAATGACCGATATTCTCCAGGTCTTTACTATTCTTCTGTTATTATTAAAATTGTAAATTGCCGTGGCCAGAGACAGTTCAGACAATGATACAGCCTCTGGGCTTTTCCTTAATGCAAATAAATACTTCCATTATGGCTATGATAATCAAAAGCTCAATAATGCTGACACAACATCAATAACAGTGCCTTAAGTGAAGGAATATTACCATTTGGGATCTTTGAACAGTCATCCCTTACACCAAAGCTTTAGGATTTAATATATTACTATAAAAACATCAGCAAGGTCCCTCTGCAATGTGTAAACAGGCTGATAATACCCAATAACCACTGGGGACATGCTGAATTACCTGGGTTGGCATGTATTTGGGAATGGCAGATATACCTGGTAATTCTCCTTTGAGAAGTAAAAGATGTCAAAATACCCCGGTTGATCCATGTATCTCTGTTATTATGGATACAAACTGCATCTTTACCTGCTATGCAGGTAGCACCAAGATGATTTATATTATTACTGCTACAATTATTATTAGAGCTGAAAAGATCCTTAGGCACAGCAAGACCATTATAGAATAAAATATGAAAGTAAATTGCAGAGGAAGTAAAATAATTGAAGTAATAACTGAAAACGCATAATGCACAAGAAAATACTGTAATCCAACAATGACTTTCAGTGTTGCAAAACTGGAAGGCTTCCATAGGGAAAAAATAATGGTTTGTACCCATGTAGGAGACCCTCTGTAACACTGATGTGTTTTTGTGAGCTTCAAAGCCCACAGCAGAAAGCTGAGATGGTGCCAGGGAAAGCACAAGCAGGGGACTGCAGCTTCATCCCTAGTGCAGGTTGGTTTCAGCTGGTGGCATCAGTGAGGAAGGTATTAAATACTTCTCACCCTGGGGATGTTCAGAGTTTCTCAAGTTCAGGCCTCAATCCCACGAACAGCAGACTTGTTATTATGCTCCTTACTCACCACCAGATGTGGTTACTGGGGATTATTCTGTACTTTCATAGGATGCTAACAGCAGGACCGGTGTCACTGTCCTGGTTTCAGTTAGGATAGAGTTAATTTTCCTCCTAGTAGCTGGTAGGGTGCTATGTTTTGGATTAGGATGAGAAGAGTGTTGATAACATGCTGATGTTTTAATTGTTGCAGAGCAGTGCTTACACCAAGCCAAGGACTTTTCTGCTTCTCACTGTCCTGCCAATGGGCAGGCTGGGGGTGCAGCAGGAGCTGGAAGGGGACAGACCCAGGACAGCTGACCCCAACCGGCCAAAGGGGCATTCCATACCATCTGATGTCATGCTAAACAATAAATAGGGGTGGCTATCTGGGGGAGGCGGGCAGGGGGGACAGCTGCTTGGGGATAGGCTGGGCATCAGTTAGCAGGTGGTGAGCAGTTGCATTTTGCATCACTTGTTCCATACACATTATTATTAGTAGTACTACTATCATTATTATTTTCCTGTCTTAATAAACTGTCTTTATCTCAACCCACAGGCTTCACTTTCCAGTTTCTCTCCCCCTTCCCAGAGAGGGAGGGGGGAGGGTGAGCAAATGGCTATGTGGTGCTTAGCTGCCAGCCAGGTTAAACCACAACAGTCACACAGACCTAAAGCTGAACCTCTTTCCCCCTTTCAGTCCCTTTGGAAAGGCCTTTCACTTCAAAAGCTGCTTCCTCCACCCCTTTCCTCACTGGCACTGAGAAAACAGATGTAAGGATTAAGGTGTTCACATGCACATGGGTGCTGGTGCAGATATTTGATGTGGGAGAGCATCCAGTGCAAAAGGGTCACATGCTTTAATGGGAATAAACGTGGAACAAGTCAGTGGGCAGCAGAAGATGCTGTGAAATTTGGCGATGCTGCTCATCAGTGCCACCAATCCTAGCTTCCAACAAAATGCTGCTAAAAGTTGACTTTGTTTCAAGGGAGTCTGGACAAGTTTGCAGAGAAGAAATGCATCATATCACACCGTGTGCACATGGAAAATTTTCCGGTGCAGTTGGCTCCTGAGCTGGAAATTCCTGGAACCTGGAGAGGCACCAGGGAGGATTTCCATGGATCTGTGCCCAGTTACACACTTTCACAGCAGACATCCCCTGGACTCATCCTGGAGACAGTGCCAGTAGCAAAATGAATCTGTCCCTTCAACCTCTCCCAAATTCAGGGCATCCACCAGGGCCCCAGGTGAGTGCTGCCTGAGGATTCCTTGTTTCAAAAGGTGCTGCAAAAACATCTACATGTCTTAACTCCATATTCTGCACTTTATTGCTCTTCAGGTTTGCTGGTCTTTTTCTAGGGGACCACAATGATCCTTCCCACCTCACATCCAGATTATGCTTATTAACCAGTGTGGCTGGGACTGATGGAAGCTCTCCACTTGAGCTGTCTGAAGAAGCAGCTCCTCCTGGGTCATTAAAACCAGTCTTCATACCCTCAGAAGATACCACAAGTCAGCTACAGGCTTTGCAATGCCAGGCAGCAGGGACGTCCACAGTCCTAGAGGAAAGGTCACCTTAGTGCCTTACCTTGCTCCAGCTTTTCCTTCCAGCTGAAGCACACAGCCCAGGGTCTGGGCATGCTCAACACAAGGGCAAGGAGAAACACTCGCAGCAGAGATGTGAGACCAAAGGTCTGGGTCTCAACATGCCTATGTCAAAAAGAGTTTGCAGCCATTATGGGTTCAACGGGTCTACAGCACAAGGTGCCAAAAAAAAAAGTCAAGTGTTGGCCAAGGGCCAGGTGGAGAAAGGCACAGACTTCACAGTGAAGGTCTCTCCTAAGGATTGCTGGCATTTGCAATCATCTCTTCACTAGTGATAGCGAGGCACTTCAAAACACAGGGAGAAGAGCACCTCATGGTATTTTAAGGATCACACAGGGCAATTTGGGATCTCTCCTGTGGGATTTGTTTTCCTTCTCCTGTTTCCAGGCAGCAGCAATTGCTGTGGTCTGCATGTCAGGGTTATGCCAGTGGATTTACAACTGCCACAGGAAATTTGAGGCATAGAGATGTTGGATGGCACTTCCCAAGAGCACAAATAACTTAGCTGTCACCCTCCCTACCTCACCACCACCAGTGGCATTGGCAGAGGTTTACAAACTACCCTTCAAAGAACACCTGTGAGTTGGTGGGAGGCTATTCATTGTTGGGGTTTGTTCTTCCCAGCTCCTCTACATCCCTCTAGTTGGGTTTGAAGGGCTCAGCCCTGATTGAAGCTGTATTTCTCACAACAGTATCTGGCTCTTGTCCACCTGCGAGGGCTGGTGGGATGCTGTGGGGCTGGAGAAGGAGTTCACATCAAAAAAAGGTTTTCTTCCAAGCTGAGTTCAAGGTACTTTCAAAGTACCTCTTCTCTTGCTTTTGCTTAATTGCTCTTTTCTATGTGTATAAGAGAACTGTGTCTGGTAGGAGATGAAGTTAATATCAAGCAGTCCCCAAACCATTGTCTGTGTTTGGAAATAGAAGCGTTTAAGTTGGAAAAGGCCTCTAAGATCATCTAGTCCAACCTTTAATGTAGCACTGCCAAGTCCACCATTAAACCATGTCACTGAGCTCTACATCTACTCTTTTTTTGACAACCTCTGGGGATGGTGACTTGACAACTTTCCAGGCAGCCTGTTTCAATGCTTCACAACCTTTTCAGTGCAGAAGTTTTTCCTGATACCTAACCTAAACCTTCCCTGCCACAACTTAAGGCCATTTCCTCCTGTCTTGATACATCCCCACATGGTGCTGTAGAGTCCTCAGGATAAGGTGTCTGCACTTCTTTAACCAGAATAAATTTCCACCCTTCACTACCAGTAAACTATATTTTTTAGAAAGTTCGGGGTATACCAGAGTTTTTCCTTTTTTTTTTTTTTTATTGTTGGATTTCAGAAAACATGCCAGTGCGAGGTTGTCAAAGCAAAGGTCTTCTAAGCTTATTGAAGTGATGCTGAGGGACAGGTCAACGTGAGGCTATCTGCTCAGCTTGTCTACACTGGCTGGGCTGATGGCAAGGCAGAGGACTTCACAAAGTTAGTTTTTGGACCTTCAGACCTCTGGACACATCTGCAGACACCGACTCAGTTGCTACTGCTGTGTGCACATCAAAAGACAAATTTTTGAGAATTATGGGCTCAGCTGCATGAGTTTCCCAGAAGGGCAGGTTCTTTCTGAAAAATAAAATATTTCTTAAGAGCTGCAGGCAGCCTCTACACACAGGGCTACAGGCATTTTGCCTCTTGGGCCATATGGCAAAGATGGCAGCAGGCACCAATGGGCAGGGTTCCTGGGCATCTCTGCTCCCACCAAAAAAAAGCCTCAGCATTGCAAGCAGTGCCCCCAGCCACTGCTGGGAAGCTCATGGCCAGATGATCAACATGCAGAGTGTGCACCATATGCTTTTGAAAATCTGACCTTTCTAGGTTTAATGTGTTTTTCACAAAGAACTGAAACAGAGGACAAAGGGACACCAGCCTGTTTTTTTCTCTCCAAATAGATACAGAAAGTTGTGAACTTTCCAAAACTGCTGGTATTTACCAAATTGCAGTGTGAAGAATGACATGTAGGGATTAAGCTTGACTCTTTCTTTCAGAATTACAAATGATAAACAATTCACTACTTCTCTCACCATTCCCTTTCTGTGGCTGTTTTTTGTTGAAACTTTCCTGTGACATTAACTGAAGTGCTACTTCACCAGATAACACACAGCTTCTGAAACTCTCTGCAAAATTGAGCTTTGAGACCGTTGCAAAGCCAATGTTGAAGGGATCGTGAGCATTGTCAGAAGGGACTTCATACTTTTAATCAAGGATTACGGGTCAAATTGAAGGGGAGGCTCTGGCCAAGCCACCAGTGCTGCCTGACTGCATTTTGGACCTGGGTCTCAGGGCTCAGCTCAATTTTCTTTTTATTAATTTCTGCAGAACATGTTCTGGTACCCCAAACATACACCCAATGACAAGACCTCCCAGAAAATTCAGTGCACACAGACAACTTCCACAAAATAAAGGTAGAGATGCTCTATACCACAGTCCTTTCCTTGAGAAAAAGCCTGCTGAGGAACTACTTAATAATTAATGCAGTCTCTTAACACCACTTAACTCGCATCGTTAATATTTACAGCCAAGAGAAGACAGGCTGTGGAGCAGAGCCATGCAGAGAGCAGGCAGGAGGGGATGAGCGCAGCCTGGGATGTGCAAACCAGGACATGAGTGCTCGGCCAACACAACCCAGCCTCTACCCGGCCCCAGGACCTGATCCTGGCATAGGAGCACAAGGGCGAGGAAGGAGAAAACTGCCCTTGGCTGTCTGAAAACATGCACAGGGCAGTGGAGTAGGTTCTTCCTCCCCACCCGCTGGCACAAGGCTTGTGGGGATCAGGCTTGGGGATGTGCTCAGGAACAAAAGCACCCTTCCCATTTTCTCACCTCCAAAACGCAGACCCAGGTGTGAAGGTCCTGGAGGAAGCAGGACCCACAGATGCTGTGCTGCAAAGCAAGTTTCCCAGGTCAGGAAGATGCTCTGATAGCAAGTTCTGGGCACCATCAACCCCATACAAGGGGTTATGCAGCTGCCACCAAGGGGAATTCAGTGCTAGAGGAGTCTGGGGAAGCTTAGATGGGTGGTCAGGAAGGAGAATGAAAGCAGACACTGTTACTGCAGTGGTTCTCTCTCTGCCCAGCTCACACATCATCACTGGAAGCAAAGATCTTTCTCCCAAAGCTTTTTTGGTTTTAGCATTACAGGCTTAACATCAGCAGAATAAATCAATGATTACCAGCAAGAGTTAAGGTCAGCTGCATAAAACTGGTATAAGGGTTTTAAAATTTCATAGCAAGGCTTCTTTTGGGCCATTCCCTCAGCTGCAGGGCACCAGAGCACAGCTGCCCGAGCAAACTGGATGGTGTGAGCAGGCCCTGGTGTCCCACCTGCAGCAGGAGCCACAGGAACCTTCCCAGCCTCCACCCACAGGGTCTTTGCTGAGAACACTGCAGAAGCTGCATTAACCCTTCTGAGATAGCAAATATCAGCATGGGCAGTAGGGGAAGTGCCAATGATGGCAGAAGAGCTACTGCACCACGGTGAGGTATGTGATGAATGTGCTGTGTTCACTTCTGCTTGCAATGCACGCCAGATTTACCACCTCATCTCCAGACATCCCTCTAAACTGAGCATCTCCGTGCACTGTGGAAGGGCAGCCACTGCTTCTCCCTCTCCTCCCTTGGCTGCCATCTCCTCCCCTGGGTCCAGGGCACAGCTCTCATCTCTCCTCCCTCTGGCCTGGCTGTTCATTAAGCCAGATCCAAAGGGAGGAAGCAATTAAGCCCATTGCTCCAGAGCAAAAGCAGCCCCATGGCACAGTGTGTTATGACCTGTGTGTGGCCACCCCAGCCCCTGCTCCCCACTTTTGTCTCACTTTTGGGTGCACACCACTCTGCAAGGCAGAGCAGGTGCCTGGAAGAAACTGCTTCCCCTTACATTCATCCATCTACATCCTGCTCGTGTATGGCCTTCAAGGAGAAGTGACTTGGAGAGCCCTTCCTCAAGCCCTGATTCTGCACTGATTTCTGCATTACACACACATATATTATCAACTACTGATATAATTATGCATTTTCAATTTAGCAGTTCTTGAGAACTTCAGGGCACATGGTTACCTCTGCTTTGCCTCTCTCTTCCCACAGTCACAGCCCAATACCATTTAAATGAGGGTGGGCTTGGCACATTCCAGGGGTAGGGGAGCCAATGTGAGGCTCATCAGAGCCGCTGCTCACTCTGGTATATACAAAACCACTGCAAACAGCAGGGAGGACCCTCACACCATTCCCCACCACCAAGATGTTCCCTGAGGCTCACTTTAATTTTGCCGTGAGGTTTTTAGCTGTGTACTGGGGATTTGTTTTTCTTACAAACACGAAACATGCCTTGTTGAATGACAACCCTCCCTTTATGGTTCTTTCCCTTTTCTTTTTCCCCTTTTGTACATCTTTCTTTTCCCCTCCCCTCTGTCCCCAGGCTTTTTATCTTATGCATCATTCATCCCAGCTTACTGCCTTCTTTTAGCACAGACTTCAGGGATGTGCACATCTCATTCAACTCCTTTTTCTCCTCCTGCCTTGATTTGCACTCACTCACACACACACACTTTTCCATCTCTGCTGCTGCCCGCAGCCTTGCAGGGAACATCACAGCAGTGGAAGAGCACAGGGAAGGAGAGCAGCCTCAACGCACCTTTCACCAAACCTTATGAAATATCCATGTGGCTTTAACAACCACAGCCTGGCCCCAAGGGATCATTCAGAGGGGTGAGCCGCTGCTTAGTGATGTCTACCAGCACTAATGTGCGGGTAATGGAAGGGGACAGGACAACACAAAGGTGTTAAGTGCCAGTGTGCCCACCGCAGCAGTGTGTCACAGCAGGTGCTGATGTTTCCACCTTGGGTATTCCTATTGCAACTCTCAGCTGTTTGCCAGTTCTTGGCTGGGGATCAGCCAACACCTGGGTATGGCTCTGGGGTAGCTCAGTCCCTCTTCTCTCTTTTCCTGTGCTCCCTCTTAAATCTGCAGTGAAGATTTGCCAGAAATCCCAAGTCCTTCTTTGGTGGCATCTGCCATGCTTTTTGTGTTACAGCTGACAGCTCAACACACCAAAACCCTCCCTCAAATTCCCAAAAGGAGCTTTCTTCTGAACAAAGATGACAGTCTTGTGTAACGTGAACTGAAAGACAAACGCAAGTCCAGAACTAAGATCTTGGGAAGGACTTTCCAGTACATTTGTGAAACTCTTCAGATTTCTTATCAGCTACAGAAGCCTTTAAAAGTTCCATCTCCCATTTCTGGCAGCAGTTAAAAGGGTAGAAGCTTTGGAGTAAGTACCTCCAGCTGCTGGGAGAGCTCACAGTGGAGGATTTGGCTTCTTGCTGGTGAGAGGAGGCAGAGCTGCTGCCCCCTCCTTATGCCAGACATGGCCCTGGGCCCACCCCAGGTGCTGCTCTCCCCCATGCTCTCACCTGGTGAGCACACAGGAATAGTGCTTCTCAGTGCTTTTGTCATCCAGCCATGAGTGCGCATAACATTTTTACAGGCCGAGCACGCCAAGCTATTGCTGGGGAGACGTGTAACAGCTTTTCAGACACTTTTTACCTGTACTGAATTAATGCAGCGGATTCCTCTCTCCACCAGCTCTGCTGCCTTCCAGTAGCTCAGATGGCTTGCTGGAATCAGTCAGTAGGTCTTGTGCCTTTTAGAGCTGGTAGATACATATATAAGGAAGGTATCCACATTTTTCCAAGCTCTTGTGCCTTTTCCCTACCTGAAGGGATGTTCTGGTGTGGCAGCATCACTTCAGTTAGGTCAACCCAAAATGTTAGGGATTGTTTTTGAGGAAAGCAGCACTGCCTCATCACTGATGCGTCTTCTGCTTATCTCAGCTGCTGCAAACCCCATTCTGGTTTGCAGAGCTGTATGGAGCCATGGTTCCAGCTGTTTCCATGTCCATCACAGGGCAGGAGCATCTCTGTGCTGCTCACACCACAAGCAGTGGTGCCTGTAGGCTGCCAGAGTCTGCACTTCCAGGAGTGAGGGGGTCCTGCCTCCTCCAGCCCCAGCCTGCTACATCTGCCCCCAGCCCCACAGCAGCATATGCTGCTCCTTTCCTCCAACAAGCCATGACTGTCTCTGTTAGCAGCTCTGTTCTTTTAGGGTCAGCACTGGGGGAAAATTGCTTCTGGAGCTTTTCAACCCTCTAAAATATGATGCTTGCACTAAACACAATGGGGATCCACCCTTTGCTTTGGATTTCATAAACCAAGACCACTTCCACAGTGCCCGGAAACCAATGTTTTTCTCCATCCCAGTGTGGTGACATTTCAGATGCAATAAGAGGCTGAGGAAAGGACCATGAGTGATGGAGAAAAACACGGAGATACACGTACACCTCACCCCTTCTTCCAAAGGCAAAGTGGATCTCTGAGTACTTAGCTGCAGGGAGCATCGACACCACACTTTGCCATGGGCAACCTTCCTTCATGGAAGATCTTAAATTCACTGCCAGAGGGGTCTTCCCTGCCTCTGTGATGACAAATGCGGTCAAGATGCCTCTGGGGTTGAATTGGCCACATCTAATTGTATTTCCCAAGGCCCTCATGCATCTGAAATGCTTGGGCACATCTTGGAGGTGATTGATGCCTTTGGGCTCCACATGAGGCTCAAAACACCACTAAAGGAGGGAGGACCCATCCTGCTGCTTCAAAGCAGATCTCAGGAGAAAGGCAGGGGTGAGCGTCTGTAGGGAAGGAAGCCAGGACTGCTCAGAGACCCTTTGCCAAGGGCTGATCCAGGCTGAGGCTCACGTCTGCATCCAGGCAGTTGAGCCCAATCCGGGCAGGTGATCAGTCTGCAGATCCCTTGCTCAGCATCCGTAAAATGCAGTTCACTTCTGAGAGGATTTGAGATTAAGTGAGTAACAAAGCAAGATTTCTCCTCTAAACCTCTATTTAATCACATAATCCTGAGGGAAGACCTCTCCTCTCTTTAGGGAAAAAGAAAAGTAGGTTTGCTGAGGGAGACATAATTTCTTTATCCCTATATAATTGGATATTTGCTGATTAAATATAGAAATAATTGGAAAAAGATTGATTTCTGATAATGATTCAAAAAAAAAAAAAAAAAAAAGAAAAAGACCTCCCCCCCAGTTCACCCAAAGCCAACCAAGATAATGTGGAAAAAAGTAGTTTTTCTTCTGGTAGCTCTATGGTGCAAAAGCAGAGCCTGCTTTGCCCTTGCTTCAGAAGGATGCAGGAAGGACTTGTGATGCCTTCCATTATGTCCCAACACAAGGAGCCAAAACACTGCCAAATCCTGGTGGGCATCTGGAGGGCTCAGTACAAGAGGTGGTTGTTTTGGATGACACACAGCAAAACCCTGCCCTTGGATGAAAAGATCATCAGATATTTGGGGTTGGCAGGGACCTGCAGAGGTTTCAGCCCAATCTTCCCCTCAAACATGGTCAGGCATGGGGTCAGACCAGGTTGCTTTATCCAAGCGTATCTTAGAACCCTCTGATGATGGAGGCAGAACGAGGACATTTAATGTGATTTCAGAACTTATGTACAAAGGGAACAGCTTAAGTCACTTTGAAATTTGGTATACATGTTGGGCAGTTCATTGCTGTAGGTGCTCCTGCAAAACCAATCCTTCATCCATAGGCCAAGATTTAGGATCTGAGGCTACCAAATTGTTAAGAGAGCAAGAAAATCATTTACACTGCTTGTAGCTGTTCTTTGTGGGATTCAGACCATGAATGGCAATGTTTGCATGTGTCACTTTCAGTAAGGGACATGCTGCTCAGTGGTGCAATGTACGTTGCACCCAGGAAAGGAGCACACCGGTGCTCTCTGGTCATGAGCCTGCACTGCAGCATCACAGCAGCGCTGAACCTGCAACAGGGACAGTGAGCACCAGGAGCTTTATAAATGCTCCATGAATCTGTAAGGAAACCCCAGATTTTCCCCAAAATGCTTAGTCCCAGCCCTGCAGCCACATCCTCTGCCATGGCACCAAGAGCCCTTGTGCAGGCATCCCCTACAGGACCCCTTTCCATCTCCTCCTCCTTCTGCAAACCAGTCAGCAAAGAGGCATTTGGGACATGAAGATGCTGAAGGGACAGGAGCACCTCTCCTACAAGGAGAGACTCAGGGGGACCTCATCAAGGTCCATAAGTACCTGACATGAAAATTCAAAGAGGACGGAGCCAGGCTCCTTTCGGTGGTGCCCAGTGCCAGGACCAGAGGCAGTGGGCCCAAACAGGGGCACAGGAGGATCCCTCTGAGCACCAGGCAGCACTTGTGTGCTGTGCAGTGACCGAGCACTGGCACAGGCTGCCCAGAGAGGTGCTGGAGTCTCCTCCTTGGGGATCTTCAAAGGCCACCTGGAGGTGGGCACCCTGCTCTGGGTGGCCCTGCTGGAGCAGGGTTGGACCAGAAGGACCCAGAGGTCCCTGCCTGCCTCAAGCAGTCTGGGAGTGGGATACGAGGGCAAGATACAAGTGGTGACCCCTGCCTGGCACCTTTTTCCTTGTGGCCCTCCAAGGCTCCATGCACTCCTGGGAGCCTAGTCCACCCCATGAACATCCAGACCTCCCAGAGAAGATTTCCAAAACCAAAATGATTTATGGAGTTCATCTGCTGGGTATGAACTAAGATTTGGTGCCAAGTTCAGGCTCCTATTGTTTTTCTTGGGTTAACAGTTGTGACAAGGCAATGGCTTGGCTCGTGCCTAACCCAGCATCCGCAACTCCCCTTCCTGCAGCACTGCACAGACATCCACCTGCAACAGGCTGCATCAGGAAACCTGCACAGCATCTTTTAAAGCAGACATCAAATAGGGGTTTTGAAGAGATCAGAGCTTTGCAAGGATCCTTCAAAAGGGCCTGGATGTTCCCTGTGTTCACCATTTAATCCTGGAGGAGGAAAGAGAGAACAGGGAGGAGAAACATAACCAAAGAATGAATACCCACTGTGCTGGTGAACTTGGGTACGGCACAGGACTCAGTCCATCATGGATCTGGCAAACGAACGCTTCCCGCCCCCCTCACAACAAAACCGATGCTCAAATTAATCTGCAATTTCAATTGCAATTGGGGGACCCCTGCCCCATTGCTCTCTGCTCTGTTCCCATCAGGGGGACACATGAAGCCGCCTCCAAAGGCGGCCCAGTACCCCACAGGGTCAGACTGGGTGCCTGGTAGCAGCTGCCAGCACCGATATAAAATCTACTGACGCGTCCTCACTCTGAAGAGGTCGGCTATAAAAGTAATGTGAAAAACGGCTTTAAATAAACCCATCCAAGACCACTTCATAAAGACACAGCTGGCTGTACAGAGCTCATTTGTTTTTTAGTGAAGCTTCACAGGATTACAATTATGAACAATCATCGTTTTGATGCACTTGGTTATTACAGTAATAGCCAGGAAATAAATACCTGAGACAGGCTGGCCAGACAGAAGTTAGAAAAGAAACACTCACCTACAAATTGTATTGTCTAAAATTCAAGCTTTTAATATAAATATTGGCAATTTTGCCTCTTCCCCCCCCCCCCCCAGCTGAAAGTAATGCCAGCACTGATGCGTTGCCAGACACAAAATTTGGGCCAGGCTTTGCAAGAGCTGTGAGTTTAGTGCAGGGACCCTTCCTGCACTTGTCAGAGCAGCTCTCAGCCCCGTGCCCAGCTGCTGCCTGTGTTAAGGGGACAGGGCAAGAGCCCCCGGAGCCCCTGCTGCCCCAGGCTGGCCAAAGCATCACTGGGGGCAAGCAGCACACCCTGCCAGCCCCTGGGGTAAGGGTGATTGCTCACACCCAGGGAAAAAAAAACAAACAGAACCCACCATTGGCATCGCACTCATACAGGTGAGAAGGGCACAAACCCCTGGATCAAGCAGGGGGAGGACCAGTGGGATGAGATGAAGCAGTGCCAGGGAGGGCTGAATGAGAACTTGAACGCAGTAATATCGCTCTAGATTTTGACTTTTTTTTCTGGGGGTCGGGGGGGGGCAGGGCAGAGCATGTGCCTGGCAGCTCCAGCCAACCCACCAGGGAGTGCTGATGCCCCCCAGCACACAGCATGCCAGGGTCTAATGCAGGAAGAGGAAGGATTTGGTAAGAGGGGATGCTGGAGCTGTAACACTCTCCCTTCAGCCCACAGTGCTCTGAGCAGCACACCCAGGACCCTGCTCCATGCAGGGGCTCCCAACAGGCTGTGGGGTGCCCCAACAGAACCTGAATTAAAGGCTGGTTTTATTCACCTGTGCATCTCATGCAACCAAAGTCCCTCTTTCAACCTCTGCCAGCTCAATCACCCCAGTGTGGTGACAAACTAGCAGCAAAGAGTCTGGAGGCTGGGTACTGCTGCTGGGAAGGGGCAGCTCTGCCTGCATGCACCAGCATCCCCTAAAGCAGAGGCTTTGCCCAGCCAGGATGCCAAAGTCTCTGGGGAGGATTTTTTGGGCAAGAGGCCAGAGCAGATTAAGAAGGGAACCCAGTGGTGTCCCCCCCCCCCCCACCTCTCCCCTTTATTTTATTTCCTGATTTTCTATTATAAGAATAATTTTGCTAATGCTGTACAGCACCAGAACAAGGAAAGAGCTGCTGGCAGCCCTGGGCTCACACATCCCCCAGAATGAAGCCAAGGGCTCCCTCAGCTGCATTCACTGACAAACCCACCAGCACAGCCCACCTGAGGCAGCACCACAGGCAGCACCACAGGCAGCACACCACCATCACTGGCCCCACCAGGCTGCAAAACTCACCACAGGCACCATCCACAAGTATCCTTCAGTATCGCATCTCCAATGCTCACTAGACTATCTTGGAAGTTGAAAGCAGCCTCCTTCCTTCTGGGCAGCCCCAGTGGCTTCTATAACCTTGCCAAGCCCTCCCCTCCTTACAGCAAACCAGGTCCACCTGTACAGAAATCACCCACAGCTGGTTTTCGTCCCCCAGAGCCCATCACCTGCTACGCTGCAGCTTCCACTTAGCAGAGTGGCTTTCATGGTTGCGGGGTATACCCGATAACACACACTTGGGAGAGCACAAGTTGCAAAAAGTGGACCCTTTGTGAAAATAACTGCAGGATCCAAGTGGGTTTTGCTGCTCGAAATGTCCAACTTGTACACAGCACATGAAGGCAGATGGAGATGGATGTGTGGTGCTGCCAGCTCCGTGCCTGAAGGGCCCTCAAGGAGCTGCTGGGGAAGCAGCAAACACACTGCAACCACCTATAAGCACATCTGCTCCTGTAGATTTGATGTTACCAACCAATTATGGGAGTTTGCATTGCTGTAGTTTTAGCTAAGCACAAGTCTCCCATGCATGGCACTGTGGGAGCCCCAAACACGCGATGCTTCCAGCCATGCTTCCCTCACTGCCCCTGTGGGTATCCCTGGCGTGAGTCTTCCTGAAATCTTCAGGAAAACACAAAAAAGGAAAAATGTAGAGAGAAGCTGTTCTTAAGCTGCAGCAGGCACCCACCAGCCCAGCTTGCCTGATGAAACCCTGTCCTGCAGCAGGGCTGTCAGAGCCAGGGAGGGTGGTGGGGACTCGGCTCCCATTTCACCTGGTTTCAAGCTGGGTTCGCCTTCTCCCTTCAAAAACAGCAGGCAGATGGACCTTGCTGTCTTTACACATGCCCAGGATCAGTGCAGAATTACGGCCTGGAAACCCAGCAGCAGGGATTATCCCTCGTTTTGTTAATTTGCTGCTTTCTTACTGTTCAAAACCCACATCCTCACTTTTAAACTCACATTAACCTCTCACTGAGGCTGGTGGGACCCGTCTGGTCCTCCTTTGGGCAGACTGAGAGTGGAGAGGGAAAGACGCAGTGTCCCCATCTGCTCTACAGCCATAGCTCACTTTGCAGGGAACTCCAGGGCCAGGGATGCCTAGGGACACAGTGGTCCCCATTTGGGGAGGGCTTTGCTTCAAGCACAGAGCACCTTTGCAAGGTGAGCCCCAAACTCACTGCAGCCTTGAACCCTTTGCCTTCACCTGAAAACAAATGGAACTAGAAATGAGCCAAAAATGTTTTGAAGGCCTTTTTGTGCCCTCTAAGCTGTGAGCACGTTGTTAGCATGGCCACCCTGACATGTCAGAGGGACACATCCAGGCTTAAGACACGATGTCAGCCCCTATAGGCTCAGTCCCAGTGCTGGAGTTTAGGGACAAAGGTCCCTGACGACAGCCTGAGCCCCCCTCCAGCAACAGGAGACCACCTTGGCCACGCTCAGTCCACTGTGGCTTGCCCCTGTGCCAACCTGCCTGATGGGGCACCTCCATGAGATGAACCAGATGGGTTTATTACAGGGATTTTTAGCATCCAACTTTGCCACTGACATTATAAGAACACACAAAACTTGTGTCAGAGAGAAGGCGGTGCTTCTCTCTGAGTGATGCATGGTGCCTGAGCAGAGGAGGTGACAATATTGATCTGCACACATTTTCTCCTTTCCCAGGTCGGCATCTGCAGGCCTTGCAGAAGCTGCAGGCTCACAGCAGCCTGGCTGCCCAGCCAGATTCCAGCAACAGCTCACGCGGGACAGGGACATTTCTGCCCCACAGCTCCAGGGACTCTAAAGGAATGGAGGGCACCAGAAGCAAAGCCCAGCCCCAACTCCTCTCCCTCCTAGCAGGGCTTGAAAGTGCTGGCTATTAACTTGGCTATTAACATGTTTTCATGGCCTGGCTTTCTCACTGCTCACTCTCCAAGGTGTTTAGCAGCTTTCATAGCTAATTTGTTTAAAGAAACCAAAATGCTTTGTTCTGAGCAGACTTTAGGAGTCAAAATTAGCTATTTTGGCACCATCTGCGTAAGCCCAGCAGAGCTCAGAGCAGCTTTTCTTCTAATGCTGTAAGCTTGTCACCAATGAGCAATATTTTATTAGTAAAATGCTAATGCCCCAGTTCAACACAGCCCTCCTCGTTTTGCAGCCTCAGCCCCTGCCTGCAAAGCTCACCACTTTTTTTCCTTCTAAATTACTCTGGAGACTGGATTTCTATAATACAGGGATGATGCGTTGTATCATTCATGGGGTGGGCTGCTGGGAAGGAAAAGAAGCACATGAGACTACTCACCATGTACCTCACATTACACTGAAATACACCAAACACCATCAATGCCACAAGTATCAAGTCTGAGTTCAATGCCAGGTCTCAAAAACCTGGCTCTTCACTTCTCTGGCTTGCAGTCACAGGGAGATGGGGACAGGTGTTGGAGGCTGGAAGAGCTGTCCCCATGCGAGAACCCCTGGTGACGCTCGTCCAGGTTCTGCTGCCAAGACAAATGCCTATGGGGGTCTTCCAGGAGAAGCTCTTGAGTCAAAACAAAGACTCATGGTCAGCGTTCAAGGAGGGTCCTTGCTGTGCCATCAGCAGTTGGAATTTGAGGCCAAAAATATGACCCAAAAGGGCAAATAGAAGCTGTAAGCCACAACTAGTTCTCTTTGTATAAATTAGCCCATTTCACATTAAAAAGGACTTGCAGGTTCTGTTTAAATCATAGAATCATAGAATATCCCGAGTTGGAAGGGACCCATAAGGATCATCAAGTCCAACTCCTGGCACCGCACAGGTCTACCCAAAAGTTTAGACCATGTGACTAAGTGCACAGTCTGATTGCTTCTTAAGTTCAGACAGGCTCAGTGCAGTGACTATGTTCCTGGGGAGCCCGTGTGCGACCACCCTCTCGGTGAAGAACCTCTTCCTGATGGCCAGCCTAAACTTCCCCTGCCTCAGCTTAACACCATTCCTGTGGGTCCTATCACTGGTGTTTACAGAGAATAGGTCTCCTGCCCCTCCACTCCCCCTCACGAGGAAGTTGTAGACTGTGATGAGGTCCCCCCTCGGCCTCCTCTTCTCCAGGCTGAACAGGCCCAGTGACCTCAGCCGCTCCTCATACTTCTTCCCCTCCAGGCCCTTCACCACCTTCGTAGCCCTCCTCTGGACACTCTCCAACAGTTTCATGTCCTTTTTATACTGTGGTGCCCAGAACTGCACACAGTGCTCAAGGTGAGGCCGCACCAGCGCAGAGCAGAGCAGGACAATCACTTCCCTTGACCGACTAGTGATGCTGTGCTTGATGCACCCCAGGACACGGTTGGCCCTCCTGGCTGCCAGGGCACACTGCTGGCTCATGTTCAGCTTGCTGTCAACCACAACCCCCAGATCCCTCTCTGCAGGGCTGCTCTCCAGTGTCTCGTTGACCAGTCTGTACGTATAGCCAGGGTAATGATATATGATAATGAAATGATATACGACCTCCATTTTTTTTATTTTTTAAAATCTCCAGTGGGTGTATTTTGCTTTTATTTGGGACAGCCTTGATA
This sequence comes from Aythya marila, assembly GCF_965140915.1. Taxonomy (NCBI): domain Eukaryota; kingdom Metazoa; phylum Chordata; class Aves; order Anseriformes; family Anatidae; genus Aythya; species Aythya marila. The sequence continues at coordinate 1,211,357 of NC_139061.1, read as the reverse complement.
CCACATGGGCAGTTGTACCCTCACGTGTTTCAGTCTCCTGTTTCAGACTGCGTGGTGTCAGCTGCCTGCCTGAGTACATTCATTGAGAATAAACCAACACTGAGCATTGTCTGAAAGCCCCAAACCTGCTCCCAGCAGGACAGGATGGGTTGCACAGCAGCATGTTACTGTCACCTTGTTGGGTGGGTGCCACAGGGGTCAGGCAGGAGCACCCCAGGAACTGCCAAGGCTGCAGCCTCCCAGGACACCTTGTCCCTGCGGGCTGTCAAACACAGCCAGGGAGGGAATAACAGCTATAAGAAGTGAGGAAGTAAAACTGAGAATAGGCATGGAGAGGTGTTTGTATCAGGTGTTCAGGAAGGGAAGGCAGGAACCAGAGCCCAAACCTGTGACGCCAACGCCAGCAGCTCCATGTCAACACCCCTGCGGGGTCTCCAGCCCCCAGCCCTGTTGGCTTTTTGTCTTTTGGAGAAGAGAAGTAGAAATAGCAGCATGAAGCATGCTTGGGGATGACAGATCAGCAGCTCAGGGGGCTGCGGATAATTTGACAAGCAGCTTCACATTTCCTGGGGCGATCCACCGCAAGCAAAGGCAGCATTTAACAGCTAATTATTCACGGCTTTGATGCTTTCTCTGTTTTCCAAATAACACCTATTTAGCGCTAAGATGATTTAAACAGCTGATCTCATCTGAGCCCCTGGCAAAGAGGAGGAAATCCAGCAAGGCAGCAGCGGGTTAAGCTCCCAGGTGGATGCCCCAGCAGTGAGGGTTATGTCAGCAGCAGCATCCCAAAACTCACAGCCGTAGGAAAAACGTGGGCAACAGTGGCAGGGTGGAGACGGTGGGTGCAGGAGTTTGTGGGGGCAAGGAGATGCACTCCTTATCCCCCATGGCCACCCCTCTGGTGCACATAAGGGCTTTGAAGATGCACTGCAAACAAGGGACATGTCCTCAGCTGGGTTCGAGAGCTGAACCAGCTGATGCTTTGGGTAGCAGGGATGAGAGTGAATTCTGGAGTAACCCACAGCACAGCTGGCTCCATCACAGAAAACAACAACAACAACAACAAAATCACCACGTTTTGGGGGATTTCAGCAGTTAACCACATTTTTTTCAAGTGAGTGTTGACATTTGTTGACATTCTGAATATTTCCAAGGTGTTTGGTTTTGTTTTGTTGTATTGATTGGAATGACTCCTTGCAAGCTTTCTCTTTGATTTTTATCTAACCTGAAATGGCTTTGGTTCAGAAAGTTGCATTTGAAGATGCCGCCAGCTGTGGTGTGATGGGAAGCAGGGGAGCAGCCGACTCCATCCATCCAACCCAGTGGGTCCTGAAAGGGGATGGGGAGGCCTGAAAACACTGGATCAGCAAAGCAGACACCACCTATGAGGAAAGACCAATTCCAGGCTATCTTCCAGTCCAGACATTTATCTTTAGGTTGTGAATGCCTTGAGAAGTTTCCTTCATCATTCAAAAAAAGAGATTGTTTAAAAAAAAAAAAAAGGAAAAAAATGAAACAACAACAACAACACCTTTAGTTACTTTGTTTCTTTAAAAATAAAAAGGTGGGGAAAAGTGCAGGAGAAAATGAAACGGCAAAAATGTAGTAATATCTCTTGGGAGATGCAAATTTCCTGGAAAACCAGGTCTAAGCTTTACGTAGTTTGTTTGGAAGCCTGGACCCATCGCAGCTGGGGCAAGACATCAGCCGCTGGAGATTGTTTCTGACATAGCAAAGCCTCTTGTGCCAACACTATTGTGCCAAACAAGCAGTTTTGGGCATCTTTTCCATTGCATCCCCCCAAATTTATGTGTGGTGGTCACCCAGCTGTGGAAGGCAGCACAGGGAGAGTCACAGCTTGGGTATGGAACAGCACAGAGAATGCACGGCAAACTTCTGTTAAAAAAAGAATTAGTAAAAATAATAAAAAAGCCTGCTGTGACAGCAAAGTGTTTCCAGTGCAATGTGAACAGCAGCATCTGAGGAGGACACTTTCAATCATGGGACCAAATAAAACTGCTCCCTGCATTTGCCTCTGTGCATCACCAGGGCCCTGATGCAGCCCCCCCAGCCCAGCCCCAGCCCTGCCTGGGGCTTCCCCCCCGTGGAGAGGATGCTGATGCTGCGTGTCAGCCAGTCATTTGCTCCTGGCAGTGGGTACCACACCTGAAAATGCCCAAGATGCTGCCCAGCAGGATGCCCAGTGCATTTCAGAAAAGAGACCAGAATGTTTCCTACTTTAAAATAACCCCACAGGCATCCAATATTTGAGAGAAAACTTCCAGCCTCTGTGATTTGGGGTGCATGGACCCTGCACCTCTCTCCTGCCCCAGAGCACCTCCAGTTTTCCTTTCTCAGTACCAACACCGCTGAGCATGCCGCGGCCACCTTCACCTTCTTTCTGAAAGCTTTTTCCAGCACCTCCTAGGATGGGAGAGCATCCCAGCACCACCTTTGGGAGGAGCTGTGAGCAAAGCCTATGCGTTGCTTACAACATGGGGTCACTGTGCAAGTGGCAGAAGGACTTTGTCTTCCTCGGTCTTTCCAAATAACAGCAAAGGAGGGTTGTCCTAGGATGAAGGTAGAGGGCAGGATTTGTCTCAGCACAGGGGAGACAACCCAGCATGGTGGCCCAGCCCCAGAAAGCTGAAGGATGCCCCTGGTGGGATGGAGACATGGGGATGTGGTTGGTGGGATGCAGCCACCAGGGATGGGGAAGGGATTGGTGAGATACATAACCATGAAATTGCTCCTGCTTAATGCTCTCATGGACTTCAACCATGTTGCTCCTGCATGGATTTTGGTCGCGACTGGTGTGGGTTCTCCCTGAGTGTCACTGCCACCTGAAGGTCCCATCGCTGCTGGAAATGAGATCCCTGACACCTCCACCCCTGCTGCAGCTGGGCCTGCCAGCCAGAGTGGGATGGAGACAGGGATGGGTTTGGGGAGGAGGAGGGAAGGAAGCGTTGGGCTCCCTCCTCCAGGAAGGGTCAGCTCCAGAAACCCAAGTCTTCCTTGAAATATTTCCCCAGGTTTAGTTTCCTCCCCTCCCCTTCCTCACAGCAAGCTGCTGGAGCAGCACGTGTCCTGCTGTGGGGCCTGGGCCCCTCCCGCCGAACCCGCAGCCTTCGCCAGCTCCCAACTCAATTTGCAATTGATGAAATGAAAAAGATGCCCTTCCTTCAATTAATTCAGACATCTTTTTCCTCACCCCTCAAGGCACGATAGTGGCTCTAACATCGTAAATGATTTAGGATGGGAGCCAGATGAAGACAAAGCTGATGGATGACAATTCTCTGTTTGGGGGATGTTTTCCAGCTGGAGATTTTTGGAAACAAATAGATTTATCCCCTTCAAGAAACGACACGCAGCCATTGCATGACTCACGCTGTGAGTCAGGGAGCAGCAGCAGCCAGGAGGGATGCCAGCCTGCACCGGGAAGGGACAGGACAGACCAGGGGAAGGAGCTGGGGCACTGGGCTCAGTGCCCAAAACTCAGCCACAGCCCCTCTGCTCCGGGCTTTAAGTGGTTAAAATCCATTTTGCCCACTTTTCCTTTAGGATCAAACCTCCCGAGCCTCCAAGCTGGCTGTCGAAGCAGTAAGACCGTCTTCTCTCGAAGCACATCGTGCCTGGATTTGGGTAAAATCCCCCCAGACCAAAGCAAGGTCAGTTCCTTGGGGAACCAAGTGATCTTTGAGGTCCCTTCCAACCCAAGCCATTCTATGATCCCTATTTTTGCAGAGTGTGTTGAGCACATCCCATACCAACACATCTTGCAGGGGAAAACGCAGAAACCACAGCCCATGCAAGCATCCCAGAGGGCGATGATCTGCTTTACATCCAAAAGCAGACACTTCAGGCCGGGTGTGCAGTTCCCATGCAGATGAGGGACTTCACCCCGGCGATGTCGGGGTGCCCGGAGCATCACCTCCACCGCCGCCTGCCGACAGGTGAAGCCCGGCAGCGATCGGCTCTGGCTGAGCTGCGCCTTACACAGAGCACGTCCTGGAAACGGCGGCGATTTGTATTATGTTGTACAATTGAAAGCTATTCGCGTAAGAGGATTGCTTTCGGGTACGTACATTGAAAGATTTGCTCTAAGCACAAGGCAATGCAAGTGTAATTGTGGGAGCAAATCCTGCCCAAATTGCTCTCTGCACGGCTTCCAGATGTTAGACAGCCCAAAAGGGACAAGCGGGTGTGATGCGGTGTCACTTACCACCCTGCCTGGCTTTTGGGGCCGTGTTTTCCCTCTAGCCTCTGAGCAGGGGAAATCACAATTTTTCTGAGACATTTCAGCACCAGTCCCAACGCGGATCCCACTGCGGTGGTGGCCTTGGTGCAGGCTCTGGGGACCTGCAGCCCTGAGTGCCCCCTGCATGGGTCACCCACCTCCTCCTCCCAGCCCTAGTGGCAGTGGCTCCATCAGCCCCAGCTCCACGGCACCCCAGGACAGACCTGCCCTGAAGCCCTGGAAACGCAGAGCTCCAGAGCACAGGGACACCAGGAAGATGAGGGAGAGGGATGGAGGGAGCATGGGGACAAAGAAAGAGGACAGAGGGAGCGTGGGGACACCGGAGAGAGGAGGGAGAGGCCTCTCACAGCCGGAACAAGCTGTTATTTCGACTCAGCCAAATGGCCTGTGGAGAAGCAATGCATAAAGGGGACAGCAGCAAGTTCCGTGTCCCAGGAGGGGCTGGGAGAAGAAATAGTGCGGATGCTGCAGCACGGAGAAGCCATGCAGACAGGGTTTTCTTTAGGGCTCCCCTAGGATTTCCAAGGGAAGGAACTGTGGGGGTTTTATGGGGCGTTTTACATGAAGTGCTAATGACCACAGCAGCTGTTGAGGGCAGCAGGCATCTGGCGGTGACACGCAGCCCCAAGGCTCCTCAGGCACAGAAGCCACTGCTGCCAGGGCAGTGCCGGCTGCTACCAGGGCTCAGCACAGACAAGGAAGGGGCTGTGGTGACCGCTTGTGATTTACGGCTGTTTCAGCTCTCAGGGAGGTGGATGCAGGAGGGAGGCATCTGGCCCAGGAAGGAGGACCAGGTGCAGAAGAGCTCATGTCCACCCAGGGGAACATGGTGCGTTATGGTGGGCACCAAACTTCCCAGCCCAACTCCAGCTGCACCCACATGCAACTGATGCCCTGGGGTTAACTTGAGTCCCACAAAATAAATGTGGCTTGCTGAAGTTGTTAAAAGACCTCAGTTAACCCAAGTGACCCACAGGAGGCTGGTGGCTTGGAGACATGTCTCACAAGCTGTTCTTTCTCCTAAGAGCGGTCAGAAGGAGCTGCAGGCTGCTAAAGGACAGCCCATGCCTGCAAAGTGGTGGGACCACATCGTCCCTCTGCTGCCTCTACCAGAGCTGGTACATGTGTGTCTGGAGGATTCACTAATTTGTAACACGGATGCAGTTAAATACTTGTGCATCTTACTTATTGCATACACAACTTCCCTTCTCCTGGCCTATGCCATGGGAAGGTACCCCCAGACCTACCATTACAAGAGGCCACATGGAGGAACGAGGATGAGCATAATGGCACAGCTGAGCAGAAAACGGGGAAGGCCATTACCTAAATGTGCATGCAGGGGCTGGGGAGATGCCCTGCCACAGCTGCCTGGGCTGGCGGACATCAGCCAGGTCTGCCGGAGCCTCACAGAGCAGAGCTGGTGGCTGGAGAGGTCTCGGCACCTTCTAAACAACTGTGTTCTGATAACTGCATCCCACCCCTGGTATTTTTACTCAAACTGCATTAGTTCTGCAAAATAAGCCTAGAATACAACAATTTTTAACTTGAACATAGCCCAACACTGGGAATTTCTGAGAATTCATACTCTTCACGTGGCAACCCTGCCATCGGAAGCAGGAGTCAGAGCGCAGGGCTCTCAGAAAACAGCACAGAGCACTTTTGCAAAGAGCTCCCGGGCTTTCCAGTGCTGCCAACCTTCACCCTAAAGCCCAGATGCAAGTTAAATGGTGTCAAATGTCACCAAAAACAGAGGAGTGATTGAGCAGGGTATGAGAGCGCCTGTAGTGAAGCTGTGGTGGGAACATGACAAATCATTCCCCAGCAAGAGGAAAGAAGAGCAGCCCTTCACCAGCCAGTTTCTTAAGGAAACCAAGCCCCTAAGACAAACTTCCCATGATGGTTTTGGATTTGAAAATATGATTAGCCCCTGCTCAAAGGGTTGGACCCCTAGCATGGCACGGCAGGAGCTAGGCTGGTGGGGGCCCCCAGGTCACCCATGTCCCCTGCCTTGCCCCATTGCTCCTTCACTGCAGCCCACCCCAGCTGGCCAGGTTTTCTGCAGGCACCAGTGCAGCAGAGCATGCCAAAAACATCTTTTGGCAGAAGGCAACAAGCAGGAGTGCTCCCAGCTGAGCGTGGTGCTCAGCAGCTCCCAGGAGCAGGGCTGTAAAGGAAGCAGCACGCGGACGACCCTTAGCTAGGAAGAGGCACTAGCAGCTGAGAACAGCAGATCTCACTAGGACCATAGCCTGGCTCACCCATGGGCAGCTTTCAGGATGGGCCACAACACACAGAGGCTGGGGCAGGGGTCTCACCAGCCTGGCTGGGACACTTGTATCCTCCAGCTGGATGCAGTCACTCAGCGCGGACACCTCACGGTCACCTGGGCTTGCTTGAGTCCTGCGTTCAGACCTGGGTGGTGCAGAGCATGCACACCAGCATGGTTGTCACGCCAGGTTTCCATCATATGCAGACACAGAGATGGCTTAAAAACATCCCACACCTGCCCACGGCTTGCAGGTGCCACTTGTGTCCCTGTGGAAGCGCAGTGACTTCTCACCAGCTCCAAACTCCTCTCAGTGCTTTGGGCAGAACCCGCGATGGGCCTGTTGGAGCTGCTTCCTATCCACCAAGCCCTTTCCATTACCCACAGGCACGTGGGCTAACCCTTCTGCTCCTTGTGCTATCAAGAAAAAAGATGTTCTGCAACACTTGTGCTTTTCACATCCTTAAAATCTTGTTAGCATCCCCTCTCACAGAGTCTTGTACGACTATGACACACAAAGATGCCCTAGGGAAAATTATTTTTTATTTTCTTTCTTTTTCAGAATCACTTTTAACAATTTAAGAAATGAGGTAATCTTAAAAACAGTCACAATCTGAGGAGCACCCATTGACAACACCGTGGGCTCCGCGGATCCCAGGCTGCAAGCGCTTGTGGAGCCAGCAGCGGTGGGAGCACTGCGAGCACCTGGAGCCCGGTGGGGATGCAGATGCTGGAGCATGACTGCATTCTCCCATCCCCAGCTGGCACCTCTGGGTCTCCACTCAAGCAACATTTCTGCAGCTGGCTTGGCCAGGCTCCTCAGCTGGAGCAGTGTCAGGCTTCCACCACGCAGCTGCTGGAGGAAGCGGGGCAGCTCTGCTGACTGCAACCACCCCACATCGCAGCAGAGTGGGAGGAGAAGGTGGGGAAGCCCTCCTGCCCCCTGGGGGAAAGTCTGGCAGAGCTGTGGCAGGCAGCCAGCAGGGATCAGGGATGTCTGGGGCTATTTCAGGCCTTCAGTGACTGAACACACTGCCTGACCACAGTGGTGCTTCCCCAGTGAGGTCTGCCCTGGGTATTTTCATGCCAGTCCTTCCTAACACATCAGTGAGAGCTCACACTGAGACTGCAGCCGACACGGGTATTGCATAAATAGAAAGGCACGTGAGAGCAGTGATCTTCCCAACAGCAAACCCCTTCCCCTCTCATTTAAATGCATTTTTCCAGCCAGACCCCAGTACCTCCAAAGAGAGTGCAAGGCAACCCCTGTGGCTGTGTCAGTGTACCCCATGCTTGGATGTTACCACTCCATGATAAGAAGTAGTTTCTTGACACAGAAGAAATCAACTGGATTGGGTTTTCACTTACATCAGGTTGGCACCCCTATTCAAACCAGTGGTGATGCTGGGTCCTGGTTTGGGCTTAGATATAGTTAATTTTCTTCACAGTGGCTGGTATGGTGCCATATTTTGGACTTTGGAGGAAAATAACATTGGTAACACACCAAAGTTTTAGTGCTTACACAAAGCCACACTTCCCAGCTTCTCATGCTGCCCTGCCAGCGAGAAGGCTTGGGGTGCACAAGAAGCTTCGGAAGGGACACAGCCAGGACAGGTGACCCAAACTGGCCCAAGGGATATCCCATAACTTACGGTGTCATGCCGAGCAATTAAGCAGGGGGAGTTGGCTGGAGGGGCCACTGCTGCTCAGGGACTGGCTGGGCATCAGTCAGCAGGCAGCGAGCAATCGTGTCGTGCATCACTTGTTTTGTGTGTTCCTTTATTATCTTCCCTTCCTTTTCTGGCCTGTTAAACTGTCTTCATCTCAACCCATGAGTTTTACCTGTTTCCGATTCTCTCCCCCATCCCACTGTGGACAATGAGCAAGTGGCTGCGTGGTGCTGAGCTGCCCCCTGGCTTAAACCACAAGGGGCTGGTGAATTGCACAGGTGGAGCAAAGGCATCCTTCCATGAGCACAGCGTGGCTTTGATGGATCATTTGCTGGTTAAGGCTGCTGGGAGACTGGAGTAAAACAGCTTGGAAAGTACACATTGCCGAAACCATGAAGTTGGAAATCATTTGGACAGATATCAGAAGTTGCACATGACATTAGCAGGGGTGCTGTTACTTACACCATCCCCAGTAAGCTGAACCCTGGGCAGCAGACAGGGTCTTTCAGCAGACGGCAGGTGTTCAGGACACATAAAGGTACAGTTGTTGGTACAATGAGGCCTTCAGTGGGGCTTTTAGATCTGCCTGCAGTCGCACCTGCACAGACCCAGCCAGCCAGCAGTGGCTAAATCCCCTTCACACTTACCCCTATGGACACCACACACTTTGCAGCCAAGCTGGGTGCACCCCTGGCCTCCCTTATGACTCGTCACCAAATTAACACCAACGCCCACCCCCCCGCACCTGAACCTCAGCTTGCACAGCCACAGAGATCACAAACGCGGCCTCCCCGATGGCGCTGCCAACGATGACACAGTGCTCCCATGCAGCATTTGTACAAGGTAAAAAGTGTTATAAATACTTCCATCCAAGAAGCCCTAAAAACAGCAAGGAAGGGTTAAACAAAGACTTCAACATCCTTCTCAATATTCAACTTCAGAAAGTCTACGTGAACAGATTTGATATGGGTGTTAGTATGGAAATGAAGACCAAAGCTCATCCATCAGCCAGCCTGCAGACTGGTGAGCCCCATCCTAACGTCAGCACCCAGAGATGTCTTTTGCTTTGCTCTTCCGCTGGTATCTTACATCCAGGGGATCAAAGCCCCGTTGGCTGGACCCAAAAAGCGCCCAGCGAGGAGTCCTGGCTGTGTAGTCTGCTGCTGTGAACGTCTTTGATCCCCCACTCCTCTCGTGCTCTCGCACCAGCTCCTGGAAGCGCTCGTAGTTGATCCAGGTGCACCACTCGCCATCAACCTTGAACTGCAAAATAAGAGAGACGTGTTACTGTGCTGCAGAGCAGGGAGCATTACCATGTCAGTGATTCATGGTGGGACAAGCTGCTGAAGCTGGGTGTGTATTAGATTGGATTCCTACCTGTATTTTTTTTTGTGGCTCTGGTGATTTTTTATTTATTTTTTTTCCAAATTTCTGGCCCCATTAACGTCCAAGGTGAAGCCATCCAGAAGTTAAGATAGATTCTTAAAGAGGAAAAGGAAATCCTTCAGGCAGACATATGCCAGGAGCTTACTGTTTCTGAGCTACATTTCATCCATGAGGTCTGACAAAGCAAACGCAGAAACAGGATGGCCACTTCTCTTACAGCTGTAGTCATTTGGCAGAGCTGTCTACCAGCAGATAAGCTTCATGAAGATGTGATTGTTTGGTGGCTTGACTGATCCTTTGAAGTACCAGATCCCAACATCATTTCAGCCCCACTTTGCATCCCAAAGCCCAGTTCTCAGGTGCAATTGCACTTGCCAGTGCACTGTCATTTATACCTTAGACACCTTAATCTGGGGAACTGGAGGAGTCCTGGAAGCAATGTATAAATTTGAGCGCAATACCCAGGTGTCCCTTGATGAAAGGCAGGGGCGGAAGGGCTGTGTTCGGGAGTGGGGAAAGATAAAAAGGTTTAATGACACGAATCCTCTTTCGATACAAGAATTTTAAGAATTCCTTACTTTGACAAGTTGAAGCTGCGTTTGTCTCACAGACCTGCTCTGCTAATTTAGCAGCAGTCTTGACTGAATCCTCAATTAGGATTTGTCTGAGCTGAGAGCTTATCCAAAGAAAGAGGGAAAACATACTGGCTCCCTGATTTTTTCGAAACCTGATGGTTATGCATTTAAATGGCATTTGACTTTCTGCCCAAGAACTAAAAGCTTTTTTGGTTGGAAAAACTGCTGATACCTGCAAAACTTTGAATCAAACATTGCCAATGTTAATCTCTTGCTGCCTGTGTAATTGCAGCAAATTTTTGCAGGAGGAGTCCTTCACCCAGAGCAGAGATGTGCGACTGCAGAGCCAGAACAGCCAGGAAGGAGTCTTGCTGTAAATATGCTCGCCCAAGGCTCATTCTTTATATGCTAACATTTAAACAAGGCAACACGTCCTTTCCCATATGAGTGGCTGCAAATAAAGCAACAGCAGAGGAGGCAACACATTGCTGGGAAAGCAGACAGGTCCCTGACAGAGCCAGCCTCAGGAGAGCTGAGCTTCCCTCCCGATGGGAGGTGCCAGATGACTTTGGCCAAGTCACCCAGCTCCCATCCCTCTGGTGCAGTCCTAACTACCAAGACTCAAACCTTACTGGCACAAAGAGCATCCCAGAGCAAGGTTTCTGCAGCCCCGCTCACAGCATTTCCCAGCACAGCAGCAGCTGGGAGTGCTGCAGGCAGGTGGTGGTGCTCTGCGGCCAGCAGAGACCTGGGGCTTGGACCTGTTCTGCCCATGGCACTCCTCTGCAGCTTCTCTCTGCTCTCCCATCCCTCTCTTTCTATCCCCAGTGCCTGTCTGGAAACATCATAAGCCAAAAGCCAGAGGCTGAAGGGAAGACACTTGAACAAGTTCAGACCATGCATCAGAGCCCTCCCCAGATTTGATCACTACTGCTCATCAATAAATTCTCACATGAACTAAGGGCAAAAAATTCTGCAGGATCCAGCCACACGGCCTGTAACACACGCAGCATGAAGCAGAGCTGCTTAGCACACAGCAAGTTGCTGAGCCTATTCCCATGACATGCTCAGAGCTCCTAACTCGTCAGATGGGTCCCTAGATAGACTGAAGGCCAACTAGCAAACCTTCTACATAAAGAATAAAGCCACAGCTGAGACCTGGAACCAGCCGAAGAGGTAATTTTGTAAAGCTCGTTTCATTGAAAACCCATGGGATGCTCTCATCTCAGGAGGGAAGGGGAAGCTTGCAAAGAATCCTTAACCTTGCAGCCAAGAGAGGCTGAGCAAGAGCCAAAGCCACGAGAGGTGCTCGTGCCACCAGGGCAGCTGACACAAGGCTGCAGCTGCCATCCCCAACCCAAACCCTGGTGTAGATCTGTGCCTCTACAGAGTCTCCCAGCAGAACAGCACCGCTGCCCACCTGGGGGTAAAAGCTGTCTTGCACAGGGATCAAAGGCTGAAATCAGGACACAATTGTATTGGTCCCCTTTTTCAAAGCAAACTACTTCCTTCATGCCCTGCCATGGCTGTATCTCACTGTGTTATCTGTGGAGACAGTGACCTTCAACAAGGCTAACAGCAGGAGATAAAACCCAGAACCTCCCACCCACACCAGTCTCTGCGGGGTGATTTTGGCCATACGTGTTACAGAGTGCTCCTGCAAGCGGACTGTGCTGGCAGAAGCTCTGGGGGCAGGCACCCCGACTCCTCCAACAGACACGAGCACCCATATTTCCCAAACCAGAAGCACCCCGTTAAGCGCAAACATGCGGAGCATCGGGGGTTCTTGACCCACAATTTGACAGCAGACAGCACTGAGGAACGTGGCACTGGGTGCTGCCCCTGTGTGAGAAAACCTCGAGCAGCACCAAAGCTCTGCCTTTCCCCAGGGCCCCACCAGGCAGCACAAACTCCTGAGGCTCCCGGAGGCCAAGTAGCAGAAGCAGGGAGGACACAGCTCGCAGGTGGCCCAAGTGCAGCAGGCTCAGACCCGCAGCCTCTGGGCTGTGCTTCTGAGCGAGGTGAGGCTTGGAGAGGTAGTTTGGTCAGTGGCAGAAGGAGATATTTGCCCCCTCCTCATCCCCTCAGAATAAAGCCCTACACATGCTCTCCTGAGGACAAAATGATGGAGCTCTGGTTTAATCTGATTTTAACCCCCCAGGCTTGCACAATCACTCGCATTGCTCCACAGGTGTCCTGAACGTCGACTGGGGCACCTAGGGGAGATTCTAAGCCATCTAATTTGGACTCAATATACAAACTTGCAGCTCCTGACACAGCAGAGCTACTGATGCTGCGAACCGCCTGCTGCAGCCCTGCACAACAAGAGCTCCCGCAAGAGCGGCTGGATGAAGGCTGCCTGGGGTTTGTTACAAAAGCAGATTAAATACTATTAAATATTTGTGGGGCTGCAAAACAACAGCAATAAAAAACAAAGAGATGGGAACCATCCTTTATTCTTGTCATGGAAACCAATTACTTCTGCGAAGGAATAAAAACCAGACTAACGTGGGGTAGGGGAGAAGAGCCTCAATTGCTTAGGATTTACAGATGAAGTTTTAACAATTTTATGATTATTTCACAGATAATGGAAGATTTAAGACTTGGAACAGTTTCACAACATCCATACAACAGGCGAACCAATGATAGACATCAGTGTTATTTCAAAGTAATGCAGTTGGATGTTTTATCAAATTTTTCACTACCTGGTTAAGTCTTTTAAGGCGATAAATACATCGGCAAAAGACGAATGGCTGAAACCTTCCCCTTGTTTTCAAGTTAGCATCTTAAAAAAAGAGCAATAAAGCTCCTTCAGTGGCTCTGAGGCCAGGCTGTGCTGTCTGGAAAGGCAAACTCAGCACCTCCCAAGGGCTTTGCTCAACAGCGAGGTGATGCCGGGGCCAGCGCTCAGCTTCCCCCCGGGAGTTCTCGTCCCTGGGTCCCCAGGCTCCCACCCCTGCTTGCTCCGGTCAGAAGCTGTACTGGTGCCCAGCTCTGCAAACCCTATTTCTGCAGAACCTACAGCTCGTGCAAGGAGCACCATAAGGAACTCATAATGGCCCTTGAGTCAGGAGGAACCTGGAAGCACACATTCAGAGCTGAAGGATCAGGTGGCTCCGACCACCCTGAGCATCACCTCCCTGCCCCTGCGACACAACTGCTTACAGCTCCGCAGGTTTTTGGTTCAAAGTTATTTTGTAGCACGACACCAAGGCCCTGTGCATGGGGCAGAGCTGCGGCAGCGTGGATACGAATGGGAAATTTCTTTAAATCAGCTTTTGCAGTATGTTTAGAGCTGTTTAGTCTATATGGAGAAGAGCTGCTTGCTGCAGAAACCCATCAACATACACGAAGGAGAAGAACCACACTACATATTTCTCTTCTTATCAACCTATTTGCATAAACAATTTTGGAGGATAAAAATTTATGCATGTACTGAGGACGATATAGTAGTACAATTTACTACATTGGCCCAGTCGCGCATAATTGCCAAGAAATAAACACGGGGTTTATACGAAGGGATAAAATATAGAAGAAAGGCAGAAATGGTGACACATGAAATGCCAATGCTGAAAAATGGAAGTCAGCCAAAACCCAATTAGTTTGCCCTAACAAGGATAATGCTATATTCTCCTCAGAGGAAAACACGCTGGAAGGAGAACGCTCCTCTTTGCCTGCTGACTGCTGGTCTCTGCAGAAAAGCGTGCATTTCCCGGACAGGACGACATAGCTCGGGCAGAACAGGACAAACCACAGCACAGCCCACAGGACCACAAGGCAGCCTCGGCACATTGCGTCCCGTGAGGCTGATGCAGGGCAGAGGGAGAAAACAGGGCTTGGGGGCTCACAACCAGCTCTTCTTCAATGACTCATGAACGTGTGGATAAATGCACAGGTTTAGTAGTCCAGCAAATGAAGTCTTCCCCAGGTACTTGCAGTATTTACCAGTTAAATACAGCAGCTTTATATGCAGTCTTAAAAACCACGCAAAAATCAGTCAGTAGCAAGGAGGGAAAACGGGGCACGTTCAGCAGCATGGACACGGCACTGGACAGCAGGGAGCAGTCTGGATGTGCAGGGAGGTCACGCCAATCCCCTAACAGTTTTTCTAATTGCAATCCCCAACATTCTGAAAAAAGGGTTTTGGCCAATGCTTTAGTCAACACTTACTTGGTTTGCACGGGGCATGAGACATTACAGAGCATTTTGCAAGAGCAAGTCTCGGCAGCTGAGCTTTTGTAAGGCCAGCAGCACGGATGCTTCCCTTCCCTTGCCTGCACTTTTATGTCCTATCCCAAAAACCAAATCAAACCCAGCTGCTGGCTCTGCTCTTACACATTCAGAAGCGATTAGGTCTTCCTCCGCCTTCTCTCAAAAGCCTGCCGAGCGACACAAGCTGACAGCTTACACAGGGGCTCTGTGTCGCCAGGGCAAAGCTTTTGCTGATGGCTCTAGCGACCCAGTGCTGCAGGGTGCTTCGGTGCCGCAGGCAGGGTTTCGGAAGGGCTGTGCTTTCCAAAAAACACATCTTTTTTTTTTTGTTTGTTTTTAAGGGAAGTAATGCGTTCAGAGCCTGCAGCATTGCGCTCCCTGCACTGTCTGAGCATTTTAAAGCACAGAGATTAAAACCCAACACTGCTACCCTCTATTTACATTCTTTGAGAAGAAAGCTTATCTTTGGAAAAGCAATCGGGTATCCTCAGTCCGTTTGTCAGCACCTTCCCTTGAAATGCTTTCTTTGCTGAGTCTAAATATATTCTTTCACTAATAAGGAAAAAATATTGTTCTGGGGAAAGGGAATGAATGGGGCTTTGCACTTTGGCACTTTTGGTAGTTTTTCGTTTTGTTTTTAAATTCCATACATTCTTGAAACTTAAAAGTATTCCTGTGTGTTTTCGAGTACCTGCTCAGCTTCCTGCCAGCACTGCAGACTGCACTTCAGACCAGGTGAGCCCACAGCCCATGGGGTCACTGAAGACCACCTGCTTCACACTAGACGGTTTACATTAAGAGCATTTTGAGACAGAAGTGCATAGCAGAAACACTCCTCTCCTTAGCTCCCCTGGCAGCAGCTGGAACAACTCAGGAGCATCAACACACTGCAAATTTCATTGATCTGCAATGATATCTGACTCAGAATACAAAAATAAATCTGCCTACAAGCAGCTGTACAGCAGTGCAGAAGTTAACACCCATCACCTATTTTCCTCTTGCATTTGCATTGCCACCAGAGATCTGGGGCCTGTTCCAGACTCCAGGTGTGTTGCAGCACATCAGACCTAAAGAAACAGCACCAGCCTTGCAGAGAACCTGTCTGTGAACCAGATTTGGTGGGGTAGGCGCACATCTGGATTTTCTATAATGGACAGAAGTCGTGAGCTGTCTAGACGGTGCAGCTGGGATCTTACAGTCAGAAGGAATTTAAACATTGCAGCCCCAGAGGCAGCACGCGAGGCTGAGATGGGTCCGTTCCTCCTGCTGCCACCATAGCTGGCTTTGCAAGCCCGCCTCACCTCTATGATTCCCTTTGTGAGAAATACAATCCCATCTTCCAACTCCATTTTACTTCTCAAGGTTGCACGGTTTTGAAATGTTTAAGAACTCTGGGGCCTGAAATAGATGTCTGAGTGCGAGGTAATGCCACGTGAAATGTGCTGCTCAGGAATTATTTACCGCTTCGGATCTGCAATAAGGTTGCTTTCAGCTACTGGCTTTGTATTGCTGCTCTCCAGGTCTATGCCCAGAAAAATGCCTGACATGAGGAAGGCAGCTGGAAAATGACTCTGAAGGTCTCAGTCCCAAGCATCTTACTTTAAAACTGATGCCACCAATCATTTCAGTAAACAACTCCTGCACACAAGGTAGTATTAATTAGACCACATATAATGAGAGAGAAAACTTGCACTATGCAACTGCAGTGACTTTTTGGCACCTGTCAGTACAAAGTACTCTGACAGTACTCCTTAAAGTCAAACAAATAATTCATTGTATTATTACACACAGTTTCTCATCTAATTAAGACTCACAATTATTTAAGGCTCCCTTTATTCAACAGTGAAAGTGGCTGAGCTGGAGTCATTCAGGGAAAAAAAGAAGAAATATTGTAGATAAATTAATCTTAACAGGGTCACACAGCTTGTTAAAGTTAAAAACCTTTTATTTTTATTTATCAATTGTAACCTCAGGCTTTGCATGGAAGAAGTAAAGATTAAACTAGTTAAGTAACAAACGTGTGGAACAGAAGGTTATAACCAACCCATTCTTTGCAAACAGCCATGCTGAAGTAGATGAAACACCTCTCAGAGCTGGCAACTACAGTGCCTGGAAATGGGGTTTGCTATCATGTTTCCTGAGAGCAGCGAAACAAAAAGGCAATACCAAACCAAGGCTAAAGCGACCTGGCCTTGTGCTGCTGGGCCAGTACTGCAGTGCCTGATGCTTGTGGGATCGTTCCTCTGCCACTCGTCAGCTTCTATTTATTAAATCTAATCTTGTATGAATTAATTACTCTAAAGAAAAGATTCATTATTGCAGATTTTTTTTTAATCTGTACCTGCTGCAGAGATGAACAACTCATCTGCCAATTAAACCAGGGCTCCATCCAGACAGTTTTAATTCCGATGGATGAAAAATTGATTACCTTAGCATAACTGATCTTCTTTTAATAACTACCAGATCAAGCACAGCAGAGCCACCTTCCTACTTCGAAGGAGACGGAGGGGAAAAAAAAGCAACTTAAAACCCATAAGACCTCATGCTCACACCTGCAATCAGGCTGTACTTTGGCTACTAAGACACTTTGTCCTGAGACAGGGAGGAGCCCCAGCGCAGGGATGTGGCATCTTTCATGACCTTCTGACATGAAGCAGCAAGCCAAGTCCCTTTTCCCCATGTACTGCACCAGTCACAGCCATGGGGTAATGCTGATATAACAGCTGAGGTAGCAAGAGAAGGACAGGGTCCAAGTTCTGGATCTGGGATGCAGGATCACAGGGACAGCTCATGCTCTCCAAATGATTTGCAAGGCAGGAAGGAAATGGATGTGATGGACTATTTTTCTGTAATATAACCCTTGTTAGTCAATCTGCAGCTGGTAGTTAAGTGCTTCCTTCTCCTCCCTAAATATAGATGAAATGCTCAGCATGGAGCAACTTCACTGTCCTTCATCCAAACTCTCAAGCCTCCTACAAGCACAGCCAGGGTGCATGTGAAGTCCTTGTGTCCCACCAGAGCCCCATAGGACAGATATGGGTGATGCTGGAAAGCCCGGTGGGAACAAAGAGAAGTCTGATTTCATCTGTGGTGGGAAGATCTCTTGGTTGACGGAGAGCAACGAGCACCACAGACCAGGCTGCCATCTCCCCCCAGCTTATTTCAACTGCAGCTACCCATGATATCTGCTGTGGTGGCACACTGTGCACCCTCAGCACTATATCTTGGCTATGGGAAGTCTTCTCCCCAGCTCTCCCAGGAGAGGACAGCGAGGAGAGTCCTTCCTTTGAAAGCATGTCTCCCTTATCAGCCCACCCATACCCTCTATGGAAGGACACCTCACCTCCACCAGCACGGGGTAGCTCAGGCAATACCCTCCTGCAGGGCCTCCAAGAGGAACGAAAGCAAAATCTTCCCCATCGAGTGGCTGCAGATACCTTCCCAAAAGTGGCTGCTTTGGCTTGTGCTGCAGCTGCTCGGTGCCAGTGGGCACGCTGTGCCTGCTGCGACCCTGCTGTGCCAGCCAGCAGCACCAGGGAAAGAAAATACTCCACTGGTGAGATGAGGGAAGTCTGTGGTAAAATTGCTGCATCTGGACCAAGCAGCCCTAGAGGACCTTGCATCCAGGGTACAGACCTGAATCTGATTGCAGATGCCAGGCAAATCTGTTTATTTGGGCAAAAGAGGATGCCAACAGCAACTTCTCTGAGCTTGCTGACCATTCACCTCACCCTGTTAACAGACACCTCCTCTCAGGCAAAAAAAAGTGTTCCTTATGCTAAGGAAACAACATGGAAATCCACTGACATGGAAAACAATCCCAGCACCACAGGGGAGGCAGGGATGCTCACACACACACACAGACCTGCTAAGGACCAGACCGAGCAGCAGCACAGGATGCAGACTGTGCTAACAAGAAACTCAGGTCTGGAAAGCAACTGGGAAAACATGGCTGGAAACCAACTCCCCCTTGCAAAAGCGAGTCAGATATTTAAACAACCCTAAGGGGAGGTAATTGGCAGGCAAGCGTTTTGATACAACGGAGCGGGTGGTAAACACATGCATAAAGCAAATTCATCGAAGTGGGGCAGAGGGTTTCATTTGAGAAATTATTGAAATGCTAGCTTTCATTCAAAAAAATATTTGCTGCAAGGCAACTGGAGCACATTCTCTCTCCTTAGGCACTCGTGGTTGTCTCAAGGAGACATTTATTGTTACAGTGCAGGGAAGCCAGCTGCTGGAGGTCTCACTCTGGAAAAGGTTATACATATTAATGGTTGTATTATGAAGTCGCTGCTGTCTCGATATCCAATTAGTTCAAAAGCACTAACAAATTAGGTTTTTGTACTGTGGCATTTATAGAATTTGGTACAAAGCGAAACAATTACTGAAGGATTTAGCACCACTGCTGAAGAACCAAAGCAGACGCAGCAGGCTCGAGGTCAGCGTGCTGGGGCACACAGAAAAGATGGCTCTGAGGAATCCCACAGCCTTGGGAGCCTGGATCCAGACAGACCCTGCACCCAAGCCCAGCTGCCCTCTGGCTCCAGGGGGCTCATACTGGTACCCAGCTGACCTCAAAGCGTGGCAATGCCTGCAGCCAGTGGATCCTCAGCTCCCTATGAGGGCAGTACAGGTGCTCCCTGCATTTTTTTTAGGGCTCTGTGAAGGGCAACTGGAAAGCAAACACTTCGCACTAAGGCTTTAAGCTCATGCAACCTTTGCAGCTCCTATTGCACAGCACGGAGCTGCCAGGTCCGGAGCTCCCTGAGGTAAGCAGCAGTCCTCTCACTTCCCCAGCTTCACTGAGGCCTGAAGGCTTTCACCAGCCTCTTATTTTTAGTTGTAGAAAGAGGCACAGACACCATGACTGTACTTCTGGTCAGTGGAATTAAAAAAAAAAAAGAAGTGTGTGCATGCCTATGTGTGAGGGAAGAGACTTCAAAGACTAACAGCAGATTTTTGAGACACTGAAGTACCCCTAAAATGCAACAGCTTCTACATGTATAACCTCCTCTTGATTTCCCAAAACAAGAAAATACCACTAGACAAACTGCAGCTTCCTCTACCTAAAAAACCCTTTTCTACCTAAATCTCTGGCCTTAAAATACTTCAGAGCTCAAGTCCTAAACTATTATTCATCAAGTGAGCAAGTGCCTATCAATGACTCTTCTTAAATCAAGGAGCAGAGGCTATAATCAAGGTGCATTACTTCTGACGTGTCCAGACTCTTTAGTACATGCTGGCACTTCAATACTAGGGTTTAAAATTATTAGTATACATATTGTTTCAAAACCTCAAAACTCAAACCTAGCAGAGCCCAAAGAACAAAATCACATTTTAAAATTATTTTTATTACCTACTTCCTGCAACTCCTTAACTTTCTAAAGATACCTTTGATTTTGCAATTACTCACTACAGTTTGATTGTTCCCAGAGTACAGATTTTCTCCAAATAATATACACTGACAAATTTTATTCTCCACTGGAGCCTGAAATTCTGAATTAAATGTAATAGAAATATATTTTTTTTATTAGTTGTTTTAGTACCAAGTATAGATTGTTTCCAAAAGACGCCCTCTCCTAATGGTTTTGGAAAGCAAAGCAGCTGTTGAATTCCTCCTGGGCTGGTATCAATCTATTCTCGTTACTAACAGTGTTACTTAAATTATGCATCAATAACTTAGGTGGCAATCTGTTTCCTTTCTTTCCCTGAGCCTTTCACCTTAGAAAAGGATTTTTTGCATTCAAGGATTTGTTCAGGCACTGTTGCCAGTGGCAACAACCAAGACTGAGACTGTAAATAAAGCAACTTTATCATGAGTTGAAACAAAAAAAAAATAGTGCCAGGTATCACATTTTTTTCTGCTCCTTTTACATCTATTCCCATAAAACAGCAAAACGAGGAAAGCAACAAAGTTTTGCAACTGCACAAAAGTTTTCGACGATGAGATTCTAATTATTTCCAAACACCAATTCAAAATATTTCAGACCTTCTGCAAGTGGCGATTTTAACCAGTTACTCCCTGTGTGTAGCATAGCATGGCCAGAATTTTCTTGCACGTAAAGCCATACAACACTGACTAAAACCAGGTCTCCATCCAAGCAAGTGGTATGTGGCTTCAGCAAACACAAGCAAAGAGCAAAACCATCACTAGTAGCATAGTAAGTAGTTGCTCCACCAGTTGCATTGCTAGCACATTATACATTTCCTATCATCTTTCTATTAAGCTTTGCTGGAGCTCAGAAAGGCAAGTTGTACTTGATATTTCTCATAACCTGCATCCTTTAAAAAATATTTTTTGGCACTTCATTTGTATTTCAAATTGTGTTGATGGTATTCATGAAGGAACCCGAGTTTCTAACACAACATTTTACATACGCACTCAAAGGCTGCTGAGACACACCTGGCCTGCAAAGTGCCCCAGTAGCATAAGGGACACTGGGTGGCATCAGAAGGCAGCTCTGCATCCTCTTCTCCATCGTCAGGACAGAGAACACAAATGTGCCTGTTGTGTTCTGGTGAATGATTTTGCAGAAAGGCAGGTCCAGTTCAAAAAAGCACGCAGACGGTATTTAACATCTACATATCAATTTGAACTTTGACAGAATTATAGCTCCAGAATAAGCAAAATACGTTATTCCAGCTTTGGTTGAAGTGAACATGGACATCTAGAGCTTTGGAAGGCATTGCCAGGATCCAGAGGAGGCAAAACACAACCCTAACCTTGTGTGAAGCGTAAGTTCCCTAAAGAGCTGCATATACCAATGAAGACCATCACAAAGAAAAATAAGGCAATGAGACAAAAACAGCTGACCCACCTCAACTAGATTTGCCTTTGCCTCTCTCAAAACACAAAGCAGCGAGTGATGAAGCACAAGAAATAATTGCAATGAGCTCTTCCCGGACCCATTAGATATTTCATGCTGTGTAACGCTATGGAAGTGCTCTGAGTTATCATGACAACTGAAACCTGCAGTGGCTTCATTAACTCCCTGCGGTACATACTAGGCATTTTTCCCTCCAGAAGTATTCAGCTAGCTCCAGAAAGAAAATCTGCTCGAATAAGGCAATTGCACATCACTTCCAAGGCCAAGGCATGGTGCCTGATCTCACAGCTTGGCACAGAAGAGTCTCACCTTCTTGTGAGCTATCAGCAGACAGTTCGAGTGTTCGTGCTCACAGGCGATTTCGTAGTCTGGGATGAGTTCGACCAGCTCCTGGACGAAGCGCACCACCTCTTCGTGCCAGGGGACGTTGGCCATGGTGAGGCTGCTGGCTGAGCTTTCTCCGCAGTACGTCACCCCCTGAGAAGAAACACAGAAACAATCACTGTCAGCTCAACCCTTCAAGGTCAGGTCCATTTTACCCCCCTTCATGCTGCATCTTACGGAAAAGAATTTGGATTTGGGGATAGCCTCAAGTAGACCTGTCCCTCGGTGCTTTGGTAACCGCTGTCTGCTCAGGCTTCCCCAGCAGTGACACACAGGTCAGGCATTAGCCTGCGAAAACAGTTCAAAGCACCCAAACAGATAGAGCTTGTGCTCCTGAGGGATGTCTGAGAAGGTCACTTTGCTTTGAAGCATGATGTACCTAGAATAGTCTCACAAATGACTAATGCAACAAGTCTGGAGAAGAGGAGGCTCAGGACAGATCTTACGGCTCTCTGCAACTGCCTGAAAGGAAGCTGTGGGGAGCTTGGGGTCGGCCTATTCTCGCAGATAACTAGTGATAGGACAAGAGGGAACAGCCTCAAGTTGTGTGAGGGGAGGTTTAGGTTGGAAATTAGGAGACATTTCTTCTCAGAAAGAGCAGTCAGACATTGGGACAGGTTGCCCAGGGAGGTGGTGGAATCACCGTCCATGGGGGTGTTCAAGGAAAGGCTGGACGTGGTGCTTGGGGATATGGTTTAGCGGGTGACGTTGGTGGTAGGGGGATGCTTGGACCAGATGATCCTGGAGGTCTTTTCCAACCTTAATGACTCTATGAAGTTGCAGCACGGTGTTTCCAGAGGGGCCCTGTGTTCTGCAGAGGTAACGACTCCCCCTCCTGAGCCAAGGCTGCAATTTCTGCCCCCACCCCCTACTATTTGTACAAATCTCTTCCTAACTCATTGTAAAAACAGTTCTCTCCAAGCCCCTCCATCTTCCGGCTGTTCAAACTAATTACAAGACAGTTAAAAGTCTATTTTAGCCATAGGTAATTGCTGTAACTGCCCCAGATCAACACAAAAAGCCTACTTGCTGCCTTCCCGTGGTGCCCATGCAAGGAGACCCAGGGAACCGTAGCCTGGGCTGTGTGGATACGTGCTTCTGTAGCTGCAATGGACTGCACATTTCAAGCAAGATGCTCAGTGCTCTTTACTCAATTGTTTTGAACTTGAGATCTCAAGGTTCTTCCCGACTATTGGGCAGTCTACAGAAACAACAGGATCCTCCCTGAATTTGTGTAAGAGAGACATTTGCAAATCATTATGCAGCTGTGCACCCATGGGCTGGGTGGGCAGAGTCCTATGGAGCAGCAGAGCCAGTATTAGCAGAGACATGGCTCATTAGGAGAAAGGAATAGATGTAGGTGCTGGCAGGGCAGGAGCAGCTTGAACCCAGGGAAACAGCATTAAAATACCTTTCTTTCAAAAGAAACAGGAAGAAAAAAATCCACAAGTATACAAATTATCCTTCTAGTCTGTGCATGCACAAAGGGTGCAATTGAGACCCTAAAGAAATGTCTAAAAATTAAAAGGTACAAAATTTGAACAAAGTGGAGGATTCCTGTGAACCTGGAGATTTTCTGAAGACAAGTGCTAATTAAGTTCAAAGCAGGACAGAACTGGGCTTTAAAGCTGCAGAATTTGTATGGTCCACTGCCATTTAACACTTTGCATTCGCTAAACCAGAAGTGATTCCACAGGGATGAAAGCATCCTCCCCAGGGCAAAACCCAGATTTCCCCAAAAAAAAAAAAAAAGTTCTGCTTCTGCCCTTCTGCTCACCTGAGCTGTTTTTCAGCAGCAGCCAAGCACCTAACAACCCCTCAATAAAGCCAGCAGATGAACACCCCTGGGAAGGACGGATGAGCATCTACACCTGGAAGTGAAAGAATTGCACAGGGACGTGTGGGAAACTATGGGAAAAAGGACAGGAGCCCTGGTCAGCACCTTGGCATTGGTGCCCTGCCAAAACCTCACCTTCCCAATTCAGCCTGCTTTGACTCTGGTCTGCTTCCCTCCCCTGAAGTATCACTGCTCTGTCTTCCACAGAAAACAGCAAAACACTGTAAAACTGTAAAGCCTAGACAGAGGTGCTGCTCTTCATCTTGCATTCACTGCCCAGCACTAAACTTGCAGCTTAAAGGCTGCCCCAGACCCAGAGCAGACTGCGAGGGTTGGCTGGTTCTGGCACCATAAATCGGCCCAAATACATCCCTGGAGGAAGGGCACAGGGACACAAAATGAAGGTGGATGCTCCCAGGGTGAGCAGGAGGTTTGGAGCTAAGCGAGCGGTGTAGAGCCATTAGTTACATGCCTTGGGGTCAGCCGGTGTAAAGAGCCAGTAAACACGGAGTACTCAAGGCTGAAAACATGAATAGACACCCAAAAACATAACAGCATTTATAAAAGCTCCCTCCAATTCATGCTACTCCTGCAATCTTTTGCTTCAATTAATTCAGAAAATACTGGGACCTGCCTGGAAAACAGCCCATCTCTGACTGTCTCCTGCACACACAGAGGGCGGATCAAAATGCCTAAGTTGATGCTGTAGAGAAATTCTTACTGTTTACTTACGAGCAGAATTTATTTGACCACATTAAAAAGCAGCTTGTGATTTTCTGGCCAAAGGCCATTGGAACAATTTATAATTTCTATAATCCTACCACTCAGGGAGAAGTTCATGTTGCTTTGTGAAATGCTGAGAGCCGAAGCAACTGCCCCAGAACAAGTGTATGCAAGAAGTGGAGGGATTTTCATAAAACTGAGGGGTGCTGATTGCAGATTTCCCCTGACCCTGCCCGCACAAACAGCAGCACCACCTGCACCCACCACAGCCCCTGCCAATCCTGGATGCCACAGCACCACTGACTTCGCAGAAATAAAGGTCGTGCAGTGCTGGAACCCTTTTCCATGGGGTGGGAAATACCCAGCACTTGTGGGCTGATATGACAAGGGCTACAAGCATTGACTGTGCAGAGCACGGACAGCAGCTTCCCACTGCAAACTGGTCTGCAAAGCTCTGCAGCTCACCGGTGTGCACATGAAGAGTACAAGTCTTCCACAAAGCAATCAGAAAAGCTGTTTTCCTGAAGTATCCTCAGAACTAGTTACTGAATGAAGTGGCATTGTTCAGAAGATGCTTTCCTCCCTGCTTTGCTCACAGTGACCCGGAAGGTCTGGTTTTCTGCAGCAGTACTCGTGCCCTGCAGCCCAGGGCAGCTCCACAGGTTCTCCTAGTCCAGAGGAGACAAAGCCACTTCTAAGCTTATAACTTGGAGATTTGTTATTTTAATTTGGAGATACAAATCAGTAACTGAGGAGGTTCAAGTGATCAGTCTTAGCAGTGACCTCAATTTCACTTAAGTCTTGCTCCATCATTGCGTTAAAGTTTTCATAAATTAGCTCAGCAGTATGAAGCTTTCTGAAGCGTTTTGTTGTTTATTTCTGACTTTCCAGATAAAACTAGTTACAAGTGTATTGAAGCAGTTTAACCTGTCATACCACAACAAAGGTCGCAAACTCACTGGCACTCAGAAGGGCAAACTCACGTAGGAAGCTTGGCTTTTCTTCCAGACAAAAGCCTGAGTCCCCTGAACTCAACACTTCTGCTATTTTATTCCAAGCACAAAAAAACATCAAACATGGGCATTTAAAACATGCACTGTCATGTTTTTCATCTGAAGAACACTTCTCCTACCTGGCACCTGCATCCCCACCATCTTTATGGCACCTGCTCCCAGCTGCCATCGCATGCCCTGCTCCCAGTTCAGCTACATTAAAGCCAAAAATGTCACATCCAGCAATAAACAGGTCTTTGGCAAACACCTGAAATTAAAGCAAGGTGAACCACACTGTAAGGCAGATGCTTAAAGGGGGGTGTTACAAAGAAACATACTCATGCTAATTAGAAACTGTACAAGTTTTGGAAGCAATTACTTTCTCGCTGTTAAATTTATGATGACCCTCCTCTATTATTCTGCCCAGGCAAACAATATTTGAGCTGCACGCCGTAACTCAGAGCTGGAGCACAAACAGGTTGACTGTGCACAACAGCACATGAGTCAGGGGAACACTAAACAGGGAAGTACATTAATATTTTTAAGCCCAGCTATGAAAGTCTGAAAAAGACTGTAAGCGTTCTTATTAGAGCAGCCAGCCAAGCAACTAAGATATGCATCTCCAAAGTTCGGCGGTACAGACACAGCTCCATATAGCAATATTTTCCCTTGTTCATTATACAGATTATGATTTGAGCAGCATGAAAAATGGATGACTATGAGGGGGAAAATTCTTAGCGAGCTACAACATGACTCATTCTTTTAATAAACTTCAAAGATATCATTTACAAGCAAAGAAAGCACAGAGGCAAATGGAATAACTAAGTGCTCGGATGGCTGATTAATTCACATGCACAAATCAATGAAAATCAGCTTAGCAGCACACCGAATGAAAGGACATCAGCTTTCAACTTCTCCAACTTCTTAAAACTTGAGTTAATTAAGAGTGCTGATACCGCTTAAAAAATGTGAACAGTTGATTAGGGCGGTCATGTTATATTTTTCAGTAATACATGAAGACAGTTATTAAGACATCAAGTATTAAAAAGGAAACTGTTCTATTGTACACCCTAGTGCTTATAGAAAATTCCCCGCAGTAGAAACATCAATGATGCTGCCTCTTAATTAGTCTTTAATACGGATGCTTTAGCATCCTAATCATGCCACACAGCTTTGGGCAAATACCTTGAAAGAAAACCTTTTGAAAAGCAACTCGGATGTTCTTGGTTATGCTGGTGGGAATCCAGAGCACCCTCAGCGAGCGCACTCGGGATTTATGTGCTGCTGTAACAGAGCCGAGCATGCACAACTGTATTTAAGCAACACGTTGTGCCGAGATGATTACTGCTGTGGAGAGTGAGAAACATGAGAAGCTCACGTCGCCTGCTGCTCGGCACATTTGTTTCATTGCGATCTGGCTCCTTGCCGGAGATCTCATCAGCTACCAGTCATTTTAATCCATGGGACTATGAAGGAAGGGAAGTAAATATGACAGCACTTTGTTTCTTACCTCAGATAAAGTCCAGGCTTCCCAACTTAATTACTGAACAAGAGAATTTTCTGAGCTCCGAGCCCACAAATTGTACATTTGTTCAATTGAGGCTTTGGTGAATTGACAGAAGAACAGAGCGTTGGCCAAGTGCTCCTGACCTGCTGAGCCACACAGCCACCACTCCAAAACTGGGGCAGTCCTGCCCCAAGACAAATATAAAAAACCTCAGATGACATGCTGATAGATCACACACCCTGCAATAAAAATGCTTATGATCTGAGCATCAGCATTGTCCAAATTATATACACAAGCTCTCGTGCATGTCTGCTCCTCACTGGAATGGATTCGGCCTTGTCGGTTGGTTTTTGTTTTTAATAGTCACTTTCAAGTTGATTTAACAAAGGACATTGTTTTTTTTGTGTCAGTTAAATGTGAAGAGCTGGAATGGAAATGGTTAGTTAGGCAGCATAACCCCGATATTTATCAGGAGTTCTCCGGATGCACCACATGTATGGCTACATGCAGATCTGTGCCACAGCACCCCATAAATCTTCAGCAACTCCCTTGAAGTCAAAGGAACTCCTCGCATAAAGGCTAAGCTCTGAAAGGCTGGATGTGAACTTTCCTTCCAGCTTTTAGAAGTGAATGATACAGATCTCGCAAGAGAAATGCTCACTGTTAAATCCCCCAGCCACCACTCCTCATGCACAGAGGCAGGCAGGAGAAGTTAGAAAGACTCAGACTGGGAGGTAAGAGGGAGACTTCAGCCTGACAGCGACTTGCTTTGCTGTGATCCTTCCTATCATGCTCCAGTTTCCCCAGTTGCAATAGGCTAACGGTACTAGCCCCCTTCCCCTGCAACAAGTAGGCAGAGGACAGAAAGCATTTCCCCGCGTCACTGTTACAAACACGCACAGCAGCGCTGGGCCGTCACACATGGCCAGTCGCCATGAGCTGAAGAGGCTTTACATTCTACAACTTCATCTGGTCATAGCTAAAAGCCCCACAAGCCATTGCCATGTGTTGTGCTTCCTACTTGTTTTGGAGGCTAATCCCTTTTCTCGTGCTGAAAGCTGCCAGCTACCTCCTTTAGCCTGGATGTTCACAAGGGTTGCCTTTGCATCCAAGCCCAGTGCAGGACTGCAAAAATTCCTTCTCAGTTTCAGAAATGCATTTGCAACAAAATGCAGGCTTGGACTAAAGACTGACTTTTCAAGGACACGATGTGGCAGCTTCACTTGAAGATTCCAGATGTAATCATTCACCTATGTTTGCAATGAAGCTTGTTATCAAGCCTTAATAGGTGCTCCAAGAGTGCAAGAAACGCCTGTCAAGCCGAACTCCTCAGACACACCACGTATTAGTAACTTTTAGCTGAATCAACAGAAATACCAAACTGGCTCCCTGCCTCTGTCACCCACACGTAAATAATTAAAGGCAGAGATTTCAGCAGAGGCAGCTCGGGACCTACCCAGAAGCTGCCTGTGCCATGTGCAGCCTCGTGCTCCCACCCAGGGCAACTGGGGTACCCGACCGGCCGGTCCCTGGGGTGGCCCCGACCGACCTTCAGCTCGCCTGGGGGGGTCACACAGCGCTGCTCAGCCCGGCTGTGGGCACCTTGGCCCCTACCACGCCTTCTGTCTGGTCCACGCAAAGTGCAGAGATGCTCTTGGCTTGCTGCTTGGTGCAAACAGCAAGTCTTTATTGTTTGTTTTTCCCCCCTTCAAGCAATTACACATCGCTTAGGTTTGTTTTAGAGCAGGCACTGGGACAGGTTTTTTAACTTTGTCTTCTCCTCATCTAACTGGAATGGCACCAAGACTCTGAGTAGCTTTTTGACAGGTGGGGGCAATTGCTTATTGGTGCATGTAATTAAAAACTCATTAAAGCAGAGCTCATTTTCCTCATTATTTTAAGCACTTAGTCTTTGCTGTTTAAGAGGACAAGACTGAGCAGACTGGGACAGATATGTCCCTCTGGTCCTTCCCCTCAGACATTGACTTGGCCATTTTAATTTCATAGCAAAGTCTCAGATACTGACCAGGAGCTGCAGCTGCAGAACCTCGTCCTTCACTCTGCTGAACACGAGTCGGTCCCTGAACCATGAGCTGGGTGATGTGCTGGAACCAGAGCTATGGCACAGCCACCAAGGACAAGTGCTTTCAAGCAGCTGAACATCAATTTGAGGAAGGCTTGAGGAAATTCTGTGCAGTGCCTCAAATCCCACCCCTGCTTTGCCCAAGCTCCGTGATACAAACAGCCCTTGACCAGAGGACAAACCCAACAGGCTTTATTATTATTTTTCCCTTTTTCAAACAAAAAGGCTGCAGAGAAGCAGCAGGGCTCTGCTCAGGCTGATTTGGAGAGCTGCAAGATGCAGCTTCACTTCAGATGGCCTCCCCGAGGAGGGCTGGTTCACCTCCAGTTCCGAGCAGAGCAACTGCACCTCCCGCACCATCACGGACACAACTCTGAAGTCAAAAGCCACGTGTGCAAGGATCAGCCCTTCACAAGCACACTTGTATGCACCCAGTCCTATATCTGTTGGCAGCGCGGAGGGGGTGCCTGGGCACAACCACAATTACACGTGCAAACATACCCAGCTGCTCCGTGATCTGCCTGCAGGGGTCAAGGTCTGCAAGGGTTTTGGGTGCTTGGCTGGCCTTGCGCTAACACAACCCCACAGCATGCTCCGCTCGTAGGCTATTGAACGAATTCTTTAGGACCTGCTTACATTTTTCCCTTCTAAACACTTTTGCCCCTTTGCTTTAAGAACAAAAATAAATGGCAACATACTGTGTGTTAACAGAAGGCTCTGGCTTTTAAAACAAGAAGAGGGTTTTGTAATGCTTGCCACTGCAAAAAGATGAGCTGCACATCCTAGATATTAAATCTAGCAATCAACCCAGTATAACTGTGATAGAGATGTTATGGCATTCAAGTTTACTAATGCAATAAATAAAAGTGATGTGTATTTAATAACCACATGACTGATTCTTCATTTGCTTGGGTTTTTGCACACCAGTAATCAACACTAATTTCTATTGGCTTAAATAAGAGAACAGGGTCCCACAGAGTTACACTGCTGTAAGATACTCATGTAAATGAGAACAAGTATTAAGCTCTGCAAGAATCTAAATCTCTACCCACTCCACCCTGTGAGCCTCTCTGGAGCAACAGGGGATTAGCTACATTCATTTTAAATGAACGTCATTTATCTCAAGTATTTAACCAGGAAATCCCACAGAGATGAGCCTCATTTTCTGGCAGATGCTTTGCAGTATCTTGTAATATTTTTTTTGTTTATTTGCTTTAACCATGACCTGGTCTTTGCCTTAACCTATCTCACTGGGGTCTTGGAAGAAAAAAAAACAAAACAAAACAAAACAAAACATGCCCCAAGCGCATGCCAAACCAATTCTTTAGCGTTTCATCCTCAAAGAAATGTTAAGAAGTTACTTCTGATCAAAACAAACAAAAAAACAAAAAAACGGTCTTTTGGAGAAAATACCCATGTCACAAATGCAGTGTAAACACCACAAATACCACAGCTGGACACAAGGACAATTACACACCAGCAAGAGTTTTTGTTCAATACATAGAGGAGACCATGAACAGGAACTACAACAGCAACGAGCGCTAGGTTTGAACACTCCTCAACCCTGCCGGGATTCTTCTGGGTCAGAATTGAACTCCCAGCTTTATACATTATCAGACCAAGCACCACTCTGACCACCGTGGGATTATGCCATAGCCTGCGTACGCTTTGCCTACACAACTGCAAATTCCCTAGGCGTTGGGGCTACACTTGAATTAGCAATGCAGTCTCTTTTGTGCTGCTGCCCTTTGCCTACACCTACTCACCTTTTATTCCAGAGCAGAGGGACACAGACCCCAGCTTTTGCTTCACCCTGCAGTGCATGGGCAGAAGCATTGAAATAACCTCAACTCATGGAATCACAGGATCATTCAGGTTGGAGAACACCTCTAAGATCATCTAGTTGAACCTTTAACCAAGAACTAAGTCCATCACTAAACCATGCTACTAAATTCCAAACCCACACGTTTCTCAAAGATCTCCAAGGACAGTGACTCAACTGCTTTGCTGGGCAGCCTATTCCAATGCCACGCAACCCTTTCAGTAAAGAAATTTCTCCTAATTCCAGCTTGTTCATCATCAGGGCAGCTCAAAGGTTTGCACAACACCCCTGAAATCCCCACAGTGGCTGTGTGCCCCACTGACCCTGCCATGCGAGAGTGCTGATTGTGTGCGTAGGGCACTGGACAAAGGCTTCACAAACCAGCATTAAAAAAGAAGCTATCTCCAGAATGTACAACTGAGAGCAAAGCAGGGTAGCCTATAAATTCTGTTACACAGGGGTGCCACAGCAGGTGACAGACACTGCAGCAACATGACCATCACCAGCAGCAACGGGGACACCACCTCCGGTGATCAGAGGACACTTCTGAGGTCAGCAAAGTGAGGAAGCCACCCTGAACACCCCTGTCCCTGTCAGCCTCTCCAGCTGGGGCTTGGGCTGGAGCCTCCTTCCCTGCAGCTACTCGACTAGATGTTCACGAGCCCCCTGGAGCTGGCTGCTTGACCCTTCTGGCTCAGAAAAAGGGAAAAATTGGTTCCGCTCCCAAGGTGAGAAGCCAAGTGACCCACTTGCATTGCTAAGTCACAGATGCACAGCAGCCAGAGAATGCTGTTGTGCCTCCACACAGAGCCACACCTTCCACACTTTAGGAACACGGCTGTTCAGCAGGAACTGGCAGGTGAAACCATGCGAAACAAATAAGGCCACTGGCTGGGCTAATCCTGCATTTAGTATGAGCTACTTTTCCTCTTCGGATCACTACATGCCCACCTTTTGGAGCAATGTTCCAATGAGGCACAAAAAAGGCAAATTGTTTAAGAACACCTGGCTCTCACAAAAACATCCCACATGAAAATCTGGGAGCACACCTTTTGCCTTTTTAGGTCTGTTTAAACACAACCTAGTGACAAGCAAATCCCTTGTTCCTCTGAAGATCACCTGGTCCAACCACCCTGCCAAGCAGAGTCACCTAGAGCACCTTGCGCAGGATGGCATCCAGGTGGGTTTTGAGTATCTCCAGAGAAGGAGACTGCACAACCTCTCTGGGCAGCCCGTCCCAGTGCTCTGTCACCCTCCCAGTACAGATGTGCCCCCTCATATTGAGCCAGAACCTCCTGTGCTTCAGTTTGTGCCCATTGCCTCTCACCCTGTCCCTGGGCACAACTGAAAAGAGACCGGCTCCATCCTCTTGAGACCCTCCCCTCAGATATTTATACACATTGATGAAGTCTCTCCTCAGTCTCCTCTTTTCCAGGCTAAACAGGCCCAGTTCTCTCAGGCTGTCCTCATACGACAGGTGCTCCAGTCCTCTGATCATCTCTGTAACCCTCCTTTGGACTCGCTCCAGTAGTTCTGTTCCATTTAGATCAAAGCGTCCTGCTCGCTAATCTAATTAAGTAGAATTAAACAGCATGCACTTTTTTAAAAAAACAAAACCCAACAAGACTGCTAACTTACATCAGTGCACAAAAACTCCCAAATCCACCCAACAACAACTCATGGCCAGCAGGCACCACGAGCACCCACCTTCCTTCCTAGTCCTGTGACCCCCCAAGTCCCCCTGCAGCCTGATGTGGGGCTGGTTCCTGAGTGAGGCCAAAGCCTCAGCTACCCCACCGTGCTGCGTGGCTTTTGTGAAGTGCCATGCAGCCCCTCTCTACCTCAGTTAATACTTCTGCAAACAGGGTGAAGTGCTCACTATCCATCCTTTTCTTGGAGTAAAGTCATCGCTGCTTGAGAACTGAGAAGCACCCTGAAGTGCCCAGTTCAAAGACGTTTTTGATGGAAGCAGCTTGGGCAGGAGCCTCGCCCAGCTGGGTAAGCACCATGAGTCAATCCCTGACCACCTCAGAGGGCTTCTAATCTACTTCCCCAACAGTCCAGGCCATGATTTTGCTAGGGAGGAGTTGCTGGGAGCGCTGAGAGCCACAGCTGTGAGGCTGAATCCCTCCCCAGGCAAAGGGAACTGCAGCCTTGGAGGAGACAGATGTTTGCCCTGGAGAGCACTCAGGGGAATCTGCACTTAGAAACATTGATTAACTTACACCTGTTTCATTTTTACTAATTAAAGTCTCTACATGCCAGAGCAGTCTAAGTAGCACGTACAGCCTCACCCTCCACACTTGGCATGCACTCATCTGTCTTCCTCCCTGCTGCAAGGAAGGATCTTGTACCATCAGGCTGCAGGGAGACAGGGAGGAGATGCAAGGTGGAAGGGTCCCACAGGAGCAACTCTTCTGCCAGGCTTGACTTTACTTATAAAACAGCCTGACATGCATTGTAAAACTGAAGGTTCCCCCCCCACCCCACACCATACTCAACATCTTAGTTTGTACCGAGCTATCAACTTCAGCAGCGCATTCAAAGACAAAAAGAACTCCCAATACTGATAATATCTTAGAATAACTGAAAGTCTTGGGCTGGAAGGGACCTTAAAGGTCATCCAATTCCAACCCTCCTGTCATAGGCAAGGATGCTACCCACCAGATCAGGTTGCCCAAAGCCCCATCCAGCCTGGCCTTTAGCACTTCCAGGGCTGGGGCATCCATAACTTCTCTGGGCAGCCTGTGCCAGTGCCTTACCACCCTCTGAGTGAAGAATTTCTTCCTAATGACTAATCAAATCTATCCTCTTTTAGCTTAAGACCACCCCCCTTGTCCTATCATTATCCATGCAAGGATTTCTTCTCCATTCTTTTTGTAAGACCCCTTCTAGTTTTGTTTCACAAGGAAATTGCAGCAAACTTTTTTCTTCAAAGCAGCAGTAAATAAAGGTTTTACAAAGGAAAAAAGGAAAAAGAAAGGAAAGTGCAGAAGTAATAGAACTGCAAATATGCAGACCTGAGGTAGATGTGCTGATCTGCAGGGGGAGCTGCTGGAAGAAAATGCTGATAATGACTCCTTACAGAACACATCGTGATTTTTATTGTTTTTATTTATTTTTTTTACATTCTCTGTATACTAAATTGATTAATCCAAAGATAAAGCACCTCCTGCCCTACTGTATCTCACATGCTCCTGTTAGTTGCTCTTCCAGTCCCGAGGACAGTATTTCCTCCTGTTTTGCACGGCCTGATGAATACTACATCAGTAAGTCACACATTATCGCCTTTCCCCCGGCAGAATTTGAGACCACAGTGGGAAGAATAATGCCACAAACTACCAGCTTGTCCTAGAACATTCTGCTTAAAATGTTGGCTGACATAAAAGAAACAAGTTTAAAACTATTTATCTGCCCCTGCTTTCATGAGAAATACAAAAAAGCCCAGAGGGTTATGATTCTGTTGGGCAGAAATTGATGTCAGCTGCCACAAAGCTGCTCTCGCTTAACACTGAAGACTACGCTGAACACACGTATGAGGCATTTGAAACCTGTCTGCCTGATGTTAAAAGCAAGAGATATGTTCCTTATACATCAGTGAAACCTTTGGAAGGAGGAAACTTTAACACTGTTTACGTGGGAAACAGGGAGGAAAAAGGTAAAATACTGATGTGCAACTCACCTTGACCTCAATGAAGTCTGGTTTACCCAGGGATACCAGGTCAGCATAGGCTCTGAGTTCATCCACATTCCAAGCTTTCACCAGTGTCAGCCTATAGACTGTACGCTGTTGCTGTAAAAAAAAAAAATAAAAAAATTAGCAATCAACACTGACACATGGACAATGTTCCAGCCTTCCACACAGCTTCAAATAGGAAAAAAACACATTAGTTTATTGCAAGAAACTACAGGGTAAGACAAAGTAGACCCAAACCAGGAGCCACCTTACTTGTTCTTTAAAGGAAGCTCCACATTTTTGAGCTGAGCCACCTTTTGCTCTACAAAGCCCCATCTCCTCTCTATAAAACCCAGGCACTTCATTTTCACAGGAGCTTTTACTTATTTGGAAAATAACCAGGAAGTTTCTCACTCTAATTTGCTTCCCCAGGCTTAAAATCTCACCATTTGTTGCTCTATAGCTATTTTATTTCCTCCAGCTGGATCACCTGGCCCTGGTCACTTTTGGACAGACTGAACAAGGACAGAGCATTGCCTGCCCCTGTCCGATAACTCTTCCACCACATTAGGTACAACATTGCAGAGAAAAGGCTCTCGGGTGATCAGTTATACAGAACATTTTATTGGAAGCACAAAGTGACAGTTAAAAATCACAGCCAGGAAACAGTGCAAATACCTCACTTACAAGCTACTGTTAGAAGTGTGGCACAAACCGCTATGGACAAACACAGTACCTGCAGCACTCACGGATACAAGAGCAGCACCCACCCCTCACTGCCCTCCGCATCCCCAACAGACCTTGTCCCTCCATTCCCATGCTGCAGATGAGCCAGCTGAGTGCTGCAGGCAGCTCACGCTGCAGCAGGATGCCCAGGCTGGATTTATCCCCGTGCACTGCTCCAGGCAGCACTCTGAGAACTTCTCTCCTTGGAGTTACTCAGATGCTTCCTCCAAGGGCTGCTCTCTGCAGCAGTTACTGGCAACAAAAGGACTTTGGCTTCCTTAATCACTTGGCCATGGGATGGATCCAGTCTCCCTGCCTACATCTGCCCTTTTCTCCCCTCTCCTTCCCTTCATCCTCCACTAACTTATAGAGGTAGATGAAATACAGCGTTCTGGACAAACTTCTGGTTAAATGTTCTGGATTAACTCACTGCACTCACTCAGCACATCAGCTGCACGATGTGACAAAGGCCACTGCGCACCAAGGCCAGGACTTCACAGCACAGCAAGGGCTGGAGTCAGGTTCTCCTGCTCCAGAAAGTCCAGACTTTCATCACTTGAATTAAGAGATTTTCCCTTACCTATTAACATGTCTGTGGCATAAGGTTACCCCAATTTCAATGCCACTTGTGTACGCTATTCAGTTTATTCCATTTTTTCCCTAACACAGAACAATGAGGTAATAAGGATATCTGCTGCTGAACTGAACTTTTCACCACCAAACCTCAGACCGTTATGCACTGCAGTGCCCTTGCAGCATCCTACTGGGTAGGGCAAATCCAGAACCGGGGCCAGGACACTGAGTTCAAAGCTCTGTTTTAGGAGTTCACCCTATCACCCTTCCCCAGATAAAATGGAAGTTTCCCACTATCTATCCCAGCCACATTTTACTTCTGTAGGTCCTACAAGCAATATAAGTGAACTTTGCCCTCTATGTAAGAATCAAATCATCACTGTCCTAAAACAACATACAAGTGTTTTCCATGGAGGAAAAAATTAAACCAATATTCTACACCAGTTTACTATGGAAGTGTTCCAGATTATTAACAAGTAACTAGAGCACAAACAAAAAAAAAGGAGCATCTCCTTCCTCCAGCTAACAGCAGAGAAGAACAAGGGGCGAGTCTTTGGGGTGCTGGAGTATGTGCAGGGAACTAAAAGCCAATGCACACAAAAGCATATCCAACTCACTCAGTGCCTGTTGCCTGTCATCTCAAGAGCCTAAGCACCAGGTAAACCTGCTACACTCTCCAGTGGTAAGTGTAAGAGAAGACTTAATTCCTACAAGGATTCAACAGTGTTTGAGAAAATAATTCCATAGTGTAGCATCTTTATTACAGAAGTTTGTGGAAGAGTAACTTCAATTAAAGAACAATTGAGAGAATGATTACTGAAGGTCAATTATTCTGTGAATTGAAATACTTTACACATAGCTTATAAACTGTTTTACGCATAGCATATAAATACATATTTAGAAATGAGAGACTGCAAAATAAATGCATCATTTAGCAGGGAAATAAGAAACCAGAGGGAAGACATCTAACAGGAGGAAAAATGCTGATACGTGTGTGCCTGTCAATCGTCTGAAGTGATTAGATACCCAATTAATCAGGAAATGCCTCCCCAAAGGTCAGCCCAGTGGTAAACAAATGCAGGCAGCTTTAAGGCAACAGTAAATAAAGTCATGTTTTTAATACCAGCCCTCAAAGCCTGCTGATACAGACCCATCCTACAGGGCCAGTCCTCAAAGATCAGCAGATCAGGTCCCTGGTGCAATCAGCAGAGTCGGGGGTCCAACACAAAGTGAAGCCTTTAATGTTTTTTGTTTTTGTTTTTCTTTTCCCCAATAGGATATTTTTGTGCTAAAATTAAGAGCAGATTTCTGGAAGTCTCTGTTGTGCACAGAAAGCGTAAGCTGGCAATGAGCACGCGGCAACTGAGACAAATCCATCCTGTTTAAACCAGGAAGGGTAGCACCGCCACTGCTGGCTGAATAATCCGCATCATTGGAGGCTATAAAACAGAAAAAAAACTTAACAGGGAGAAATAAAATACAGGAAATCCATATGTGGGAGGTGGGATGAAAGTCTTACGAAATCCACTTGATCTTTGCACAGCAGACACTATTTAGGGAATTTGAAGACATCACACTTGTAACAGAATACTGGACTGGGCAGAAACTGGTTTCAAGTGCCGGATTGGAAAATATCTGCGCATGCATGGAGAGCTCCAGTAGACTAATGAGAGACATTGATAGATAAAGTGTGAAGCAGAACAACTGCTTCATATCACCTCTGCCAAGCAAGGAGGGCACAACCTGCTGGCAGATGAAGCACTGGCAGTTCAGGAGGATATCAATACCCTAGAAGACACGTGACAAACCTAAGTCATTTCTGCACTGCCACGCTGCTTGGAGCAAGCTTAGAAAATACCCAAGTGTTCTCCCCAAATTCCATTTCTTTAAGAGATCTTCAAAAGGAGAGAAGACATTTCCTGCTGCAAAGGCTGCAGAGGACCACTCACAGCAAGAGGTGAGCAGTGATCCTAGCTGGCAGCAAAAACTGAGGTGAC
This sequence comes from Aythya marila, assembly GCF_965140915.1. Classification (NCBI taxonomy): domain Eukaryota; kingdom Metazoa; phylum Chordata; class Aves; order Anseriformes; family Anatidae; genus Aythya; species Aythya marila. The sequence goes on along the minus strand of NC_139061.1, from coordinate 1,173,837 downwards.
TGCAGGAAGGTGGCTCTGGGAATGCCGTGCTGCCATTTCAGGGGACCACTGTGATTTTTGGCACGGGGGGAAAACTGGTTCCCCTTCCATACCTGGGGGCAGAGGAACTTGCCAGAAGTACCCACGTCCCCTAGGAGACCACGCTGGAGGGGGCTGCCCGCAGCTCAGGAGCGGGCTGAGCATGTTCACTGCCAAAATACAGCAGAAGCAATGCATTTAAAAAAAAAAACAACCTCAAGTCTTTCCTGGTGAAATGTGTGTGAAATCAGATTGCAAAGATTAACAAACATGGTCATTGAAAAGGAAACTGACACAGGCTTGGTTCTGATCAGCCAAACCTCCACCCTGCACTTATGGCCATCGCCAGGACCTGCCAGCACCAAAGGTTTCTTGGCAGCTCTTACACACAGCTCCAAAACGGGGAACACAGGACAGGGCTCCCATGGGGCTGACCCTACCGAGCCCTGCATCCTGCTGGGGTCACAGGCACAGCCTGCAGCACTGCTCAGCTCTTTATGCACCCTTCAGAGTGCGTTTCCCAACCAACGGTGCAGCGGCTGGGGCAGGCGGGGGGGCACAGGGGCTGCAGGACGAGCTGCTCTGCCTCGTGGCACCGCTGTGGGGAGGCTGCCAAGGGAGAGCTGCCCAAGGCGCGTGGCCAGCAACTGGCTGCTTGTGGCGAGGAGCAGGGGAACAGGCGTGCCGGCAGCCGTGACCAAAACCCAACCGTACTAGCACGAATTTTGCGGTAATACAAACATTCAAAAAAAATCCTGGGCTGAGAGAGGACATGCGCGTGCAGCGAGCTGCCAGCCTCCCTCCCCGTCCTCCTGTGTCTGAGGCCCAGTCACTTGCTGTCTTGCAAGCCAGGACGAGAGGGGACAGCTCTCTGCCCAGCACCTCGGCGCTGCAAAGGCTGCTGTTAAAGTCAGACCATCTTATTTTCTCTATCTCATCTCAAGAATGGGTTTTAGGGGCTAACCCCTAATCCCCGTGCTTTGCTCTCAACTCTAGCAGTTTGTTCCCTCTCCGACTTCAAAACTGGGCTGAGGCATGCAAACACTTTTCCCACAATTTTTTTTTTTTTTTTTTTTTTTTTTTTTACACTCATTCTACAGAGGGAGTAAACCTAAATGACACAAAAAGTGGTTTGAAGCTCCTGCTGAACACACCATGGGGGTGTCAGATACAGCAAAAGCGGTTTGGTGGAGAGGATGAAATGCTATCGATTTACTTTCACCACAGCATTTTCTAATGTACATCAAGTAAAATACTTCAGCATGCTATTTTCTTGGGGCAATGAAGGCCACCATGAAGAGCTGTTTCTCCCATTTGAACCTCAGTTTTAATACTCACAAAGAGATGCCCTCCATCATTTGAGGAGTCTAACTGTAAAGTTCAAGTACTTCATAAAACCAAAACTGCTGCAGTAAGAGGGCTCATTCCCCGAGAGGCAGCACTAACCAACAGTTAATAATTGCAGTCCCTGTCTGCTATCCCTCACTTCTACAGCTGATGCATCACAAACTGTTAATTAATCATTACTGGTAGCGAGGGAAGCCGGTAAAGAGAACTAAACTGCTGGAGGTACACCAGAAAAAGTTGGATAAATCAGACGTTAGCGCTGTGGCTGAAGAAACCTCTTTCCAGTGGAGAACATCTCTCACGTGCCATCTGAGCAGGGAAGAGCCTCTTTAAAGACGTGGTACAAATGCCAGATCAGAATGGCTGTGGGGCTAATGGTGCAAAGTGTTAGGTACAATCCTTACAGACTGCTGGCAGTACAAATACACAACCCTGTTTTATTAATGTAGTATTTGTATTTGCTTGTACAATAGGGCCCCAGGAGGTTCTCTTAAGCGCTGAAAAACAAGAAATAAGAGCTTAAGCCCTGAGAATTTAATGATCTAAAACATCAGGATATAAAAACAGACTGCAATGCTTTACGCCCCACGTTTCCAGGAAAAGCAACCATTATTTCACTTCAGACAGCCATCAGAATAACATTAGTGTAAAAGAAAAAGTTAATATTGTAACAATCCTTTCAAATGGGTGAAAGTTGAGGGCATGGAGCCAAGTACATGTTGATGTCTAAGGGCTCTTGATGCAAAGCAGCAGGCGGGGGGCTGCGGCTGCCCCTCCATGGTCTGGGGGTGCTCCAAGCTGCTGCCCGAGGACAGAGCTGCTGGGGCAGCCGCACAAGCCCACGGGGTGGCAGAGAAGAGGAAACATGGAAGAGAAAACACAGTAACAACATGTCCTTGTAAATAAATACCTGGTGGGGGAGTAAAGCAGGTGAAGAAAGCAGGTAAAGCACTAGCTGAAACAAAGGAAATTGCACTAAAAAACGAATTTCTGTGGGGAGGGTGATTAAACACGGAATTGGTTGCCCAGAGAGGCTGAGTCCCCGTGCTCACCCAACCAGGATTAGTGAACTGATTCAGGGCTGGGGAAGCCAGAATATCTTGCATAAAGTAATATAACAGAAATCATGGAGTGCACCAAGGGGTTATGTGCTACAGTGCCCGCAGGCCTGTGGCAGGAGCCAGGCTGGGAGCAGGATGGAGCCTGGCCCCGACACAATGCGATGCTCTGAGCACCCGGTGAGTCCGCTGACCCAGCTGGGCAAACTGAGGGCATTCCTCGGCTGTTTGCAGCCTTTTCCTGATGGAGATCACAGCTGAAGAACATGCTCTACAAAGAGACGATCTCAGAAATGGAATAACTGAATAACTGACTATTAAAGGATTATTATTTTTTCAGCTATGAACACTCCAGAGCCTAATGAAGTCGCCTGGCCAGCATTGCTTGGCTGCACTCCAGTCCCTGAGGAGCAGCCAGGGAAGGGTCTCCTCGTGGGGCGGGAGCAGAGCGGGATGCTGGGCTGCGACTCCCCTGCTGTGCACCATCCACTCTCACTTTGTCCCTACAAGGACCCCAGCAGGACCCCTGTAAGGTCACAGGGCATTTAGTGCGTGCCCAGGAGCTAAGGCTGGAGGGGTCTGGCCTGCAGCCCCCCGGGAGGTGAAGTAACACCATCATTGAGCTCCTCCAGACCTGGTGTGCACGCTGTGCCCTGGGGTCCCTGCAGGAACACCCTTTTCTGCCTGGCAGCCTCCTCCCTGCCCTGCTCAGGGGTCAGTAATGCTTTTACTTATGCCCTTGATAAATCAGTTGGCTCAGGAGATGCTACCTGGAGAAAGGTGACAGGAGCTGCTGTTGAGAAAGCACCACAGCAGCAACCAGTGCTGGTCACAACATCCTCTGGAAGCACAAAGCAGATCTCTGAGAGGTGCCAAAACAGCAGCGGGAGGGCTTGTGCTGCTACTTAAGGACAATTAGCATCAGGCACTGCAAATCCGCATGCTGGGAGATCTTCCTGAAGGTCCCTGGGAACAAAGGCAAAAGGACAGCAACGTCGTCCTGAGACCCTGCCCAGTTCCAATGAACCTCATCCAGAGCCTCGTGTATAAAAGGTGTAATGGAAGCCTTCTGCCTGCCCAGGACACGGGGCATATGGGTGGAAACTCAGCAGCTTTATACAAATACCCCTCACTTTCTCAAACCTTCACTCAGGTTATCATAGCAGACTTTAAAATACAGCACAGTCATTTATTTAGGACTGTATGTAGCAGATGGTCCAAAGGCACCTCAGTGTGGATTACTGACCAAGAAATATCTTTAAAAAAACAGAACAAAACAAAAGAAACTACTGAGAATCATATTCAGCACACACACACACTGGCCACCCCCCTTTCCAAGTCTTTCAAACCTTATTCTTTGGAGGACACACCATGACAGTGTCAACAGCATGCTCAAGAAACCCAGATACTGCTCCTTCTCTCTCTCATTGCATTCTAAAACTACGTCCCAACTGTCATGCTTTTGTAACAGGGTCCAAAATGTAAATAATGAGGTTCAGCTTGGCAACACCTTAGACAAAGGAGTGAGGAACCAACCTGGTGAAAAGCAGCATTTTCCCCCTGGGCAGCTCTTGCTAAACTCTCTCCAAGCTACCCCCAAAGCACTGCGCTCCTTGAATGCCAAAGCAGGGCACAAGGAACAAACAAACCAAACGGAGTCAAGGGAAAAATACGTGCTATAACAAACTACTTCATTATCTGGATCTAAGATGCTGGTCTCTCTCTGAGATGACAGAAACCAGTTTTCTGTCTCAAAGGAGTGTCTCATGCCCTGGTGCTGCAACAGCAGCACCCTGCAGGCAGAGCTGAAAGCCGCGATGGGGCCAGCAGAGGGATGCAGCTCCTTTTCTCTGTCCTATACCCAGGGCAGCCAACACCCAGCTGAAGCCACCAACAGCCCCGAGGCAGTTACGTTTTCCTTTGAAACCATCCTAGAAGTTTCCTAGTCTTAAAATTTTGCCTCTGGCCAAATTTCAAAGCCAAACGATCCAACAAACCCCAGGCTCCCAGGCAGGCCCACGAGGTGACACCACTCTCCCGGTCTCCGCTGTCCCAGAATACGCTAATAAAGGTTTCACGTCAGCTTGACAAAGTGCTCCCTTCTTGCTTCAATAACCAAGGGAGATTTGAGCTTTTTTTTTTTTTTTTTTTTAATAATTTCTTTTTAATTCCCTCCTCCTCGACATTCATCTTTTTGCAGATCAAATAAAATTATTCTTCATAAAACATCCCAGGTCTAATCTCAGGAGGAAGAGGGAGGGGTGAGCACGTCACGCATGCTGCAAGCAGCAGCTTGCTGGATTGATGGGTTTGTATGAGTTCAGCATCTCCTTTTTCTGGCTGAGGCAGGGAGACAGAAGAAGCACAATTTGACCTCGAGGGACTGCAGGAGGCCGGGGCAAACATAATGAGGGCAAAGATTGGACAAACCTCCTCCTCCAAACCACGCTCTGGGATCCTACAAGACCCCTACCTTGGATTGTGTCACTTGGACTCATTCTTTTGATGATACAGCATAATGCTGTCCCACTGTTTGGAAATAAACTCAAACCCCGCATTTCAGTTTTGGCTCCCTAGCTTAAAGCCTAAACACTCGTACCTCCCTGTGATATAGATGAAACAAACTTATTGCTAGAAAATTACGTTTTGTTCTGACTCCTCAAAACAAATCCATGTTTTGCAGCTAACGACGCTCAAGTAACAGAACCAGTATTGTCAACAGAAACATTGCTTTGCTTAAATGCAAAAAGCAGTCTCCGGGGAGAAGAAATTATGGTGCAGGCTCTAAACAAATTGCTCTTTCCCTCTCTCAGCTTCACAGATCCTTTGCAGGTATTAGATGATGAATAGGAAGCCACTTCAAAAGCCAGTTTCTCAGTTCCATTAATATTTCTTATTCCCTTCAGTGAAAGACTCAACTTGCAAACTGACTTCATAACACATTTTCAGCACTTCCCAGCTGGCAAGGAGCAGCTCAGACCAGCACAGAGAACAGCCCAAAAGCTGAAGGCACGCACAACCTCACAGCCTGGAGCAGCGCCAGCACTCCTGCCCTGCCCTCTGCACGCAGCAGCCCCACGAAAACAGCCCCAGCCCCTCCAAGAACTCTATTCGAGGCCCTGTTCTGGGTTACACAACACCTCACTAGGCGAGCAAGTCCTGAATGAAGATATCAAAGCAATTTTCACACTTGGAAATTACTTGTCACAGGGATATGATCAGAAAAAAAAATATCCCTGCAGCCAAGCATCTATTCACCACATTCAGTAGCATGCATCTTTATGCATAAAACCCCATGAAGGATAAAAGATCCAAAATGTAGCAAAAGAAGTCTCAAATGCCAACACGCCCCAGATTTCACAGCTTTCCAAACCTTTCCCGTTCAGCCTGGAGCCAGCTTTTCTGCAAGCACTGCAGGTTCAGAGAGCCTACAGGATCACTTCTGCCTCTCCTGAGCCCGGCGCTGTGGAGCCGCAGGCTCCCCAGCCCCGCAGAGGAGCTGCGGCCCCCACCTCACTCCTGGAGAGCATCAGCAGGAACAGACTTGGTGCCCTTGAAAAAAAACGGCAGATTATTCTTTTGGCAACCAGGACCCTCCCCTTAAATAAAGGGCTCATCCATCACCAGGCACCCAGCCCTGAGCACTGGCACAACAGGCGTCCTCCTAAAAGTCACATTGCAAGCACCTGAGAGCCTTCTGCCAGGCAGATCCGCACAGCAGAGGAGGTTTTTTTCCCTTCAAAGATTAACTCAGCACAAAGCACAAAAGTTCTTGGCTTCCTTTCTTCAGGCTAATACCGTCATTAAAGTGAGAAAACTGAATAGGTTATGCTGCGTAGGTATCTACTAAAAACATACATTGTTCAAGCATTTGCTATTAATAAACTGGTTTAAAGCAAGTTGAGGCTTTGTCTTCACTGCTAAAAAAAGTGCATTTTAACCATGGGATAATTAACGCATTAGCTACTCTGCTGTAAAACCAGAGCAAAGCTCAGAACTTTAATTTTACTGCTCGAAAAGGGAGAGCGCTCAATGCCAGCATCTACCTGGGGATCAGCACCAAAGCGCCTGGTCTGCTTGCCTGAGATTTTACAACCCAACAGTTCAGAACAAAAACTCAGCAGTTCTCAAGTGCCACGTAGAAAAGACAAAAGGTTTCTTACATTTCTAGAGTTTTGAAAATAAAAACTAAAAAAGCTACCATGAACAATAATTACAAGAATATGAAAGTTGTACTTCCGTTTTGCACTTTTTTTTTTTTTAACTGTTTTTATAATCAAATCATTTAACATAACTTATCTCATTTTGTAAAAATCAGCTTTTATTGAATAGCTTTGAAATTCTTCCTGGAAATCAAAAGAAGGTCCTGAAGCGAGACAAGCACTAATTGCTAAGCCAGGCTGTTAAGCCAGAAACGCCCTCAGCCCGCACACAGTCCTGCTGATGCACTGAGCACAAGTATAAAATATCCAGACTGGAAATAAGGGAGAAAAATCAGATTTCATTCTTCTACCTTCCTAAATCAGCTCCTTAAGCCATGTTCCCCTTTCCATAATCATTATTCCTGTACTTGCCACCTATTGCTCATCATCTGCTTTATTGCTTCACACTTCAGTAATAATTTACCCATTTTAGTTAAATATCTCCAGAAACAAGCCAAAGTGGGGTAACATCTCCGTTCCGAAGCCTGAACATATTTTAAGTAGATCAGAACCATAACTGCTGCTTATCCGTTTTCCACAGACTTGCTTTTAATATACCTGCTCCTGTAAGTCACCAAGAACAATATTCTCCTGATTAATTACTGCTTTTTGTTATATCTAGAGGAACTTGAAGGAATTACCATGTAAAATTCATACCCAGAGAAAGAAAAAAATCCAATGCAATACAATTTAAAATAAAACAGCATCAGAACAGACTATATCAAATCATCAGCAAAAAAAACACTTCAAGCTTGCTGTTAAACAGACCACACAGCCTGCAATATTTCATTTCCTCGGGGAAAGAGTATGTTTAACACTGAACAGACAAAAAAAGCATTAGCAGAAGTCTGGGTAGGGCTCACACCAAGCTCTCCACAAAATCATTGTTGTAACCAAAGCCAGGCTGAAGCCTGAGCTGAAAACACACGCAGGCAGTACCGAAAGAGCCCATCACAGCCCTTCCCTGGGATGAAATGCTCAGCGATGCTCCAAGTTTGTGCCCAGGTCCCGCTGACTTTGAAAGGACTTCAGCCAGAAGCTTGACAGGGGATGCTGCTGGGAGAGCTCCCAAATATAGGTGAGATCGGGACCTTTCTGCACAGGCAGCTTCCAATTAACACGGCGGCAGCCCCGTGGGTCGCGGCAGCAGCTGCTGCCGCAGCGGGGGGGGACAGGAGCCAGGCCCAGCGCCGGCTGCTGCTCCTCGCACAGCACGAAGCACAGACAAGCAGCGGAGCCTGGCCAGCATCTGACTTGCTCAGCCCCTCACTTCCTGCCCCTCTGCAGGAAAGAGTGAGGAACCCAAGGAACCACTGACCTGCTCCGGGCTGACCTTAAAAGTGCTCTGTTCAACTCGAGCTGGCACCTCCGCGTTCACTTAGCAGATGGGGTAGATGCTTGGTCTGCTCACACATTGGGAAGAGAGGCACTTGGACCCAGTCTGTGATGGGGAAAGGCTGAAATGACCCCCAGGACACCCCACAGCCTCCTTTCATTTTATGTCCCCAAATGAGGGTGCAGGTCCTGGCTACAGCTCCACGCTGCCACTTCCCTCGGGCACCTGGACCCAAGACTTGGCTGCCTGGCCCCAGGCAGGGCAGGGCAGGGCAGGCTGCTGCTCCTTGTGCAGCAGCCCCGGAGGGCACCTCTTCAAAGGTCTCCCTTCAACGCACAGCTGTAACCCCGGCAGCGGAAGGGAGTCAAGAGGAGAACAACACTAAAAGCAACTACAGGCAAGGAGGAAAGTCTGCCTGGCACAGCAACCTGCAAAATATAACACACAGACAGGAACTTAAAGAAAAAACTTGAATGGCACTGATCTGCACAAAGAAAGTAAGGGGTAAGAGCAGTTTAAAAAGAGTCCAACTTTAGCCAAATGCTTTTGGACAAAGAAAAAAAACTGAACAATCACCAGTATCTCTTTGGATCCAACGGAAGAACCCAGTCTCCCCCATGTCAGCTGCCAGGTGCTCAGTGTTTTTAAAAGCCATCCCAGCAGTTATTTATACATGCAGTCAAAGACTTGGATGCTTCATTACAGACCTCTGTAGTTGGAAATCTCAGCCAGGAAAACAACATCCCACTGAAATTTTGCAGGGCTCTAACAGAATATTTCTCAAAATCAGTGTTTTTGCTCAGCAACAGGGGATACAGGGAAGAAGAATAAACTGCATTTTAACTAATCCTGTAATAACAATGCTTTAAGTCAGCAACTGCGGGATAATGGAAAAACTGAGACATCGTGTCTGTGAGGCAGAAAGAGAATTCAGGATCTGACAAAAGATCAGCTCTGCCACAGGTACAACTCAGGCAGCGATGCAGATGCGATGCCCACTTGAATGACAGCATGGCACGCCGGCACAGCGAACACAGGCTTGGCCAAGGCTGGAGAAGGGCTATTGTGCTTAAGACAATAAACTGACATTTGCTATCTCAGAAAACAACAAACCAGCCATGCAACTTCGAGAGTAAAGCGATGAAAGCAGAGATTAATCTGCCGTAAAAACATAATTACCTCATTAAAAATCACTCTCGCAGTTTGCGAAGCAAAGAGTAATATTTTTCGTCTGGGTTTTGTCCAAATCATCTAAAAATAGAAATGAAAGCCCTACCATAATTTGCTGAAAATCCTGCCCATTTCATTTAACATAGAACAATATAAGCAGAGTCTGAAATAAAATTTCTTCCTGGTGAAGCAGTCCTTGCAAGACAACTGTTCCTGTAAAGTCCTATCTCAGGAGTTTACCTTCTGAAGTAACAAAACCCATGCAAAAGTAAACAGGCTTTAAACATTTTAGCTGCCCATCCTATTGAGTAGTCAAGCTCCAGCAGGAGCTGGAGACCAAGAGCACTCCCGATTGGCATTGGGACAGAGTGAGATGTGCCAGTAGGTGACACATCCAGAGGCCATGCCCCACCTGAGCACCCAAGGAACGTCATTCTGCATGGGCAGGTTTGTGAAAGCAGCCCCTCACTGCACCTGCATGATGCTCTGCAATGCATGTGTGGAGATCAATGCTGCTGCAGAACAGGGGCTGCCAGTGCCCCCCGTCCCAGCACATCTCAACAGCACTTACCTGAGCACTCAGGTGCAGTGCTGGGAGCCTTTTATCAGCTCCTGCAGGCTTTGTATCTGTCTCTCAGCTTTGAACAGTTAGCCTCTGAGCTTTAGCCTTGAGGAGCTGGACTCCTCTCAGTTCCCACTGATTTATAGGATTAATCCCTACAGATACACTGTTTGTAGAATATCACCACTGCAGAGCACAGCGGTACTTGAACTCTTCAGTCCCTGCCCTATCTATTCCCACCCACCAAGCAAGCTGACCCCCCAGCTGCCCGGGTCTTGTAGCCCCCAGGAAGTCAGCACCACGGTGCGCACAGCAGAGGCTGGCAGGCTGCAGGCTGGCAGCGAGCAGCACTTCTGCTTGCAAAGAAGCTGCCGCTGCTTTTCTGTGCGGCACTCCAGTCCTTTTGCAGCTGCATAGATACGTCCCGCCATCCACTGCAGGATGCCACCTCTCCTGTCTTGGCATGACAAAACCACTGCAAGCTCTCACATGTCCCAGGATGCGATGACCCTCAGACTGCGCCCCTGATTCAGGCTGCTTATAGCTGCTGGGTAAACATCCTCACATGCACCATCTCAGGAAGACAGTTGTGGGCAAGCACCAGGTTCGTCTCTTCTCAGCCCCACTGGTGTGCTTGATGTGCTCTCAAGTGTGGAGACATGGGCACAGAGCAACTGGGTGTCTCTGAAAGCTACTGAGTGGGATGATCCTGGAGCATCATGCAGAACAGGAGAGCTCTCAGTCACTGCCATGCAGCATCCTGCTGTCCCCAGCTCACTAGAAGTCCAGTACTGCTACATCAGATCTCCAAGTTCACTCTGCAGGTACAACCACAAGCAACGCATGAAAATATAGTAGTTAGAAAAGAATCAGGGATTTGCTCAGTTGACAGGAGCTGGGTGGAAAAGGAAAGAACAAACAACTTAAATTATAGGAGCAACCCAAAGCAACAGAAAATCAGGGGCTAAATACACGTCCCATTCCTGCAGGGCAGAGGGGGAACACCTGGCTTCACAAACCTGCCTGAATGCAAGCCTCAGGCACGAGGCACTGTGCATTGCAACTGATTAGCACCATCTCCTCACCTCGTTTCACCAAGCCACACATTCAACTGTTACTTTACCCACCTTTCACAACTGCAATGTGTCCACTTCCCTGGGAGCTTAAACAAAAATGACAACTTTCTCCTTGAGTGACTACCTGGCACAGCTAGAGCCTTTGGTAGGAACACGTCCCAGCAAACTCTGGATGAAGATGCCATGCTATGTATTCTTTACCACAGAGAACAGAAAAACAGCTTACCCAAACTATGCATGCTTCAAAGGTATCTGTTAGTCTGAGATACATATTTAATAATGATGTTGTTTTTTAAAAATCACAAAAAAATGGTTAAAGTCGGTGTCTCTGAATGTAACTTCCACCCACCACTGGAGGCACGTGCCCTCAGGGATACATGGTTTAACATTACCTGAAGCTCCAACATCAAACCATGGAGTGGTTTGGGTTGGAAGGGACCTTACAGACCATCTAGTTCCAACCCCTGCCATTGGCAGGGACACCTTCTACTGGATCAGGTTGCCCAAAGCCCCATCCAGCCTGGCCTTGAACATTTCCAGGGATGGGGCGTCCATATCAAATTAAAGCTTTCTAAAACTGAGACCTAATCTTTATGAAATGCCTTCAGATCTTTGCATTTTCACAGAAAGCTGGACTCTTCAGAAGAGCCCTCCATGGAACTACGGCTCCTCAGGACAGAGGAACAATTTCAACACACAAAACCAGAATGAGCCAAATGCAGTGAAGCAGATGCACATTTTTACAGGTCTGCAAACAGCTGCATTAACGCTTGGGATCATCAGCTCTTCAATTCCAGGGCTCATCACCACTTACATTCTCTATGTTACTCTGTTTTTATAACTAACAGTTAGAGATGATTTACAGTGCATCTAATACCAGATCCTCCAGCAAAGATTTATACGGATCCAAGTGCTCTTCTGGGTAATAAGAAAGGGCGACCCTCCCCCAACCGCTTCCCAAAAAAACACTGTTCAGTACAGCAACTGCACCTACTGCACTTCAAAATGGCTTCTCTCAAAACTGTTTCAACTAAGTTCACTCATCCCAAAGCCTTAGCTGCATGAGAAATGAGAAATAAATCACCTTTGATTTACCAATCTTCTTTGACCTTTTACTAATTACCAGCTTTCTGTATTTAAGTATGTACAAGACAATAAATTCCCAAAATTTATCTAAAAGACACAACAGCAATTCAGCAGCTTCAGAGGAGATTCTGAATGCACCTGGTATGATTTCTGCACTTCTTATATTGGCAAATCTAACAGCACTTTTGTCCAAGGAGGAAGTGCAGAACTTGGCTCTCGAGCACACGACTTGCAAGTCAACAAGGCTCCAGATGGGTTTTTCAGCACCAGTGGAAACAAGGGATGGGGCACATGGTTCAGGAGGTCACAGACCACCTCCCTGATCACAGACATTATTTATGATAGCTCCGCTACCACCTACCTGCCACAGGATCCTGCCCTACAAGAGAGCTGAAGGAAGAGGCTAAGTGCTCCTCTGTTTCAGCCCCAGCCCTGCTACGTTTGGTCAGAGCACCGTCGCGGCAGGTTGAGCCGAGCACTCTGGTTTCACCCCAAGGTGGAGGAGGAGCCTTCCCAGATGCTGCTTCACCAGGGGACGTGTGGCCCCCAACTGCCCTGGGAAAGGAACTCCGTCTGTCACTCCAGTACTTCTGCAAGCCTTGGTCGCCTGAACACAGCTGCAGCACTCCATCCACCACAGCTTGTGAGAGGGTTTCTCACCCTCTCTAGAGCAATCCACCCCCTGTTTTTTTCCACCTGGCATGGGGTCCGTGGCTATGTTCCCTCTCATTCTGAGGAGCACCAGCACACCAGCTACCACATTCCTACAAAATCCTTTTTTTTTTTTTTTTTTTTTATTTCCATCAATTTTACACTCTGAGATGAGAAAATAGATCAGTCTTGCAGATGCTTTGTCAACTCATCTTCCCTGAAATGTCAAATGAATAGATTCGATGAACCAAATAAACACTTCTTATCTGAATCATCATGCTAGAGCCACTGATACTCGGTCAGTGAGAAGAGAAATTCAACAGCTAATGCATTTAGCAGAATGGAATATTATACAGTGCTCTGCACAATCCCAGTCCATGGCATTTGGCCCAGTAGCTTTAACTTTATAGGTTTAAATAAAAACATGCTTTCAAATAAACTGCAGATATAAATTTGTTTTGCTTAGTTGCCACAAGCAGAATTTTAGATTCACTTTCTCCTTCTTTAGATTCCACAAAAACACACACGTGCTCTCTTCCTCACAGGGTGCCCTTGGATGAAGACCATTGCTCTGTTCCACAACCAGGGAACGAAAGAGCAAAATGTCGTCCTCGAGACCATGGGGCCCGCTGGGCAGCCGGCAGTTCTGGCTCCCAAAGCTGAGCCCTGCGGAACAGAGCAGCCATTCCTTAGTGGTCACTGAACTGCGTTCTCTACAAATCCAGTCTCTTACAGTGTCTAGGAAGAGGCTCAAGGCAAGAGACAGACCACATTTAATTGAAGGTAGGGATAATAAATGCTTCCAATGAAAGTGTTAGCAGCAGAAATAGGTAAGCCAAATGGTGTGTGCTAGCCAAGAGGGAAACAGAAGGGTGAACTTGGAGGAGGAGAGCCCTCTTGTTTCTTCCATTTACACTTCAGAGGTCAAAGCCCACCTCTCCCTTCCCACTTCTCCTGGGGAGGCATCTCCTGCAGGCAGGAGGTGGCTGCAGCCCCCCTTTGGCTCCACCAGCAGCCCTGAAGCCCGGCTGCCCACAGCCCCGCATGGTGAGCAAGGAGAGGACTGGTGCGGAGAGGGGGCAAAGCGCTGGGGAAGGACTGGGACAGCTCCCCCAGTAGGCCAGAGACACCTTGCTTCTCAGCCAGGCTCGCTATCCTGTCTTCTTAAGGCACAGCAACAACCAGCGCCTCGGAATATTGGATCATTTTTGATTATGAAGTGTGTTTATGAACATTTTTCCCCTTTTCTTGCCTGCAAGCGAACCGAGAGATACTGGAAGAGACAGCAGAAATAAGATTTCACTCCCTCTGATGCCAAGAATCTTGCTGAAGCCTCATTTGGATTGCTGCTTGCTCTAAGCTAAGCTGAAAGGAGATGATGTATTTCAGAAACTATAACTTAATATCGTACCTTTGTAACACATCATATTGCATTTCAGAAGGCTTACACCAGAAGTCTCATTAGCAAAACTATTAAAACAAGCACACAGCTGGTAGAGAGCATTTTCTGTGCAGAAGAGTCAAATACTTCTAAATGTATAGTAGCAAAATTGATTACTGATTCTAACATCTGTTAGAAATTTTTACATTTAAATTCTCCTCAAAAAGTCACTTAGCGCTCAGAAACAGACGAGGCTCTACAAACCAGTCCCTCCCCCCAGTAACCACATAAATAATCTCCATGCAAATCAAATGTGCTCTTCTCATAAAAGAAATCATTACTGTCATATATTACACAATCATCACTACAACATGCTTAAGATGCAACTCAATGTATTTACACTATGTTTGTAATCACACAGAAGCCAAGGGTAACTTTGAAGAAAGAATCATATTGGAAAAGACCAAAGGAAATAGCAACAGATGCAAGACTGAAAACATTTAAATATGCAAGTTGGTGTCATCGCTGAGAAACGTAAAAGGAACTACCTGTAAGCAATGTGCCAGCACAGAACTGGAAGACATGAGACATTTCATATTTCATGCCTTTCTCTGGACAAAGCACCTCTATCACCTTATGGCAAGGGGGACAGAGCCACAGGCACTGAAGTCCTTGGAAAGCCAACATCCTATCAAATATGTGATAACCTAGGACAAGCAGAGCTAAGAGTTTTATTTTTTTTTGGTCCTTTTTAGTGGGAGGAAAAAAGAGACTTTTGCTACACTGCACCCATAGAGCCATGACCCTGTTTCTCTATGAAATCTTAATTCCTCTGAAGAAGGAAAAAATGAAGGCAAGGTTTTACCCAAGATTTAAAGCAAGAGTTGTATATGATGTATAAAGACACTGAACTCCAGAAAGCACCAATAAACCACTTCTTTTGCTTTTTGTGACCCTCCTGGAAGGACAGGAAGGATAAGGTTCTGCCTCATCATCAGTTCCCACAGTGCCATAACATCTATTAACCTAAAGGGTTTTTTCCCCTGTTTGCTTTGTGCATGGCTCCAATCTGTTTCAGAGAACATTGGCACCTGTCCCCTGAAAGTTAAAGCAGTTCAGCAGTGCCTACTCGGTGCCTGGCAGCACAGCAAGTTCTGAGCCGACTGGACAGGATTTATCATGATTAAGTCAAGAAGACACAGACAGAAGAGGTGACACCACGTCAAGGGTGGAAGAGTGCTCCTCAGAGCACCTGAACACCAACAAGGAATATTCCCCTACTGCTCAAACCCACAAGTATCCAAGCAGTAGCAGGCACTTGCTTCAAAGGTTATCTTGTGTTCCCAAAGACATAGAAATTGAAAAATGCTCAGAGATGGTGCAACGTAATGCTGAACCACAAACAGGGCACATCCTGCTGCTATGCCCATCACCGATTTTTCTCTAGTTATTTTCAGTGCACTTGGGTAGAAATAAGCACTTTTGCAATACTGGGTCACTGCATCGCCACTTCACATACCAGCAACAGGGTGTTTCGCATTTTTCTCAGTCAACGTCCCTATTGCTTGGGAAAACGTCTGGTGATTTATCATCAGCAAGAATAACAGTTTTCAAGTATTGCTCAACCCACAGAACCTGTTGGAGTAACACTGAGGGAAACAGAGCACAAAGTCAGAAAAGTAAAATGGATCATAGGTCTGCTGGTGTTTCAGAGCTCACAATGTCAGCTCCGTGTTCTCATCATCAGGCAACACATTTGGTTAAAGGTATTTTTGGAAAAAAAAAAAAAAAACATCAGCTTGATAAGAAAATTATGAGGTATGGAAAATCTATTTTTTCCCTCCTGAGCTTCTGGACATTTGAAATTAATTTGCACCTCATTTCTCATTCGGATACCGCATTATGAAAAAGCAATGGCTGGAAGAAATTCCTACCACTGGAATACAGACTTCTCCTCCCTAGCAGAGAAGGATTCACATTCTTAGCGCTTCTTCCAAATGCCTGGTCCATCAACTTGGGTCATCTCCCAGTTGTTCTGATGAACTAAAGGCTGTCAGAGGATGAGTCTATGAGACTGTCGTGGTTCCGCTCGAGTGGGCAGCCGAGCTCCACCACAGCCGCTCTCTCACTCCCCCTCCTCAAAGAGGAATGGGGAGAAAATATGTGAAAAGTGCTCAAGGATTGAGATAAGGATGAGAAAATCACGCAATAATTATTGTAACGGGCAAAACAGACTCGGCATAAGGAGATAGTAAGATTTATTGCCTACAACTAACAAGCGAGAGAAGTGAGAAAACAAAGGAAAAAAAACAAAAGCACCTTCCCCCCCCCATCCACCCTCTTCCACCTCCTCCCCCCGAGCGGCGCAGGGGAACGGGGAATGGGGGTTATGGTCAGTCTACAGCACTTCTTCTCTGCCGCTCCTTCTCGGTCACTCTCGTCCCCTGTGCTGTGGGGTCCCACCCACGGGATGCAGTCCTTGATGAACTGATCCGGCGTGGGCTTCCCACAGGCAGCAGCTCTTCCAGAACTGCTCCAGATATGGGTCCGTACCACGGGGTCCATCCCTCAGGAGAAAACTGCTCCAACCTGGCTCCCCTACGGGCAGCAGCTCCTGCCAGGTCACCTGCTCCTGCGTGGTCTCCTCTCCACGGGCTACAGGTCCAGCCCGGAATCTGCTCCGGCAGGGGTCTTCCACAGGCGGCAGCCTCCGTCGGTGCACGGCCACCTGCTCCACCGTGGTCTCCTCCACGGGCTGCAGCGTGGAACCCTGCTCCACCGTGGTACTCCATGGGCTGCAGGGGGACATCCTGCTTCACCATGGTCCTCACCACAGGCCGCAGGGGACTTCTGCTCCGGCGCCTGGAGCACCTCTCCCCCTCCTTCCACACTGACCTTGGTGCAAGGCTGTTCTCCCACTCCCTTGACTCTCCCGGCTGCTGTGTGGCGCAGCGTTTTTTCCCTGTCTTAAATATGCTCTCACAGAGGCGCAAAACAACATCGCTTATTGGCTCGGATCTGGAAAACAATGGGGCCCTTCCCAAACATGGGGCAGCTTCTAGATCTTTCTCACAGAAACCACCCCTATGGCTCCCTGCTACCAAAACCTTGCCACGTAAACCCACTACAGAGACTTCCAAAACGTGACATTCAGAAAAGGCATATTCTAAATTGTACACAGCATCTTTCTTCTTCCTCTCGATTTGATCTGGAGGATGGAAGACATGATAAGAAACAAATGGAGCCTTCTGGGAGTCCACCTGCTGTTTAACAAATTCCTCTCTCAAGAAACGTTTCTTGGCATAGAAAACTCAACACAAAGATCATCTAAATGAGAATTCCTCTAGGAAGGATAACACTTGAACCACATAGCAGGGGACAAGGACAGGGTTCCTTCCTGTTTGTTGCAGAAATCACAAAAGTTTTTTGTTTTTTTTTTTTTTTTTATTCCTGAACTTCCCTTGCAAATGCCGTAGCAACTAATCACTAACATGCTGCATGATGCTGTGAAAGCACACTGGGAACAATGCATTATTAAATTCACTCCTGTCTCTAACTGCCCATCCCTGCAGCACCAAGCACACAGCCACAGAACAGCCAGGCTCTCTACCTGCCAGTGGGCATCATGCAAGCAGGAGCAGCACTTGCCAAACACAGAAGCAAGCGCAGCAAGGTACAACCATTTTGTTGTTTTTGTTTTTTTCTTCCTTCCAAACTCCCTTTGCCCATTTCTGTTTATTTTTTAAAATGCACCCAGATCAAGCCTATCAGTGATTCTTATTAGCAGTGACTCATATCAGCTGCAATGCCAGCTTGTCTCAGTCTCAGGAGAATTAAATTGAATAAACCTGGATAGTTTGTCAGGCTGTGTGAAAATATTGGACTTGTATTTTATTTCCAGATATATTAGCATCACTTTCCCAACACAATGCATCAGCACATCACCATCCACTCTGAAACAGAAGCTGTATTTCTCAGGAATATCAGCAGGTGCATTAGCTTTCAGCACTCCTCATTCATCACAGTCCTAAAGAAAGGTGCTTACAATCACAGGTGAACACCAAGCAGTGCACTTGGAAGGAAAACAGTTGCTTCCACCCAGAAGCAGCTCAAGATATTTTGTAGGTGCCACAACTACATGTAACATTAAATGAAAACTTATGAACAGCAACTTCCTTGAGACTCCTTGCTGCTGCCTGTGTTTGATGACACAATGTGCAGCTGAGCAGGGGCTGGCAGAACAGTGCATTACCCATTGGAGAAACTATTAATTGGCTCTTGTGTTATCAGTGTTTCAAGGACCCTTCAAAGTGCAGTTGTTTTTAGGAGAAAATGCACCTGCTAGCTGAGCTTTTTTTTTTTTTTTTTCTTGTTCTTCACCTTGACCAGGGTATTTTTAGCTGCATGGACAGACTTGCCAATACTTTCACATTCAGTTCTTTGCAAGGAAATTTCTGACAACATGCGGCAATGGATGAACCCTATCTACCAGGGTCAAGAGAGACAGGAGAGCAAAAATCAGCTTCCCAAAAGACTTCTCCAGTATTTTTGCTTTCAGTATTTTAGTCCCCCTTCCTATTTCCACAGCTTCTCCTACTCAGAGTATTTAATGATAAAGTTTGTACTCAATTTCAGTCAGCTCAGTATTCGGCCTGAGATTTTGCTCAACAAGATCAGCTGGCACTTAAAAACTGCTTGATAAAGCTACCCACATGCCTTTGCAGAAGAAAGTGTCACTCAATTACACTGAGTCTCCTGGATCTCCTAATGTAAGCATATTTGGCAGAAAATGGTCCAACATTGTCATCTCAGAAGGCAGTAAATTTGATTCAAATGAAACAGTCTCTTGCCTGTTCATCTCAGCAGGTAACATATAAACTTCTGCCAAAACAGTAAATAGCCGTACTTGTTTCCATCAGAGTGCAGTACCAGTAAACAAGTGAGGAAAGGCATTCATGAAGCACTTTTCTTATTAATTCATGTGATGCTGTGACCAAGAGTGATTCATTAATCACTATTAAAAACACTAACACGGTGGACTGAATTTTGAGACAACAGCAGCAGACACGAGCCTGTGTTTTCAGGTCACCATTCAGCTGTCTTGCACAGGCACAAAATACTGACAGTGCAAAGGGACACCCTTATAACTATGCTCAAATACACTATTTCAACTAAATCTTCCAGACGTAAGCAGATGCGCTTAGAACTATGTAGCAGGAGGGCAAGTAGAGCTAGGAATCTCCAGCACACAAATTACGACCTTTATGTAATTCAATTTCAAGGGAGCCTTTGAGAATCAGTGCTGAGTACTGTGTGGATTTACAACTCTTCCTAGGCTTCCCTGAATTTCTAATCTTTTGAGCAGCCATCAGTATCCATGTTTCATTCCATTATGAAATCTTATAAACTCATCTCTTATCTTCACATCTTATATTCGTTATCTTAAACTTACAAAGTTTACTGTCCCATTTGACACATTCTCCTCTCCTAGTTATGGAATTTCTTCTCACACAGAAAACTGATCAACCATGCTGGAGTTTTACGTATTATACAACTTATGTGCAAAACATGCTGCTAACAGACCTCAGAGTGGATTCTGGATGTATCTTAAGACCCTCCATCCTCCCACTTTTGTCCCAAGTAGGTAAGATGTAGAAGGAAGGAAAAAATATTCTCATATGGGTACCTTTTCAGACAAGGCCTTTAAACTGTCTAGAAACCTCTGCCAGAAATCCTTGAAGAGGGGTCGATCAATTCTTTTCAGGCTCTCTTTGGTGCTGGCATCCACGCTGACATACAGCTGCGTTACTGGCTCGAGGTTCCTTGGTAATAAAAAGAAGGGGATTGTTATTTTCAGATATTACTGTTAACTGAACGTGGGCATTCTTACCAAGGCATGTATAAAAATACAGCATCTGCCAACAAGCTGCTCTGCTGGTCCAGTAGCAACAGGAGCTATGCTGTATTCATAGGGAAACTCTTAAGGTTCAGCATTTCACACCACTGCCAAATGACCGCTCTTACCAGTAAGATGTTACAATTTTCTTTCAGCACTTAATATACCCCAAAGGTAAGAGTACCACATACAAAGGACATCTTTGAGATACAAGGTTATCTTTTCCTCACTGAGCTGGAACATGCTTCACTGAAGTGTACTTGTAAAACACTCAGAAACGTTTCCCATTGCAGGCTGCCATGGGTTCATGCGAGGCACCGACTCCTTTTCACACCACAGCCCACATGGGTAAAAGCCATGAAGCTCAGCCCCTTCCCCTGACCTGCTATTCACCCTGGCCTATGGAAAAGTAAATCCATTCAACAGAAATACAACCTTAATTCAGCCAATTTCTACTGCTGGACACACTGAACTTACTTAGTTGCAGCTGGCATCATCTGTCAAATAATGTTTTGAAGGAAAATCAAAGCTGTTAAAAAAACAAAGTGCCACCCCCCTCCCCCAGTGTTCTCCTTCCACTTCCAGGACTCTTATTTCATATAAAGTGCATCTGGTTACACAGTGCTGGTGAACACAGCATCTGGGAGCCCAACACAGGTAACTTCCAGATGATGAAACCTCCCCTGCCCTGCTAAGAGCATAGGTCAAGAGGCTCTGCAAAGAGCATAATTCATTCCCTAAATCCCAAAGGGTATAAAAGAGAATGAGCAACGATGAAGTCCATTAGCAAAGGGATAATGAAGGACAAAAAAAAGGAGCAAACTAAAGAGAGCTCCCTTGCCACAGAGAGGACTGATAAGGTAGCAGGTGTAACACACTCATTCCTCTGCTGTCCTCAGGGAGACAAAATGAGGGCCTCCAGCTCTTAGCAGTTTTAGGACAATGCTTTGCAAGTGTTTTTTTTTTTTTTTTTTAATGTGCATGTGTGAAGGCTGTTAATGAGCAGACTACAGTCCCAGATTGATTTGGTCCTTTAGAAGATGAGAACAAATTAGAAGCTATTGTTCTGCTGCCAAATGACGCCACCTAAAAATACACCAAAGTGCCTCACCCTCCCCAGAGGTGACAGGATGACAAGAACTGTCCAGAACAAGTCCTAGCAGAGCTGTTAGCAGCCAGAAAATCCAATTACTCGACATGAACACTCAACCTATGTAAACATACTTTCTCAGTATGTATTTAGACTAAAGAATGAAATAGCCCAGAGCAAATACAACGTTTTCGGTTAAAAAAACTGTTTTGCAATTAAGCTTGTCTGGACTGCCAGCCCAAAGCCACAAGCTCCAGAAATGACCAAATGTTCTAGCCACGAGTGGACTGAAGTATTCAAATACAATGAACATAGCCAAAATACTTTTTGTCTTTCCTTAAAGCTACATTTGCCTAATTAGGAGACCCCAGTGAAGATGGAGCAAGTGTTTTTTTTAAAACACGAGCTGAGAAAATCATCTCTTCCAGGGATCTGAATGAATCCCAAGGACAGGCAAGAGGCAGCAGACTCAGCACTGGAGAAAGCTAACTCCTTAAGATAACTCCTTAATCTCTCTCTCTCCTTAAGAGATGCCAGCAAGGGATTTCTGCCCCAAATTGCTGCAAACCAGAGCTGCCCACAGAGCTCTGCCATGGCCAGGAACCAGCATGACTTCCTGCACGCTCTCGCCAAACGGGGGACAAGGTAAAAGGGAAACCAGGGGTACACCCATCACCAGGGAGAAACAGCACAAACCGATCTTCCCTGAACACACCCAGATTTCATAATTAACAGGAAATTTAGTTGCACACTACTAGGATAGGTTTTTGAAAGTTTCTCCTTAATTTTGGGTTATAGTTTGCAAACTACCACAACTGAAGACAGCTGAGATCCCATCCAGGAGACCAAACTGAAATTCATGGCATTTACTATGTGTAAGATGAACTCATGCAGAAATCACAACTAAGTTGTGTAGCAGTAAACTGACTTCAGACCACCAGCCATGGGGTAGTTTTACAAGCAAGAAAAACAATGCAACTTGCTTAATGATACAAAAACCCAGAAACAACAATATAATAAGGAAATGCTCATTTTTGTGAGCAATAATGAGCATCTGCTCACTATTACTGATGTTCATAAATGCAGACATAGATGTGAGGGTTCTTGTTCACAGGCAATAATCAAAAACAATAAAAGAGGACAAGAGCCAGGTAGAATGAGCTCACACCAATGAAATCGCTTTTGCTTTATGAAAAAGTGTTTGTCTGGAGGCAGACGAAGCTGCAGCCCAAACACAAAGAAAGAGGAAGGCACAGGCAGTACCACGCTGGAGACCCACCGAGTCCCCCCAAAGCCAGGGAACACCCCAGACGTGCTCTGAGTTTGCGTGCTGAATGCCAGAGGTCATGCTGCCTATTTTAGGACCAACTTTTAGACTATAGCTCCCCTCTTCTGACAATAGAAAAATGAACTCGGTGCACACTTCAGTTCTTGTATTATGCAAGTCATTTGCTTTGATTAACCAAAGATCAGTTGCAACTTTTAACAACAGCAAGACTAGCATTTTATCACTTTGTTTCTTTTTAACAACATTCAGCAGATCCTAAGAGATCAGCTGCAAAATATAGTATGCTCTCCTTTTAAAATGCTATTTTTAGGAAGGAGCAATTTCTGTCTATCAGGCACATAATACATGACTTAAAGTAACTTGATTACACAATTATTCAATCATTTGGAATGCCTTTGTAGCGTATAATTACTCACTCAAAAATTGCATGCCCTTCCCCCCTCACTGCCATATTCAGACCACAAAAAGGAAGTAAAAAGGAAGCTCTCTCAGAAAGCACTAATATGGAAAGGCATTGAACTGAAATAAGCTGAGCAACATACCAGAACCACCCCGCATACAGCTGCACTAACTTGCTCAACTAACTCCAGGGATGGATTTTGTCAGCATTGTTAGCTGATGGTGTTCAAATCAGTTCCCAGCCACCTTGCAGCTCACACTACTGTGCAGAGCAAGGGCATTAACTATGTTTCCTTGCTATATTCCTTATTTTTGTTAAACATGGCCTGGTTGCTAAAAGACATCTGAATCAGCAATGCTTCATATTTGTAAAAACTCTCTTGGAGTTCTTGAATTGTTGTGTGAATGTTTAGCACAAGTCCCTATGAGAGGGAGATAGTAACTACTGCTCCTGCTTCTGCAGATGAGGTTAACGTATTGCTGTGCTTCTCCTGTGCTCTTACACTGTGCTCTGGGTCCTGCTGCAGAGGCTGACCCGTACAGACCTTGGGTTTGAGCTGTTACGACTGTTTATAAGGCAGTCAGAGCAGATGTCAGACTGCAAAGGAAGCAGACAAACCATACAGACAACTTGCGTTTGGCCTGCTCTAGCTGTCAAACACTCGCGCCAGGTATCTGCATCCCCAAGCACAAGACACAGCTCACTTGCTGCTCTCCTTCCCTCACACCTCCAGGAGATACGATATTACATTCTCTTCACTTCAAGAAGTGATCACACTTTAAGAGATATAAAAAAGAAAAAATCAAGCTGGGAGAGAGAAAGATGAAGAAACACAGGGAGATTAAGGTTAAAATCGAACAGGTGCCAAGTAAGCTTTTCTTTTTTATTGTCAGCACTTGTGCAGAGCTGACTTGGACAAACGATAAAATGGCATTACAACAGAGGTCAGCACTGAAATGCCTTGGAACAGAGTTATTTTGTCCAGCCTTACCTAATCTCATCTGGAAACTGTGCGTTTGTAACGAGGAAGCTGGAGATATTGTGCTGGTGCAGGAGCTTCAGGAAGCGGTTGATCTCCGGGTACATGATGGGCTCTCCCACCAGTGACAGCGCACAGTGCTTTGCTGTCATTGCTTCCTCAAAACGATCTGCTTTTACTCCTGTCACTCCTGCAAAAAAGACAGAAAACTGGCATAAGTTGCATATAACCTCCTCCTGAACCATGCATCCATATCTAAAATATACCCTGTCACCAAGTAAAACCAGCTAGAGCCTTCCTGAACCAGAGAGAACACCAAGCCACAGACAGAGACCACCAAGACCGCTCTGCAGGAACCCAGAAAGCAGTGTATGGCCAGGCACACAAAATTCAGGGCTTTGTGTGCACAGTTAACTATTGCAAGTGATTCTTCTTAGTAACGTTTGAGTCAAACTTTCCCTTGCTAAGACCTCAGTGATGCTGCCTGAATGCTGAGACAAGCACAAGAGCAAGTTCAATTCCACTTCAAGTTGGCATTTAAAAAACAAATAGGTTCTGTTTCTCTCCAATGCTAACCACAGACTGTGTTCCAGCCCCACAAGAACAAACTCCTCAGTGAGGTGGGCCTGGCTCCTTTGAGCAGAGCCATAACCACCACGTCTGAATGAGCATCAGCCACCACGTGCAATGCAACCCAACAGAGGACGTGCTCAAAAGAAACCTCAACACATGACACTGTCTTGAATAGTGAGAGGAGTTCCAGAACAAAGACAGAAAAGCGAGGAACTCAACTGCAGCATCCACGTGAAAATACCATCTGCAGGTTTAACTGACCCGAGTCACATTTACTGTACCCACAGGAGGGCAGGAGAGAGGTGAGCACTGCTCCTGCCCATCCGTATCTGACTAAGTGCTCAGCACCCCGTATGAAGCCATCTGACTACAAACAAGCTTTTGTTCCAAATGTGTCACTTCACATTTCCTTGATGTGCCTTGATGTACTTGAATAATATCTGAGGTTTCAGATTGGGGGTTGGTCTGTTTCAAAAAACAAAGACTTAAGTTTGAAACCAGGTCCTCAGCTCACCTCCCGTTGCCTAGACGCTGGAGCTCAAGCAGTACAGAAAATTACATGCTATGCTGCAAAGCCAAGATAAAAAGAGGTGTTCGTGGATATCGCTTCAGCCTCACGTAGAAAAGCTGGTTTGTGATCAGAGTGAAGCTTAGTGCATTTTAAACCAGCCAGGCTCTGTCCTGAATAGGTGACAGGACTAATGGTTACTCTGCAGAAACTTGACAGTGCTAAATGAGAACTTTATTTGAAAAGAAAGGAGCATCTCAACCACACACGGAGATTAAAGGACTTAACTTTTGTTTTCCTAAAGCTACTTTAGGTCATTTTGGGAATTAATTTCTCTCTCAGTATCTTGCAACTGGACTACAGTAATTACACTGCCAGCTTTATAAGCAGACAGAAGAAAGTTCCAACATCACGAAGTTCGAGAGTAACTTTCTCAAAATGGTTTACATCAAACCTGGCATACAGTAAATACACTCCAGAGGAGAGTAGAGGTTTTATATGCGATCATTTGACCACATAAATCACGAGCTAGACAGGAGTAAACTAAACAGGATTAGTGGGTACTCCAAGGAGTACATGAATGCTGCTGTACGTGTGGCTGCCCTACCACTCCAGCGCTCAGCCTCTGCCCCTGCAGATGAGCCCCCTTCTGTCTTCAGCCAGCAATGGACTTCAACAAAGGCAGAGTTCGGGCAGATTTCGCATGGCATGCGGCAAGTCCAACACAGGTGCAGGAGCTGGGAGCCACAGGAGCTTGAGATGCCTCTGCAAGAGCGGTGCACAGCTTCCAGCTCAGATCTCAGCGGAGCGTGCAGCCAAGTCAGCTCTGAGCTGCAGATCTCCTTTGAAAAGCTGACTCCAGCTGCTCTCCTACTGACACACTTCAATTTCAGAAAGGAAAGCATCATCTGGCATGTCACCCTGTTCAGGCTGGCTGTCGGCTTCGTGCATCCCTCTGCAAGTACCTGTGCTACTGCCTGGGGGGCAAGGAACACATTTTATGCATGCTTACATCAAGATACACAGGTGTTCCCAGATCTCATTTTAAGACCTGTGTTTTGAGTGATTCCCACAAAACCGCTCCCTGTCAGCCGCCAGGATTTCCTAGTTTAGGTCATGTGCTTATTTGTTCATTTTTCCCCCAAGCTAAACAAGGGCTCTATTAGAGACACCCGCTCTTATTTTTTGAATTATGTTTCCATTCTGTGCGTGCCCTTCACAAGGGCACTGAGATTTACTAGTCACCATCTAGAAAAGGTATCCATCAAATAAACTGCTTCACACCTTCCCACCTCAGCTCCTTATAAGGAAGATGTGTCTCCATAAGTTACTCTAAGAGAGAATTATGTGACATTAATTAACATCTCCAGTCTTCAAAACTTGTACACACTATGGCAACATTAAAAGAGGGAAGAAGGTATCTTTAAAAGCATGCAGAGAGACTCTTGCAGGATGAAGAGCTATCCTCTAGGATACGTTATAGGAGAGAGGGTCTGCAAATATTTTTTGTTCTTTCAGGGAACATCTTATTTTTACTACAATGTGTGCAGATAACAACGCAACACAATAACTCTCCTCTCCCTCTGGTGCACAGAGATGTCTGTACCAGAATGCAAAGCTGTGGTACTGGTACTACGAATAGAACAAATTTATTCAAATGTTATCTGAGCAACATTACCAGACTCAAGAGCCATGAAGACGAGGACATTTTCCCCATGCTTTTCTTCTCCAGCAGCTCAAATTCTCTGCTCTACACTGGGATCAGCATTCAAAATCCTTGGCAGATGTGCACAGCACCTGGCTGGAAACTTGACCGGTGTCATTGGAGCAGCCCACGGAGCCCAGCTGCAATCCATCTTCCCTCTACACTCTCTCCCTCTTCAACAAAGCAATCTAGTCCATCACTCTGCTCAAACATACATGTATTACCTATTTATCTTAAAATCAATCATTGTAAAATCCAACCCAGTATTTGCGTTGCGCCGCTGGGTTTGCTGGAAGCAGTGGTGTCTTCTGCCTGAGCCACCTCCAGCCCAGACGGAGCACAGCTCTGGCAGGCGCACAGGGGGTTCCCCGTGGGTTCCCCCTGGGTTCAGGGCAACATTTCTAATCAATTTTGCTCTCACATGGTTCTATTCTAGCCATTTTTCACCTGCACCTCAGGGAAACAGTGTAAAATTCACAAAATGTAACAGCTAGCTACTGGTCTTAATTTTTTCCTGTTTTTCTTCTCCTGAAAACGCTTGCTCTTAGGCTCCCAAGACAGGGAGTACATTACCATCTATTACTCTGCAGTAACAACCCCCCCCCCTTTTTTTTTTCCCACTTTGCAACACAGTTCTAGTCCAGAGCTTTTTTTTTGCCCCCCTCCAGTCATTCTCCTCTCACAGTTCCAGGTCAAGGATAACTGTGCTGAGGAAGCATGTGCAAGTTTCAGGCATCGTTTGGGAATCTATTTAATGGAAAATATGCTCCAGAAGAGAGAATTGGACCGTCTTTACAGACCTCTCAACACTCTGGGAATACTTTCAGATGCTGCCAAGTCATGCTTGAGTCTTTCCTCCTTCCCAGCCCTTTTTGGGAATGCATCAAGGTGTATCATGGGGAGAAGAGGGTTACTCCAGAGTTTGAAGTTGGGTTTAAACCAACTCCTGTACTTAGCTTTCAGAAGGCAGGGCTTTCAAACAGCTGCAGAATAAGCTGCTTTTCACCTTCTTGTAATGCAAACATGAACACATTTTCTGCCATACAGGAGCAACGTTTGCATCACACTGCAGTGCACCAACACTGCATGCAGGAATTGCCCTTGACTCACACAGAAACGCACCCCGTGCTCCATCACAAACTGCAGGCAAACCCAGTCATCATCTGAAACAGCACGTGGCTTTTTTCAAGGTGAATGTAAGTGACGATTTTGAACTCAGGTCCTATCTGATAAAAGAGGATATATATTTTTAATTACTTTCAGAACTTTTGATTTTAACAGGTATAACACAAGTCACAGAACTACTGGTCAGAAGGGACTGCCACAGGTGTCTGGGCCAGGCTCCTGCTCAGAGAGGACAGCTGCCAACACTACTGGGGCAGTCACAGATTTGCTTAGAAGACTTGAAAGCCTCCAAGGCTGGATGGTCTCCCCTCCTCTCTGGGGACCTGTCCAAGAGCTGCACCACCTTCCCTGTGCAAGCTTATTCTTATGTCCAGCCTGAATCTATCAAACAGCAACCTGACTCTGTTGTCCCTTCATCTACAATAGCAGGAGGGTCTCCTCCCAGCAGTGACAACAGGGCGATGACACCCTCACAGAACTTTCCTCTTCTTGCTGAGCTCCATGTGTCCCCATCAGCCCAAAGAGCAGCTCTCTCGAGGTGCTGCTGAAGTACAGCTCTGCTGGTCAGTGCGCCTGTCACCCCCCCCTAAATTAGTACTGCCTGCAAAGCTGCTGGGGGTGTACTCAGTCTCATCATCCGCTCATGGAGATGTATAACACAGGCTCCTGGATCAACACCTGAATTACCCTGCTTGTTATCAGCCACCAACCAGACTTCAAGCTATTGATCATGATCCCTTTAGCTTGCCCAGCCACATTTCAACTAATTTAATAGCCTGGCTATCCGGAATAGACTGAATTCTGAGAAGTGCTCAGTGCTGTAAGTATTAAGCATGAATACTGCTTTGTTTATAGCTTTAACTGTTACTGCATTCCAGACGAAATCTGACATCCTACAGGCTCCTCACTCAGATGAGCCACCTGTACCCAAACCCCTGCTGTGCTGGCACTGCATCCCAGCAGCTGAATTAACAGGCTGCCATGAAACCCTGCAGCAGCTCTGGGCCAGCCAGGCAGCACTGCTGCAGGTGTTCTGCCCTTCCCAAGCACTCTCCCCACCTAGCTCCAGCACAAAAGGAACACCACCAAAGCTAGGATGTGAGACCTGCACATCTTGAGCGGGTTCAGAGAAGGGCGACGAAGCTGGTGAGGGGCCTGGAGAACAAGTCCTACGAGGAGCGGCTGAGGGAGCTGGGCTTGTTCAGCCTGGAGAAGAGGAGGCTCAGGGGTGACCTTATTGCTCTTTACAGATACCTTAAAGGAGGCTGTAGAGAGGTGGGGGTTGGCCTGTTCTCCCACGTGCCTGGTGACAGGACGAGGGGGAATGGGCTTAAGTTGAGCCAGGGGAGTTTTAGGTTAGATGTTAGGAAGAACTTCTTTACAGAAAGGGTTGTGAGGCACTGGAACAGGCTGCCCAGGGAAGTGGTGGAGTCACCATCCCTGGAAGTCTTCAAAAGACGCTTAGATGTAGAGCTTAGGGATATGGTTTAGTGGAGGGCTGTTAGCGTTAGGTTGGAGGTTGGACTCGATGACCTTGAGGTCTCTTCCAACCTAGAAAAAATTCTGTGATTCTCTGTGATTCTGTGACTTCCAGGGATGGTGACTCCACCACTTCCCTGGGCAGCCTGTTCCAATGCCTCACAACCCTTTCAGTGAAGAAGTTCTTCCTAACATCTAACCTAAAACTCCCCTGGCTCAACTTAAGCCCATTCCCCCTCGTCCTGTCACCAGGCACGTGGGAGAACAGGCCAACCCCCACCTCGCTACAGCCTCCCTTGAGGTACCCATAGAGAGCGATAAGGTCGCCCCTGAGCCTCCTCTTCTCCAGGCTGAACAAGCCCAGCTCCCTCAGCCGCTCCTCGTAGGACTTGTTCTCCAGGCCCCTCACCAGCTTCGTCGCCCTTCTCTGCACCCGCTCAAGCACCTCGATGTCCTTCTTGTAGCGAGGGGCCCAAAACTGAACACAGTACTCGAGGTGCGGCCTCACCAGAGCTGAGTACAGGGGGACGATCACCTCCCTAGCCCTGCTGGTCACGCTGTTCCTAATACAAGCCAGGATGCCGTTGGCCTTCTTGGCCACCTGAGCACACTGCTGGCTCATATTCAGCCGACTATCAACCATCACTCCCAGGTCCTTCTCTGCCTGGCAGCTTTCCAACCATTCCTCTCCCAGTCTGTAGCTCTGCTTGGGGTTATTGCGCCCCAGGTGCAGGACCCGGCACTTGGCCTTGTTAAACTTCATGCAGTTGACCTCAGCCCATCGGTGCAGCCTATCCAGATCCTCCTGCAGAGCTTTCCTACCCTCAAGCAGATCGACACACGCACCTAACTTGGTGTCATCTGTGAACTTACTGAGGGTGCACTCGATGCCCTCGTCCAGATCATCGATGAAGATATTAAAGAGGACCGGCCCCAGCACCGAGCCCTGGGGGACGCCACTAGTGACTGGCCTCCAACTGGACTTGGCTCCATTCACCACGACTCTTTGGGCCCGGCTATCCAGCCAGTTTCTAACCCAACGAAGCGTGCGCCAGTCCAAGCCAAGAGCAGCCAGTTTCTTGAGGAGAATGCTGTGGGAAACAGTGTCAAAAGCCTTGCTGAAGTCAAGGTAGACCACATCCACAGCCTTTCCCTCATCCACCCAGCGCGTCACTCTGTCATAGAAGGAGATCAGGTTCGTCAGGAATGACCTGCCTTTCATAAAGCCATGCTGACTGGGCCTGATCGCCTGCTTGCCCTGCAAGAAGTCTTCAAAAGACGTTTAGATGTAGAGCTTAGGGAAATGGTTTAGTGGGGACTGTTAGCGTTAGGTCAGAGGTTGGACTCGATGATCTTGAGGTCTCTTCCAACCTAGAAAATTCTGTGATTCTGTGATCTTAACACCCTGCCCTGCCTCGAGCACCAGGAGCTGTGCTTTGCTCGAACTGAAGGAAGATGCACTACTGACACCAAACTACTCCTACTGTGCCTCCAATCCTCTCACTAGCTCTTCTGTAAGGAAAACCTCCCCACCA
This sequence comes from Aythya marila, assembly GCF_965140915.1. Lineage (NCBI taxonomy): Eukaryota > Metazoa > Chordata > Aves > Anseriformes > Anatidae > Aythya > Aythya marila. Next base: position 1,143,372 of record NC_139061.1, on the reverse strand, counting down.
AACTACCATCCTCTTCCCCTGTTATACGACAGCACCGTCACTTTTCTCCTGAGGAGCAATAGAACTGCAACCCAACCCAATGGGCTGCATGCAAGGGGCAGAGTGCAGCCAGGTCTTGCTCTTCTAGCTGCTATCCACTCAGCTCAGAACGGGAGCTCCGAGGGAGCTGGCTTCCCTGGAGCTGTTGGTCTGGGATTGCAAGATGATTCAAACCAGCCACTTCATGAATGTGTAAAACAAAGCTCATGAGGCCCCAGCTTGAGTTATTTTTCTGCCTATTACATAAGTCCAATGAGTGAGACAGAGCAACTCCCCTCCGCTGACACGAGTTTTTTTTGCCTGTCACTTTTTTAATCCGTTGGGTTCTCTCTGTGCACAGCCAACGTAAACAAACGGGCTCCCAAAATGACAGCCAAGACTGAGGCTCATCTTGCACGTTTTATGGACGCTTCATTTCACTCCTGCTGCTCACGCAGCCTCTGCTGTCAATTAGGAAGAGCAGAGTTCTAGACCTGCCCTGCCAAGCTGGCCAGTCCTCTGAGCACACAACGCTGACCTTGGCAAAAAGACCAAGCTTATTACACACATCTGGGGGAAAAACAAAACAAAACTAACAGCCATCTATCTCTATATATACAGATATATAGCAAGTGAATGAACTCATGAAGATTTGATATTGGAAGCAAAATGCAGTAATTTTCAAAACTGCCTAACAACTGCAGCTTCAGTTGCACACAAATATACTGAGTAATTCTTAATAAATATCATCATCCTGAATGCTACCTCTCACTTATAAGTGAGGAAAATACAGCCTGGAAGTTTCAGAGGTAACAAATGCTCTCAGGGGAATATGGCTGGACAGCATATTTCCTATTCAGTTTAGAAATTGATTCCTTTTGCCTTCCACCTGCCCTCACTTTTGTATAAGAATCAACATCACTCATCATGTGGGCTAGCTTCAGCCACTGCAGAAGCCTCTGTACACACAAAGAAAGGATGTCACTGCCAGGATGCACAACAGGCAACTCCACTGTACTCCCTCAAGGCAGCAGTAGATTCCCAACAGCTGACTCATGTTCTGAGGTCAAAAACAAGACAGAACATTTCCAAAAACAAATAATAAGTACACCCACAAAGTTTCCTATTTGCCTATCTTTCTGAGATTATAAATCTTATGCCTCCTTACCAGCATTCTGCAGGTAACCAAAATGTTTTAATATAAACTTTGAAGGTGGTGCTGGTGATTATCTTCCCAAAGTATCATTAATGGGCAAGAGTAAGAAAGGTTACCTTTGAACTGCTTAATCATATTCTGATGGTTCTCAATAGCCTCCTGCAAGATCATTTCAGGTTGGTCCATCTTCCATCTCCACTCTGTGCCCACTGGATTTGTATGATGTCTGAAGGAAAAAGAGACTGGGTTATTCACTGCAATTTGTACGAACCCATCCATCACCCTGGGGACTCTGGTATTGTTTAATAAGACTGAAAAACAAGAGCAAATTATCTGCAAGATCCTGCTTCCAACAACTCTCAGATGTGACCTTTGAACACCAGTCTTCTACCCCTCTCCTCCCAGACTCTGGTCCTCTCCAGAAAGAATGGACCTTGTAGTCTAGTATAAACATTAGCATATGTATTTTGAATCATGGGTAAAAGGTTTTTAAGAAGTTAAAATGATGCTCTGCAGCCAGAAAGACCTCTTTTTAAAGAAAAAAAAACCAGCTCTACCTCCTCTTCTGACCACAGCTACATAAAGCACTTAAGAAGGAAGATCCTAAGACTCTTATAGATCCATTCTGGAAAGGCAAACTATTACCCTAAGAAGGAAAGGATTTACTTCTAAGCCAATCTTTGGTTAACACTAGTAACAAAACAGATGATAGCAGGCTACTCAAAACACATAAAGGTTCTGGGAATTCTGCAGTATGCCAGAGATTCATCTCTGGTGAATCCAGTTAGTCTCCCAGATTTACTCAGTAGGGGTTTCTCATCACTTCTGAGACCTGCCACCCAGTTTCTGACACCCAAAGGGAAAAATTAAGTGTTAATTTAGGAATCAAACTGACTGCAGGGACAAAAAACACTGATCATCCCTCTGAGGGACAGCTGTGTTGAACTGGGATAGGAAGCCGACCTTGCCTATGCAGAGAAGAACACTCACTGTACCCACATTTTGCTTTCCTCAAAAATGCAAAAAGCATACTCAGGTGAATCGACCATTCAAGTGCCTGGAAGATACCTGAAACTTCTTGTTCCTTTATTCGTTGCCATGGGAGGATATTACTCAGCCACTGTAAGTCATCTGGAAGAACCTAATCCAGACCAGCAAGTGAAACCCCACAAAGCAACATGCTCATTCCTGGACAACTCCAACCCAAGGAGAGCCTGTACAAGAGCATGGACCTCTCCCTGGTGAGAGGAACTTCCCACTAACCTTGCTGCACTCAGATTAGTATCGAACAGGGGTAGGAAGATGTCTAAAGGCTGCACTACGAAAACCAAAGAATTTGTGCTTTCACCTCCTTGTTCTCTCTGCCCTCTCCTGTTTGTTCCCCAAAATACACTACAAAAGTTCTTCTACTTCTCCCCTACCAATTCTACTGTGGCTTACTGAATAATGCATTCAAAGAAGAGTAGTATATATTTGCTGTGCCTTTCAAAATAGCGTTATTAGATCAATATAGGTCTGGACAAGAAAACATCAAGCAATGCATCTTCTTGAAACTCAGTCTTATAACCAGCTGATCTCTTTTCTCTACTGCTTTCATCATCCCTGGAAGTCAGCCATGGAGAGGACTGAGGTTACCTGCCTCACTCACTCCTTCCATCTCCAAGGGCATTAGGAGATAACATTCAGCATTTAACTAAAGGAGAAAAGAGAGACAAGGGTGCTTTTTCCAGAAGGAAATGGCTGCTTTTTTAGAAGGAAATGGCCTACTGAAGACCATCAAAAGATTCCCACTGGCTGCAGCTCCACTTGAGCAGTGCTAAAACACAAATTCTAGCTCCAGAGTCAACAAGAACAGACCCTAGCCCAAATGCTGCTGTGCCCGCTTCAAGAGCAAAGATTCAAATGCTACTCTCAAACTGCTTCACCATCTCAAAGCTGCTTTAAGCAAAAACAGCTTTTTTGCATTTTTTTTTCAAACGCTGCCAACATGGAAAGTTTTCTGAATGCCAACTATAAAAAGGCATTTATAAAACACTTACATGTTTAACTACATAGCTTGTACCCCGTATATTTAATAGGGCAAGCTGGCAGAAGATCAACAGGCTCTTAATGCACACTGGACAACTATTAATTACTAGCGTCTAACAGCCCTTGAATTTTTAGCACATTCTGTTTATTAAACATACCGGGTCATGTCTACAAAGCTCATTTGGCAAAAAGCAGCTTCTTTTCTCCCAGGGCACAAAGCAAGGGTTTCTGGCTGATGAGATTGTTTCGCAGTCCCCAGCAGAGACCGGCTTTCCCCGCCACCTTCCCACTCCCCTGCAGGCTGTCACCCCTGCATCCTCTGCCTCACCAGCTACTCAAGCCTTGAGCAGGTAATTAAGTGTGATACTCCTTTCCATCCCAAAATAACACCACACACAAAGAAGTCCTACCCAAACCCGCACACACACTAGAAAGCTCTTACTGTGTTAGAATTTGAGTCAGGAACATTTACCTGACCCTTTGGAGACAAGCCATCGCCATCCCAGCACACCACTAAGACAAAGTGATGATGGCGAGCTCTCGGCTCACTCCAGCTCTTCCCCAGCTAGTAAGGACTGCCACCAATCAAGGCTGGTTTGCACTCATCGTATCTCTGATCTACCAGTGTTATTTGGCAGTGTCACCAGCACGCCCCCAATCAGACCCCTGTGAGAAAGGTGGGTGCTTCGGTGAGGCACTGCATCCCCAGCCCCAGTTGCCAGGGCACGATTTCAGTAACACAGCTTTTGCTTTATTTTCAGGACAGGTTCATTCAACACCACTAATTCTAACTGTGGAAAATGCCAGGGGAATTTACAACTACTTCTTTACAAAACTAGAGTAGTTCTCTCCCTGCTAAGAAACTACAGCTTGTTTATAAAGGAAGTCCTTTTAAAATGACCAGAAGTGTCTGAGTTTGTGCCTCTTTTCTTTTGTCAGGGTGAAACCATGAGTACAGATGGTCTTAGGATGAGAGCCTGAAAATCTGGGCTCTAAAATGAAAGTTTATTTTGCAATCAACTCCCAGCATGGCCAGAAGAAACCAATGACCCTCTTTTAAAATGTTTGCTTTCTTCTATGAGCAAAGGTTAGCATTATGAAGTCTTTCAAGAGACTTTGTGGGAAACTGTAGCACAGGTATAAAGTATCCTTTACTCCAGTGATTGATGTTGATACCTGGCAGAGAACACAAAGGTGAGGAAACACTGGGGGCAGTGATCAGGAAAGGACAGGGTACGCAATTCCCAGGAAGGGACAGGAAGGAAAAGCAGAACAAAAATAAGAGGGTTCAAGACAGAAGATCTCAATGATCCCTAAGAACCAGCAGGTGAGGTCCTAGAGGAGAAATGTTGAAGGGCAAAGGAGCTCTGGAGAACTAGCAGGTTTTTAAACCCTATTAAGGCAGAAGTGCAACTGTGGCAATATAAAGCAAAGCGTAACAAGAAACCAATCCAGCAGAATCACAGGCTCTTCTGCAACCTTGCAATCCTCCAGCTGAGAAAAAAAAAAAAAAAAAAAGGAAGAACTTCAGAACACAGGGTCACAATCAGAGAGATCAATGCACAGAGTATGATACACCTAGCAAAGGACGTACAAAAGGGCCAACAAGAAAGCCTCTCCCTGTACTGACATGAGGAGCAAGCAGACAACCAAGGAAAAAGTTTGGCCAATACACAAGGACACAAAACTTGTTCCTCCGTGATAAGAAGCGTTGGCACCTCTTCTTCCTAATGACAAAGGGACAAACCAGATGAGACTAGGAAAGGACAAGTTAATAATACTTCTCTAAAAAGTGTTTTCACTCGGGTGGTAACCTTGCCCTGGAATGTGCTGGATGAATCAGCTGACGGAGCATCACGGTGGGTAGCAATAAGCTGAAAGCGTGTGGCCAACACAGAAATGCAACTTCAAAAAGACTACAAGACTGCAAGTGCAACGCCTGCTTTAGCAGGAATCAAGGATTTCTGTATCAGCCCCTCTTAACTTTGAATTCCTTGGGACACAATGGATTAAGTGTTTGTGATTTCCACACCCCCTTGAGAAGACAGCCTGCAGATGAGAACAGCCAACAGAGAACATTTCACACCAAGACCACCACGTAGGTGTGGTGGCCACCTTGTAGGCAAAGGAGAAGAGAAGAGTTCAAGCTTTGGACTCTGATTTACCCAATATTTTCACAATTTGACCAAGGAAATGTTCTGTAGAAGGCACTATTTTTAAAGAGTACATTATCGTGGTGGAAAGCTTAGATCTGCGATCAGTCGCCACTGCTTCAGAACGGCACCAGACCTGGCCAGAAGGACAGCTGCAGGGCGTGTGCGGAACTGGCCCCATTCAGCGGTTTCTTAGAGCTGAGCAGCGCAGGAGGCAGGCTTGCCACAGCCCCAGGTGGAACCAACACTTCTGGAGATGCAAACCCACAGCATGCCATTAGGAACAGACCACCCACTGGCTGAGGACATCACCGCCCTGCTGGTGACAAGCTGCCGTAACCTGCCACTGGCTGCAAAACGCAGCACAGGGAGGCAAAGAGCTGGGGAGCGCCTCCTCCACAAGGGATGGGATAGCGAGGACAGGCTGTTCTCCAGGCATGCAGAATCACAAATGGCCTCAAAACAACAATGAGGAGGGATGCCTGGTTCTACCAGTCCCCCTGCAGACCAACACCACAGCATGCTGCGAGGGAATCACTGCTTCGTGCCTCTAAGCACAGGCAGCACACAGCCATCAATCAGGACCGACACAGGCTCACCTGGACCTGCCCTCCGCAGAGGATGCACCAGAGACTTCATGTCTCAGATTGTTTTTACAAATCACACAACACTCACTTTAAGAAGAAAAAAGTAAGTTGATAGGCATTTTTAGTTTTTTGTTCTTATCTAGACTGTTGTCAAAGGAAAAGGAACAATGTACCTACAGAAACTTCCCATTAAATATTTTTTTTGTGTTGCTTTGAGAAGTCTTTTGTTAGGTTTAGGAGTAAGAAAAATAGTTTATAATGAATAAATTCGGGAAAAAAAAATCAAAACACATGGAATAAGCTATTTTAGAGAAGAAAACACTGGGGAAGTAAGTCCAAAATCAAATTTTGGATATCTAAATATCCAAAGAAAACTCATTTTAACAGTGACAATAGTGAGTATTTTAGAAAGAAAACTTGGACATCCATGTTTTGAAATCAATTTAGGTAAAAAGAAAAAAAAAAAAAAAAAAAAAGATTTTTCAGAAACAGATAAAAAACCCATGGCTGATTTATTTTTTCATCCCAAATCCAGCAGCTCAGAGCACTTCCCTAGAACACACTGCAGCTGACCTCCCTCCAGCTCCTGGGGAGTGCTGATGCTCCCCCCTCAACGTGCTGCCAAATCACAAGGTGTAATTTTTCCTGAGATAGTCATGTTACAACTGCCTACAACTCGTGGCACTAACAACAGTGATTGCTTTAGATGAGGTTGGATTTGCCAGCTACCCCAAACAGAGGGGACTGAGCTTCACAAGGCTCTAGACAAATCCCCTTTTTGAACTCACATTTCCGAAGTCTTAAGGACAGAAGACAGGCCATGCTGAAGAATTACACCCCAACCCTCAGATGTCAAAAATACTCACCTTTTATAAGCAGGGCACAGTTTATAGAACAGCAGGTGCTGCTGAGCACCTCCCAGAGGCCTGCCAAAGGCTGTGTCGGTGTATTTTGTTCCTTCCCAGCAGAAACAGGCACCGTGCTCAGCACAGCGTAAGAAACCATCCCAAAGGCAGCCCTCAGGATGTGCAGGGTCACTTTCAGAGCCCACGATCACTCCATCAAGTTACTCATTGCTGTAACTGGCTACCAAGTCACCTACGATACCCAACAAGACATACGTAAGCATTCCATTAGCCAGTGATCTGGTTACAGTCACCACTAACGCCATAAATACACAGATTGGCCATGGCAGCTACAAAAGCCAGTAACAAGTCCAAGAACACAAAAACGCACGCGGCTGTGAGATGAAAAGCATGGACTTCAGCCCCAGAAAGTGCTGGCAGGCTATTTTTTTTCCCCTGTGAGCCTTTTACATAACAATAGCAATGAAAATGCTCCTCACTGCACAGGGTGAGCTGGGAGCCCTTCACAATAGATGCCACACTGGGGCTTTATTGACCTCAAGGTCACTGACAGGAACCTTACCGCTACGCTTCCATGCCTGGATTTGGCAAACCAGCGTCTAGCCATTACCAAGGACCACGCTTAGCAGTGCAGTCTTTTGTACCACACAGAGCAACTGATCCAACTCCATCCTGCTCTAACAACCAGCACCAAGGGCACTGACAGTGCCTCAGCAGAGCCCCAACGCTCCCGTGTGCCAGCACAGAAGCCCCCAGCCAAGCGAGGCCCAGAGGCTTGCTCCCACCTCACCCGATGGACCCCACCAAAGTGTTTCCACAAGAAAAATGCCCAACAGGTGACTGCAGTGCTGGCAGAGCAGCATATAAAGGCACCAAGAGAAACATTCTCTACTCTATCAAAAGTAAAAAAAATTGTGTTCAGAAATTACTTGTGACGTTGGTTCAGGTTTTACCAAGGATGAGCCAGCTATATTCTGCCATCTGCCCCTCCCCTTTCATTTACACGGTTACCTCCAGGTAAATAAACCAGTGAAAAAAATAACACTGAAAAGGGTGAACACATCACCATATACTACTACAATTCTGTAAACAAAAACAGGAGAGTTATACTTATGCTGGGAGAAGAGTCTCGCTCAATTGAAACAAGGACAGGTGACTGGAGATGCCAAAAGGCTTCCTGAACTTCCAGGCTCAGGTTCCAAACTTATTTTACAAATCTGCATTGCTGTCAGCTCCTTTGATATCATATTTCACATTTCCCTGACAAACTTCACCTCTGGAGTAGTTCTTTAATAAAAATAAACTTTGTTTTGATCTGTTTTCAGTTTTCAAGCACCTTTCCTGTAGGAGATTAATATTATTTTTTTTTTTTTTTAAATCTCTTCATTTTGCAGGGCTTACTGTAATCACTGGCTTTTGGCCACGTATATTCAGACAGTCCAAACAATTTCAGCTGTTGCCTACTGTACAAGTTAAAGCTGGAGCCTTCAAGTACAGGTACAAACAATATAAAGCTACAAAAGAAGAAATATGAACACATTTCTTTATGGGATATTTTATTCTGTCTGGTTTGCCTCTTCCTCAGATGCAAAATAAAGCCTATTAATTTAAATCTTATTTAGCTGTTCCATCGCTCCACAAAAATTGATCGTGTTTTAGACACTCAGCCAGAGGACATAATCAAATCAGGTTTGCCTGGTGGCTGTGCCGCAGTACAGTGTCAGAAAGCCTCAGTCCCCACACTTGCTCTAATTGATTAAGAGATTCGGTCATTTGCACATTTCCATTTAGACAATTAAGCTAAAGAGACACTACAAACAGCGAGACCAACTGAGTGCAATAATGGATAGTGACGGACTATTTCTGTAGGGACAGTTATAAGTTAGGGATGTTGCTGTAACTAAAATTTGTTGGGTTTGGTTTTGTATTTTTTTACCCCCTCTTGCTTTTATTGCAGCACCGCCTTGCAGGGGAACAACACACAAACGAACGACCTGCCACATCGCTAACCTGCACCAACAAACCACCGGCCACAAGGGGAATGGAAGCAAGGGCCAGCGGCCAGCCCAGCAGGGGGCACAGGCAGGTTACCCACCAACCCGGACGAGGAAGGTCTCTAGAGCACAAGTCAAGCTGCATCTTTTATAAGGCAGCCCAACTGTCCAAGTGTTTGGGGGTTGGCTCCACCCGCAATGCCTGGTCTGGGGCCAGAAGGCATCAGTCATGACCAGCCAGCTGCAATGACATCCAGTTCCCAAGGAACGCTGCTGAACTACAGCATTTCTTGCCAAAGTGAGGAAGAGAAAACAAACAGGCTCCTCGGCCTTTTCCTCAGTGATCCTCGGAGAGCCGCAGTGAGTTATGCAGCTGGAAGTACTGGCAGCCTCTACAAATGTCAAAATCCTGAAAGGGATCAAGGAAAAAAAAAATCACAGCAGTCTTATCTGCAGCTTAGTGCACAGAGCTGCACAACAAGGCCAGCAAAGCATAAAACCTGTATTAAAAACATTTTGCCAACTATAGATCAAAACTATCGTTTCCTACGTCTCCAACAGCACAGATGGTAACTGCTAATAAGAAGGTAATATATTTATACTACCCAGCCACTGGTGCTTGTAATTCTGCATTCAGCCTCCTGTGATTAAGCATCTGCAAGGAGTGGTGGGTTTAAAGTAAGAACTGTGTAGATGTTGCTGGATGTTTGTGAACTGCAGTGACATGTAACAGGTAATGACAGAAGTGGACGAGGAAGTCTCCTTTCATCTAACTAACAGGACCTGGCGCAGCTTGCAGCCATGGGAAGGATTGTAGCAGCACAAGCACAGGGTCTGAAAGCGCTGCCAAAGCCGAGGAGAAAGCTTCGTTCAGTGACAGTTCTGGTTTATGTCAAGATGAGGTGTACATAAAATGAGCCGTGAGATGAGATGCAAACTGAACCTTAAGTCTTCAAATCCAGAGGTCAGAGATGAGCAGACAGCTGCTGTCCACATGGACAAGTCCAACAACTGCAGCCCATTTCACCTACTGAAGGTGAATGAGAAAGTTTTTCGGCACAGTCCTCTGGAAAGCTATTTGCTTGCATTCAGGTTGTTACCATTAGCAAAAAAAGCATTCCAGCACTCAGTATGATTAGAGCTACATGTTTCCAGGATTCTTCTCAAAGTGCCAAATGACACCTCCAGAATGATGAGTCACACGGAAGGTATCACACTTTGCAATTTATCCTAATTTACACTTGTTTGACCTCTCCAGCTCAGCCCCATACTCTAGGTACAGGCTGGGATACTGCTGCTAAGAAATGCCGGAGTTGGGTCATTTTGAAGGGGAACAGCATTAAATGGTCTGCAGTGCAATACTAGGAACAAAACACTATGTTTTGGTGATGTTATTGCTTTCTATTTGCTGTTTATGATGTACCTTCTGTGTAGGGACAGAGGGACAATAATACGCATGGCGGTCTTCCTCCTAGCAGTACAGCCACCACTGCAGAATTAAATGCACTACTGCTAGCTGATACTTGGAAAAAAGGAATAAGCAGTACATTTTTTGTTGCAGTCATCAGATTGTTATTACAGGCTCTGAAGAAAAGTGGTAATACTTGCCAGTTGCTGTCCTTTCAAGCCAGGATACAATGAAAGCCCATCAAGAGCACCAATTAACATTCTGGAATAGGCTCCCAAACGCAAACTTAACAGGACAAGTGGTATCTGATGCTTATACTTAATACTAATATGGAAGGCAGCGTCAAAGTGCATTCAAAGTTTCAGCAGCACTTTTGTGTGGATGCTGTCATTTAAATATTCTCTTGAAACATTTGCATTATTAGAACTTGATGACTATGAGAGACAGGAAACAGTACTCAGAAACGCAGCTGTTTCGGCATGAAAATACTGGTACATTGGACACCCAGGCTCAGGGATGGAATAGCTGCTGCTGGCAGACAGCCCCCTAGGGTAGACAAATAGCAGAGGACGTGCAGCCCCCATGGTTTGAAATAGCTAGCAAGGCAGAAGACAAAAGAGCTCAAAGAATAACCTCTGTGTCCTCCCACTCGGTACACTTTCACGTCATTGCTTTTATTTCTGCTGAGCTTCTCAGTCTCACCGATCCCCTCCTGCACTCCCCCAGCCTAGCAAAAAACTCCCTCTGAAATCCAGGCATTTTGGTGAGTTAGCAGTGCTAGAGCAGCTGACAGTTCAGATCTAGGCAAAGCTCATTTCCTTCAGAGAAATGACAGTGAAGTAATTCCTTTGAGAAAAGGGTCACTTTACTAGCTAAAATGGAAAATCATTTATTAACTACTGTTTTAGAAAGGCAACAGTTATGAAGTCATCACTTTTCACTCACTGAGAATGTGAATTGCAGTGTGAAGGTAAGACAAAAGATCCAGTTTCAAAGAAAACAACAGAATATTTAGCACCTTGGTGGCTTTGCACAACATGAGGGCCTGTCCACATGCTCCAAAGCACCATGAGCCAGTCCCAGACAGTGACCTCAAAAGGGAACCATACTGCTGTCAAGTGCTGGCTCTTGCCAACCTTTTCAGAGCAGGGTGCAGAGGGACTTGTGGGCAGTAGACAGAGAAAAGCCCATCTCCTGTCTCCCTGATTTCTCCTTCCACCAGATGGTCTGAGCTTGCTGGGGCCCCAAGATGTGGCTGCAGAGGACCCTGCTCTAGGGAAGGTAGCGCTGGGGAGCCATCAGATCTTATTCAGCCTCTAGGAAATACAGTCTCCCATGCACCTACCTCAGGCCCAAGCCATGGGCTCCACAGCTCTCCGAGGAGGAGTGCAGGCAGATGCACGAAGGCAGGGGTGAGCACAGCTCCCTTCCTCACTCCTCCTCCTCCTCACACTTCCAAGTGGAAAAGGACACATGAATGACACTGCCCTATGTTTGAGGATAAGGACAGGGACGGAGTGGTGCAGAACAAAGCCCAGCTGGCCCACACAGTTGAGTAGAGCAGGGCACAGGATTAGCACCGTGGACAGACATCCCTCTTACTATATTTCTATTGCCCTGTTTCTTGTGTTGCTGTTCACAGTGCAGGATTCCTCTCCCCATGTGCAATAGCACAGAAAGACTGTAATACATGACTAGGTGATCTCCCCCCAAAGCAAAACTGCAACAATATTTTACCTCCAGCAAAACACACATTTGTTGGCACAAGCAAGGCTCGGCGTGGCTTCCATGCAGCGATGGCTCTCAATTCCATAAAATGTGTGCTTGTAGCAGCCACCTCGGCCTCGAAGCATCGACTGGCAGCAGAAAAAGACACAAATACTGAGAAAGTTAAAACACATTATCTGTAACCAAACCAAGTGTAAAGATTTAAAGTCTGCTCCCTGGGCATATTTGCAGTTTTCAATCACTAGTAAATTTGGTGTTCAGCCACCTGTGATGGGTACAGCGAGCCAGATCACAGCTATGCAACAGGTCAGAATAATGATAGATGCAGTCTGTTTTAAGAAATTCCTAATAGGCGTATCACCATACAGTCTGATTGTGTAAGTTTCCTCTCACACAGCTTTAAACTTGACACCATAAATGCCTTGTTTCTGTAAGGATCTATCCAGACAATCAGCATCTTGCAGCACCAAAGCATAACTGTGCTCCACTGAACCTTTTAACTGAACCAGCCAACAGAAGAAAGCAGGTAAAGCCACTTAAGCCGTAAGAAATATTATTGCAAGAGCCCAATAAAGAGTAACAAGGATCAATTTAAACGCTGCACTATGAAACACTCAATTCTTTCCATTTGTCTAGTAAAGCATTTCTTCTAGCACTAAATTAAATAAATATCCTGACCTTATAAACCCTCATTCACACCAGTCATTGGCTCCAGCAGGACATCGCACGTTCCTTCACAGAGCCGCAGCTGCCTTCCCACCGGAATTTGTCTCCTATTTAGTATGCAAGTTGCTTGGAGCAAAGACTGTCTTTCATTATCTCAGTTAAATAATAATAAATGAGAAAGGATCTTTACCACTCTCCAGAGAAAATTTGAAATATAACATAATAACTTTTAATCTATCTTCCTCTACCTGAAGTGTCCTAGTGATCCAAGAGAAAGTTTCCACTGAGCACTAGGGAAAGAATAGGTAATGCCTAGCATATGTACAGCATTGCTGGAAGATTAAACAAAATAGAAAATACTATTTATTCTACCCATCCCTCAAATGACAGAGGTTTCAGGAGACTCACAAGTTCTAGGACAGCAAGTTGTATTATGGATTTCATAAAACAGGCAAATTGGACCCTGCCTTAAATTTGCAGGGTTTATGCTCTTTTCCAGAATACAACAGACACAATCATTTTAATCTGAGATATCACTGTGGAGCGCTGCTTAATACTATTCCTTGTAGCCCTGGCTCCTTCTCTCCACTGATACAAATCTGGAACAAACCTCCTGAAGACACTCACATATTGGTGTGAATCTGAGTCAAAGCCACTGCCTGTAACCAATTTCAGCTCAATTTATTAGAAGGCTTTATGTTCAATTCCTGCTTAAGCTAAAAATAGTATGGTACTATCTAAGCACACAGAGCTGCTATTTATTTTGTGAAATGGCTTTACAGTGCTGCATTAAATTTCAGTTCTTTAATAAAAATAGGTTCTCTGGTTTTCTCTCAGTCACAGCATTGATGAAGTCTGACAAGTTTTTCTTTAAACATTTCGTGGCCTTCTCTGACGCTAAAAATGATGGAAGAGAAATATTTGCAAGAGTAAACAGCAGAAGCATCACTGGGATCAGTATGTCTCAAATATTCATGACAATACAACGGTGGGCTCTTTAAGCTGTTCACAAGAACAAGTCTTTTGATAAGACAGTTCATTGATACCAGCCATTTCAATAAAAACCTCACTGCAGCCACCCACTTAGGTGATTGCCATTCAAAGAGCTCTTTTCAAAAATAAACAAAGTTAATCATGCAGCAAAAAGAGAGCTGAGAGACCAAGGAACTGATCGCTGCCACAGCTCAAGAATTAGAGATGCGCTGGCATTTTGATGAGATGCTGATTCCTGGTTTATCATCCTGCGAATGCTGAAGGCTTGAGCACGTTAAAATCAATGTTACTCCTCAAATGTATACCATTACAGGCCAGCTTTCAACTTCAGAGCTGCAAACTGCTTCTCAGGGACCTGCAGAGGACAACTAAAACACACATTCCAAAGCAGCTGACGTTTGTTCTATAGGGCTCTGCACCTCCACTGGGAAAAGTCTTAAGCCTGCAAACAAACTACTTGAAAAGCTAATGGCTTACATAGCCTACAACTATAGGACTTGGGGGATGATTTTTTTCCACCTATATATGCATACACACACACATATATATACCCACATGTATATTATGTACAGCTATAGATACACACACCCCCAAAGACTAAATTTAAAAAACTCCTAGTGACAGTTACTTTGCTATCTAGACCTTGGCAAGTGTTGCAAAATAGTGGAGGAACATTGCCTGTTACAAATCAGATGCCTTAGTCACAGAACAACAGGTTTAATGAGTGCCCTTGCGCACTCATTTGAACGTAGCGATGGACTGTCATCTTTGTTTCAAAAGACCTCACACCTATGACGAAACCTTCCCACTTTCCCGTGGCGTTCTGCTCCTGCCATATATTTTAGTAGGTAGGAGATATTTTAGCAGACAGCAGAAACGGGAAAAACAACAACAGAAAATGATGTTCCCAGCTCTTTGCCACAGTCATGTTCTCACTCTTAGCAGCAAGTTTTTAATAGCTTGAAATGCAGAACTACAGCCTGTAAGACAGAATGTCTTCTTGCAGGTAATATCACATTTTTAAAGGGTATTTCACATGTAAGTTGTAATACCTGAATAAGTCTCTAGCTTTATCTTTTTATTTATTTATGAACTGAGAAAAAAGCATACCTTTGTCCATCGACAAAGCTTCACCCCAGAATGGCTTCCGATCAGCTTGTAACCTGAAGACAAGAGGTAAATCAAATGATCAATTTCAGCCTGAAATAGTTGACACACAAAATATAATAAGGGGTAACAGAATTATTAAGCATCTCCACCTCAGTGCTGCTTTTCCCTGTTAGCACAAACACAACACCAAGATCGGCAATGCCCGCGCACATCGCTCGTCACTTGACTCTGGGAGCCCACACATCTGAGCAAAGGCCATGGCCACCCAAGGGACTTTGGCCTGCTTGAGGCAGTTTTTTCCAGAGGGGATTTATTTGTACTGCTCAGCTGTCTGAATCATTCTGGGGTGGCCTTAAGATTTCTC
Organism: Aythya marila; assembly: GCF_965140915.1. Taxonomy (NCBI): domain Eukaryota; kingdom Metazoa; phylum Chordata; class Aves; order Anseriformes; family Anatidae; genus Aythya; species Aythya marila. The sequence goes on along the minus strand of NC_139061.1, from coordinate 1,128,301 downwards.
CAAGTAACAGGGTAGCCCTGCAACAGCGGTGTGGGACACCTGCATTGACCCCAAGGGATGGGGCATGGAAGGGAGCAGGACAGGGCACCAGCAGCTTCTCCTGGCCCTAAGTAACTACTCCTGACCTGACTCTTCCTCAGGACCAAGGAGACCTGTTCCTGCTCCTCAGCAGGTCTGACCAAGCCTGGAGAACATCTGATTGACCGTGCAGCTGCAATGCAGCTTGACATTGCAGCTGCAATGGTGGAAGAGAACCAAAATTCAGGGCTCAGTTTGAACTCAAGCTTCATGGGTTCACCAACACCACACACACCATCTCCCCTGGCCATGACAGAGCCACAGTAATCAGATAAGCAAGGAAGCCACTACTCCACACCCAGAGGAAAGCTGATTTCACATCATTTCACGCTCCTAAGCCAAGATCAACACAATTTTATTTAAATTTATTGGCCCAGAAGGATTAATTCTACAGTGTCTGTTAAGCACTAAGTACTATTATTACCCAAACTGCTTGAGTTAGGTTATTTTCTTCTTTGAAAAAAGTGCATAGAGACCAATGTGTCTGAAGGATTAAAAATCACTTCAGAAATCAGCATAAAAATAAGAGGAATTTGAGAAGCCTCGCAGTGTCACTCATGCAGTAGCATTTTATGCATCTGTGTGGCCTGGCTGTCCAAACCCAGCACATCTCCACCAGAAGCTTTGGGCAGATGTTTTTATTAACATTTTCAAGGGAAATCAGACTTCAGGTCTCAAGCCTCCTTCCTGCTCCTCCTACCCAAGAGGGGGTAAAAAAATACCTGTTCACAGAAGCAGCCTTCACCTGGTACGATGGAAATGGGCACAAGCACCCTGCCTGGAACTGGTCACCATGTCTCATGCAGCAGGGCCCCAGGGAAGCATGACAGCACCCCAAAGTCCCCTGCACCTCCAAGTACACAAAGCCAGCCAGGAACTAAAGTGACAGCAGATGCCGTAACAGCTGCAGCAGCTAGAAATTAAACAGTGTGAAGACATGCACAGCTAACAAGAAATCACACAGCATCTAGAGCACACTGCTTCCACTACTCCGCCACTGAAATTCAACAGAGATCTGACCAGACTCCTCTTACTTGTTGATCTTACGTTGTTCCAGTCTCCTTGTGCAGCTTCTTAACCTCATGGGAGGGTGGACAAATGTAGTTTTAGCTTGATCTGTTCCCTGATCAGCTCTCCAAGAGACTGTGTGAACAGTTGGGTCATAGCAAGGGGGGTGATTGGCAGAACCAAGTGGTGGGGGCCCCCTTTTGATGGCAAAGGGATGGACAGCCAGGTTAAGTGAAGGTTCAGAGACTTCAGTCTGCTCCCAAGAATAAGCCCTGAGCTCCCTCTCAACTCAGGGGGAACAGACAACATTTCAAACTCATCCTCCTTGCACGTATGCCCGGGTTAAGTAAATGCAGCAAGGAGGAGAGAACTGATGCAAGCCAAAAAGCCTTGATATTTTACCAAGCTGATCATCCGGCCCTTTCCTGGAGAAGACATCAACATAACTCTGATCAGCACTTCTGATATGGACCTGATATCCGGCACAGCCAGGGGTGATATTGAAGTCACCATCTAGGACTGGACGTAGCATCTCCCTGTTGATCCTTGCGTGAGACAACCAAATCCCCACAACTGAATTTGGCGGCATCACATCATCTCCTCCTACCCTGAGTCTCTCCTGCTCATTTCTTCTGCATTTCTTTGCAAAAAGGTTTGTCCAGCAAGGTCTAATCTCAGAGACCTCCCTGTACTGCTAGAATTCATATCCTTACAGAATATGATGAGCATGGGAAAGCCAGACTCTGCTGATATCAACCACTGCAGCCTTAGTCGTCATCTTATATTTCTCAGAACCCAGCAACAGTGTTCATATAAGATTATTCTCTCAGATTGTCAATAGAAGTAATGTGGCTGCTTTAAAATGAGTTTTAGATTAAAATTAAATTGGAACTAGGGCATGCTTGCCCAAATCCACTACTGCGTTGCTTAAGGGAAGAGAGGAAGCAGCTAAACTGGACAAGGTGCCAAACTCCGGAGCCCAAAGCTGCAACACTTTCTCTTAACTTGCTTAGACCAACTTCCACCATGTGGAGCGCCCACAGCTTCCTATAAAGGCCAAGAAAATTGTACATGTTCAACATCAAAACAGAGGCTTACAAACTTCAGCCAGCTTTAGCTATGAGAAGGGGCTTACTCATCTTATTTGCTGCTGCCAGGAGTCACAGCTAGAGTTACTGGAAGAAACATCGTATATTTGCAGAACTTCTTTAAAGCACTGCACAAAGCTTTTGAATTCGAGTCTTCACTGCTTGGGTAGCTCTGGTAGCCAGTCTAGTTACCTTGCCAAGCCATCACAGCGATCATGGACCATGACACATTTTTTCAGACTTGGAAATTAAACCAAGTATCAGCGACCACGTCTGTACGCTCTTTACATCTATTGTGAGCAAAGTCCCTCTGACTCTCAAGCCTGTTTCTTTGAGCACTATATTTTAGCCCCCAGTTCGGACTAAAAGAAGAAAATGCAAAGAATTATGCAGGAGCCAAGAAGTGCTGAGCTTCAAACCAGCCCTGGTAAAGAACATTCCAGAGAACCAGTTTGAGGGTCTCACCCATTACGTTTCTGCAGCAGTTTCTGCAGAACAACCACTGAGAAAACTCAGGCCAGCTCACCCCTGCCACGAGCTGTGCCACAGCTCCACCATGCCTCTGCCAAGGCTCTTCTACAAACAGTAGCTGAATCATATGTTACTGACGGCCCCAGAGTCTGCACCTATGCATGCCAGAGCTCACAGCACACACACACACTTCTTAAGCTTGCTCTTGGGAAGTATTATTGGGAGCAATAACTGTAAGTGAATATTTGGATGCAACACCCTCCAAATACATTGTATTGTCTCAATGGGACTGGGCTCATAACCCTTACGTATCTTCAGATCCTAAGGCTCAAGAGAAACATCATATTTTATCTACAGCCTAATATTCAAAGGAGCCCTTAAATTACCAGCAGGTTAAATAATAAGCTCTACTCAGTAAAGGCACAATGTCTGATCACAAGTGTGTATTTTAGTTGATTCCACACTAGATTATAAATTTTGGATGACCCAGAAACCTGCCAAGCTTCACTGAAATTCGGTGTCACTGTCATAAAGACTTGAATTAAGCTTTTAAACAAGCTTTTGGGTGAAATTAGTTTCATCAGGCAGTAGGCCAATAAACATTCGGTGATTGTTTGCCCTGAGAATCAAACTGGAGTTTAATAGACCACAGACGGACTTTTAACCAAAAGAGATGGCCTCTGTAACAGATGGTGAATGCTCCATCATCTAGTGCAAAACAGCTCTGCAACTGTTTAAGACCATTACAGCATTTCAACTCCATCACGTAAATAGTTTAAAAGGTCCATTCTCTGGAATTTTAAGAATTTATTGAGGGACTCTGCTGAACTTTCAGCCTCAGATACATACCTTAGGCAGGACACCACTGTCTATATATACACACACACATATATCTCGCATTACAGGAAATCGAGGTATTTTGGTGATGTCTTTGCTAGATTATTTTACCGGTGTCACATAACAAGTCTCCAAATTTGGATTAGCTGCATGCACATGTGAGTAAGCATGGTAATTCTGAAAGCAGAATAACCAAGATAACCCAAATTTCTACTAGTACAACTGTCCACATATTAGAAGCAGCATCATATCTGCAGTCGAAAAAATGCATCTGCAATAGTCACATCCACAACTTTAAGATTCCTCTGACTATCCTAACACTGCCAGATGTCCAGGAGAAAACCCGAGGGCACCCTCCAGTACAGATGTTTACACTACCAAAAGCATGCTTCAACTAAAGACTTTGAAAGCACAGAGGTAAAGATTTTAAATAAAAGAATCAAGCAGATGAGTGGTTGTAAAGACCCCAAAAGGCAGAAAGACTTAAACACCCTGTGAGAATTCAGTAACTGTAAGCTTGGTGAAAGCCAATCTGATGTCACGTTATGCTTCAAAAAAAAAAAAAAAAAAAAAAAAAAGTGACTTTCAGAAAGCTTTCTTCAGAAGAACAAGTAATATGCAGCTGACAAATCAGCGTGGTTCTATCAAGCAATCTCCTTAAATAAAAACCTGTTTTGAAGCAATGATTATTCCTTAAAGCTGAAAACACAGTAAAGAAAGGGGAACTTCAAACTAGGGGAATGTTTACAGGGAAAAGTTTCCAGTTTCCTGCCATTTTGCAAGCGTGCTGGTTAAAAGGCCTGAACTGAAGGTTACAATACAGCAGTAATCCATCACCAGCATTGTAAGGACCATTTTGAAAAGCTGAAACAATTGCTGCACTCGAGCTACCGTCTCAGAGACAGCATTCTGACTAATGCTAGAAAACAAGTAAGAAAAATAGAAGAGTAATTTGAGAAAGGAACCTGTTCAAATTATATCAGCATTTATACCAAAATAGAAAGAGGTAGGATCAGGGAATTGGAAATTTTCAGATCGCCCAAGCACGGTAGGAGAAACCTCAGGTTTTATTTCCAGCACTGCTCAATCTTCAAGAAATCCTTGCAAAGCACATCTCAGAGTCAACTTCTCTGTTCTTTTTTTTTTTTTTTTTTTTTTTTTTTCCCAAAAAAGCTTTTTTGAAAAAAATTGCTCTTAAGGAGCAAAAGGCTAGTGAGTTGTGGAAGGGCTTGCTTCCACGCACTCATGGCGGATAAAGGAACATGATAAAGGATTGCAGGACTATACCTTACATGCAAAAGATATTGTAGTTCAAAATCGGATGGAAAGTTTCCTCCATCAGCAGAGCTGCCAAAATGCTGCTTCAGATCATTCTCATCATAAAGAAAACACAGAATTTCTTGAACATTTTTAACTCGTAGTAAAAGCCTGCTGAAGCTGCTGCAAGAATCACAGCTGCTATGTCAAGCAAACCAAACCTAACCTAGAATCAAGAAAATGAGACTGGTGAAGGTCAAGGATGGAAATGCCAGTAGCTCTAAGTTCCAGCAGCAACAGCTGTCCATGAAGGAGACAGTAAATTCTTAATGTCTGGGTTTTCACTTAAACCCAGATGTCCATTTTAATCCAGTAGCACTGTTTCCCTTGCAGCACTGAATTGCCAGGGCACCAAGGGCATAGGAATATAAAACCTCCAATACTCAAATGTATGATATCTAGTCAAATTCTGCTTTTGACAGACAGACACAGAGACCACTGATACTTTCACCTGCATCAGCTAGCGCTGAAGGAAAACAAAAGAAAACCTGTCTATATCTGGCATCTTTGACAAAGGAAAGTCTAAGACCATTTGCAGAGCTGTCGTAGAGTGTTTGCCATGAAGGAGTGATGCTCTTGACCTCCACCAGAAGCAACTCCAGCAAGGCACGCCTCATCTTCAAGAAGCGAGGCCATGGGCATCTACAGCATGGCACCTCATCCCATTTTAATTGAACCTCCAAATCAAATGCAAGTTCTTGAGACGTCTTACCATGGAGAAGATTGAGAAATGGGATGTCCAACCCCTTAGCTCCAGTAGTTTCACCAGCTTCCACACTGGCTTTGCCGTCCCAAGATAAGAACAGCTGCCCTCTACCCCAAAAAGCCATCTTCGCAGACATCCACCACCATTCACCAGAGCAGCCATCAGAGAACAGAATAAACATGCTATGGACAGAAGTCACCTCCCCATTGCTCCCAGACACTGTGCAGATAAAGACCTGCAAGACAAGTCACTCAACTAACTGAATAGCAAAAGGACCCTACACCTGGGAAGACAAGCTCCACTGAGGAGGAGAGCACATACGATCCCCTTTTTGGCTGAAAAGCAAGAGAATGTGGTGGGACTCTCAAACAGGCTGTCTCAAAGAAGAACCAGCTTCCCCAGAAACATGCCCTGCACTACCCCAGCCAGCAGCCCCAGCTCAGCACAGAGCAACAGCTCCATGGCCAGGACCTCAGGCTGCCCTCCCACCCACCCACCCTCCCATGGAAGACCTTCAGGTCTCCACAGTGCCTCCCGTACCCCTGCCTCATAACTCCAGCTCCTCTCACATCCTTTATCTATTTTGACTGGCCTGATGACTGGGTAGGATGCAGCAAATATGCCCAGGCTACAGCTAAACCCTTGCCAACCAGCAGCAACCAGCCAACCAAACACGATGGGGCATAGCTTGGAGGTCTGGGCATTAAGTGAGAAAGAAGAGTCTCCATCTCTCCTCTTTGTTCATAAGAAGATTCAAAAAACTGAATTCTCAAAATTGAACCATTTTAGAAGTTCTCAATATCTTTAAGAACTTAAAAGTCAGTGACAGCTTTAGCAGAAACTGTCCTGCCAGGTCAAAAGGTTTAAGTGGAAGAAGGCAATCAGCCTGCACAGCTCTTTTCCTTAAGTAGCCCGAACTAATACACAGAGAACTAACGTTATTAGAGAAGAGATTGTGCTGGCTTTTAACGAAGCTTTCAGTCATTCTGAGCACATTTCTTTCTCTACACGTCCATTTGTATAAAGATGGTGACCCCTTGCCTCGGGAAAGTGCTGTGTTATGAAGAAAGGATAGCAAATTTTATCCTTGCCTAAATATATCTTGTACTTTGTTCCAGCTTAATAGACTTAATTTCAAAAAAACAATACTCTCCAAAGCCCTTCCAAAACCTAAAAATAATGGGTGATCTTCAAATACAAGTGAATTTATACTTCTTTTCCCCTGTTATATATGGGTAACCACCAACTCCAATAACTGCACACAAGGGAAGAATCAGGCCCACAACGCTGAGTTTTGGCTATCTAATCTGCTACTGATAAGCTGCTACATCTGCGCCAGCACATTAGTATTGCAGTCAGCTCACCACCAGCTCTTGGCAGCTTCCACGCTGTTGGACTTGAGCATCTTCTGCTTCCTGGATTCTTCCCCGTTAACTGTGTATTTCCCATTTATTTACACAGATATTTTTAAGGAACAGCAAGAAAATCTAGCAGGCTTAACTTTGCCTGGTTTCAGTCATTACATTTACTCTACTCACAGGTATTCACAGAAGAATTTTGTGTTTTTCAAACTAATGTTTCATTTTCCCATAGCCAATAACTGAATTCTGTGGTACATTTCAGAGACTGCACCAGTGTTACTAATCCCCGACCCAGCTGTGAGCTGTTAGTGCCACCTGGAGTTTCAGAGCGATACATAAATCACACCAAAACCCAAAGACATACACAAACATTTTGGTGCACAGCCTGCAGAAGCATACATCCGGCAGCACCAATCTCTGGGCAACTTCTCTGTGCAGTGGATTTGATTCCCAAAGCCAGAGCACCTACAGCTCAGCACAACGAGCCAAGCAGAGACCGTCAGAAGCTCAGAGCAGCAGGCACTGAAAAAATCAAGAATGGGCAGTAAAAGCTACCGACTACTTCACTACTTCTGAAAACCTAATCTCAAACAAGATTGATAAGCACTTGAAAAGCTCGGTTTTCAATATTCTTCTGAAGTCAGCCTCCAGATTTCTAATACACGCTGAAAAACACAGATCAAAGCATATCTTTACATCGAGCAGGAAGCCAGAGCATGAGAGAAAGAAGTTAGTGAAGTAGCCCATACTATTTCAGATAGCAGCCATCTCTGAATAAGTACTTGCCTTTCAGTACAAGTGAAATAGAGATTATGGACACACTGGTGCTAAATTTTATGCACATTTAACCAGTAGAAACAGAATAATCCAACTGGGCTGCAGCAAAACTGTACTCGCAATAGCAAAGCAGCAACAGAATAATTTAATAGATGTCCATGGGGTCTGTCTTTGGGTAACACTAATACATTCCTGTTGTGTTATTACCTACTACACAGTTACAAGAAACAGTCGTGTTCAGCAGTACATACAGTTGAAGAGAACAAAGCAAAGAACATGTTGGAAACAGTATGAGCAGATGAAAAAAAAAAAAAAATTCAACTTTCAGCCCCAGCCAGGATTGTTTCAAGACTCTACAAGAAACTATAGAAAGCAAATGAGAAAGTAAGTTGGGCTGTGCCTACTCATCACCACAGGAAACATCCACATGAAAAGTTTGCTTCTATTTTCAGTTAATTTCATGACATCGACCTAAATAGATGAAGCAACTAAAGCATTAACATACTGTCAGCCCTCTCTCTCTCCAGCTATATTTGTTACTTGGAAGTACTAAATAGTTCATGCTGTATGTGTATTTTATGCAAGACTGAACACCGATGGGAAGGGAATCAGTGTTTGCTCACAGCACAAGACCAGCTACGACTTTCAAAGAAACAGCTATTTCAGAGAACCTTTTATAAAGGTATTTGCAACCAGACAACTACAAGGGCTTACACCTACACAATTCAATATTTTAGATTATATTTAGCTGAAATTCACTGCCAGTGCTAAAATAAAACTATTAAGCAATATGCAGTTTACGTACAGGAAGGAGCTAAATTTGTCTGAAGGTGATTAAAAAATAAGACCAAGTGTTACAGTAGTCTGAAGAGATGCTGTTCAAAGGCAAACTTCTGTTATTTCTGTTATGCAACTACAGTTCAAAAGAACAGCTTTCTTCTGAATCACTACTACTGTTTTTTCCTTCTCTTGGGCTAATTATGCCCTTAGGGAGAATCTTGAAGAGACACTGAACCCATATCCAAAGCAAACAGTTGTCGCCAAATTAGATGATCTTCTGACAACACTGCACTCTTATTGTGGGGGGAGGATGGTGCTGAGGGAAGGAGCGAATTGCTTTATTTTTATAGCCAAATAAGCTTGTCCTGGCATATTATTTGCAGAAAAGAGCTACAGCACAAGAAGAGAAAGGTAGATTTTTCTTCCAAAAGCAACCACTAAAGAATTATATGAGAGGCAGAGGAAATAAGGGGAGGGTTGCATCAGCAAGAGGCAGTCGGAACTGAAATTACATGCACAATAGCTTTAAGCCTTTCAAATTTCAGATTTAGGTGAGGAGACCCCCAACCAGATGATCCACTGTTGGCACTACCCTGAATGCAAAAGGAACAGAGAAATATTTTCAAAATAGAAAGTATCTGAATAATGAATTCCTGTCTCTGGAACACCAAAAGGAAATCCCAGTTATTTGGGCCTTTGCTTAAAAAAAAAAAAAAAAAAAAAAAAAAAAAAAAATCCGGCAGCAATGTGACCCTCCCTCCAGCATTATTTTTCAAACTACCACTTTTATACAGCACTAATACCCCACCATTTCATTCACCCCCCAAAATGGAATCAGTAACGAATGGGTCATAGCGAGCCGGGGCATGAAGCGCTCCCACGACAACCCCTGTGACCACCCTGGCCTAACGAAGAGCCAAGGCAGAGCACTGCACCCCAAGAAGAGCATCCAAGCAGGGCAGTTGCTGAAAACCATTCACCCAGACCCCAGAAGTTAGTACTGCAGGCCACTTCTACATCCCTTCTAGGGCTCCTGCTGCCTCATGCGGGAGCTGAGATGCCTGGGGCACCCCGTGGAAGCAGTGGCCCCAACCCTTTCAAAATAGGGGACTCACAGCAGAGCACGCACTCAGCTCCCTGCAGGCCAGCTCTAGAAGCAGGGAGGTAAGAAGAAGTCCAGAAGTCTCCAGCAGACCACTCCCCAGCCCTGCCAGCCAAATTCACCCATCCTCACAACACCCTTGTGGGCAGAGTGATTAGCCTTTCTGATCACATACAGTAGTAACAAAACAAGTACAAATAAAAGCCTGTAAGACTCCTCAAACTGCTCTGCAACTGCCAGCATATCACAACCTTCAGAACCAAAGCTGAGAAGCATTGAACCAGCCTCCTACAGCCCTCCGCTGGCTCCAGCCAGCAGCAATGCCACTTTGGACATGAGGATGAGGCACAATCACTGCTACTTCATGCTAAGCGTCATTTTAAAGAAGCTTTTGCTGGGTTCTTTAAATCTGCAGGCTGAATGAAAGAACAGCTGTTTTACAACTGCACTAAGGTTAAAGAAAAAACAACCAAACGAGTCAGACACGATAGGCAGAACACAACACCAGCCATCTACAAAAACTCAGGCTGAAGAATATCTGAGATCCTGTGGAGCAAACGTGTTGTGATCCCATGGCTGCTGGACTGACACAATGTGGTCAGAACTTCAGAGCCCAGCTCTGCAGCAATGTGTCTCCACTACAGTGACCAAAGAACCTTCTCCGACACATCAGGAGAAAAGCTATTGATTCAGCAGGCAAGAGAACTGAGTACACTCATCCTGAAAAAAATCACACAGGCTCCCTTTAGTCTCTAACCACAGTGACAGAGCAGCACAGGGCAGCTCACATCTCCCTTCTCCTGGCTTTACCACTCACAGCTGAGGGTTTTGAACTGCAGGGCTGTTGGCTTGGCTCCTCTCATGCTTGCCCTCTGTTTTAAAACTCGTCCTCTATTAGCTCATTAACACTGTTCATTACAACTCATAGGAGAACCACTAACCTAGTCATCTAGCAGATGACATTTGAAAGATTTTCCTTATCGGAAATGAAGTTTTAGTGCCAAAAAAGCAGAGGCATTTGAAACTGAAATAAAAGCATGGAACTAAAGTGCAAGACCAAAACAAATCTGATCTTTAAATATTCTTACAGAAGCCTATACTTAGTCCTATGTGCCTCACGCTCCTATCTTCTATCTCAAACTGACTTAGCAGAAGTTACACCCTGAGAACTCTGCTACCCTCTCTGTACTTTACTGTGCATCATGCTGAGATGCATTACACAGCTTTAGATTCTTCCCCCGTGGAACACAGATACAGACAGCCCTAACCTAATTTGTCTTGCCTCTGGTTAGAGCCTACCAGAAGCCTACCTGGACTCACAGTCCAGAGCAGCATCTTTGAGAGAAAACGGGCTTTCACTTGCTCTGTTAACAGCCCACCACTAAGCCAGGACTACTGCCCAGGCTGACAGAACCTCACCTTGCTTTGTGAGCGCATCTCTCAGAGCTGCGGTTATCATCTCTCTCTTTTCACCTGCCTCCTTCCTCCCGGCGGTCTCTCCAGACAAGCTCGTTCCAACATGTCCTTCCTCAAGCTCACGTTCTCTCTGTTTAAAGACAGTGAATTACAACCACTTAGATTGAAACATCATGTTTTAAGCACTGTGGCACAGTTCAACCAGTCCTGACAGACCTGCTAGACTTAAAACCTACACAAGTGCCCACACATGAGTTCTGCATTCATGTAATCCTGCATTTTATCCCTATTCCCATCTGTCACTGACCCTTGAGTAATTTAGGACGGTGAATTAAAATAAGAGAAAAAGATCCATACGTGACACTCTACATTTGTTCTAACACAGCAAGAAAATTTCCAAGGACACTTTAAGAAACAAGGTGCTTGAATCTCATCTGGAAGCAGGAGGGACTCCAGGCTTTAAACCCACGGGTTTTGTGATTGCAAAGTAACCTCACCTCTCCACAGCATGCAGACCCAAAGGAACAAACCATCCTGTTTGGAAACGCAGCTGCCTGGAGTGACAAAGCAGCTATTGTCTCAGTTATTTGGGACAGACAGTGGAAGAAAGCCACATCACTACAGTGATTTGGACAGCCCAAGAGTTTAGACTAGAAGATGCTCTCCACGAGTCACCTAAAAGGACAGCCAAGAGCACCACCAAAATTCAGTGATCACCAAAGACCCCGCAAGAAAAGGCTATTTTCCTCCAACTCCAGACAGAAGCTGCTGCATCCCACAAGTTTGGCTTTCAACAGATGCTGCTTTATAAACATGCTTAAGCTCACAGAGTTTACTTAAAAACAAATACAAGAATATCATGTATTAGCATAAAGTTAAAAGAAGAGAAACAAACAAATCCCAGCATGTAAAAGACTGTGAATCCCCTGCTGTATAAGTGTCACTTCTGAGACTTTATGGGTATTTATTACTTTATGTCTGCACAAAGAAGCATGAAAGTGTAAATAATTACTTTGATATTTCATGCAACTTATAATCTGTCAGTCCTTTATGGCTTTTTGAAATATTAGAGAAGTTACGGATAAACAACAAACAAAAACCAACAGAGGACATTCTGTTTCTACAAAACAGGCTATTTCACATCCAAGCGTCTTTTGCGCCAAAGACATCAAGAAGTTCATGCAAATGCTTCCAAGTTTACCCACCAACTGTTCACATCACTAATGAAACCAGTGCACTTGGCTTGCCAAACTGTGTTCTTCACAAAGTAACCCAGCCGTCCCTGAACATACATCTTTTGTACCTGAGCAAAACTTCAGAAAGCAATTAAAGGTAACCCAGAAGCAAAAAAAAAAAAAAAAAAAAAAAAAAAAAAAAAAAAGTCTCAGGGGTTCCAGAACAAAGTAAGTTTCATAATACTTGAGAACGAAAGAGGAAAGTAAAACATTTAGGGACAGAAGTTACTACCTCTCCCCATGTTGAATAAAGCTTTGTCTACAGTTTCAGTGAGGCTGTGCAGGAAGGTGTTTTCTAGTGACCAGTAACATAACTTGGGCCATACTGAAGGAGAAAGCAGCTTCCATCTTTCACTTTCCTTCAGTTTGCTGAAAAGCAGTAGGTTACTTTTTTCTTTTAAATAGGAAGATTGCATTGGTTTCTATAACACATTACACACTCCCCTGAAAGGTTGGCTCTATGAAGTACTTGTATGCTGTTGAGTTTGAAAGCTCACATCCATCCCTCAACTTAATCGTCAGGGAACTGCAGAGTCATCTGGGTTGGAGAAAGAAAGACCTTCAAGAACACAAAATCCAACCATCAACCTGACCTACCATGTACCATCACTAAACCATGTCCCTTAGGGCCACTTTCATGCATCTCTTAAATACCTACAGGGATGGGGACTCCTCCAGCTGAGCAGCCTGTTCCACAATGTTTAACCACCTTTGCCATGACAAAGGTCTTCCTGATACCCAATCCAGACCTCCCCTGGTACAATTTGAAGCCATTGCCTTGCATCGCATTAATTGTCACCTGAGAAAAGCGAGCAATACCCTCCTTGCTGCAGCCTCCTTTCAGGCAGCTACAGGGAGTAATGAGGTCTCCCCGCAGCCTCTTCTCCAGACTCAGTGACCCCAGTTCCCTCGGTCGCTCCTCATACATCTTGTTTTCCAGTCTCTTCACCCAGCTTTGTTGTTCTTCTCTGCACATGCTCGAGCAATTCAATATCCTTCTTGCAGGGCAAGTGCAGGGCACCACACTGAACACCATATTCAAGATGCAGCCCCACCAGCGCTGCGTACAGGGGACAATCCCCTTGGTGGATTTCGATCACGAAGACCTCTTCCCTCCTAGTCCTGCTGGCCACGCTGTTTCTGCTGTTGGCCCCCTTGGCCACACGGCTGGCTTGTGTTCAGCCAGCTCTCGAGCAGCACCCCAAGGTCCTTTTCCACCAGGCAGCTTTCCAGCCACTCTTCCCCAGGCCTGTATCACCTCATGGGGCTGTTGTGAGACAAGTGCAGGGCCCAGCACTAAGTCTGGCATCATTTAGCATCAAGGCTGTTCAGAAATAAAATATTAATATTACTGGAAAAGCCTCATGCATAAGGAAGGGAGGAGATAAAAATCCTCATCATTTAACTATTAATTCTCAAACTAAGGGCTTCTCCCACATCATTTAACTGACAACTAGGCACGACCATCCACTTAAAAACGAAAGGCACTATCTCAGCACAGATTCATTAGCTTGCCAAAGCAAGACACCATGAAGGATTTGTGAGTAGACACATGCTGGCACATCCACTCTGCTATCTCATGCCAGGTTAAACCCCCCCGGAACTCAATACGCATTATGTAGCACATCATAACATTAAAAAATGCAGTGATTCACTTAACTACAAAGACGACATCCTACCCAAGCCAGCCTTCAGATACAGGGAAAGTCCTTCTGAATTAAAGAGTTTGCATTTCTACCTGCCTGTTGTGCCTATCACTGCAGTAGCTGAGAAAAGTACCTAAACATAAGAACAAATATATAAAATTGCTTTACTGGCAAGGCAGAAACGTGTTTATTTCAATAATCATTTCCCCCTCGGAGAGGATGTTAATATTTTTTCCTCTTTCATCTCGATGTGAAAGCCTGTAAACAAAATAATCGTTTTTTTTCCTCTGAACTGCAATACCTGAGATGTTCTGTTTGGCAAGTGATTGGCTTCAAATATTTCTTAGGGGAAACTGAATTCACACCCCCATGAGTTTCACTGATTTGCTTAATAAAACTTTCGTATCTATTTTTAGGGTTTGAGTGCAGACAACAAAGTTAACTTTGCACAGAGCAAACTTCTTGAGTTCTAGCAATTTAGCAGGAAGTCCCATAGTAAATCTAAAGCAAGTTACTGTCTTTCCATAACAAATCAAGCGAGCACTGACAAGAGCCAGCTTTTTGTGCCCTTGAAATACTTCCCTGCCAGAAAACTGAAGTAATCCCCTGGTCTGTATTCACCGATGAGAGCCCACAGACAGAAAGCCCCGTGAGTTCCTCCCAGTTCCTTGATAACTCAGGGTTCAGCACAGCTCTTGCTGCAGCCTGCAGGAGCTTCAGCCTGCTGTCATGCAAGTAGGTCTGAGTAAGAGCATCAAGACCCACGTGTAGGGACTAATGATCTACTCCTCTGCAAGTGAAGGCGAAAGTCCTTCCGTTTCTTGCGATACAGGCAGCACAGACACGAGCAGCACGTACTTTGTGTGCAGCAGCAAAAATCTGGCACAGACACAAACAGGGACCTCAGCATTCCCTGCCAAGGCAGAGGTGCTGCTGCCCCTCTCACAGGCCACAGTTCAAGTGCTTCGAAGGATTTCCTACAAATCTCCCTAGGAAACTCACCCACGGCCACTTTCAAATCTGGTCAGCGTGACCAGCGTGACATGCTACTGCCACTTCTCCTCTTTGAGCTGCAGTCTCCAGGACATCAAGGTGCTTGGTGCCTGCATTTTCCATTTTAAAACATCAAATGCTTTCCAGACTACTACTGTGGGCAGGGGAGGAGGAAAAAAAAAAAAAAAAGGAAGTTCAGTGTAAACTCCATACAAAAGTATGCCCTTAAACTAACTTAAATTAGCATTTTTAGCCTCATGGCTCTATTTATGTCCCAGAGCTGAAAAAAATATGTTCCCTGAGAAGTTTTTGCCCCTGGAAGGAAAACACCCAAAATATATCCCAATTCTGACTGAACTTATTTCCTACTTAGCCTCCCACTGGGCAAACGAGAGGGAACCCTGGCCTTGTCATAATTTACAGCCTCATCCATCAAAAGACTCTAGGATCTTCTAACAAATGAAAGGCACAAACGCTAAGAAAACAGTAATACATCAGTGGCTGGAGACGTGAGAAACAGAACTGGAGCTAAGGGAAAAATGTTGGCAAGGTTATCAGGAAAAGACTGCCTGGCAGCAAGAAGCATTAGTAAAACTTTCCCAGGGGAGTGGTTAAATGAGGTATTGAAGTTCATGAATTACATGAATGAAGAGTTGAAACCTCCACCAAGCAGTGCTCTGGAAGCAATACCCCAGTGACAATAGGATAGTTAAAGCTGACAAGCTTCCCCTGGTTCAGGCCCAGCTATCTCTGGCACTATAGGCAGTGGTATCCTGAGGGACCAAGCTTCCCACAAGAGCAGGACAGAGCATAAGCTCGCACAAAAGCTCCTGAACACAGATGGAGAAGACTGCTAGCCTGCTGCTCCAGGTACAGAGAGCTGGCTGTCACACAGCCCAGTGGTTGCAAACAGAAATGGAACTGCTCAGTCCATGGACTAAATGCCCTGTCACTCTTACATCAACGTGGGATACTCTAACTGCTGTCAGTCATCACTAAAAATGGCCCTAAGCATTTGCAAGTGAGCACAAAAATGAGTATTAGAAACTTGGATTGAGTAATCACTGAACCAGCAAACACCCTAACAGCATGAAAATCTTATTAAAAATAGCTACTGGTGTCTACATAATCACAAGTTACATACCCACTCCATACATCACTGCCCAGTTAAGCAAAGAGCCTGAACCGAAGCAAAAAGCAGACGAGAGAGAAAAGCCTGACAGCTAAGAAATGGAGAACTTGGCAATCCATTCCTTTGCCATGGGCTGAGACAGGAGGCGGCTTGATCAAAAGCAAGAGCCATGGTATGTATTTTCAAGACCTGTCCCTAAAGTGGAGAAAGCCCCTGAGAAGTTCTGATAGATAAAAACAAAAACTGAGGAGGTATTTTCTCCTGTGATAGATACCTTCATGACTTTTCAGTAAAGCTCTGGAAAGAAGTTTCCATCCACACCTACCTTGCTATGCTAAAGAATAACCCAAGGCCCCTTGCATCTTCCTCAGGCAGCAGGTACTAGCTGCCATCCAAAGAAAGGATGCCATCCAAACAGAACTGCAGCTCAAACCCTGTTGAGGGAATCCTGCATTTTCTTTGTTTGAAGAGTCAATGCTGAGATTTTTGGACACACACAGAAGCAGTGATGATTAATTTTAAAATCCAAAGTCATGCAGACAAGTGATGACAGAAGGCTTATGCTGCTACCTAACTGAATCAGCTAGTAAGGGGCACAGCACACCCTCCGTGAAGCACAGAAACATGAGCAATCCCACCAATGTCCATTTTCTTGTAGTATAGCATCAGAGAGAATCGTCAAGGACAAAAATTCCCAGACCACAACTCTAAAGTATATATGCAGGGCTACAAAAGGATTTTTGAGATTGCTTCACTGAGCTATAATATCACTGCTTTGCTGTAAGGAAGGTTTTTACAAGGTGCAGTTAAACCTTGTCTGCATTTCATGTGCTACTTCATGACTCTGTCGACATTTGTTTGATTTGGGAAGCTTCCTTGGACACACCATAAAGACTGATTTTTCAAAGGAAACAGAAGAATCAAAAACTAAAAGTCTGCCTGTCTCCACCCAAAAGTAACTAGCTTATATTTGAAAACTGGGACATATATTCACATTATTCCTTTCTTCTGTGCTACTATAATCAAAACTAAAACCTAGGAAACAAGATTTAACAAGTGTCCTGAAGTGCTCAGCTCAGCCTAAAGCCAGCAAGACTTTCTGCTATAGTCCATTTTGCTTTTTCACACACAGAACATGTAAGCACACTTTTTTTTTTGAGGGTCTTGCCATATTTTGCACACTTTTTTTAAATGGCTCTGTAAAAGACTTCTCCATTCCATTTCTTTTTCCATACAGTTCGGGGGGGGGGGGGGAGAATACAAAAGAGAATATAAAGAGAATATAAACTAGACAATTAGCAATTGGGAAAATGGACATCAAAGAGCCCTGTAGAGCATCCCTCAAACTTTGCCTGCTTTGTCAGCTCAAATATCAAAGAAAACAAAATCAGGGCTCACCTTGCAACAGGAAAGACAAAACAGCTCCCACTGTCTGTAATGGGTGCTGTCCTCCATGCAGAGGAACAGGGCACTGAACAAGCTGGAGGCTGTATACTTACTGCAGTCAAGAGCCACTTACAATCTGTTCCAACCCCTGGGAAGTTGCAATAAATAAGGTTTGATTGGAGCCTACATGTGGACAGGCTTACTGGCAGCTGCACTGCTGAACAACCGATCTGCGGGGTTCATCTAGCAGAACACGGATGCATTTACAGTACCTCTTAACACCTTATCCAAACACATTTATTTGGCTTGAAGCACAGCATCTGCTGCCATCCTTATGCTAGTCACTCCTTGGATACAGCAGCAACAGGCCACTTCCTCCACACTTCTCCCAGTAATTACCATCAGCAGATAATTGTTCCATGCATTGATTTGTGGACTTCTGTTCAGTTGTGTTATTTGCCTGGCAAGAAACTTAAAAACTCCACAGGAAAAAAACACCTGAAGAAACACAGCACAAAGTTTCTGCAAGAAATGGTAAGCACAGGGGCTGGGCTGCTGCAGGGAACACCCTGATCTTCTCCAATAACAGATGGGGAGCAGAAAAGGCTGCAAATAAAGATGAAATCTAATGCTCAGATGGACTTAAACACTTCTGAAGTTTGATATTTAACAGCTTTGCATTACTATCCAATTATCAAAGGGCTGGAGCACCTCTCCTTTGAGGACAGGCTGAGAGAGCTGGGGTTTTTCAGCCCGGAGAAGGGAAGGCTCCGGGAAAACCTCACATCGGCCTTACAGTGCCTAAGGGGAACTGCAGGAAGGCTGAGGAGGGACTCTGTCATGGGGTGTCATAGGGCAAGGAGTAATTACTTTAAACTAAAAGGGGGTGGAGTTAGATTAGTTATTAGGAAGAAATTCTTTACTCAGAGGGTGGTGAGGCACTGGCACAGGTTGCCCAGAGAAGCTGTGGATGCCTCATCCCTGCAAGTGCTCAAGGCCAGGCTGGATGGGGCTTTGGGCAACCTGGTCTAGTGGGAGCTGTCCCTGCCCTTGGCAGGGGCTTAGAATTGGATGGTCTGTAAGGTCCCTCCAACCCAAACCATTTTGTGATTCTATTGACTAATTTACAACAAACTAAAGAGCAGCGAGGGGTATGGGATCTACCAACCAGCATAGAAACCAGGCTCTTTACTCTCTGAACTCAAAGCCCTTTACAAAGGCTTATCAGGAAAAGCCAGCATCACAGTGCACGTCAAAGACAGACTGCCCAGTCAGAAGCAACCTTTAAAGTATTTTTCCTTTTTCCTACCTATTTCTTTGGGCGCTCCCAGGTTCTACATGGAAACTGAAAGCCTGAAAATCTTGCATTGTTTACAAGCTATAATTCTTCACATCAGCCAAGGCATAAAGAAAGATTTGAACACAGGAAGAGGACAGGGAAAAGCATCCCTTGGACAAATTCAGATTTCAGTGCTGGTAGTCATCCCTCAACAGGGAAATGATGTTTCTTAAAGCTTGTTTCAAGATGCAGGATCACTCTGAATTCTGAGCCAGAATAGCAGAGGTCAAAATCTAGCCCAGAGACTGAGCTGCTGAAGATAAGAGTGATTTTTTCCTCTACAAATCTGTCACCCATTAAAAGTTACAGAAACTTCTTGGAGAGCTCTAAAGGCACACATCATTTTTAGCCATTTCTAAATCTGACAATTAAGTACTGAGCCTCATTCAATTCAGTTAAAGCACAGCTAACAACTCTTGCATGCTCTAGAAGCTTATGCTTGTATAAAAGTTGCACGCAACACTGTCTGTAAATCTCATATTTAATTCTTAAGTCTTAAAACTTACTGTCCCACTTCATGTAAAACTCCAGTCAACTCCACTAAAAGCTTCTTCACCAAGGGTCAGAAAAGTCTGGTCTGCCATGGCTTACAAAATGCTCTTAAGAACCACTGAGTAACTTGATTCACTATACTAGCAGTGGTGAACAGCAACATTAGGATGACTTTTTAGAGAGGAGAGCTGGGGGAAGGGGGAAGAACTAAAAAAAAAAATAAATAAATCAGGAAACCAGTTCTGTCGCAAACAGCAATAAAACAAACTTCTTGAACAGACTTTCTTGGGTATGCTTTCTTTCCTATAAAATCAACCCTATCTTGTTCTCACACCCTCTTCCTTTGTATTTACATCACAAACGTGACTATCAGCCTCATTAAACTTTGTTTGAAAAAAACAGAACACTAATCTCTAAACCGAGCCAACAAAATATGCCCATTTGATTACCTCCCAACCCATCCAAAAAAAATAGGATATTATTATTACTCATGCCTGCAGTTTCTAAATATGAAGGTTAATAAAGCCATTTCATTCCCTTGGAACCAGTCTAGATTGATTTGTCTTTCTAGTTTATCACAATCTCCCAGCTGTGGGAGATAATCTACATTAAGAAATGGTGTCCCTGTGATTAATTACAGTCTTGCAGGCCACAAACATACCCATTAGATTTCTCAATTTTATCTGATAAATATATTTCAAGGGGGTGTCAATGACTTTGGAGGATGGGTAAGCGTACTGCAATTGTACAACTTAAAGTCTACTAGTTACGAAACCCATTAAGAAGAGCTATTGCCTTCTGCTGCTGCATAATAGCACTTTGGAGAACAGGCCCAGACTGTCAGCCTAAAAAACAACAAGCCAGAATAAACAGATGCAGAGAAAATCCAGAACTAAACCTAGCTGTCCATGCATCCCCCAGCCCAGCATCACAGCCTTGAATCAGACACCAAGAGAAGCAACCAGAGAGCTGGTGGTGATAGATTGATCTGCCAGCCCTCTTTGGACCATGGCTGCATTACACACTTCTGGACTTTCATGCCTGAGCACTTCATTGAAGTTTAGATGCCATCTGTACTGATATAAAGGTCAGAGTTCTGTTCAGAATCCTACTAAGCATTATCCATTTCTTGTGGTAGCAAGGTCCAAAAAATTGCATTACTCAGAGTGCTGGATTTCAGAAGCTATTAAATAGCCATCATGAGACAGAAGAAGATTCAATAAAGTGTGGAATTTCCCTTTATACCAATCATCATTTTATATATTTGAATGATGTCCCTTTGATACCCCAGTCTTTCAAGTTTTGGGCTCGTATTAAGTGTAGAAGGTGAACATCATCACCTTGAACAACATTCCTTCATTCCTAACTCCTTAAAAATCTCTCTTTTCCAAGGAATAGTGTGTAATAACTACAACTGTAGCAGGAAGATAGGTTCAGTCATTCACCTTGTACTCCTGGATCCATCTGCCTGATCCAAGTAATTGCAAAAATCCAGTACTTGTCTCAGATCCTTAGGCTACACTTTGTAAAACACAAGTAAGCCGAAGCATACAAAAAAGACAGCTGTAGGCACGCACACACAAAACAAGCTGTAAAGCAATCCAGTCTAGATTCTCATCAAGTAATAGGAGATGGATGCAAAATTAAATTACTATCACCTGCAGATATTTGAGTAAACATTCGTTAGATATACTTGTCTCTACAGCCTCACTCTGCTATCCCACAGAAAGCAAACCAACAATGAATTGTGAGAATCACTAGCAGATAAGACAGATGTGCAGTTAGTCATAAGTGGCAAAATGCCTCCAAAAGATCAGAGCTCAATCAAAAAACACTTCAAGAAGCTAACTGCATTGCACAAGGCAGAACCTTCTACTCTATCACCCATAAGCGGAGTTAATATACACAACACTGAAATCCCAAAAAACACATGCTGGAAACTGCCAAGCGTATTTCAAACCCAAGACACTCTGCATGTGACGTGTTTGTGATGCAACCCTGAAATACCCACATTTTCTTTAAACTCACTGGCTTGTACATAGGTAGTTCAGACAGAGAAATCCAAAGCACTTGCCTGTATCTGTAAGGATTACTTCAAGACAACAGATTACATCAGTGTACATGTAGAACAAAAGTGTCAGACTGATCTTACACAGTCCAGCATTGTGGAAAAAAAAAAAAAGTGACTGAAGGGGACAACACAACTTACCTGAAAAAAATTCCTCATTGCACAAATTCATAGCCACTAAAGTGAGAACATGACTTAAGAAACTAAGATGCATTGCATTTAAACAACTGTATCTTCTAGCCTTGGAGCAAGAGAGCCCAATCATGATGAATTACTTTCATAAATGCAGATCATCCTGCTCTTTCATATCAAGTCTTCAGCATTTATTTTCGTTACAGTAAATAACTGCACCTAAGGGATCATTTTACAATTCAAGTGTTTGCATAAACCTGTTGGCAAGTCAATGCACACATTCCCCAGGAGATTCTCCACCAAGCCAAAGTCATTCTTTTTCCAAGCTAATGATATGGATAGCCATCAGTTCATGAGATATTTACACAGCAATATCCTTTCTTTCCAGGGTGATGGCAGGACACTCCTACACAAGAGGGTCGAAGATTAACACTGAAGTCACCACTGAAGGCCCTTTCTTCATTACCTGCTCTGGTTACAGAAACATGAAGCTAGCAACCTAAATTGCAGCAGCTAGGCAGATCAGCCACACAAAATGGGAATAAGGGGGCCAGTAATGAGAACTACACCTTTTAAGGTTTCAAAATAAATCCAAAATCCCAGGACAAGTCTAGAGTAGTGCAGTGGTGTCAGCACCAAAGAAAAGCTGACCTTTGTTTCATCAGCTGACAACAGCTCACATCCAAAAGGAGCCAGGACGCTTTGTGCACAAGAATGCATTTTCAATTCTTGCCATGGTCCCACACAGAGGTGACTCGCACTTTAAGGATTAATTATTTGCAGAAGCAAAAGGGCAGCACTCAGCTGTCAGGGACGAACAACTGTTTGTTACCTCCTCCAAGAAAAAGGCAGCAGATCAGAAGACTACAGTTTGCAGCTCCAGATGAGCACCTGTGCTCAGACAGAAGCTGTCCTCTCAGACAGAGAGGCTATTTAGGTCTGAGGCACAAGAACCTGACCTTCACACTTGTGCTGAGTACCTTGCAGGTACCACATGCAGGCCCCTCTTACACACACACGGGCAGGCCCCTTCCTTCCCTGGTCTCAACCCATCTCACATGGCATGCTGCTACAGAAACCGCAGTTCCTTTCTTGTCAGTGACCTCTAGTGGCAAGCACAGACAGGAGAGGAAAAAAGAGGGCCACCTCACAGCACAGTTACTATGAAAGAGATCGATCTTTTTCCCCACCAACAACTGAAAAACAAACAGTTCATCCTTCTCTTGGAAACTACAGCAGTCAAGCCAGGGATGGAAGCTCTCACACATTCTGACCAACCCCATTAGCAGGGCTACTCTCCTAGAGTCAGACTTCACTATAAACAACAGATTATCTTCTTCCCACTCCAAACGGTAAGGATCAGAGATCACCGTATTCCCCTCAGTTTCCTTACCTCCGAAGGATTCAGCTTCCTCTAACCCAAGGCTTGCCTTGCTACAGCCCAGCTGCATACCCTCGCCTCAGAGTGCTAAGGAAATTGCTAAGGTTCAAGAAAGCTGTGAGAAGTCCATACCACAGCACTGTGCAATGCAAGAAAGGTGTAATTACAGACAGAAGTACATGTAGGTTTGTTGAGATAGGGACAGGTATCACCTGACCTTAGGGCAGCAAGATGCAGAAGCTGTTCGAGCAGTCTGTTACCACTGCACCTGCACTGCTACCACCCCGCTCCACTCCCTCCCATGACGTGCCAGCACATAGCATGCCTACATTTCAGCTGATGTATCCACAGCCAGATTTAACAGGATTTGTGTTTTGATACTGGACCGTAAATCACAATGGCAGAGTCGTACTTCCAGATCTCTGATGTTCACAGTGAATGTAATTTCTCTCAACTGAAGACAATGTGTTACCACACAGCATTCACTTCATGAACAAGCCAAACCCAGGTAGCCAATACCTAAATCCAATATACCTACAAGCATGTTCTGGGTTTGGGACAGGTTCTCAAATAGTTCATGTTTTACTCTAACTAGACTCTACAGGCTTGAACCCAGCAGACAATATTTGAATCAATGATAAAGAGCTGGCAGTTCTATACTTGCTGCAGTAGCGGTACCTTGGCTTTCTTCATGTGGCTCATGACATTGCCAAGATCTTCAACATCAATGACAGAATTTGTGCCTCCAACTTCCTCAGCATCAGCCTCTTCCTCACTAGTGGTTTCAACCAATTCTGCCTGCATAAGAGACCAGAGAAAAAAATAGGTGCATATCTGCTGTGTTAAACAGAAAACCTGAAAATAGCCCCAAAGTTACTTCTAACAGTTCAGTAGTACATGTACACAGACCATCTAAAACCCAGTCCAGATAGCCTGTCTCCAAACCCATAGCGCTCTCTTTCCCTGTGTCATCTGCCCACCCGATCACTTAAGAAGTCATACAGAGAGGTCTGATTCCTGCTGTATGCTATGACAGTCTGGAAGCCTAAACTCCTCCAGTTACCCCTGGCCTGAACAAATAGGGGAGAGAACTGCTTTCCACATCAAACTGTTCATAGAACAGAAAAATTGTCTCCCTTTCTGTATATAGCCAAGTTACAACATAACAGCACCAATGTAACAACAAGATCAACCTCATCTCCTTCCAGGCAACCTGCCTGGTGAACCAGGGAAAGGCTGTGAACATAGACTACCTAGACTTCAGCAAAGCCCCTGACACGATCTCCCACATTATTCTGGAGAAGCTGGCAGCCCATGGCTTGGACAGGTACTTTGGAGAAAAATTAGGAGACATTTATTCTCAGAAAGAGCAGTCAGGCATTGGGACAGGTTGCTCAGAGAGGTGGTAGAGTCACTGTCCCTGGGGGTGTTTAAGGAAAGGTTGGATGTGGTGCTTAGGGACGTGGTTTAGTGGGTGACAGGGGTGGCAGGGTGATGGTTGGACCAGATGGTCTTGAAGCTCTTTTGATGATTTTGAAGCTCCTAATGATTCTGTGAAGATGCATTCCTCCTGTTCCTGCAGCAGCCAGCATCCTCAAACCACCTCAGACAGAAGAGCTCCTGTTTTCCTAAGGAATTCTACGTGGCCATAGCAATCATTTCCAACCCGTAATAAATGGCATCCAGGAAGGATTAAGTACCACAGCAGCTCTGGGTCTTGCATGCAGAGCAATAAAGGATTTATTCAAAACCTGCAATCAACAAATATCACAGAATGGTTGAGGTTGGGAGGGACCTCCAGAGATCATCTAGTCCAACCCCTCTGCTCAAGCAGGCTCACCTAGAACAAATTACAAAGGATCACATCCAGGCAGGTTTTCCATCTCTAAAGGAGACTCCACAACCTCTCTGGGCAGCCTGTTCCAGTGCTCTGTACTGAACCATACCCGAACCGTAAAGAAGTTCTTCCTCATATGGCAATGAAACCTCCCGTGGTTCAATTTATACCCACTACCCCTTGTCCTATAACTAGCTACCACTGAGAAGAGTTTGGTCCCATCCTCGTTACATTGTCCCCTCAGGTATTTTATTGAGAGGGGATCTTATCAGTCTCTATCTCCTCTTCTCTAGGACAAACAGGCCTAGCTCACTTAGTCTTTCATCATAAGGCAGATGCTCCAGTCCCTTAATCATCTTCATGGCTCTACGCTGGACCTGCTTTAGATGTTCTATGTCCCTCTTGTACTGGCGAGCCCAGAACTGCACATAATACTCCAGATGTGGCCTCACCAGAGCTGAGTAGACGGGGAGGATCACCTCTCTTGACCTGCCGTCCACACTCCTCTTGATGCAGGCTAGGGTCCTACCTCCCAGAAGTGCATGCTGCTGGCTCATGGTTAACTTGTCCACCACAAACCCCAGGTCTCTCTCTGCAGAGCTGCTCTCCAGCAGGTCAGCCCCCAGCCTGTACTGGTGCTTGGGATTATTCAATAAGTGCAGGACCCTGCACTTTGCCCTCAGGAGATTCCTTTCTGCCCACCTCTCCAGCCTGTCCAGGTTGCTCCAAATGGCTGTGCAGGCCTCTGGTGCATCAGTCACTCCAACAAGCTTTGTATCAGCAGCAAACTGGCCGAGGGTGCACTCTGTGCCTTCATCTAGGTCATTATTGAATAAGTTGAACAGCACTGGACCCAGTACTGAACCCTAGGGGACACCACTAGCCACAGGCCTCCAACTAGATACGGCACTGTTGAGCATATGCTAGAAGTGATTATGGGTAGATAAAGTCAAGGAAGTACAGGACTTGCTCAGATAACAGTACCCCAATGCCTTTGGAAAATCCTTGGGATACAAAGTGCTTGAGCTTCACCGAGTTGGGAGCATGCTACCTGCTCATAGCAAGCTAAACGCTTCAATCTGGCTGTGAGACAAAGCAAAGACTGGCTCCCTTCGAGCATCTGTCACAACACGCATCTCCTCCCATATCATATAGAGACTGTTCAGTCTAAGTCCAACGCTAATCCTTGGTCCTTCTTTTTGGATTACTTATTCTGCTTGCCTCTCATCCCTCTACTCCGTAACAAAGAAGTATCAAGCTCCCCACAGCACCTCTCTGGGCTGTGGGATGAAGGAGAACAGTCAGACAACACTCCAACAAGCACTGAAGCACTGAACCAGAAATAAGGACTTGTGGATTTTGTCTCTACCTCAGCATTCTCATAGTCTGATGCCCCGTGTTCATGATCTGAGCTCTCCTTGCTCTGCTTCCCCTGGGATTTGCACTTCCCTTTCTTGCACTTCCCACTGCAGGGCTTCCTTTCCCCTCTGCAGAGGGCCTGGAGACAACTGAGGAACTTGGTTTTCCAGGCTTCGAAGTCAGCCTCAATGCTGCCATGCTTGCTCTGGGCCACGTTGCAGTCCCCCTCAGCACGAGTCATGATACGGCTGGCACTGAGCATCCACAGCCATCTGTCAATATTTCTTCCAACCTAGGATGGGATAGAAGTTAAAAGGAAATTTAAAAGTAACAGGCAATTAAGAAAGCAAGGACCAAGCCTGGAAATAAAACAAGCTACACAGGCTGCAGGACAGCAAGACATGGACTTGTAGACTCCCTCTAACCTGCTGAATCAGAGCACAGCCACAAGGCACTCTGAACACTACCGAGCACCCTCCAGCTGTAAATAGCCCTGCTATCATGGCAATGTAGTAAGTGAGGTGTGAGGACTAGCTTTGTGAGATGCTTGTTGGTTAAGATGTTTACATACATGACACTTCAGGTGGCCCCCAGCTACACAAAACTAACAGTCTGGTGGCAGTCACCCCATTTTTCTTCAACTTCAGAGATTAATTATCAGGCTTAGATACCAACGTATTTTATATTAAGAAATAAAAGAACCACAGTAGACAGCAAAATACAGGAAAAGTTGAGAAAAGTGCTCTAAACTGAAAGGCAGCAAGTGAAAAGGCTTCTGGTAATGTGTCTTCATGCACTGAAAGCGAGCTTTCAAAGCTGGGAAATCAACTTAATAAGGATGTGGTAAATGTGTTCTCATTAGTCACTACCAAAACCACTCAGACTAATGCCATGCTTACAGGACTTGTCTCTCTCCCATTTCATAGGACAGCACACTTGCTTCAAAGCTGCATTGCCTATGGCCTAAACCCAGCTCCTATCAAGTCCACACAAATGCTGTAATAGGAGCTGAATTCTCACACCTTAAGTTCCATACCAGGTAATATCAGTGTCTTCTCAAAATGATAGTACAACTCCACCTGACCCTAAAAACCTACTAGTGTCACTCAATTTTGTTGCAGTTCGGAAAATTTAGCCATTCAGAGGAATGAAAAAGTAATGGGGATACTCACCGTGTTATAATGATCAACATAAACTGAGTTTCCCAAGCCAAACACAGCGTATCTCAGGCCCTTCAGGTAGGTTTTGCCAAAGCGGAAGTCATTTGCAGTCTCTTCTAACCACTTGCAGAACCATGCAGCACTCTCAGTTGGCTGTCCATCTGTGTACGTAGCTACCAAGAACACACAAATGTTCCTGCTGGTTGTCTAATGTGTAAGAGTGGGACAGGAAAAAAAATCACTGATTATCAGAGCACTTTACATGAGGAAGAGCTGTAACACAAGGACAGCTTGAAGAAGTTAAAAGTTGTTCTGTGGTAGGTTTTTTGGTTTGTTTGTTTGTTTTTTTACTACTATATGAGTTAAGAATACTGCAAGTAATAAACCCAATGGTAGCAAGTAGCCATCCTCCATGCAAAGCCATCTTAAATTAGCCAAGGGGAATCAAGCCATCTTGCTGTCTTCCCCCTACATAACAGGGACAGTAGTAAAACTGACATCCACCTTCCCTACCCCAATGAACAGTTTCTTACACTTTTGCAGTGATAAAAGTCTCCCACAGATGCAAGAAGGAACTATTAATATTTCCAGAAGAAAAAAATCCATCAAGGATTATTCAATATAAATATGCCGCCCTCCACCCCCCCGAAATTTTCTTAAGTCTTTGAAGGTTGCAGAAGTATCATTATTTGTTCTTTGGTTTCCCCATGTGTACCCTCTCAGAGAGAACAGAGGGACCACGTGCAGATACTTTCATGTAACTCACTCCTGAGTTACAGGAACCAGCTCATACAAAATCAGCATCAGTATCAACATATTGTAGATGATGCTCTTATAGTGACTTTCAAGATTACTGCTGAGGGCTGAAGGGCTATGCTCACCTATGTTTAAGAAGCAATTTGCAAACACATAGCTTTGGGGATTTCCAGGATAACAGGAGAGAAATACAAAAGGAAAAGATCCTTGACAATACCAGGAAAAGTTTGTATTTATTACATACCTCCTCTGCTAGACAGTCATCTGGATCATAATCTCCCATGCTAATGACTTCCACAGGCAAATTAAGGGAAATAACTGCTTCAGCCAGACCTTTTGCAAATCTCTGAGAAATGTAGAAAATTATGAATGACTTTGACCCAACTACAGTAAGTGTGAAACAAGCTCTGCTGTGTCCAATCACAAGACATCTCCCAGAACAGAAAAAACAATGACACTTGATAATTACACACTGCACCTGTAATTTCTCAGATTAAAAAAGTGAAGGAGAAACGAAGACTTACAACTGCTAATAGCTAATAATTTACATACATACAAATTCATTCTTTTTGACAAAGTACCTGAAGCAGTAATTCTCTAGAGTACCTGCTAGCAAACTAAGAGTATATTGTAAGAGCAAGTTTTAAGACTCATAATTAGTGTCTCTACCACTTGCCCCACTTTACATGAATAGATTTGTCGTTTGCTTTTTTTTTTTTTGGTTTGGCTTTGTGTTGTTTTTTGTTTTAAACATAATTTTCACTTATCTGTCATGTTGTGCACCGATTTCTAATGAAATAATGAACTTACCAATAAACTTTCAGATTTTTACATGGCACAGCGTTCCTAAGGCAAGCGATATACTTGAATCTCGGAAATATTTCTATCAGCTTCAGGCATGTGGAAAAAAAACAGTAACATACCCTTGCTGTGCCAGTCTGAGACCCATAGAAAATCTTTACGCCAGCAACATAGACCTCCTTTGCCTGCTGGGCAGCATATCCATTTGCTTGTTTTTCTTCTACAACTTCAGAAGACAGATTCCCATTGGATTTTTCACCCTGTGAAAAAAAAAAACAACATTGTTTCATTCCATCCTTTTAAGTGTCCTTAAGTCCATTTTCCCAAAAGCGTTTAAAATCCTAAGCCAGTAACCAGCCTCCCAGCACTATGCCAATGCAACAGTCAAAGCATTTTAGCTTCTCACACATTCCTAGAGAAATGCATTAGTGACTATTCCACTGAACTAGGCCATGCTGTAAACCCATCTCACACATCAGGGAGACAGCAGGATTCAGCAGAACCTGAGAAGTGATTCTTCCACCCTGTGCTGCAGAACTTCACTCGTGTGTGTGAGAAGGTTTTAGCTTCCTGAATGAACTAATCCCACTCCCATCCTAAAAGCAGTTCAATATTAAGGTCACCAGAAAGGCTAACCTGAAACACTGGACACAAGCAGAGTGACTTACATGAAGTGACAGAGCTGTCCAGGCTAACGCTTCTCCAATGCAGAGTGAGAAGTTTTCAGGCAAGATCTGCTCTAACCTCAGAGCAGCACTGACAGCTAGTTACCCACGCCCACAGCACAATCCAGACTGAAAACTCTAACTGTCAGGTAAACTAAAACACATTTTGGATTTACAACAACCAAGGTGGGCCCGCAGCAAAGTGTGGCATTTCACTGCACCAGTGGGTACCTTCACCTGGCACCTACCCCTTCCCACACACAAGTTTTGGGTTTTTCTCAGACAAATGTGCTCAAGTCTCCAGTTACCTTCTTTTTGGTGGTGAAGAGCTGGACAACGATCCAGAGACTAATCCCAAAAGCAACAACAGAATAGATGTAAAATCTGTGCAGCCATAAGGATGCCAGGCAAGTGTAGGAAAAGTTCCACGTATCCATTCAGACATCTAAATCTAGAATAAATTACAGATTTAGCAAAAGCAAATTCCTTCAGTATGAATTTAGAATAAGCACACAAAAAAGTCACACCACACCCACAGATTCATGCCATCAGCTATTCTCAGGCTCTGCAGAAAACAGCTTCTGGCTGAAGACACAACACTACAGCTGAATCAGTGACCTTCACCTTCTCAGCAGTGCGTACCTGCCTACCTAAACTAAAATTTTAGACCATCACACTGAAATGCTGGGCTTCTCTTACCTAGGACAGGCTCTGTCCCAAGGAAAGGCAGAAAATACTTGTGCAGCACCGCTGCCTGAAAGTAAAGTAAAACATCCTTGTTAAACATCAATTGCATCTCACAGGCCTTAGCTTTCCATAGACCCAACACACGCAGATCTCTGGAGGTGTAAAATCCCGTGTCAAGGGGGAAATCACTCCCCAGAGCTAACTGCAGAACAGAGCCCTGGCTTGCACACACAAGGTGCTACACTGATTACGACGATAGGTTGGGTACAGAGCATCGAGGCCAGACTGAAATCTGGATTCGGTCACAAGTACTTTCCTGGGGTTATATCATGTGGGTGAGGTTTCATTCAGAACAGCGAAAATTGTTCTGAGCTGACTTTAAAACTCCAAGGGGCGCTGCTTGTGTGGCCCCTGTGATTCCTTTACAGGTATGAAACATTGAAGAGCTTAAACGAGGCTCATCTGCAACACGTAACTGCCCAAGAAGCACCGAGCGTGACAGCTGGTGAATCTGCAGGCCTCCTGCACCCTGCTTTGGCAGGCGTCTAACAGGAGCGGGAACGCAGAAGGCCTGAGGAAGCTGGAAGCTTTATCTTCGCTCTCCCCGGGGCTGCCGCTCGTAGCAGGAGGTTAAAGCCCTCCTTCCCCTCGGCCAGCGACACCCAGACCCCAAGAGAAGCGGGGTGAGGGGACCCTGCTCCCAGCCAGCCCCGTGCCATAGGTGGCTGCCGGGCACCGCAGGCAGGGAAGGCCTCCAATAATTATAACACCTCAATAATTACCCCACCGAAGCCCCCTACACTAATTGCCCCACTAATTACTCCACTGAAGCCCCTCATACCAAGTATCCCAATAATTACCCCCGTTGAAGCCCCCCTGCACCAAGAACCCCAATAATTACCCCACTGAAGCACCCCCACGTGCAAATTACCCCCACTGAAGCCCCCCCGCGCTAATTACCCCAATAATTACCCCACTGAACCCCCTCCCACGTTAATTGCCCCACTAATTACCCCACTGAAGCACCCCCACATGCTAATCACCCCCACTGAAACCCTCCCCACGCTAATTACCCCCACTGAAGCCCCTCCTGGCGCTAATTACCCCAATAATTACCCCACTGAAGCCCCCCCACATGCTAATTACCCCCGCAGCCCACCCCCACCACTAATTACCCCGCCGAGGGCCCCCAGCACCCCCCGTACCTCCTCTCTCCCCTCCGCTCGCGGCCCCCACGCGGCGCAGCCCCGTCCCCCTGCCCCCTCCCCTTCCGTTTCCCTCCGGCCGCCATTTCCCGGCCCTGCCCCTCCCCGCCCCTCGCCGCGGGGCCGCGCTGCGCAGCGCTGTGGCGGTGCCCGTGCCCGTGTCCGTGCGGGTTCCGCCATGTCCATCTTCACCCCCACCAACCAGATCCGCCTCACCAACGTGGCCGTGGTGCGGGCGCGGCGCGGCGGGAAGCGCTTCGAGATCGCCTGCTACCGCAACAAAGTCATGGGCTGGCGCAGCGGGGCGTGAGTCGGGGGGGGGGGGGTGCAGGGCCTGGCTGCGGCGGGGCAGGGACCGGCAGGGAGGCGGCGCTGAGGGGGCTCCGTGGGGCCCGGTTGTGGGGTGGGGGGGATCCTCCGGGATCCTCTGGGCTCCCCCGGGCCGCCCCGGGTCTTGTCAGCGGGCTCGGCCCTGCCCTCGCCCCGTCCCCGCCGCTCCCTGACGCTGCTGTTGCCTGGCAGGGAGAAGGACCTGGACGAGGTGCTGCAGACGCACACGGTGTTCGTCAACGTGTCCAAAGGGCAGGTGGCGAAAAAGGAGGATCTGGTGCGGGCCTTCGGGACGGATGACCAGACGGAGATCTGTAAGATGGTGAGTCCTGTGCCTCGTAGCGCGGCTTGGTGCGGCCGGGGGTCCTGAACGCCGCGCAGGCATAGGAGGCTGGTTGGTTGGTGCAGAGCTCACGGTGCGGCTGTGGGTGAAATCGTTTGATAAGAAATGTGGAGAGAGGGGTGGTGGATCTTTGGTATAGTCTCAAATATACATTCGTCTGAGTCTTCTGCGCAGCGTACAGCCTTTATGTGCTGATCTCTTCAGACCCAGGTGAGCCTTGAAGAATTTACCATCAAAGACTCGCCACAAAGGATGCAGAGAAAAGAAAAGGATATTCACTTATTTTGGAGAGACCAACTAAATGTTAAAGCAAATCTAGTTTCTTCTTGGCACGTTGCAGACTGTGGGCTTGCTGTGGGTGATGACAATTTAAGTAAACCTGTGCCGTTCTTTTTGTAATTCAGTGCTTCCATAGTGTTTCTTGGTTGTGGGTTTTTTTCTGACATCTTTCCGGTGTTGTCTGTTGTAACAATATGCATTCTTAATATGTTTGTGTTTTTTTTTTTTTCCTGCATTTTGTGTCTAACCAAACCATTAAAGCAACAGTTAAATCTGTCATGCAAGGGTTTTCAATTTTAGCCGGATCTGCAACACTTACTAATCAATTTAATTTTAACTGCAGATTTTATCAAAAGGGGAGTTGCAGGTGTCAGACAAAGAACGACAGACGCAGCTGGAGCAGATGTTTAGAGACATCGCAACTATTGTGGCTGACAAATGTGTGAATCCTGAGACAAAGAGGCCGTACACAGTAATCCTTATAGAGAGAGCCATGAAGGATATTCACTACTCCGTCAAACCAAACAAGAGCACAAAGCAACAGGTTAGTATTCACTCAAAATCAGCTTGTGCTCAGAGGTGTTGTCAACAAGTGTAACTTTTCTATGAGCATTCACATAGGAATGAAAACAGCCTTGTGGTCAAAAGCTGGCAGAATGATTAGTTGGCTGGCTGGCAGCTGAATGCTGGGTACAAGCAGCTTCTGAAGCTCCTGTAGTTTGTTTTTTAACTGTTTGGTGAAGGGAGAAAGATAAAAACTAATTAAAGCAGCATCAGTGATATGCCTGGAACAGAAATAAATGTTTCATGATTTATTTCACGTGAGGTAGTAAATCAGTCCGTACATCTGAGCCATATGAGTTTCTAGTGTTCTGTAGTATAACTGTCATTTAACATCATTTCCTATTTAACATTCTTTCTAGTGTGTTTTTTCAGTATTTGAAGTGACCACCATCAGCTCTGCCTGTTCTTTTAGTCTAGCAAACTAGCGTAACTGCAATCTCTTCCTGCAGCAGAGTGCTAGTGAACAGTACTGAGAAATGTCTGAGGCTAGTGCAGAAAAATTGAGGTTTTGATCTGTGTGGCCTTTTTAAGCAAGTGAGTAAATGCTCTTTCTTCTTTCTTCAATGTCTCTGCAGGCACTGGAAGTGATCAGACAATTAAAGGAGACCATGCAAATTGAACGTGCTCACATGAGGTTACGATTTATTCTTCCAGCAAAGGAGGGGAAGAAACTCAAAGAGAAGCTCAAGCCACTGATTAAAGTTATTGAGAATGAAGACTTCCACGATCAGTTAGAAATTGTAAGCAATAAAGCAGACCTTGGGTTTCATACTTGATCTGACTATACTATACTACAGCAAGAATTAGTATACGGAAGTTGTTTAGATAAACTGCAAGGGTGCCGCAGATTCTAAATTAGAGGCACGGTTTGTAGTCTTTAACGTCACACAATCGTACTGAAAGCTTGAAAGTAGCCTTTAGTTTAGAGAGTGCTTCCCCTCAGTCTGAACCTGCACAGTGTAATTTCTCTTAGCAGTGATTCTCCTATAAAATACCTAAGTTTCTCTACATGTATGGAATTCTTCTGTTAATTACTTGGTGGATTGGGCCTGTATTTTGACAATAGTTAATTATTTAAAAAACAGTTTGTGGTAAAGCAAAATTTGTAATTGGTAAGAATCTTTGAGAACAAGTTAGAATCTAGCAACCTAACTGTCGAAACCATCATGGCCAGCATGCTGAATGTACTGGAAATGCAAAACTTCTTTGATAAAAGAACTTCTGATAAAAATTGCTTATCAATTCTGCCAAGTCCCTGTAGTAACAAAACAATACCTTTCTTTAAATGAAAATGAGTTTTAGATCATGAAAAGTTGTTGATGAAAATTGAGTATTATTGCTTGACTGATTCAATGTGAAATATTTCAGGTGTGCCTTATTGACCCAGGCTGCTTCAGAGAGATTGATGAGCTGATCCGATGTGAGACGAAAGGGAAAGGAACGCTGGAAGTGCTCAGTCTGAAGGATGTGGAGGAAGGAGATGAAAAGCTTGAATAACGAAAACCTTCTTGATGCAGTACTACTTTAACGGCCTTCAACGGAATGACTGTAGTTAGCCACTCTTTTCCGTTAGGCCTTCTTGTTTTTCCAATCTCTTGCTGCCAAATACTCTCTGACACTAATCCTTTGGGATTTTTCCATGCAGTGTGTTTTTTTTTTTTATCATTTTACACTTGCTTGGTTTGCCTGTAGGAACATTTTGTGTCAAAGTTGCACTAATGAGGATTGAGTTAAGACTTGATATGGAAGTTACTATGGCTTTGGTTTACTTTAAGAATTGCTGATGAGGAGTGTTTGACTGATATGGCACCAATCATTTTTGCTTAAATTGTCAGTGATGAGTGGAAGATTGCATATGTCACCGAGGGGTGGGTGTTGTATGTGAGGAGAGGAACCTTTGGAAAAGGGAGATGCATTTTCACTTTCAAAGAAGTGCAAAATGTGGATCATGTGTAAACCAATCTCTTGGCAGCATGAAAACTCACCTATACTTCCATAATTGGCTGCTCAATAATTACAGTAATTTAAAGGACCATTCTTGTAGATTTTCTTCACTGGATATAACAGTACTCATTAACTTTAAAAAAAAAAAAAAAAGTTCTCCAAATAACTTATTCATAAAATCTATTTAGTTACATTGATAAAAGTGAATTATCATCTATTTATATATTACAGATACAGAAAGAAATAAAATAATTATTTTTGTTATAGCATAGGAGGTATCCCTGGCTGTGGTGATGCTTTTCATAGGCTGGAGGAGCAGCCTGAATTTCTGAGCTGTTCTCATTCATACAATGAAATGAACCGCATCTGTAGCCTCTGGCCATTGTGCTAGACAGGCTTTTTGTTGGGCTGGAATTCCCTCGTGGTAGCTGTGTGTACGTGTGCCTTTTCGTTTGAGTTTGATGCAGAACAATGCTTGCAGCTGTCCTTTATCCTGTGTCTCTTTATGCTGTTTTCTAACACATGCAGAATTTCCAGCCAGCTCCTGAGGCACAGTGTATAGTTCTTCAAGTTTGTTAAAACTTGTCTCAAATGTATTAAACAAATGCTTTTAAACTTGCATATGTCAAAGAAGAGGGAAAAAGAGGATGAAAACTGGAGAAAGAGGTATTAAAAATACCACCAGGCCAAGCGGATATTCTTGGGAGACTGAAAGCCAAGTCAGCAGGAATTTAAGGGGAACCTTTAGTGTTATATACCTGTTTCCATGCTGACAGTATGCAGCAAATCAGGATTTGCAGGGCGGCCAGCTACTATATCTGTTTCAGATGAGCATGTGGTCCATTCATTCTGTGGTGTTTACTTTTGGAGCGTGTGACCACACCTGTTAAATGACAATTAAACAGACCTCTAGGTTGTATTTTTCACATGACCTTTTCCTATGTACCATTAAAAGATGATGTGAATTTTCTAGATTTCATGCAGGGAGAGGTGAAGTCAACTGGAGAAAGATTTGGTATGTCAGGTGCAGGGGAGCCCACGTGTCTACATCCTTGGTCAAAGGTTTCTTCTCTGAAGTTGATTTCTGCAGCAGCCTGTTGACATGAACTTGTTGTGCAAGGCTGGGTTCAATTTCTTCAGTAATGTTTTGGGAGGACTTGCTGCTAGGGAGCCTGAGTTCTGCTGAAGGGTTATGAAATGGAGATTCTTGAACCATTGTATCCATCTTTAAATGCTTTCTGTTGCCCCCCAAGATAATCTTCCATCATGTTTAAATGCTACCTAGGAAGGTAGCATTTAGTGGCTTAATTACTGTATTTGTGAGATGGACACAACTTAAGCATGGAGAGCTGGAAGCGCTTGGTTAGATAGGCAAAATTCCTCATATAGACAAGTCCATAGCTGATTGTCTTTCAAATGGCCATCTCTGCATTCACAA
The DNA here is from genome assembly GCF_965140915.1 of Aythya marila. Lineage (NCBI taxonomy): Eukaryota > Metazoa > Chordata > Aves > Anseriformes > Anatidae > Aythya > Aythya marila. The sequence goes on along the minus strand of NC_139061.1, from coordinate 1,092,188 downwards.
TTTATGAAGCACTGAGGATGATGTTGATATTTAACTTGTCACTGGTACTTAGAACTAACATGTAATTCATAAATCTGCAAAGGAGACACTGAGCAAAAGCCTCAGATGACATTGTGTTGGTAATATTTGATTTCGTAATTCTTTAACTTCTCTGTTTTATATGTTCAACACCTAGAGCACAGTAGGATGGCTTGAGTTACAGAAGCTTAACCTAAGCTGATTTATGAGCTCGGTACAAGAAAGTCAATTTCCTTATAAAGTCTTTTTCTACAGATCAAATGTTAAAGGTTTTCTATGGTAGAGGGAGCTTGGTTTTATTAATAACGTGCGTGCATTTCTTAACATGTTTGCAGTTCAGCAAGAATGTATGGTAAGCATCAGAATAAATACCAGTATTGATAGCTGTTCTTTCTGTTTTCAACTTTTGCCCATTTCAACGAGGAACATAGTCGTTTCCTGACTAATTAACTGAAATTTCTGAAGCAACATACAATGTAGTGTATGAAGTAAGCAGGCAGCTTTGAGGTAGTGGGCTTGGGTACACACGCACACATTTTTTCCCTGAAATTTTCCTCAAAAATTTAGTTAAACAAATTTTTGATCTTCTGCATGTTGCTATTCTTGTTAGTTGTGGTCTTTCTGTTGAGGGAGAGGTTCAGTTTCATGGGGATCTGTGAAAACCTTTAGGTGGCAGTGATTGGTCTGTAACCCATGAGTTTAAATGACACTGAATTACTCCAATTAAGACCAGTATTTCACCACTTGCAAGCTTTATGTAGAGGCAGTGCTTGTGAAAGGTCAGCCAGGCAGTACCCCCTTGATGTCTAGGCAGAAGAAAGGCTTTGAAAAGAAAGAATGATCACATAGGCGTTGGGTTTCACAAGTGGGTGATAGGAACTGAGGCTAGGAGGGAGAGGAGCAGAATGTAATAAATTAACAGGTTACTCATCTTTCCTGATACAACAGCTACCCCTAAACCACCCTGGTAGGATTCCTGACCCAACCTTTATACAGCTGTGAGAAGCTCCTTGAAGAACGTACCCCTTCTGGACATACCTGATTCCTGGCAGGGCTTGGAGCGTTTGCAGGGCTGGGGAGGTTGGAACTGCCGTAGCCACGGTGATGGGACACTGAGCGTGGTCCCAGCTGGCTGCCCAGCCTTTGGAGGGCTCAGTAATTGGTAATTGCACAGTGTTCGATCCGTCATCCCCTGCAGAAACGCAGAGGGGGCTGTGAGTGGCCGTGGCCACGCGGTAGGGGCAGGTGGCAGCCAGGAGGTGCAGGGCAGCCGGTGTGGGCGTGTGGTGCCTGGAGGAGCTGCGGTGCCAGTTCCATCCGAGGTCACAGGCCAGCAGTGGCACTACCGGACAGAGGGGCCGCAGCAGCTGCTGTGTGCACGCCGAAGCTCGAGGCCGGACCGCTAGCACCATGCAGAGCCGCAGGGCAGACATCAGCCAGCAGACCCAGGAGCTGCGCAACATCATCACCTTGCAAGGTGCTGCTCCTTTCGGCCTCGCGGGCACAGCCTGGCGTTGGGGGCCCTTGGTGCAGGGATGTGGCAGGGATGCAGGGTGCGCTGGGATGTTGGCCTCCTGCATGGCACCCGAAGCAAATGGGTGGCAGCCCCACTGGGGTGGGGCCTGCAGTGGCTGTCTGATCCCCTGAGCAATGCGACCCCCTGCAGAAAGGGGCCATCAGGTCCCCGGGGGGCTGCTCCCTTCTTGCTCTGGGAACAGCCAAGCGTGTGGCTGCTCAGGCACTGGGGAGGCAGGATTTGTCCCGATGTCTTTTGTCCCTGCCTGGCTTTTTCCCACTGCCTGAGCCTCTGAGGCAGAGAGGATGCATTTGTGCAAAAGGGGCCAGCAATGGTGGGTGAGGATAGGCTGTCCTGTGCCAGAGCCTGGGGACAGGACATCATCCTGCATGGCACCAAGAGCACTCTAACGTCCTCTAGAGCAAGGGAAGAAGTTTTTCACACAGTCATCTGAGGAAAAGCTCAGCCAGAACAGAGATCTGCTCCCACAGCTGCGCGGGATGGTGCAGGAGGACGTCCATGCCCTGGGCATTGCCCAGAAGGTACCTTCAGATCCCCTCAGCTGCGCCCCTGCTCCTCTGCTGGGTCTCTCCAGGAGAAGACACTAGCCTTATGGGACAATGACAGGATGTGACAGTCCCCAGCCTGGCACTGATGTTTTCTCTGCCCTCTCCTACCCACAGCGTGACCAGCTCATCATCTCTGATGCTTGCAGAGCACAGAAGAACTTGGACATTGTTTTGGCTGGGAAAACGGTGGAGGTAGAGGGCAGGGCCTGGCTGGCACCGGCTTCTGGCAGGGGTTGGGAAGGGACACTTTTAGGAGTCTTTGGGCCAGCAGCCCCCCAGTGGTGGCTGCGAGACCTGGGGTGTTCACAGGTCCCTTCCCATCAGAAACGCTCTGCAGCTGCAATATGTGGACACCAGTATCTACCTCTGTCCTGCCCCACCTCCCAGGGCAACGCTCTCCCATCCTCAACCCCGCCACAGCAGTGACCATGTCCCAGTGTCCCCGGGTCCCCAGCTCTGCTCTGGAATGAGTTTCCCAGGCAGGTCCCCATCGCCTCCCCACATGCCCACCCAGGGTGCCCGGGAGAAGCTCCAGAGCAGCATCTTTGAGCGGGTGAACGCCTGCAACGCGCTGCTGTATGAGGTGAGGCGGCGTGGCCAGACCCAGGACGAGCTGCAGCAGCGGCTGCAGCAGCTGCTGGATGTCAAAATCGATGACAAGCGGATCCAGGAGCAGGTGCAGGTACATGCCACTCCTTCCCCATCCTGAGCTCCCTGGGCTCGGCACACTATGCCACCCCATGTTCTGCCCCACAGATGATTCGCCAGCTGGAGAACAGCATCGAGAAGATGCTCATGAAAGTCCACACTGGGCAGAAGGTGACCCTGCTGTACCTGGCGGTGAAGGATGTCCTCAAGAAGGTGGGCTGCCCCTTGCTGTCCCAGCACGCAGCACTGCGATGGAGATGCCCCATGGCTGGGCTCTGCCCCGGGCCATCTGCTGAGGTTGACTTGGCACGGGACCCGGAGAGGTGACGCAGGGTGGCTCCGTGTGTCCCAGGAGCTGGCCTACCTGCCTCTGCATCTGGACCTCCTGCACGGGATGGCCGGGGTATACCATGGGGAGCTGGAGGACATGGAGCTCATGGCTTTGGATGCCCTCAAAGCCAATAACATAACCAAGGTGAGGAGCTGGGGGACCTCTTCCTTCCATGCTTCAAAGCCTACAGAGGTCCAACAAAAGCAGCCCCATGTCCCCAGGCTGGTGCATCTTCCTGCAATAAATTGCAGGACTGAGCTGGACCTGCCCACAACAAGCAGGTGCCTCTATAGCTCCTCCAGCATCCTGCTCTCTGTGGCCCTGGGGCTGGGGACAGCCTGCCAGGAGCACTGGTGATGTTGAAGCCAGCCTACTCCAGCCTCCAGCCCTCCGTGCCCTCCATGCCCTCCGTACTCATTTCTTATATAGCCCAGGAGGTCAATTTTGGCCATGGAGACCAGCTGGCCCACAGAGGTCCTTCCCAGCTTTGACAGCCATTTTTCCCTTCTCTCTGACTCTAATGTGCTCCAGGAGGAGCTGGCCAAGCTGGAAAGAGAGTTCCTTGCAGAGAGGGAGCTCAGGCATCGCTCCCTGGCTGCCCAAAAGGTGCAAATCGACCGACTTTGGCTGAAGAACGCAAGTGAAAAGCACTTGAGAGCGGTGAGCTGGTGGGAGCTGGGGCAGGGGACAGTGCTGAGAACTCCTGGGGTGGGCGTGCTGCAGGGCCACCCTCCCCAGGTGCCAGCAGCTCGGGGTCACAACGAGTGTCCTTGCAGCAAGCCAGGTATGACCTGGCCATGGACTTCCCTGCCCTGCTGCCACAGGACTCGCTGATGGGTGAGTGCCTGGAGGGGTGGAGGTGCCAGGGAGCCTGAGGAGCAGGAGGCCTCCTTCCTCCCCTGCTCCTTTCTTCTGCCCAGGCACCAAGCTGGAGGCCACCAAGTCCCAGATCCAGCATGAGGCCCAGGTGACAGCAGAGGTGGAGAAGGCCAAGGCTGCGGTGCAGTGCTCCCGCCTCTGGGTGAGGGAAAATCCCACCCAGGAAACACCCAGCTATGGGGAGCTGAGACTGCTCTGCTCACGGCTTCATCAAGGGGCTCTTCTCCCGAGCCCCCTGAAGCCCCTCTTGCTCCATGGTGCCGACCCTCTGGGCCCTGTGGGCTGAGTCCTCGCGCTGTGCCCCGAGCAGGATATCACAGGCAGGCTGCTGGCACAGCAGAAGTCCACGGCGGAGCTGGAGCAGCACATTGGGGAGTGCGAGGAGAAGAGGCAGGCACTGAAGGCCATGCTGAAGGACTTGGAGCTGAAGCAGGCAGAGCTGAAGTTTCGCCAGCCCCCAAGTGCCATCAGGTGCTGCTGGCCTTGGGCTGCAGAGAGCCTCCTGGGGGCCCAGATCTGGATCCAGCCCATCCCTGGGGAGCAGGGACACATCCTCCTGCTGTTTGTTCACTGGGACACCTGTGTCCCAACAGGCCACCCTGCCTCTGTCCCCCTCAGCTGCCCACCCCGCCTACACCAGGGCCTGCGTTCAGCAGGGTGCTCCCCACTTTGGTCCCGGCAGAGCACCCAAAGCCCCCCCCCTCGGGACAGCAGGGACGTGGGGTGAAGAGGGATGTGTGAGGTCCTCCTGTCCAGCACCATGGTGATGGCAGGACCTGAAGCCATGCAGTGGAGGTGCCTCTCAGACCCAGCCTGCCCCAGCAGGGCATGTGGAGGACATGTCTTCCCTGCCAGGCCTGAGCTGCAGTGCAGGCAGCGTCCACTCCACAGTGTGGGCCCACCTGGGCAGCTTTTGCAACACTTTTGGGGTCTCTCTGCCTGGGAGCACCCATACAGACATGTGTGGGTCTGGTCAGCTGTAGGAGGCTGGAGACAGAGCTGAGGACGAGCCTGCAGCAGGAGGAGGCCCGGTTGGAGCAGGCACGAGCCCAGTCTCTGAGGAACCAGGAGCTCCTGCTCCTGTTTGAAAACGGCATTGACAACCTCTTCATCCGCCTGTATGGCATTGATGTACCTGAGCAGGTACAGGGTGCAGCGAGGAGCTGGGGACCAAGCTGCCACCAGGAGCAGGCCCTGCCTGTCCCCTCCCCAGAGCATGACCCATGGCAGTGCTACGGGGCATCCCCGTGACACTTTGTACTGCCACTATCACCCCAAGCAACTCATAATCCCTGTCAATGTTGTTCTTCCCTCTGGCCCCAGGATGTCTCCGTCGAGCTGAAGGGTGTGGATGAGAAGCTGCAGTACTGCGAGCAGAAGCTGCAGCACCTGGTGCAGCGGGTGGCCTCCCTGCCTGCCCCCAGCTACAGCCCTGATGAGGACAATGAGGTGTGCAGGGGCCCTGTCCCTGGTCTGGTCTCGGGCCCTGCATGTGGCTCCTCCGGGTGGCCTGTCCCAAGGTGTCCTCCCTGCTGGAGGTGGCCCTGAGGCAGGGCCAGGGTAGCGCTGGATGCTGCAGGGGGACCCCTTCCCCAAGGGGATGGTGAGGTGGGACACCCCTCAGGTTGCAACAGCTGCTATTCCTTCAGCAATTACCCCAAAGCATCTTTTGCAGATTTTTGTGAAGGTCAGGAATTTTCTGGAGAAAACAACTGCGAGAGAGCCACAGAACCTGAAGATTTCCTTGGAGGACATAGGCTCTGCAGTCCAAGGTAGGAGAACAGAGGGACAAGTCCCACAGCAACTGCCCCAGCCCATGGGACTTCTGGGGGTCCTGTTTTGCCTCCCACTGTCCCAGCAGACCCCAGCTCACGAGCTGATCCCAACCCATGCGCTGTCCCCAGACCCTTGGTGCTGGCCAAGGCTTTGAGCATGGGTGGTCATTTTTGGTGGGTATGGGGGAGAACAAAGGTAGCTGGTGGGGTGGTGAGTGCTGAACCACGTCAAGAGGTGCTGTTGGTCTTCATCAGCCAAATGAGGGCCTCCTAAATCACCTGGCAGAGTGACCAGGGAAGATCAGGGAAGAATGACCAGTGCTCGTCTCTGTCTGTGGCCTCCTTCCGTTAGATCCTCTTAGAGGAGATGGAGTGCGCAGCAGCTCACCACCTCTTTATTCACAGAGGGAGCTGTGGCCACCATCTCACAGCTCCAGACCTTTACAGGAAGCCCCACCAGTGTCAGAGATGAACCTCTGAGGTGGGGGTGGCATTGCCAGGGGATGCTGAGGATGGAAAATCTAGTTGACAGTGCCTGTGCTGGAGATGCCACCGGCCCTCCAAGACTTGGAGGCTCTCCCTGGAGACACAGATATAGTGGAGGTGGCCTCTAAGCTCATTTGTTCCTGTTCTCTCCCACAGATCCCTTTGACTTTGCTGACAAAGACCATGGCCTGGTTCTCACCCGGGAAGACATCAAGAAGCAGGGGCTGCACTTGATTGAAAGCAAGATGAAAAGTGGCAAGAGGAAGTAGTGGTCACTCCCCCAGAGCTCCTGATGCCTCAGACCCCCCTCTGTGCCATTTTCCCAGCATGTTTAATAGAGCAGAGCTTTTTCATCCCTCCCAGGCTTGTGGTAAGGCTGGAAGGGGGCAATCTGGGAGGTGGTCTTGTCCTGCTGCCCTCACCTGCTGCTCACCCTGCAGAGCTGGGGACATGCTGTGGTGGGAACAGCTTTCCCCCCGGAGCAAAGCCATGGGCAGGCTGGCTTTCTTCACCCTTGTTTCTGTAGGGCCAGTTCCACCGTGGGGCCTCTGCCCCCCACCCTAAAAGGCTATGCAGAGAGTCAAGGCCACGCACTGGTGGGACAAGAACAAACAGGTAGAGACACCTAGGCATGCATGCAGGTGCCCAAGAAGGCAGCATGCCTTGAAGTCATGCACTGAAGCATGGAAGAAAGCTGCCTGTGATTGATTTAATCCCATGGTGGCTCCTTGCAGGAGGCTGGGTGGTGGCATGGCAATGATGGATGGGGACACGGCAGCTCAGGAGGGTTAGTACCACCTACAAAGAGTCCCAGAGCTGCAAAGCACCACGTCACACTTCTGTTTTTTGTTTTGTTTTTTTTTTTGTGTGGTTCCAGAGTAGGAGCTGACCTAGCCACTGGGTTAGATTTAATGGGATTTTACTAGTCAAAAGGCCACCATGCATGGACCTGTTTGTAAGATGTTCTCACTGTCCCATGGGTCTGAGGCAGCTGGAGGGAAGCATACAGGTGGTGGGACAGCCTGGGTGGGCATGGCACCTCTGGACAGGTGCATGGGAAAGGAGGGGCAGATCCTGCCTCGAGAAGGAGGAACCAAACATCAGATGAAGCCCCTAGACTGGAGCTGTCCAACCTCTTCTTGGACCTCTTGTGCCTTTTCCCTCCCCCGTTGCTTGCACACACATCATTCAGCCCCTGCTGACAGCCCTGAACTCCAGGCATCAGCTCTGGGCTGCAGGGAGGTGCCTGGAGATGGCTTTGAACCCAGTGGGACCTGGAGAGCAGAGGATGCCCTGCCAAGTGGTGGTGGGTCGTAGGCACCTGGCCCTACCAGGACACATCATCTCTGCAAGCAAAGGCACACATAAAACAATGCTGCAAATAGATGGTGCTGTTTCCCCAAATACAGCCAGCACCAAGGGCTTCTGGCAGGGACCTGTAGTCCCTTCTGGTGACCCAGAATCTGGTGACACCACATCCCAGCCCACAGGGGGACAGCGGCACTGTCATTTCCACGTGGTGCCTGCACTTGGTGCTGACATCATTTGTGATTTCATTGCTGTGCAGAAGGGAATGACTTGTTTTGCTGAGCCTCCCAGGGGACAGGCAGGTCAGACCAAGTGTTCTTGGTGGGTTTTGTGAGACTGCAGTTATAGAGAATATATTGCAAAAAGCACAGTCTATTTTGCCTTTAAAAGGAAGCTCCAGAAATAGCACAAGTTGCCAGTGAAGGCATCTAATGGAGCTTTTCAGAATCAATAGCCACATAGGCACGCACTTCTGCATAATTACACCTGCCCTGTTCTCACGTGCTCACCACAGCCAGGGTCTGTGGTTTGGGGTCTGGACCAAAAAATAGTCTGCAATCTAGGGGCCAAGCAAGCGGCAGGGATGGATGGTGCTGGATCACTGAAACCATGTCCATGATCTCCACACCCAGGGGTCTGAAGAGCTTTAGCCAGGCTGTACTGGTGGGCTCTATTCAAATAGAGAATTAGGAAGCCAAATACTTGCACAACAGCCCCAACTTGAGCAGAAAACATTTCTGCTTTTTGTGTAGGGCCCTGTCTCCAGAGCCCAGCAGGCTGGTGTTGAGATTGGTACGCACCCCACAACACTGGCGTGACACAGCTGCAGTGGTGGCATTGTTGATGAGAAATCACGGAAAATCCACCCACCCGTGGGCTTTTGTGCAAAGCGTCCATTCCTTCTCTCTTTCAAGGCCGTGTAAGTGGCTGCCCAGCAGTTTTAACTACAATGGGGCTTCAGGAACCAACAGGAACTCCAGTGTTTGTTTTACAAGGTCTAGCACAGCACAAGTATGGAACATTAATTCTGTCTCAGCTGGCTTAGAAGCAGCACCTCCAGGAAATGTCTGTTAGACAGCAGGCACCCCACCACTCAATAAATGGGAGTGGTTTGATGCTATTTGGTAAAAATAACTTAAACGGATACTTCAGAATTATGCACATAGCTGCTGGGGGTGCTTTCCTCTCAAGAAGCTCCTGATAGCCTCAGGTCCTCCTCAAGGAACTTCCCCCTCCACCCCCCCAGCCATAGCTCCCCCAGAAATAGGTGTACACCTATTAAATGGGTGCTGCAGGAGGAAGCAAAGGCTTCCACCTCTCCTCTTGCCAGAAACACCAGGACAAGAGGCGGTGAGCCCACGGACATCTGCCAAAGCCTCAGGCAGCTGAGCAATGCCCCTCTTGGTGGTTATACCACTGAACCCAAGACCCAAAACGAGGTACTGAACAATCAGGAATGTCCCGGTTCCAGGTGATCTGGTAGCCTGGAAGCTGAGGAGGAGAGGAGCAAACTGTAAGTGTTTTGTAAAAGTGAAGGGTGGCTTTTTAGAGCACAGTGATGGTGCTTTGTCCCTTGCACTCAGTCCTGATGCACAAAGGAGCAGGAAAGGGCACTGGAAAGCTCTGGAGAAGATCTCCCATAGCCTGACACATTTCCTCTCCCTCCTCTTCGGCCTCCAAAAGGTATCTGGTGAGGGGCAGAGCCATACCACTCAGCTAGGCCAGGGCCTTCCTTCAGTTGGGTTTAGTGCTGAGGAAGAGGATTCAAGCTCTTGCTCTGGTTTTTCTATTCTGGATGTGAGAAAGAGAGAAACCACAGAACATGTTGAACACTTCTTCATTTTCTGGAGAACTGGGGCTGTGTCCCACCCTGAGGAGTGCGAGGCGGTTCTGGGGTGTGACGGCACGCTGCGGCTGCAGGGCTACTGAAACCACCAGGTCTGGAGAGGAACTTACAGAGGCAACCAGACTCATCACCAGCATTTGTTGGCTGTGTTCAGATGCAGCATCCCAAACCTTTATCACAGCCGAAAAATAAGGGGAAGGCATGTGGTGCTTGCAAGCCAGCAGCTTGTAGGCACGGAGACAGACCTCAGTGCCACCATGGATGGAGCTGGAGATGGGCTGGGCACAGTTTGGACAGGTGGATCCCAGCCCCCCAATTTTAAACCCCTTCTGCCAAAGCAAAGGTGCGAGAGGGAGTGGGAAGGAACCAGAGCAGCGACTTGGTTTCTGGGTTCAAGATCTGGATGCCCCAGGGCACTGTCCCCACCCCACAGAGGCCATGGGGCAGGAGAACCATGCAGGGGTGCTCCCAGGGGGACAATGTGCCCACCTGGCCACTGGGAGGGAAGGGCTGGTGCTGGCAGGGGGTCCAGCAGGCATGGAGATAACACAGCCCTGGAAGGAGCAGAGAGATTTCCTCTGCCTCCCTGAGAAACGTTTCCTCCCACCACAATTATTGCCAAAGGGCTGGAGAGCTCCAGCATGATTGTCTGCAGGCGGTGCCAGTGCTTGTGAGGGACCTAAAATAGGACATCGGAGAATGCACATCAGAGAATTCACCACACTAAAATATCTCTGCCCTGGAAACACTTGTGGGAAGGCTGGGTTTTGGGTGGGATTGTTTTTTCTTTCAAGGATGTGATCAAAATCAGATGGAATGAAGCAGAACCGAGGGTAGGCACAGGCTGGAACTGTTATCAGAGCCTGAGCACTGGGGTTTTCCTGCTGAGGATGCCAGCAAAGAGCCGGGGCAAAGGGCACCAGGCCAAGTCAGCTGGTTTGGGGCCACAAGAGGCTGTGCTGGCTGCCCTGGGCAGGGCCACCAGGGCAGGGCTGCTGGGGAGCTGCAGGAGGCAAGTTCCTGCATCCAGAGGAACTCAAGCACTTCTCCCTTTCCCTTTCGTGTTATAACAACTGCCATTTATGAAGATGACTTTTGAACTTTTTTGACTTTTTTGCCCCCTGAGTAGTGACGTGATGGCTTCCCCCTGCATCAGGTGTCGGTGGGGTCGCGGTGCACCCTGCGGCTCCTGCTCCATGGCAGGGAGGCTCTGGCCCGTGGCCCCTCTTGCTCCTGGCTGGTGCTGCCTGGGGTAGCCCAAGGTGGCCCCAAAGAGCACAATAAGAGGGGAGAGATCAGTCTTGGCAGCACCAAGCGTGTATCCAGGACACTTTTACCATCCAGGAGGGATTGCTCCGTTGTGCACCCCTCCTGCAGCACCAGAGCCTCGTGCCCTACAGAGCGGGTTTGCATCACCTGGGGCTTTGCTCCCTAAGACCCCTGTGGGGATACAGCAGGCGCAGCAAGGGTGTGGCACAGGCTGGGGTCTGGCACCATTTGGGGCAGTATTGGTGGGGAATGTGCCACACTCTGTGACTCAGGTGGTCTGAAAACTGCAAGCAAGGAGGAGAGTGGCTGCCAGAACCTCAGCCCTGACCCCATCTACGTGGTCCCACCTTGGGGCAGGAGTGGCTGGTGCTTGCCCCAGCCCTGGCCAGGCTGAGGATGACCAGAAGCAGCCAAAGGACCTGCAGCAGCTGAGGAACAGCAACAAGCATCCAAAGGCAGAACCTCTGCCTGGGCTTCTCCCCCAGCTGGACCACAGAGCTGAGTCCCACCTGTGGGGAATCTGGGGAAAAGCCCACCCAAGCTCTCACCCATCTCCCCTGCTAGTAGCTGTGGTCCTTGGGGTGCAGATACAGAGGCAGGAGGGTCTGGATGGCAATGGAGCACGGCTGGGGACAGGGCTTGGAGCAGACCAGAGTGGGGACACCCAGCAAGGGTCCTCCGTGCACCAGGCAGAGGGGTCTAGAGAGAAACCTGCTCACACTGAAGCCAAACTGGCATAACTGGTCACGCGTGCTCATAGGGGTGATCCAGCCACCATGTGCCATGGGGGCATCGGGGCAGAGCAGGCCATGTGGGGTAGATGCCCCCAGCTCAGGCCCCAGGGGGTCCCAGAAATGCCCGGTGCCAGCAGCACCCACAGCACAGTGTGAGAGGGGGATGAGCCAGCACTGGGCACTGGTCTTTGTGTCCTGGAGAGCTTGGGCAGCTTCCCACCCCCCGTCTGGGTGCCCCGTGTCTGCTTCAGCAGCATGGGGGTGGCAGAAATCCCCCTGAAATCCATTCTGACACCTTTCCAAGGAAAAAGAAGCCAGGAGTGAGAGGCCATCCTCATCATCCTGATGCCTCGCCTACCCGCACGCAGCCCGTGGAAGCGAGACGTGGTTGCAGACAAGCCAGGTCAGCCGTATTTATTGAGAACATTTGTGGAGGGGTTAAAAATATTTCCACTAGCTCTATAAGAATTTATAAACCTATACTCTTTGTATACTTTAATAAATGCATCTATGACTGTCATGCAAAGGTAGGTACTTCTGTAAGAAAATAGCAAGATAAAAAAAGGAAAGCGCTAACACAGCCTGCAGGTCCTTGCTCACGGGGCGGTGACAGAGGGAGCCCTCAGGCTGCAGCCGATGCGGGGACACAGGTGGTACCCACCAGGCACTGTCCCCAGCAGCCTGGGACACCTCCAACCACACCGTGGGGGCTCAAACCCACCCTGAGAGGGTGGCCAGGGCCCTGGCAGGGAGGGAACATGGCCCTGTGCCCCAGTTGTGTCCCCACCCCGCAGCCTGGCCGTCCTCTTCAGCCTTTCCCCACTGCCCGCGGGGAAGCAGGGAGCTGGGGGGGCTCCCCTGGGGCCAGCTCTCTGCCTGCAAGCAGCACAGGCAGGGACGTCCTGGGAGGAGGGGGGGCACGGGGACACAAGAGACAAGCGAGCGGCACCAGGGGCCGAAATGGCAGCGTGGGACGATGCTCTTGCCAAGGGCAGGGATGGCGATTATTGCTCTATAGGGCCAACATCAGGGGGAGGGGGGAAGGTCTCTGCTCATGGGGATTTAGGGTTCAAGGGATTTTCTACAGGGACAGCGATGCCCCAAGGCTCCTTGTGCACCAACTGGGGATACTCCCGTTGGACGATGCTCACTGGGGAGAGGGAACGTGCCCAGGACATGGGGCTGGGCACCATCAAGCTTCATGCCCTTCTCTGCTGGCACAGAGGTGCCACAGGCCCAAGTGGTGTCTGTCCCTCCAGCCCCTCAGTGCCCCGCTGTCCCCCTGCTGTCACATTTTCCCTTCCGTTCCCAAGGTGGGAACCAGCAGTGGGGCGGCCCCTGTTTTGTAGGGCTGGGACTGTCCCCTCCTTTCATCCTCTTTTACACTGAGCAGGCAGCCCTAGGTGACACAGGGACAAGAGCCACAAAGCGGGGAGCTGGGTGGTGGCGGCCTCCTGGGAGACACCCAGGGCTGGGGCGACAGAGGGGGAACCGAAGCACTGGGGACAAAGCTGCACCGGGGGGCGCAGGGGTGGCCGGGACAGGGCTTGGGGGACCCCTGGGCTGGGCACCCCGTCCCCTCGTGGTGCCCAGGTCCATAAGGCGATACCGCAGCAGCTTAAGGTGAGAGGTGTTGTTGGTACCGAGTCTCGCAGCTTGGCTGGGATGGAGCGTGATGTAAACATCTCTGATCCGCGTGGCACACGGCCGGAGGACGAGGAGGAGGGGGCTAGTGGGAGTCCTTCATCTGCTTCTGGATCTTCTGCAGCATCTCCTGCATGCGCCGCAGCTGGGACAGAGCAAAGGGGTGACAACCAGGGAGGTGGCACCTCTGTGGGCTTCCCCCAGCCACATCACCTCCCCTGCACACGGATTTGGGTCAAGCATTCCAAGCAGGTCTGGATCATCAAGAGATGTGTTTTGTGGAGAAAACCTCTGATTCCCCTCAAATGCTTCCCCAGCTCACCTGCAGGATGTACCCTGCTGGGTCTGGGGGCAGAGCAGGGGGACAGCAGGATGCTCGGGGGGCCCTGTGCTCACCTCCTCGTCCTTCTCCCGGATGAGCTTCTCCGTCTCCGAATCGGGCACCGGGGGGATGACAGGGATGGGGAAATCTGTCCCGCTCTCCCGCGTCAGTTTGCTGTGGGGCAGAGAGAGGAGATGAGGTTGTTCCTATCCCCACCTCCAGAACCGAACCCTCCTCCCCCGACTCAGAAAATATCTCCCAGACCCATACAAGAGCTGGGGCCAACCAAAGGGGACGGTGCAGGCCCCCTGGTGTCCCCTAGCCCCTGAAGACAGCCGGGCTGTGCCACAGCCCCTGCTCCCAGCAGCACTGCGCTGCTTTCCCAGAGCATCATCCGGGAAAGGCACTTGTGGTACAGCGCATCCTGCCCGCGGCCACCCCATCGCAGCGGGCTGGATCGATGGCTTCTCCCATGGCAAGGACACGGGGAGGGACCAGCTCTGGTGGCTGGGTCCCTGCGGGAGCCACGCACTGCCCCAGCAGGAGACCACGTGGCTGTGACACCGCTGCCGCTCGCAGCAGTCACGCGTGTCACCTCGTGCCCGCAGTGCGGGGACGTGCAGGAGCGGTGCCGGCTGTGGCAGAGCTGATGTGTGGGGAGGTTGCCCCTGGTGCTGGGGTAGTGCAGGCATGCAAAGGCAGGGGATGGTTTCTGGTTGAGTTTTGCTCTGTTTGGGAGATCCCCGCCCATGCTCCTGACAGTGGCAGGGGGAATTTTGGAGCCGCAGGGATGGTGGAGAGCTCCAGCCCCAGCCCCAGCAGTGAGATGAGGTTGGAGCTGGCACCAGGCACAGGCCAAGCGGCTTCACCAGCCCTGGGCACCCACCTGAGGGACCTTCTTAAAACAGGCACCCACACCCCGAGCTAGCATCACCCCAGTTTGGGGTTGCCTCCCTTTGGCTGGGAAAGCTGGGTGCCACCAGATGGGGACACAGCGGGGCCGTGGCAAACACGAGCGCCTGCAGACCCCTTGGGCACTGCTGGAGGTGGGTGCTTGGGTGACAGTGCTGGGCAGGGTCCCTGCAACCCCACCATGCCTGGGTGAGGTGGGTGGCCCCAGTGACACAGATCTGCAGGGGAACTGCATCCTCCCAGTGCTGTGGGCACTGCCAGCACCATGCCCCTGCCATGGGAAGCTTGACAGTGGGCAACTAGATGCTGATCTGGGCAATGGGCAGGTGGTCTGGGGCTGGCTGTCCCCAGGAGCCCCCCAGGTACTTTCCTGCAGGGCCCTTGCAGGCACAGAAGGACCAAGACAGCATTGGGTACCAGCAAGCACTTTATAGAGGGGCTGGGGGACGCAGGCAGCGGTGGCAGCAGGGGACGAGCACGTCCCTGGCTCAGTCTGCAGAGCAGTCGGCGCAGCACAGCCGCAGCGTGGAGGGCTGCCTCCTTCTCCCACAGCATGCATGGAGAGACGAGCTTAGGGCACCCATTGTCACCACCAGCCGTCCCCGACTGCCACCCGTGACCACCCCCCCAGACAAGGACAAGCCACCCGCCAAGCCCCCACACTGAGCCAGCAAGGGCTCTGCAGCCAGCTCCGTGGGGCACCTGCTTTTTGGGGTCACCCCTGGAATTCTGGGGATTCTGAAGGGGATGCAAGTACCACGAGTCTGGTGGGCATTGAGGGCAGAGCCTTGGCACCAGCTGCTTGCTCTGCTCTGGCCCCAGAGCCCGTGGGGACAAAGGGTCCCCACCAACCCCTCCAGCCAGCAAGGAAAGGGCCACCCCAATGCCACCCCAGGGAGAAGAGAGGCTGCCCCATCCCTCGCCACAGCCCAGCCCCACTCCCAGCCCCGTACTTGCGGTTCCTCTCCTTCACCACCATGCGGGTCATGCTCTGGATGCACTGCGTGCGGTAGTTCTCGTAGTGGGTCTCCCGCGTCACGTCCTTCAGGTCCTGCATGTGTGTCCTCACCAGCATGGTGCGCAGCTTCACGAAGTCGCAGTGGGACGGGTTCTCCACTGCAGGGGAGCCGGGGGTCAGGGGGCCCCACCAGCCCCCCCCCCTCCCCAAACCCGCCAGCGTGGGGACCACAGCATGGAGAAGGGGTGCGCAATGGTTGGACTGTGCCCTTAGGCGCATGCTCTAAAATTTTGGGCACACCTGTGCGGTGCCAGGAGTTGGACTTGATGATCCTTATGGGTCCATTCCAACTCGGGATATTCTATGATTCTATGACTCTGTGTCCCCATCCCTGCAGGGACAGGTCCCCCCATGCCGTTACCTTCCACGATGCCCCAGGGGTAGAGGCGCCCGCGGACGCGCCGGCCCTTGGCCTCCACGACCGTGTTGCTGCCGATGACAGCGAAGGGGATGCTCTCCTGCAGGAGGATGGCGAGGGCTATAGCAGGGCTCGGTCCAAATCCCCCCACCCACATCTCCCCAGCCGTATCCAGCACAGCTCTGCCAAGATGCCCCGGAGCCCTGGCTGTGGGGTGGTGGAGCTCGCAGCAGGGTTTCTCCATCCCACCGAGCTGCAGGTGGCAGCAGCTCAGGGAGGTGTCCAGCCCCGTGCCATACATCCCAAACGCACCGTGCCTGGCACCAGGGACAGTGTGCTCCCCACGGCCCTGGGGCTGCAGGGGCCCAACCCACCTTCAGCGCCTGGTCCTGCAGCTTGAACTCCTCATCCTCGTCTGAGTCACACTCCGGGAACTGGTAGATGCGGATCCCGTAGTGGTCGATCTCCTCACGGATCTGCACACACAGCCCGGGTGAGGACTGGTCTCTGCCCCTTGGAAAGGGGGTGAGGAAGCGCCACGGGCAGGGCACACACCTGGTGTCCCCCAGGGACCAGCCACACACCCAGCAAACCTTTCCCCCACAGGAGGGGGGCAGGATGTCACGGACACCCCTACCCCCCAGAGAGAGGACCCTGGGGACCATCAGTACTGGGGGTCACGGGGGATGCTCCACGGCAAAGCCCAGGCAGGGAATGGGAAGGACCACCAGGCAAGAGGGGACCACAGCCCCCGGATGTGAGGGGACAGCCCCAGGCAGGATCAGCTCCCCCTCACCTTGTTCTTCATGCGCTCCACCTCAGAGGGTGTCAGGGTGTCCGCCTTGGCCAGCACAGGCACGATGTTCACCCGCTGGTGCAGGGCTCGCATGAACTCCACGTCCAGGGGCCGGAGGCTGCAGGGGAGCTCTGTGAGCCCCCAGTCCCTTCTCTGACCCCCCGGTGCTGCTGAGAGCCCCAGGTGGGCAGGGAAGGGGGGGTGATGCTCCTACCCATGGCCGAAGGGCGAGATGAAATAGATGCAGCAGTGGACGCGGTTGTCCTGGATGTTTTTCCGGTTCAGGCCACTCTCATCACGGAAATACTGCTCGAACTGCTGGTCGATGTAGTCAGCCACTGGCTTCCAGCTGGGGGAACAGGAGGGCTGGCAGCAGGGGTAACCACTGGAGCCCCCATGGGCTTTCCCCAGTCCCAACCCCAACATCCCCGGGCCCAACACCTCTTCCCAGGGCTCAGCGTCCCGAGGACGGGGGCTGCACAAACCACAGCACCGTGGGGCGTCCCTGCCTCGGAGCCGCTCGCACCCACAGCAGCACTCCCTGTCCCCGGGGCCACCCCAGCACACCCACGTCCCTCTCCCCGCACCACTCGGTGTTGTTGACGGCGTCCCCAAAGCCCGGCGTGTCCACAATGGTCAGGCGCAGCTTGACGCCCTTCTCCTCAATGTCCACCACGTGCTTGGTGATCTCCACTGTCTGCGTGATGCGCTCTGCGAGGGCAGGAGAAACAGGGATGGTGCGGGCACCCCGGGTGAGGGTCAGGGACGAGCAGGATGCACTCATCTCCGCACACGGTGGGCGCAGCCGTGGTGGCACCACGCTCACCCTTCCCCAGTGGCCATGCCATCACCTCCTGTGACAGCATCTGTCCAGCACCAAGCAGGGCACCCACCCCAGCTCAGCCCCAGCCTGCAGCCACTGCTCTCCCTGTGCTAGAACAGAGCCTGGGGTCACATCCAACCCCTGGGGGCACAGGATGCCTCCCAGCTCCCAGTGTCCCCACGCTTCTGGTCACCTTGTCCTCCAAACCCAAGCACTTCACTCCCCACAGCTGCTTTTGGCTTTTGAACTCAGAAGGAGTTCAAAAAGAGGAGTTCTCAAAAAGGAGTTCACAGGAGCCCTCCTTCTGTGAACACAGCCAGGGCAGCGTGAGGATGAGGAAGGTGGGCTGCCGGAACATCACCTAGGGAGTATTTTCAGCTCCCTGCACCCCTGTGTGACTCCACAGCCCCACCACTGTGTGTTTTAATAACCCTTTACCCCCAGCCCCCCTGCACACACCGTGTCTCTGCATCCCCATGCCCCAGGGATGCTCTCATCACTCTGTGTGTGTGCGGCTGCGTGTGTTCATTTAGGCTGAAAATTGCTCCTGGCAACCCAAACAAACCCAATAACCCCCCCGGACCGCGGGGATCTGGACCTTTCGGGCTATTTTTAATTAGCGTGGCCACCGCAGCTGAAGTGGAGCCGTCCACGTGGCACCGTGTCCCGGACCCCGACTGTCCCCAGCCCAACAAGCCAGGCTTTGTTCCCCCTCTGCTTTGCAGCCCAGGACAAAGCCTGGTGGGGGGGGCACCGTGCTGGGGGGCCCCACTGCCTTGGCAAAGCATCGCGCCTGCTTCTGCCTTTGGGGAAGCCCAGAAGGGACAAACACGGGTGTGAGGGACCGGAGGAGCCCAGCTGGGTGCAGAGAGGAGCTGCCAGCCCCTGGGGGTGGGGCACAGATGGAGATGTCCCTCCAAACCCATCCGCATCCCCTCCCCGCTGCATTGGGGTGTTCACGTCTGCTGCCCGGTGCCTGGTGCAGGCTGTCCTTACCTTCAGCATTCAGGAACTTGCGGTCCCTGTACATGTCCGTCAGGAAGAGGCTGTTGACGAGGGTGGATTTCCCCAGCCCAGACTCCCCTGGGGCGATGGGGAGCAGTGAGGGGACGCCCAGGTCACCGTCCCCACGCCGGCCACCACGCCAGGCCCCTACCTGCCACCATGAGCGTGAAGTCGAAGCCCTTCTTCACCGACTTGCGATGGACCTGGTTGGGGAGCGTGGCAAACCCCACATACTCCTTGTCGTCCTGCAGGGAGAGGGGATGTGGAACAGGGGACGCTGCTTTCCCCACCGGGGCTGTGCCCCCCCAGGCAATCCAAGGGGTCCCCTTGGGCTCACTGGGCAGGCACATCCTCTGGGGACAAAGGGACACCCCTTTGCCCCCCCTCCCAGCCCGCCCACACCCCAGGGACCCACCGCACCTCAGAGGAGTCGTAGGGGTCCAGCTGCCCCCAGGGGCTGCGCGGCCGGGAGGGGCTGGGCGGCGGGGGGGCCGTGATGAGCTGCTGGGCATCCAGGGGCCGAGGACGAGAGAAGGGCCGCACGTCCCTGTCATCGGCGGGCTCCTCGGCGGGGACCCTGCCACAGAGGGGGTGGCCGGGCTCCCGCCTGCCCTCGGGGGGCTCCACTTTGCGGGGGGTGTCGGTGGGGGGGCAGTCCCGGAGGAACTGGGTGAGCTCGGCCTCCTCCGAGTCCTCCTTCAGGAAGCGCTTGATCTGGGGGGGGAAAAGGAGTGAGGAAGGAGGGGACGCCCGCAGCGGCACCGCTCAGCATCAGGACCCCCAAACCTCCACAGCCAGCCTCATGCACCCCCAAGGTGCGGGTGGGGGCAAACCTTGGGAAAAAAAAGAAGAGGGGGACAACGGTGGCAGCCCCAGGACAGGCGTGGGGGGAGCATGGGGACAGCAGGGTCCGTGCACCCCACGGCGCGGGCGCTTACAGCTTGTTGCATGGGGGGGTCGGACGGCTCCTGGCGCTCCGGGGGGCAAGGATGGGGACTGTCCCCCCTGGCCCTGGGGGGGAGCTGGGCACCCCCACGCTCCTTGGGGTCTTCTGGGCTTGGAAGAGCCCCCGCATGCGCCATGGCCTGCAGGGAGCATGGGGAAGGAAGGAGGGGGGGAGAAGAGAGATGAGAGGCAACAGCCACGGAGCTGGGGGGCAAACAGGGGTCTGCTCGTGGGCTCCCCATGGAAACTGCCTCGGGAATCCCAACCCACAGGGGGACTCCCAGACTGGGGGCAAGGCTGAGCCCCCACCCTGCACAGTGGCACCGAGGTGAGAGCCCCCCATGGGGACACGCGTGTCCCCCTGCACCCCGTGTCCCCGTGGAGGGCGGCTGTGCTGGAGGCCAGGCGAGAGGTGCCGGGTGAGCAGGCTGGAAACGAGGTCACGCTGCTGCTCTGCCCGGCACCCCCACGGCCACCAGGATGGGGGATGGCAGTGCCAGGCTGGTGGCACCGTATGTCTCCCCCTCATCCCCCTCCCTGTCCCCGTCCCCAGCAGGTCAATAGCACTCGCCAGGTCCCTGACACCGCAGCATCCTCCCCTTGTCAGTGTGCTCAGCACACCCTGCCCAGCTGGGGACAGGTGCCCACTGCCACCGAGCATTCCCAGCCCCACTGCCCCAGCTCTGTCCCATGGGGCTGCAACCCTTTGGGGCCCAGCCCCCCACACCCCAGCACAGGGAAGCTCCACAAAGCTGGATCGCATCCTCCCTGCAGTGAGCGTGTCCCTGGGGACATCGGCTGTGGCACCTCCTCCAGCCCCCCTCCAGATGGGTGTGGGGCTCCCCCCGTGTCCCCCACCCATGTCTGCCCCCTCTCCCCCGATGCTCCCCCCGTACCTCCTGCAGAGGCTGCAGCTCAGGGCCGGTGGCCATGGCCGAGCCGGTGTCACCGCGGCTGGGAGATGCTGCGAGTGGCACCGGCTGCGCCGAGGCTCAGAGAGGAACAGGAGCACATTAGCATAACTCCACCCTGTGCAGGCACCGGGGCACCCAGGCACAGCCCTCCTGGGTGCGGTGGGGCAGGGGCAGCGTGGGGGGCACAAGACGGGAGCCTCCAGGCACAGGGAGCAGAGTGAGCCCAGCTCCTGGCCAGCTACAGAGCAGGAGAGCAGCTCTGGGAGGTGTCAGGGACCAGCGAAGCGTCACTGGCCGGGGAGGGGACAGGCAGACAGGGGGAAATGGGGCTGCCTGAGCCCCCCAGCCCTTGGGCTGAGCACGCAGCTTGGAGGACGTTTATCCCAAGAGAAACAGCTCCATCCCCAGAGAAACACGGCTCAGCTGCCGGTGTTCAACCTCAAGGGTTAACCAAAGCATTAACGGCCCATGGAGGAGCCGGAGGCAGCGGCCGAGCTGTCAGTGCTGGGGGGTCTCCCCCCTCAGCCCGACGGTGATTCGCCTTGATGCATGTCAAGATGCATCGAAGCAGCTCAGGCGCGGAGCCGGGCAGGCTTCACTTGCCTGAGCTACCCAGGGAAGTGCTAAAAAGCCCCAGAGCGCTGCCCTGTGCCATGGAGGGAGCTGGGAGATGAAGCGCGAGGGGCCAACAGAGGCTGATGGTCCTGTGCTGGGCCCCCGCACCCCATAACCCATAAATCCTGCACGGGCTCTCAGGCTGAGCCCTGGCAGCGCACACAGCACCAGTGCCGCTGCTCCCTGACTGTCCCACGCTGGCGCCCACCTGCAAGCTGGGATTTATGTGTGCCGTGTCCCGTAAGCGGATTACACACCCCGCTGCACATGCGAGCCGCTGCCAGCTGCCCTGTCCCCGCCTGTCACCCTGCATCACACCATCCCGCACGGTGACAGCTCGAGGGTGCCACGGGGTGAGGTTGGCGGGGCACTGGGGCAGCACAGCCTGAGCTGCGGAGCCACCGTTGGCATCTCCACGCCTGGTTGCTCCCCGCAGCCTCCCCCGGCTGCTGCAGGGAGGCTTCGCACCCAGGACGTGGGTGAGGGCTGCCAGGGCACCTGCAGCATCCCCAGCCCCACATCCCCAGGGGCAGCACTGCACCCTGTCCCCACAGGGGTGGAAAGAAGTGTCCCAGCCAGGTGCTGTCCCCACAGCTGTGCCCCACCTGAAGGTGACACCCTGATGTGCCACCCACGGCACTGCACACACCACAGCTGGGTGTCCAAGGCAGACGGGGCCACAGATGCCCTCATCCCCACCACGTGCCACCCCCTCCACTCCCCAGCATCCACGTCCCCTGGTTCTCCCCACACACTGCACTGCAGCAAGAGGCTTCCCCTCCCCGTAACCACCCCCCACCAAAGCTCGGTTTTCCGAGGAGCAGCCCGGGGGGCTCGGCTGTCCCAGCGCCCCTTCCCTGGGGCAGCCAGCACCTGGGCTGCTCATGCTGCGACCTGCCTGCTGCCGCCCTCTTGTAATCGGAGTTTCTCGCTCCCGGCTCCCACCCCATCAGTGCCGTCCCTGTTGGGAAACCAAGTCCCCGAGCTGCGTCGCTCAGCCTGAGCAGCCTGGGAAGGCTGTGGGGGAGCAGAAAACACATGTTGCTGGGACCTGCAGGGCTGGAGCACCCCTGAATGTGTGGGGGGGAACCATGGGCGAGGAGCAGGTTGCTGGGCACCCTACTAACAGGGCGCAGGGTCAGGCATGGTACCAGGCCTGGGCAGGGTGGCCATGCAGGGTGGCCATGCACACAAGAGAAGAGCTTCCCAGTGCGCCCCTCGGTGCGGGAGCTGCAGCCCCTTCCCTTCGGGGCACCGTTTAGGAGCAGGTTGAGTTACTTGAGGGGGGACCCAGGCTGACAGCGTGCACGGCAGCACCCCGGGTGCTGCAGCCTGGAAGTGACAGCGGGGCCTGCCCGGACTGGAATGGGGGCAGCGTTTCGACGCGTGCCATTAACCACAGGAACAGACACCGAGCAAACGAGATGATTCGGGGCACTGCGAGCCTAAAGCGGCTCCGACACAGGCGGGAGCAGCCTGCCCGCGGGGGACAGGGGTGTCCCTTGGGTCCATCCATCCCCAAAGCCAACTCGGGGGCTTCTGGGGACGGCGCTCCCCAGGAGCGGTGCCGCCACGCTCTGCCGGCCGCCCTCTCGTCTGCTTTCGCCGTGTCCCGCTCCCAGGAATGCGCCGCTCCCGTTCCCACGGCGGCCGCTCGGGGCGGATCGGTCCCACCGGGGGTCCCTCCGTGGGCACCGCGGCCCCCTGGGGACCCCGCGGGGGGGATGCGCGGGGCCGGGGCGCAGGACGGGGCGCGGCGGGGGCCGGGGCCGGGGCCGGGCGGGCTCTTGGCGGCTCCGCACCTCGCCGGGACCCCGCTCCGAGCGGCCCCGCGGGAGGGCCCGGCCCGGCCGGCAGCGCCGCGGGCACCGCAACCGCGAGCGGCTGCCGGGAACCGGCCGAAGGCCCCGGTAAGGGGGGGGGGAGCACAGAGCCAGCCGCTGCCTCCCCCCCGTCCCTTACGGCGGTGCCCGGGATGGGGGCCGCAGATGGGGGGCGCAGGTGCCGCTTTCCGGGGATGGGGTAGGAATGGGGCGCCCCGATGCCACGGTGTGGGGGGCGATGTGCAGCTCCCCCCCCCACCCCCTCCGTGCCCCCCGGCCCCGGGCAGGTGCGGCCGCGCTGTGCCCCCCCCGGCCCCGCTGCGGCACCGGCGCTCCCAGCCCGCTCCGCCCCCGCGGCGCCGTCACCTTCACGGAGGGCACCGGCAGCGGGCAGGGGGCCCCGTGCGGCCCCCTCCCTGGCCCCGGCCCCGGCCCCGGCCCCGGCCCCCCCCGGCCTTACCATGGCTACCGGGCGCCGTCCGGGAGCGGCGGCTGCCGAGCGGCACGGCCGGGCCCCGCCGCCGGGATGAGCAGAAATAGCAGCGGCGGGGGCGGGGCGGGGCGGGGCGGCACCGGGCACCGCCACCGGCACCGGCATCGGCATCGGCATCAGTGCCAGTGTTCGGCACCGGGACCGGCACCAGCATCGGGCACCGGAAAACGGGCACTGGCAGCACCAGCAGCAGCACTGGGCACCGGCACCGGCACCGGCATCGCACTGGTATCAGCATCAGCACTGGTATCAGCATTGGCACCAGCACTGATACCAGTATCAGCACTGACTTCAGCACCAGGCACTGGCACTGGTACCAATGCTGGCACCAACACCAGGCACTGGCATCAGCACCAGCACTGGGAACTGGGATCTGTGCACCAACCCTGCTACAGGGCATCGGACACCAGTACCAGCACCAGCATCAACACCAGGCACTGGGAACTGTGAGCCAACGCCAGCACCATGCACAGCACACCGACACCATGGACTGGGCATCAGCACCACGTACTGGGCACAGGGCAGCAGAACCAGGCACTGGCACCAGTACCAGGCATTGCCCAACTAGTACCAAGCACTGGGCAGGAGGCACTGAGCGCTGGGGAACACTCACTGGTCACTGCACGCCAGCTACAGGGTACTGGCCACTGGGTACCAGCACCGGTACCAGTCTGCATACTGGGAGCTGCACAACTGTTGCTGGGAGCTGGCACCACGCATCACACACCAGGCACCAGGCACTGGATCCCGTGGCTCTGCCTTGCAAAATCACAGCCTGCTCTGTGCTGTCCCTGTCCCTGTCCCTGTCCCTGTCCCTGTCCCTGTCCCTGTCCCTGTCCCTGTCCCTGTCCCTGTCCCTGTCCCTGTCCCTGTCCCTTTCCCAAAACAGTGCTGGGGTTGGAGGCAGCTGCTTTTGGGGACATTCCCGGCCATGGGACCCTGCAGTGAGTGCTGGTGGCACGTGGCTGTGTCCCTCCTGTCCCCATGGAGGGCAGGGGAGGACACTGGCACAAGACAGCGGCCGGGGCATCATGGGGTGCTTGTGTTCCCGGCCGTGAAAGGGGCAGCGGGGGGCTTGGCCAGCAGCATCTGGAGGCAAAGCCGGAGCCAGCCCCAAGCAAAGGCTGGGACCATCTCG
Organism: Aythya marila; assembly: GCF_965140915.1. NCBI lineage: Eukaryota > Metazoa > Chordata > Aves > Anseriformes > Anatidae > Aythya > Aythya marila. The sequence goes on along the minus strand of NC_139061.1, from coordinate 1,068,003 downwards.
CTCCCACAGCTCTGCCCCCAGCACTGTCAATGCTCAGAGCCTCGTCCCCTCCATGCCGCGGGGCCACGGCCAGATGGCTCCATGCACCGTGCTCGCTTTATTCCTGTAAACAGCCCACGGAGGTGCAATCAGGCACGTGGGAGCCTGAGCAGCACCCGGGCCCCGTCCATCTGGGGCAGCGGGCAGCGGGCAGGAGTGGGGCAGGGGCAGGCAGGGGCAGGTAGGGGAGGATGGATGCTTAAATCCCTAATCCCCGCAGCAGTGCTTTCCTCTGAGAGGCAGCATTACTGGGGATTACTCACTTACACGTTCCAGGAGCTCATCCCTGTCTCCCGGTGCCCTTCAAGGAGCAGCTGCTCCCATGGGGGGGCACTGAGCCAGGCACTGCTGTGATGAGCTGGCTGTGCTCAGCCAGGCCAGCAGGAGATGTGTGCAGCCTCCAGCAGTGGGAATTTGGCCAGGGCCTCGCTCAAGGAGCCCGGTGCCTGGCAGGGGCTGTGGGATGTGGCTGCAGAGCTGCAGCCCGGGCTTTAAATAGAGCATTAAAAGCTGAAGGGATCAGCTGTGGAGTGGGAGGGGGATGCAGGGGGGCAAGCCCAGGCTACGTCGTGGCAGCTGGAGCTAAAGGGGGTCACGCTTTGTCCATGCCTGGCTGAGGAAGTGTGCTGAGTGTGCCCAACACAGCCACATCACAGCAGGGAATGGGGCCTTTTGGGTTGTCCTGTGCATTTTCCCCGTGAGAGCAGGGCAGCTCTGGGATGCAGCAGTGGTGTCCCCATCCCTAGGGGTGCTGCACTGGCTGACCTGGGCCAGCTGCGTTTTTCTTGGTGGGGAATGAACCAGGAGGAGCAGCAGTGACATGGAGGGAAGCTGGCAGTCCCCAAGGCACCCTGAGCACCCCGGTCTCCCTTGCCCCGGCCAGCGGCAGCAGCCGGGTGCTGGCTGGGAAGGGAAGCTGCAGCGAGCCTCTACCAGGGGCCAGTGCTCTATAATTATCATGGGAGGCTGAGTTATTTTGGGAAGAGGCTATGCGCTGCCAAAGCTTTTATTCCTCCAAACCAAAACAAGATGGAAAGAGCCCATCCCAGGATGCTGCATCCGGCGGGCGCGGGGCCATTAACCCCTTGCCTGCCCGCTCCCCCCCCCACCCACACCCTCCTCTCTGCTCCCATTCCCCCAGCACCGCACCGAGACGGGTCCTTGGCTCCTCGGTGGGCTTCCCAAGGGGGAGCTGCCCCCAGCCCACCCGTGCACAGCACATGGGGCCAGGGCTGAGTGCCCACACCACAGGGTCAGCCCCCTCCTCTCACAGTGGCAGGTTCAGAGGCTGCGAAGCCACTCACAGCATCCTCCGTGAGAACCACTATTTTTAGCTATTTTGGTTGCAACGGGTCCATTTTTTGGGGCCTCGCCAGCACGGAGGCTCGGCAGAGGAATGCCTGCTGGGGTCACCACCTAGCCATCCCTGAGGGCTCAAAGCAAACTTCCCAGAGCTTCCCACAGGACACAGCCTTGGAAAGACGCCGACACGTGCCCTCGGCACTTTGCAGCCTCAGAAGACCCCCTGAGACAGCCAAGCAACTTCCAGGCTGGGAGCAAACTCATTTTTCCCAGCGTGAGGAGGATGAGCCACATTGTGCACCCCGGGGTGCCACCCAAGTGCCTGGGTCACCCCCTGTGCTGGATCCCTGCAGGCAGCCAGCAGTCCCTGAAACGCTGCACCAGGGTCTCGCAGACACCCAAACCCACACACCGGCATCTCCGCATCCTTGTGCCAAGCCCCTCAGGCTGCCCCTCTGGACCAGGGTATGGAGGCCTCCAGGGGGCTCAGGCATGGGGTGAGCTCTGTGCCACCCCCTGAGCCTTCCCACACTTCATCACATGCCATCGGCCCCCAAAAACCTTTTGCAAAGTGTTCAGCAGATGGTGCTGACCCCTTCCCTCCCCAGCCTGGGGACGCGGTGGCAGTGGGGAATTGGCAGCACCCGGTGTCACCTCAGCCAGGCCATCACTTACCTCCACGTCTGGAGCCACAGCCAGAGAGGGGTCAGCACCGGAGCAGGCAGAGGACAACAGCCAGAGCGAAGAAAAGCAAGTTTTTCCATCAGTAGCGGCTGAGGATTTCTAGGGCTCCTTGCATGTTCCCCCAGCTCCCCCCAGACCCCCCACTCAGGCCAGGGCCAGCACAGGGCACGGTTCAGGTGGCACGGTGTGTCGGTGTGTCCCTGCTGCAGAGAGGGGCAGGGCAAGGGAGGCAGCAGTGTGGTGGGGAAGCTCAAACGGCAGCAGAGGGGGCCCTGCTGCCTGCCCAGGCCTGGTGGCCGAGGGACCTGAGCTTATACAGTTGGGATCGAAACGCTGTGTTTACATAGGCCCTACACAAACTGCAACAAGGGGCCGGCCTCACCTTTCAGGGACCAGAGGTGGTCGGTGTGCCTCCCGTCGGCCAGATCTGCAATGGAGAGGAAGGGCAGTGAGTGATAGCTCCAGCTAACACTGGTGACCACTGCCCCCATGCAATGTCCCCTCCGCAATGTCCCCAGGCTGTGCCCTGGCTGGATCCCTGTGGCCAGGGTGGAGTGGAGGGGACAAGGACATCCTTGACGTCCTTCCTGGGGCCCTTCTCGCCGCATTCACAACTCCCTCCCGCTCCAATCGCAGCAGGTTCAGCCCAAACTCACCCATGAAGAAGGTCCTAAATCCAGAGGCCTCTGGCTCCCTGCCTGCCATGTCCCCATCATTGGTGTCACAGCCAGAGGGGAAGCTCTTGGGCATCACCTCCTGTGGGACAGCGGTGGCAGGGGCTCTGCCGCATGGTGCCAGCTCAGCCACATCCTCGCTGAAGCCACCTCTGCCCGCCGTGACCTCCGTGATGGCACCCAGCTCCAAGGAGCCAAGCTCAGTGGCATTCGGCCTCATTGATGGGGACATGGGGCGCGGGGCCACCTGCTGCTCCGAGTGCACCAGGGGCCACCAAGCCGAGTCGGGGTCAGGCTTGGGCAGGGCCCTGGCAGTGGGGACATCCCTGGTGAGCACCAGGGGCGGGGGGACAGCTGGGCCCTGGCGGTCCCTACCAGGGGCATGGGTGTCCTCGGGGGAGTGCTCAGTGGGGCGTGGGAGCACGGGCACGGGTTTGGTCTGGGTGCCCTTGTCCCTCTTGAGAGGTGGCGGCGGGGAAGGTGCCATGGGCCAGGAGCCCCCGTGGGCCACCTCCGCCTCCACCACTCGCCGCAGCCGCTTGGCCATGCGGTGCAGGGCGCAGTGGTACTCCTCCTGCTCCTCGGCACGGGCCTCTGCCCTCTGCACCCCCCTGCTCTCCCGCGGGGCTGAGGCCCCCATGCCGGGCTGGGCTGGTGGGGGCTCCAGGGGCGAGGAGCCCAGCGTGGTGCCAGGCTCCGGGGAGGCCCGGTGCAGCACGCACCGGTAGCTGGATTCGTCCCTGGGTTGTTGCGGGGCCCTGTGGGATGGCTTGGTGTTGGTGATGGCTGCGGGGCTGCGTGGTGCCGGTGGTGGGGACGGGGAGCTGCTGGTGGGGTGGGCAGCACGGGGGGCTCGCTGCGGGGCTGGGGGTGTGGGCAGCTGGGTCTTCACATCGACCCACGGGGGTGGCAAAACCTCCGTGCTGGGCTCGGTCTGGGTCATCTGGTCCCTAAGAACAGCCCTGCTGCGGCGGCGCTGGGGCCGGGCCGGGGCCCTGCGAGTGTCCTGCGGGGGGCAGCCCCCAGCTGGTGGCTCTGCCTGGGACAAGTTGCTTGTCATGGGGGTGACTGAGTGGCTGCCGCTTTGTCCCTGCCCTGGTCCAGGCTGCGGCCGGCCACTGGCCCTCGCTTGTACTCCCACCCGCCGGGCACCGAGGGGACTCTGCAGGGCCACCAGCAAGCGGCTCGATGTCACTGGCTGCACCAGGCACATCCCGCTCCGCAGCTCCATCACCGTGCAGGGCAAGCAGCTGCGGGGGGGCTCGGGGACCCGTGGGGATGGGGTGGAGGCGCTGCCAGGCTGGGGGGCAGCAGCCGAGGGGTCCCGCGGGGTGTCACTGTCCGGCGGCAGCAGAGGGTTTGGGGCCATGGGGCTGCGCAGGGCACGGCCGCGGCTTGGCTGAGATCGGTCCCCAGGGAGGAGGGCACGCACGAGCCCAGCTGCCCGCGGCGATGGTGTCCTGTGCCCGGAGTGGAGAAGCGGCGCAGCGTGATGTCACCAAGGGCACCGGGCGCTCCTGTTCCTTCACCAGGGTGACAAGAGCACGGGGGTGGTGCAGGACCTGGCTGGGGGTGCGCTCAGGCTGCTCCATGGGGTGCAGCCACCATCTCCCCCCAACTCCCCCAGGTGCCCCTTTAGCAAAGGAGTGGCCAGGGACACAGCAGAGGGGACAGGCTGCTGGCACGGCCCTGAAGGCCCTGACTCCGGGCAGCACTGGAGCAGTAAACCACGAGGTTTTCCTTGTGATGCACATGGATCCAGCCTGGATCTGATTCCCTTTTCCTTATGGCTGTGCAGTCTCATTGCCTGGCTGCAGCATTGCCTAGGGCCACCCCGTTGTCACTACCCCATCCCCTCCATCTCCCCCCATGCTGCTTGCAGACACAAAACCTGGGAGTTGAGGTCTTCTCCAGCCAAAGCTCGAAACCCTCCCAGGGCAGGGATGCCCATGTAGCTGGGGACCTGTTCCAGGGTGGCTGCACCCCACGGCCACAGGATAGCTGAGGCTGGCAGGGACCTGGGGATGTCATTTGTTCCAGCCCCTGCTCCTGTGGGGCCACCCATGGCAGGGTGCCCAGGACCACCTCCAGGTGGCTTTTGAAGATCCCCAAGGATGAGATGCCACCTCCTCTCCTTCCCCCAGGCAGGATGTGGCCCCATGCCCACGCCGCAGCCTGCCCCTGTCCCCTCAGGCGGTCATGGCACACCCTGGTTTGATGATGGTGGCCCTCGGGGATGTTTCTCCAGCTGGTGCCCGCAGATAAGGAGAAGCCTTCGGGAAGCCGAGTGTGGCTGAGGCAGTGACACGGAAGCAGCCGTCACTGCCCTGGACACACGCCAAAGCCAACCGAAAGCTGGGCTGGGAAGGCAGCGAGGATGCAGGGACACACAGGGCCACCACTGCCTGCGCTGGACCGCGCGTGGCCACCTCGCCTTGCGCTGCTCGTGGAGCTCAGCACTGCGGAGAGCAGGGGCAGCGCACGGCCAGCCCTGGGGCATGGGGGCAGGGAAATATGGCTCAGGGGTCCTGGGGGGCAGGAGGAGGGCCCCCCTGGCAGGGGCAGCCCCTGTGCAAGCGAGCGAGTCCCAAGCAGGCCGGGCAGCGAGCGGGGAAGGATTTATTGACCGAGGGCCGGGGTACATCACAGTTTGAGTTCCCTTCCCGCCTCCAGAGAGGACGTCGCGTTTGACTTCCCGGGCAAAGTGCGCGGAGAGGCTTCACAGTTTCATCCTTCGGTAAAGCAGAACTGAGGCAGTGACAAATGGCAAACTACGTCGTATGAAAAAATAATACAAACTCTTCTCTTTAAATATCTTACAGAAAATGAACCTGAATAAAGAGCATGAAAAGCACCGCACGGAGCGGCCCCCTCGTGTTGGCCCTCGAGGGGATCGAGACGTCCCCGTGCCCACGGGCGCACAGAGACCTGGCTCAGCCCAGGGGCCCCCCGGGGACGTGGTGGTGGTCACGGCACAGCGCAGGCAGCAGGGACGGGGAGAGCGCTGTGGGGACGTGGGGAGTGCTGCGTGCCCATCCCCACGCTGCAGGTACCGCTTGCTGTGCCCGCAGGGACGGGGCGGGAGCAGCGTCAGTGGGGACAGCCGGGGCATCGCTATGAGGATGCCCAACGGTGGGGAGGTGGGGGGGGGACAGGGACCGCGCCCCCCACCACTCATTGAGGAACGGGGACGCCCCTACTGTGTTGCAGTGCAAGTTCACGGAAACCCAAGGCACCTCCGCGAGGACGCGGGTGTGGGACAGGGGAGCCCCCGGGCGTGCAAAGCGGGGGGCCGTGTGGTCACCAAGTGAGCAGAGGGGGGGATGTCCCCCCCGCCCCTCGCTCCTGGGGGGCCAGGGCTATGTACGGGGGGCCGTGCAGGCTGTGCTGCCCGGGGAGAGCCAGCTCCCAGGGATGGGGCGCGAGCACAGGGGACACAAGGGTGGCTCCGGGGCCGGCCCCGGGCCAGAGGAGATGCTGGCTGCGGCTCCCATCTCAGCAGCTTAGACGGGGTGCAGGTGGGGGGCTCTGTCGGGGAGCTCAGGGTGGGGGGGCAGCCCCCCCTCTCCCCTCCGGTGCGTCTCCCAAAAGGCTCGGGTGAGCTGCTCCAGCTGCGAGCTCAGCGGCAGGTGGATGTCCAGGTGCATGCGCAGGGTTTCCAGCCACTGCTCCAGCTTGCCAAAGGACGGCCTGAGGAGAGAGGGACATGTGGCACGTGGTGTGCCACCCCCCGTGCCGGCAGCCCCCCCGGCCACACGAGCACCCCGATGTCCCCAAGCTAGGGGTCGCAAGGCACCAGCACTCACCGCTTCTCGGGGTCCAGGTCGCAGCAGCAGACAGCGATGGGGAAGAAGCTGGGGGGGCAGGAGGGGGGGCAGTAGCGGTCCAGGAAGCCCCGGATGTTGAGGCCGAAGTCGGTTGTGCGGGGCAGGTAGTCGGGGTCGGCGCTGACCCGGCCGATGATCTGTGGAGGGAGCGAGGGAGGACAGATGGGCACCAGCGGGGACAGCGTGGTGGCACTGGGGACAACACGGGGGCAGCAGCACTCACCTCGCAGAGGACGATGCCAAAGGAGAAGATGTCCACCTTCTCATCATAGCTCCTCCCTGAAGGGATGGATGGGTCAGGTCACACTGCATGTCCTGTCTGTCCCCAGGTGTCCCCTTCCTGGGGACGAGCCCCAGCTGTCCCCGTGCCCCCCGCACCGCTCACCGTTGATCATCTCAGGAGCCATCCAGTACGGGTTGCCCACCACCGTGTAGCGCTTCTTGCGGTCCGGCTTCTTCAGGTTCTTGAGATGCTCGGGCTGGTTCTTCTCATCCACCATGAGCCGTGCCAGCCCGAAATCTGCCACCACCACGCTCTTGTTCTGGGTGGAGGGAGGGGGATGAGGCGTGGGGCCAGCCCCATGGGGCCACCCAGGGCCGAGCCCCTGGGCCGGGCTGGTGGCACAGGCACGGCGAGCCTTACCTCGCGCACCAGGCAGTTGTGGGAGTTGAGGTCGCGGTGGATGATGTTCATGGAGTGGAGGTAGGCCTGGGGGAAGGACGGGATGAGGGCAGGTGTGGGGAGCACTCTACCCCCCCACGCACCCAGCCCACGGAGCCACCCCTTCAGCGGCACCGTCCCCAGGGGCTGCTCACCATGCCAGCAGCGATGTCCTTGGCGAAGCTGACCCGCTGGCTCCAGGGGTAGTGGCTGTCCTGTGGGAAGAGGGAAACGGGGAGGGGTCCTGCCCTGCCGCGGGGTGGGGGCGTGAAGCTGCCCCCTGACCTGCTCCCCCCAGCACTCACCATGCTCTTGATGAGGCCCCGCAAGGTGCCCCCCTTGATGTACTCGGTGATGAAGTTGAGCCTCTTCTCCTTGTAGAGCACCCCGATGAACTTCAGCACGTTGGGGTGCTCCAGGCAGCGCATCACCTTCACCTGGGGGTGCGGCACCCGTCAGGCACACCACACCCTCCCGGACACCCCAGTGCTCCCCAGGCAGACCCTGCGCTAATTGCCCTGGATTGAATGGGCATGGAGCTGCCTGGCCATCCCCACACCCCCTCCCAGCCCTGTCGCAGCACCACCCCTGTGGGATGCACCACACCAGCATGGGGAAGGACAGCCCCATCCCTTGTCCCCCCCAGCCCAGGGAGCCGCGTGCCACTCACCTCTTTGAGGAAGGTCCTCTGCGTCTCCTCGTCAAAGCGGATCAGCTCCTTCATGACCATCACCTCGCCCGTCTCCCTGTGCGTCACCTGGCAGAGGGCAGGCGCTGAGTCGCTGGCTCCCACCTCCGGGGACACCCCCAGGACACATCGCCCACGTCCTCCCCCCACAGCAGGGCCGGGGGAGATGAGACCACCAAGCTCATGACACCGGTGGCTGCCCACAGCTGGCAGGGGCTCTCTGCTTGGGAAGGGTGCCACCGGTGTCCCCCCCCTCGGTGACACACCTTGATGGCCTGGCCGAAGCAGCCCTTGCCCAGCACCTCGCCGTGGATCAGGTCGGAGGGGCGGAAGATGCGGTGGGCGCGGGAGACGACACGCAGCGACTCGGAGCGGCCGATGTCCTTGCGCTGGGAGGCGGGCGAGCCCACCGAGCTGGAGCCCGGCGACTTGTCTGTGCTGCAGCTCCTCCTGCGGGACAGACAGACGGACGGATGCGGGGTCACCCTGGTGTTAGCATGGCTGGGGATGGATCACGGGATGGGGACGCGCGGCGGCCTTACATGACAGTGCGCTGGCGCATGGCACCGAGCTCCCCGCAGGGCGTGGGGGCCGGGGAGCGCAGGGGGCTGCGCAGGTCAGGGAGGGGGCTGCACGCCAGCGCCGACTCGCGGGCCAGGGGCTCGTGGGGGTCATGCTCGATGGTCAGCTGGAGCAGGCGGCTGGTCTCCTGGATCAGCAGGTCAATCTGGGGGCGCAGAGGACACGGGGGTGGCATGGGGGCACCCCGCGGGATGGCCGTGCTGGGAGGTGCGGGGGCAGCGTACCTCGTCCAGCGGCACGTGGCCGATGGGCGTGCCGTTGATCTCCAGGATGCGGTCACCCACGTGGATGGAGTTCTTCACGTCAGGGCTGATGCAGTCCGGGTCCACCCTGCGGGGCCAGCGTGCGGCAGGGGGTCAGCCCCTGTGGCTGTGTCCCTGCTGGCTGGGGACACACTGAGCGGCCCTGTTGGTCACCCCTTGTAGCACGGTGCCCACAGGTCACCATGAGCACATGGGGACACACTGACATGTTACCCACAGGTCACCCCACGGGGGACACCTGACATGGTATCCCCAGGTCACCTCGAGCACATGGGGACATGCTGATATAGCACCCACAGCCCTGCTGGCAGAAGGGCGAACACCAGCACAGCGCCCCACACCACCCTGCTGGCTGGGGACATGCCGGCACAGCGTCCACAAGCCACCCCAGCTGACAGGGACATGCCACCACCGTCCCCACCCTGCACAGACAGGACCCCACAGTCACATCTATCCTTCACTCTCCCACGCCAACAAGGCCCTGCAGCAGGCAGCTCCCACCGGCTGAAGGGACCCGACCCCCAGGAGCAAGGGGGTGACACGGCGCCGCGGTGACGGGGCTACGCACTCTCGGACACGGACGGTGCGCGAATGCTCGGCGCCACAGCCCTGGGTGCCACAGTGCTGGTCGATGGAGACGGAGAAGCCACGCTTGCCGTCGGAGCAGGCGGGGATGGAGACGAGGGTGACGGTGTGCGGGATGCGGGAGCCCGGCGAGTCGGGCAGGATCTGCTCGATGACCGGCGTCACCACCATCTGGTAATAGCAGTGCCCGCTGCGGGGCCAAGAGGAGAGGGGTGGGCACGGGGGGGACACGCACACGGGGACCCGCCAGCCCTGCCCGCTGTGGTTGCTACCTACCAGTACAGCTTGGAGCGCTCCACCAGCGCGTAAGTGTCCCCGTCCCCGATGAACGTGTGGCAGTTGAGGCAGCTGAAGCACTCGGGGTGGTACTTCTGCTCCCCGGCCACCTGCAGGCAGGCAGGCTCCGTCAGCACGCGGCACCCTCGGGTGCCACCCCCGGCCTCCTCCCCGCGCAATGGGGAACTCCGGCGGCCGCGAGGACCCACGCGGAGAGCGCCGTGGGCGAGGGTCCCCGCAGCCTTACCATGACGAGCCCCTTGGTGATCTGCTCGGCGCAGCCGTGGCACAGCTCCCCGAAGCGCGCCCAGTAGTCCTTCTTGCAGTACAGCCGCCCATCCTTCTCGTAGTACTGGTGGGACAGCGACGCCCCGCACTCGCAGCACCTGCGGTGGGGACCGGGGGGTCGCATGGGGACACCGCGGGGTGACAGCCCCACGGCGAGTCCCTTCCCCTGGCTGCCAGTGCAGGCTGTGTCCGTGTGTCCGTGTGTCCGCCTGTCTGTCTGCCACCCACCCGCTGCCGGTCCCGGTGCCACCGGGGTCCCGCGGGCCCTGCTGACGGTCACGGCCCCGACGTGACTCAGGACGCGGCCGCCCCCGCTATTTATGGGGCGCGGGGGGGGGGAGGGGGGGCAGCCAAAAGGGGGGACCCCAAAATCCGGGGCCGTATGGGAAGGGCCCCGCGGGGCCAGCAGGACGGGGGCTGCGGGGCTGGGGGGGGTGCGGTGCCGGGGGGTTGTTGGGGGGTGGTACGGGGGGGGCGATGCCGCAGTGCCCCCCCCCCCGGGGACAGGAGCAACACCAGCGCGGCGTGACGTCACGGCGCGGAATTTCCCCACCCCATGACGTCACCGCGCGAGGACTCCACGGCGGCCCCGCCCCTTTAACCCCCGCGCTGCCGCCGCCCGCTGCGCCCCGACGGGGCGGCCGATGGGTGACACGGGGGAGGGGGGGGCCACAAACGCCGCCGCCGCCCCGCAGCCCCCTTTTACCCCCGCCGCCGCCGCCAGTCCCGTCCCGTCCCGTCCCGTCCCGTTCCCCCCCGCAGGCCGCGGGGGGAGGCCGCAGGCTGCCGGAAACCCGCCTGCCCCGGGGCGCGGGGGGGGGCCGGATCCAGCTGCAGCCCCCGCAGCGCGGGTTGCGCTGGGGCTGGTGGCCGCCCGCCTGTCCCTCTGTCCCTCTGTCCGTGTGTCCGCCACAGCCTCGGGGTGCGGGGTGCGAGCACCAGGGGTGGGGGGGGGGATCAGGAGCCCCCCGGGGCTGCAGAGGAGCGCGGGTCCCATCCCGCCCCCCCCGTCCCACCCCCCCTTACTTGGCTCCGGCGCTCAGCGCCCGGCTCTTCCTCAGCACCGCCGCCAGCATCCTCGGCACGGGTCGGCACCGGGCGGCACGGCCCAGCCCGGCACGGCCACACCGAGCCCCCCCCCGGCCCGGGCTGCCCCCCCCACGGCCCGGCCTCCTCCCGTCGCCTCCCGCTGCTCGAGGCTCGGGGAGGGCGCGACAAAGAGGAAGCGGGGAGGGCCGGTGGCGGTGACATCAGCCCGCGGCCCCTCCGCACCCCCCGGGAGGGAAGGGGGGGGCAGGAAGCCGGGCCGGGACCCCGCGGGACGCCGCAGGGGGGGCAGAGCCCCGGCCGCCCGCTGTCAGCTCGGTGCCGCCCCCGCGGGTCCCACCTGAAGCAGTCGGCGTGCCAGTCGGCGTTCAGCGCCTGCAGGTACTGCCCGTCGTAGATGCCCTGCCCGCAGCTTGCACACACCGGCAGGTCGGTCCCTGGGGGACAGGGCTGTCACCCGGCCGCCGGCCCCAGCCCGGGCACGGCCACGCCACGGGCTCGCAGCTCCGGCCGCCTGCGCCACCCCCCTGTGCCCGCAGGGACCGAAGCCACCCCCGGTTCCCAATCGATGGATCCATCGATCCCCGGGCTTCGTAACGGGGACAAGGTCACTGTGCTCGTGTCCCCAGCATGGGGGGATGTGGGGACAGGGCTGAGCACGGGGCAGGGTTTGACCTCTGCCACCAGGACGTGGGCAGAGTCCCCGTCCCCTCGGCAGAGGGCCGGCTGGGACACTGCCCCCTGGTCTCCCCCAGAGGCAGTGCCAAGGGGACCAGTGCACGTCCCCGGGGTGCTGGGTGGCTCCAGGGGCTGGTGGTGCAGGGGACACATGGGGACATCGGGACACAGGCCCCATGGGGCTGGCAGGGCATCAGGGACATGGAGGGGCACAGGGCAACAGGGAAGGGGGACAGAGGGGAGCAGGAGTCGGGGAGGGAGTGTGGGGCAGGCGGGGGATGCCGGTGGGGCAGGAGGGGTGACCCTGGGGTGGGAGGGTGCAGGGGGGGTGTGGGGGTCCTCACAAGGGACACTGGGTGGGATGGGGACGCAGGGGGTGCGGGGGTGCCTGGTGCAAGGGGATGGGGGAGGCTTTGGGCAGCAGAGGGGTGCAGGGAGGAAGGGGTGGGGTGATGTGGGTGTGGGGGATGTCGGGGTGCCCAGTGGTCAGGGGGATGTGGGGAGACTGGGGGGCCCAGCAGGTCGCAGCTGCAGGACAGATGTTTGGGGTGCACAGAGCGGGGACATTGGGGATGCCTGAGTGCTTGTGGTGGGCAGGCAGGGGGGCACGGGTGGGGAGGGATCTGGGGGCACACGCTGGGGTGCAGGATGGTGCCAGGGGGATGAAGGGGTGAATGAGGCGTGCAGGGGGGGAAAGGGGGCAAAGGTGTGCTGGGTGGGTGCAGGAGGGGATGAAGGGGGGGGGCAAGGGGAGTCTACAAAAGAACGAAGGGCTGCAGGATGCGAGGAACAGAAGATGCTTGCACGGATACAGAGGGATGCAGGATGGGTGCTGGAGGATGTAATGGGGAAGACGGGGTGCTGGATGGGTGCAGAGAGGGAGGTGGGGGGGGTGAAGGGGGTGTGGAAGGAGCTGAAGGGGTGCAGGATAGAAGGGGTGCAGTGGATCCAAGTTACATGCAGGGATACAGGCGTGCAGGATGGGTGCTGGGGGATGCAGGCGCACGCAGGGATGCAGAGGGGCGCAGGAGCAGCATGGGGATGCAGGACAGGGAGAGGGCTGCCTGCAGAGGCACCAGGGGCGCAGGATGGGTGCAGGAGGATGCAGAGGGTGTACAGAGGGTGCTGGGGCACGGGGCAGCCAGGGTGCAGGAGCATCACAGGATGCACGCAAGGATGCAAAGGGCGATGAGGAAGATGACGGCACTGGAAGGGATGCAGGGGAAGGGTGCAAAATGGAACAGGGCACAGGGACAGGGGAGGATGGGGGCCTGCAGGGTGGCATGGGGCGCACTGGGGGGTGCGGGGCTCAGGGCAGGAAGGTGCAGGACGGGGAGGGCTGCAGGGGCACCGGGAGAGTGGGTCTGATGGGGGCGCGAGGAGTCCAAGGGGTCCAGAGTGGATGTGAGGCGCAGCCGGGATGTCGGGGTGCAGGGAAGGATGCAGGCTGGGTGGGGGATGAGGGGTGAGCTGGGGGTGCAGGGGGGAGTCAGGCTGGAGGGGGCTGATGGGGGTGCAGGCTGGGTAGGGGTGCAGTAGGGGATGCGGGGGTACAGGGGGAGATATGGGGGTGCAGGGGGTGCCTTGGGGGATGTGGAGGTGCAGGGGGAGATATGGGGGTGCAGTAGGGAGATGTGGGGGTGCAGGGGGAGATATGGGGGCGCATTAGGGGGATGTGGGGGTGCAGGGGAGCACAGACTAGATACGGGGTGCATGCAGGATGTAGGGATGCCGGAGGGACACAGGCTGGATTGTGGATTGGGGGTGTGGGGGGGATGCAGGGGGAGATGTGGGGGTGCAGCCTGCATGGGGGCGCAGGGGAAGAGATCCGGGCGCAGGGAGAACGTCTGGGGGCAGCTGGGGCTGCAGACGTAGGGCTGCGGGCTGCGATGGGGAATGAAGGGGACCACGCAGGGGTGCAGGAGGGGTGCGGGCTGCACGGGGCACGCGGGGGAAGATTTCGGGGGGGGAGGGGGCGCGGGGAGGGCCGCGGGGGTGACCGGGGAGACGCGGGGGGGGGGCGGCAGGAGGATGGGGAGGGGGCGATGCGGGAGCGCGGGGGGCCGCGGGCCGGATGGGGGCCGCGGGGAGGCCGTGGGGGGGCAGCGCGGGGCCGGGGGGGCGGCGGGGGCCGGCGGAAGCGCTGAGTCAGGCGGGGCCGGGGTCACGCACCTTCCTCCTCCCCCATGGGCTCGTCCCTCCAGGTGCAGCACAGCAGCATCAACCTCATGCGGCCCCGCCGCACGGCGCCGCGACAGGCCCGGCCCGGCCCCGCCGCACCGCGCCCCGGCCCCGCGGCCCCGGCCCCGCGGCCCCGGTCCCGGTCCCGGCCCCGCCGCTGCGGCTCCGGCTGCGGCTGCGGCTCCGGCGGCACCGGCGGCAGGGGACGGGCCGGGGGCGCAGGGCGCCGGCGCGGGGGCGGGGAGGGGCGGGGCCTGGGGCGGGGCCGGGGGCGGGGCTTGGGGGGGTGGCGGGGGTCGCCGTGGGCCCGGGGGGGCGTCCGCGGGTGTCCGCGGCAGGCAGGGGGTGACCCGCGGTGCCCGGGATGCCCCCGTGGAGCTGGGCACGGGCGTCCCCTGGTGCCTGGGGGTCACCGAGGGGCCCGGGGGGGTGTGACGGGGCCGGCACGGGGTGTCCCCCGGTGTCACAGTCACCTCGGGGAAGGGCAGGGCTGTCCCCGCAGGTGTCCCCCTGGGGCTGGTCTGTCACCGTGGGTCGAGGCACGCATTTCCCCTGCGCCCCCGGGCTGTTCCCACGTGCCACCCCCTGGGGTCCCCAGGCTATCGGCACGGAGCAGGGCAGGGCTGTCCCCCCGTGTCCCGAGGCTGTCGCCCCGTCTCAGGGCATGGACACCCCCCTGGGGGCCCGGGATGTCCCCGCACATGTCCCCGGTGTCACCACGGAGGGTGTCAGGGGGACGCAGAAGCAGGACGGAGGCAGAATCCTTTAAAAACTTGTCCTTTATTAGTCTGTTGGCAGCGATTCCCCCTGCGTAGGGCGTCCCACCCAGTTATATCAAAGTGAGTAACATGAAGGGAGCCGGGGGGGTCGCAGGGCGGCGGGGACAAGCCCCCCCACGTTGTCCCCTGCCGTCGGGACCCCCTCCCTCCCTCCCTCCTTCCCCCCCCGGTGCCCCTCGTTCCCCCCCCCAGCCTGCCCCCCCCCCGGGTCAGCTCTCGCCACCCACCCCGGGGGGCAGCACCGGGGCAGGGGGTGTCAGGGGGGTCCCAGGCCCCCCCGCAGGGAGCGATAGCACCAAGGGGGACAGCTGCTCCCCGCAGTTTATTCCGCGCTCCCTGGGGGGGTCGGGGGGAGAATTCCCGGGGTGGGGGCAGGCCCCGGCGCTGCTGCCGCACCGTGGGGTCCCTCCCGGGAGTGTGGGGCCGGGGGGCCAGGGGGGTCTCAGCTGGGCTGGGGATTTACATTCTGGACCATGCAGTAGCACCAAAGTTCATGAGGTTATCGGTGGGGCGGGCGGTTACTTCCGCTTCCTCCCGCAGTATTTCCCTTGTGCGCAGCCGACTCCACCTGGGTTGGGGGGGGGGACACCGGGTCAGCCCCCCCGGGCCCCGGCAGGGGGCTTGGAAGCCGGGCAGGGGTGGCGGGGGACCCGGCGGCGCTCACCTCTAAAGCCCAGGGCCCCGAGGGCTCCTCCGAAGGTCTTGGGGGGCTTCCCTGCGGGGACAAGACGGAGAGGGTGAGCGGGGTGGGGGGCTCCACGGGTGCCCCCTGGGGAGGTGACCCCCCGCCCGCTGTCCCCAACCCGCCCGGCTGGGGCGCACTCACCGCCAAATCCCAGCTGGCCGCCGACCCCACCTGAAAGCACAGCAAAGCCTCAGTGATGCTCGGCCCCGTGCCCCCCAGCCCAGCCCAGCCCCACTCCCCGTGGCCGTATCCTCGTGCCCTGCGGCTGCGTGTGTCCCCACGGGCAGGGCACGCAGGGGAAGGTACCTGGAAATATCGGTGACACGCCAAAGCCGGGAACTCCGGGCCCTGGGGAAAAAGTGACAGCCGGTGACAGCGCTGCCACCCCAGCCCTGCGTGGCCGCAGTGTCCCCAAGCCTGCAGCAAGCTGGGCGTGAGCTGCCCCAAGAGCCCCCGAGCCCAGCAGCACCCCTGGGTGCCCACCCCGCTTCAGTGCACCCCGCGAGGCTGTGGCGTGCCCGGCGGGGTGGGGACAGCGAGTGGGGCAGTGCGGTCGGTGACAGGGTCCCACCCTGGCCCCCGGCCCCGGCACTCACCTGGCAGCCCCCCAGCACCAAAACCTGTGGGAAGGGAGAGCCCTGGTGAGGGTGGCGGCCGTGGGGACAGGGATGTCACCCCGCTGGCCAGGGCTGTCCCCGCTCCTTACCTGGCTTGGGTGGTTTTCCAGCAGCTCCTGGATACAAGAGCCCTGCAGCAGCAAAGGTGGGTGTCAGTGCAGCCCCCCACCAGCCCAGAGGGTCCCCGGGTGTCTCCACGTATTGGGGACACTGCTGTACCATCTCCTGTCCCCACAGCCTGGGACACGCTGGGGCTGGGGCCCTTGGTAGCTGCTCAGTGGGGGCCGTCCCCTCCCATTGTACCCCTGGCAGGCAGCAGGCACAGACGGGGCACGGTGACAGCGGGGAGGGGACACGCTGTGGGACCGCAGAGTGGCCCCGGCTCCCTCAGGGTGGGACAGCACCCAGCTGGGCACTGCTCCCCCAAATCCCAGCCCATGGGGTCACGGCCAGGAGGGGACAGAAGTGGCCCTGAATCTCCTGCATTCCCCTGATGCCCCTTCCTTCTCAGCACCCTGCACAGACCCCTCTGTGGGACCCTCAGTGCCGAGCCCACCAGCACCACTCACCAGCACCAAGGCCACCAGCACCAAGGCCACCAACTCCGAGGCCACCAACTCCGAGGCCACCTGTGGTGAGGAGCCTGGGTGAGCACTCCCAGGGGACCGTGGGGACACAGCGTGGGGCTGTGGGGTCTGTGCCCAGGGATTTGGCCTGGGGTGGGAGGTGGGGACCAGGGACACTGGGCACGGCAGCACTGGCTTTGCCATCATTCCTGGCTCACATGGTGGGGGGATTTGCAGGGAGCATCGCAGCTCCAGCACCAGCCCGGGGTCCAACTTGCTGCTCACCCAGCCCCACACAAGCCCAGACCTTCCTGATGCAGCCCCATGCCCTGGGGGAACACCCCCTGCCCGCACAGCACCTACCTGGGATGCCACCAACCCCTGGGACTCCAGCTCCGGGAACGCCTGTCGGAGAGAGGCAGTGAGACCACGTCCCCACAGCCTGCACAGGGAGCTCGGGGGAGGCAGTGAACACCCAGGGGTGGCCCTGGCACCCTTCCCACCTCCCCCAGCACAGAAAGACCTGGAGGCCTTCTGCTTGGTGCCTTGCTGCAGGCAGTGCAGAGCGGGAGGAAAATGTCCCTGGGGTGACTGGGGTGGGAAGAAGCCACCGTACCGGGTGGCACTCTGCACCCAGGGGTGACAGCGTGCCACCACCCCATGCCCAGGGCTATGCAGGGCATGTGGGGACATGAAGAGGGGCCAGCACCCCGATATCAACACGGGGTGCCCAAGGGGGAGCAGGCTGGGGACGGGTGGCAGCGATACGTACCGAACTTGGGAGGCTTAGCACCTGGCTGCACCCCTACTTGGGGGATGCCTGCAAAGCAAAAAAGGGCACCACGTTTAGGACGGGCACCCCCGTGCCCCCCATCCCAGCCACCCCCCACATCTGGGTGCCGTGCTGCCCTCACCTGCCCCGGGGAGAACGCCGGCACCGGGTACCCCCACGCCCGGCACCAACCCAGGGACGCCGCCAACGCCGGGTGTCACTCCTGGCACACCGGGACCACCGGGCACCGCGCCGGGTACCCCTCCGACACCGGCACCTGCAGGAGAGGGGGTGAGGACACAGCCCAGGGCTGCATGGGGCTGGGCAATGCCGTGCCGGCATACGCTAGCCCTGCGTGGAGATGTACTCACCGTACTTGGCTGCCTTGGCTGCTGCTTTTGCTGCTGCCGCCGGACCTCCGACTCCTGGGACAGCGAGACAAGGGTCAGCATCCCTGGGGGGAGCCTCCCCAGCAGTGCTGGGCAAAGCCCATCTCTGCCACCTTGGCATCCACCAACAGATGGCCCCGAGCTGACGGAGACCACCGAGGGAGTCCGAGGTGTCCGTCCTGCCCCAGCCCTGTCCCAGTTCCAGCCCAGCTGCCACCACCACCTGCCTTACCTGGGACACCTCCAACGCCGGGGGCCAGGCCACCCACACCAGGAACCAAGCCACCCACACCAGGAGCCAGGCCACCTATGCCAGGAGCCAGGCCACCCACGCCAGGAGCCAGGCCACCTGCCCCTGCAAGAAGAAGGAGAAGGACTGGGGCTCCAGCTCAGGAAGAGAGACGGGGGCTGCGAGAGGGCTGGGATGGACAGAGGTGCAGGTGGGAGGGCGGTGGGAGAGGTGGTGGGAAGGATGGTGGATGGATGGAGGAGTGGGTAGTGGATGGGTGGGTGGGTGGGTGGGTGGATGGATGGATGGATGGATGGATGGATGGATGGATGGATGGATGGATGGAGTGGGTAGTGGATGGATGGATGTGTGGTGAGGTGAATGGAGGGAATGAGATGTGCATGGGTGGGTGGATGGAGGTGAGGTGTGGGTGGATGGATGAGGGGATGAGGGGACGGTGGTGTGGATGTGTGAGTAGAATGTAGGATGGATGGATGAATGTATGAGAAGGCACATGGATGATGGACCTAGGAGCCTCCATGCAGACCAGCTCTCTGAAGAGCATCCCCTGACGCAGCCAGGACCTCATCCCATGCGCAGAGTTCTCACCCCTCACCCCGACTCATGGGGACCCCATGCAGTGCCTCAGCCCCAGCTGGGGAAGCAGCCTGGAGCGGGGAGGTGGCAGGAGGCAGGGCGTGCGGGGTAACCCCGGAGTGAGCCCGTCTTACCATACTTGGCTGCTTTGGCAGCCGCTTTGGCAGCAGCGGCAGCAGCAGGGCCAGCTCCTGGGGGAGAGGGGAAGAGTGAGGGGCAGTGACGGCCTGCAGTGGCCACGCCAGTGCCTACTGGCCAGCAGCACTGCAGGCATCCCTGAGCATCCCTTAGAGAGCATCTCACCGGGTACCAGACCAGGCACACCGACTCCAGGAACACCAACGCCGGGAACACCAACTCCAGGAACGCCAACGCCGGGAACGCCGACTCCAGGAATGCCTACTCCAGGTACTCCAACTCCGGGAACACCGGCTCCAGGCACACCAGCTCCTGTTACACCAACTCTCGTTACACCAACCCTCAGCACACCAGCCCCGGGCAGGTGCCCTGCTCCTGCAGAGAGGACCAGGGATGCGTCCGAGCCCCACGCCCCAGCCATTTGTAACACCTCTCCCTCCTTCCATCCCAGCACAAAGGACGAAGGTCTCTCACCAAATGCGGCCGCTTTCGCTGCAGCCTTCGCTGCGGCAGCAGCTGCTGGGCCACCCACTGTGGGGACAGAAGGAAGGGTGTCAGGGGGAGCAGAGAGGCCAGCACCACGCTGTCCCCTTGTGTCCCCAGCCCCTTCGCTCACCTCCGACACCAGGCACCACGCCAGGGACACCAGCCACGCCAGGGACACCAGGCACGCCGGGGACACCAGCAACGCCAGGCACACCGGGCACGCCGCCGATGCCAGGAACACCAACACCAGGAACACCAACGCCGGCTCCTGCAGGCAGCAAGAGGAGAGAATTTGGAGTGGCTGAGCCATGGGACAAGGAGGGAGGTCTGCCCTTGCCATCATGCCATGGGGGGAAGCACCCCGTGCCTCATCCCTGCAGGCGGCTGGGACACGCGCCTGGTGCTGGGTCACCCAAGAAGCTAGGAATTCACCAGCACAGGGAACGATGCCACGGGGGGCTCCAGATGATCCTCGGCATGAGGAGATGGAGCCTTTCGGCCCAAAAGGGCACAGAGAAGTGGCTGGTGGCCCCCAGTAGCCACCTGGAAGTGCTGGGATTCAGGGAGAAGCTCAGCAATGAAAAGCTCACTGGTGTGTGAGAGCAGGGGCCAAGAAGATTGCCAATTTTCTCCCTAAATCCTATCCACATATTGCTTTTTTTTTTTTTTTTTTTTTTTTTCATCCTTCATGATGCAGAAAACAAATGAAAGAAATGGCCAGCAATGGTCTAGCCCTCCACTGTGCCTGCTCTCTGAGCCCAGCCTCCCAGCTTCACTGCTGTGCAAGGTGCTGGGGTGTCAGCCCCTGCTGGGACCCGCAGTCCTGCTAGACCAAATCAGGTGTGCTTGCCGGATCCCACTGTTTTTTTGGAACGAAACCAAAAATTTCAGACGAGAACCAAACAAAGTCAGTTTGTTCTCATCCATTCACCCCCATGAAACACCAGTAGCATCACGGCCTGCAGAAACCTGGGGAGGGACAGAGGCAGGGGACAAAGGCGAGCCCAGGCAGAGCAGCTGGGAAGCCAGGCTGGGCACATCCAGCGCCTGGATGCTTCCCCATAAAGATCCACCAGGAGTGATCTCCAGGGCAAAGCCACCTGCCTGGTGGCACCCCAAGTCCCACAGAGGCATCCCCAGGATAATGGAGTGGATGGGGGTCTCCTTGCCCCCTACGGTACTTACCATACTTAGCTGCCTTTGCTGCTGCTGCTGCTGCTGGCGTTCCAACTCCTGAGGACAGGAGAGAGAGGGACCCTGAGCCACCTTCCCCCGTGCCACCCGCCGTGGGGACAACACTCACAGAAACAGTCACCTGCCACCCCGGGGACACCTCCGACACCGGGCACCAAGCTGGGGACACCACCAGGCACACCACCAACACCGGGCACGAGGCCTGGCACACCGCCGACACCAGGCAGCACCCCTGCACCTGGAGGGAAGCAGAGCAGTCAGAGCACCCCAAAATGCCCCATGCTGCCGGCCCCAGAGCATGTGGCTATGGACCCCTCAAGCAAAGCCAGAAGCTGGAGCATCAGCGGGCTCAGCACCTCCCAGAATGTCTGCTAAGGGACCAGTGCCCACATGTGCATCCTCCAGGGCTGGGGTGCCCAAGCTGGGGCTCCCACTTGCCCAGCAGGCACGGGCATGGGGTGGGCTTCCAGGAACAGCAAATCCCCCTGGCAGCAGATGTTCTCTGGCTGCTGTGCTGCTCTCCACCGAGCCCTGGGATGCTTCCACTCCTGGGTGTGCGATGGCCCCGCCACTCGCACGCACCCGGGCAGGGGATTCCCAGCTCCCAGCCTGGGAGCCCACATGGCCGCTCGGGAGCTGGTGGCAGCTGGCGGGACCCCGAGGTCCCCCAAGGACGGGCTCGTAAATCCCAGCTGCTCCCGGGGCTGACGCATTTCCTCTGGATGCTCCAATGAGCGCGTGCTTGCTCCTGCGAAACCGGCTCCCTCTGCCAACAAGGGGAGCAGCGAGCATGCGATCTGCAGAGCCCAGCTTGTCCCTCTGCTCATGAGCCATGCCTCGCTGCAGACGCCCTCCCAGCGGGACTGCAGGAACTGTCACAGCCTGGACCTGCCACGTCCCCACGTCCTCCAGCGCAGGCAGCGGAGGCTTTGCAATGCCAAGCTGCTGCAAGAAGGGGGAAAGCCCCCCTGCAGCCTTATGGGGGTGTTGCAGCCCGCAATGGCTCAGCAGAAGGGATCAACTCGCCCCAAGCATGGGCACGCAGATGCTGGAGCCATGCGGGAGCCTGGGCTGGGCGAGCATCCCAGAGGGCAGCACCCTGTGAAGCCACGCCAGCACTGCTCAGCCCTGCCGAGAGCAGGGACTCACCGTAGGCTCCTGCCTTTGCTGCTGCCTTCGCTGCTGCCGCTGCAGCTGCCGGCCCTCCGACTGCCGGGGTAGCAGAATAGAGTCAGGGGTGTGGGACGGGGGGGGGACATCGGCATCCGCACCCCGGGGCTGAGCCCAGCCTCACCTCCAGCTCCTGGGACAACGCCGACGCCCGGCACCACGCCGCCAACCCCTGGGATGCCGCCGACCCCTGGGATGCCACCAGCCCCGGGCAGGACACCGGCTCCTGAGGGGGGAAAAGAGGATGTCAGCGTGGGAAGGGGACACCACCGGCCTCCCTCAGCCTGGGAGGGGGACAGCAGCCACCCGGGCGGGGACACAGGCGCTGTCTGTGCCCACGGAGCACAACAGTGTACTAGGTGTACAGGGTACTCACCGTACTTAGCTGCCGCTTTTGCTGCTGCTGCCTGTGCTCCAACTCCTGGGGAAGGACATGAGGAGATGCTGAGGGCCTGTGGCCATCCCAGCACAGCCTCCCCAGTCCTGGGGACTGGTGCCTCCCACCAGCAGCTGCCCCCTCTCCTTAGCAAGGTGACACAGCCCACCCCAGGCTGTTCCTAGCCCCTCTCTGGCCACCCTGGGGCCACCAGACAATGCTGCGTATCCCGTCCAGTGACCGCTGAAGCTAAGGGGGTGCTTGCTCTCCCTGCCATACTCTGCGGGTCCCTGCCACCCCACAGGACTGCTGGGGAAGGGGCCGTACCTGTCCCAGTGGGGTACCCAGCCTTTCCAGCACCAAGTCCTGCTCCTATCCCACCAGGTCCGAGACCTGCAAACACAAAGAGAAAACACAGCAAGGTCAGGATCTGGCCCTCAAGAGGGGGGGCGAGGCAGACAGCAGCTCCAGCCCCACATCTGGGGACATGCTGGGGACATCCAAGCCAGCCCCAGGCTGGAGATGCCACCTCAAACCTCCCTGAGCAGAGCTGGCTGCAGCACACGATATATCCTAGCCAGCATGAGCCAAGAGCTGCTGGCCCCATGGCACGGGATGCCCAGCGTGGGGGGTGCCCGTGGGCACCACCCCATCCCTGTCCTTCTGCCCTGCCCGCGTCCCCACCCAGCGTGGGTCGCTTTGCCCCGGATCAGGGTGCTCCTCACACAGCCCAGACTCTGTGAGCAGCTACGACCGTGGAGCAAGGGCTATGAGCACTCACCATAGGGCAGCTTACCAGTGCTGTAGGGCAATCCATAGCCACCTGGAGAGGAGAGAAGGCGGCTGGTTAGCACCTGGCTGCTGGTGGCTGTGCCCCCTCTGCCCCGCAGTGTAGCCCCTCTTTGCCAGCTGGCTGTGCAACGCGAGCCCTCAGCACCGGGGCTCCTTACAAGTCAGGAAAATCTTTTTTGGGGTGCGCCCCCACCTCGTGACGGGACCTCCCGGAGGTGCCCCTCTCCACAGCAGCTCCAGAAGTGAGCCCCATGCTGAGGGCTGCAGCACGCAGAGCTGGTTTCCAACATGAGCGTGTGTTTGCCAGAGCCTCCCGTGACCCTGTTTCGGCAGGGGGCCCCCCAGGAGCCCCGCGGCGAGAGCTGTACCCAGCTGGCTGCGCCAAGGCCGGCTCCAAACGCGAGGCTTTAATTGGAATCAGGGCTTGGGAGCCTCCGCTGAAACGTGACCTCATTAGGAGGTCGGCAAGAAGGGACGGCGGGGGATTACGAGAAGGAACATCGCGGCCGGGGAGATGGCTCCTTGTGAAAGAGCGGCGTCCCATGCGTGGGACAGCGTGGGGATCCCCGCCTCTCTGCATGGTGGTGGCCACAGCCTGAGGAGCAGGGACAAGCTGCTGTGTCCCTTCTGGTGGCAGCTGGGGCCGCACACGGCAGGGGTGCCCCGCGGACACCCAGCTCCCCAGCCACGGGCAGGGCCGGCGCCTGTGGCCAGGATGCTCGTGAGAAGGCATCCCTCCAGGCATCCCCTCCCACAGACACATGTGCGCACCACATTTCCCCCCACACCCCTGGCAGCCCTTTCCACCGGGTGCCACACAAGGCTGGATGGGCTCCGCATCTGGCAGCTGTGTCCGGGGTCCCCAGGGGCACCCAGTGCCACCAGCGCCTCGCTTGCCCCAGAGCCGCCTGGCACTGACTGGGTGACACCCATGGAGGTGGCACCAAAGGTCCAAGCCCTTGGAGCTCCAGGGGTTTTGCTGGTCCAACCCCAGCTCCGCAGAGCCACTGCCACCCACCCGGATGGTGCTCACCCCCTTGGCACCAGCACGAGGACAGCCACCAGCATCACCAATGCCGATGGACGCAGCGGCTGGCATGGGAACCGATTTTCCCAGCCCTGAGACCACCTTGGTGTGGCTGGGCACTGGGGCACCATTCCCTTCTCTATGACACCAGGTGGGACCCTGATTTCAGCCACAGCATCAGCCTGCACCCCCAGAAAGTGGGGTGGCCTTGGGGACCCCTCCTGAGTCAGAGCAGGCCAGAGCGGGAGCTGCCTGGGGCATTTTCAGCAATCCCTCCAGAAAGGAGACTTTCCTCTGAACACGTCATTTTCAGTGCTCGCCCCTCATCCCCTCTTGCCCTGTGCTCGCCAGCTCCGGCATGCAGTGCAGGGGACACGGGGGACACAGGGACGTGTCACACATCTTCCAGCAGCTCCCAAGCCCACCTGCAGCATTGCCCTGCTCAAACCAAGAGCTGTGACAGCCGGCCCAGTGTGTCCCCAAGCTGCTGGGGAGTAACAAGGTGGGATCCTGGGGGGGACAGCACCTGAAACCGGGCTGGGGGACAGCACCGCTATCCTACTGCACCCTACAAGGGGTGGCACCACCACCGCCACTGCCGGCCTTGCAGCCACAGGGACAGGGGTCCCCAGAGAGGGAGAGGGGTGACGCAGCCACTCGCTGCTGGTGGGGCTCCCTCCTCCGATTTAGGCACGGCGGCTCCCCAGAAAGTGGGTCAGCCCCGTCTGGGCTGCAGGCCACTGGCAGGGCCGCCGGGACGTGGCCAGGTGCCCGCACCAGGCACCCCATGAAAGGCAGTCTGGGGCCGGGCGGCCAGACGGCATCCGATCTCCGCGGGGCTGGGTCGCCCTAACGAGCGTAACGAGCCTCTGCGGGAGGAAGCGGGCGCTGGCCAAGTATTTCTGCTGCCGCTCGCGGCCGTGGGCCCTGGCGGGGGAAGCCGGCAGAGCTGCTGGGTCTGGCGCCCGTGGTGGGGAGGGATGCGTGCCCCAGAGTGGGCTCCACCCCAGGATAAAGCCCATAAAGCCCGTGGACCTACTCTCACTCTGGCACCCCAGGGATGTGGATCCCTGGCCAGATCTGGCTCCCCTCTTCCTGCCCTGGATGTCACTGGGGTGGGCCTGTCAGCTGCTGGCGTCCCCGGACAGGCTGTGTCACCTCATCCCTGCCGCCTGGCACTGCCATCCTGCTGCTGTCCCAGCTGGGTACAGCTGGCTGGGGACAGGCAGGTCTGGCACCCAGCGCGGGGACAGGTGACAGATGCCACTGGAGCAGCACAGGCTGGGAAAGGGGTGCTGAGCACCCCTGGGCTGGGGCTGAGCATCGTCTCTGCAGGCAGTGAGGAGGGAGACCTGCCTTGTGCTCCGTCCCCACTGCCAGCCTGCTGGTGGTGGCCTTGGTTAGCGGTCCCCAAGAGGGGACGTTCAGCCTGGGTGAGCGTCTGGTGATGCCCAGCACATCCCCTGGCCCCCAGGAGCCACAGGAAGCAGAGGATTCCTGGAAAGATGTGCCTGGTGCCAGGAGGGGGCTGTGGAGCCAGCCTGGGATGGCCTTGCCCAGCGCACATCCCCAGAGCACGCCTGCTTGTCCCCGGCACACCTGGCAGCCAGCGGAAGGCACAGCATCACCCTGGGGCCGGGAGCAGGAGCAGCGGCAGCCCTGGGCAGGATCTGCCCTGGGGGCTGTGGGCAGCAGCTGGAATCGCCTGCCCAGCAGTGCCCGGCTCCGTCCTGCTGTCCCCTACCAGCGCCAGCACTGCCGGGTCCGGGGGACCCAGGGCCACCGGGGCTCAGCCCGGGGCAGTGAGGACATGGGGTCCCCCTGGCACTGCTCGGGGCCCTCACCCGCACCCCTGCTGGCTGTGGCCGCTTACCTGGGAGCTTGGGAGCTTTGATGGGATACCCCAGAGGGACTCCGGGCTGCTGGCCTCCAAAGCCTCCCAGTCCTGCAAAGCCAACAGCAGACGCTCACCTGGAGCCCTTGCCCAGGCTGCCACCAGACCTTGCGAGAGGGGGGTGCCCGCGGCACCCCGGGTCCCCGGCCACGGCTTGGGAAGCCCCTGAGGCACCTTTTGGTGTGAGGAGGCCACAGCAGTGATGGAGAAGCTTGGAAAGGAAGAGAAGGACAGGCGGGAAAGAGGGGACACTCACCAGGGATTCCTGCGAAGGCTCCTGCTCCTGGAGAGAAACACAAATGTCCCCGTGAGTCATGGGGCCGGTCCCCAGGGCTCCACAACAGCCCGTGACATCCTGCCTGGTCAGCCTGGGGGGTGGCCCGCGGACAGCCCTGGACCCTGCCGTGCGCGGAGGAGCAGGGACGTACCTGGACCTTTCGCCTTGACGCCGGTGCCGGTGGGAACGCCAGGCAGCACCCCTACGCCAGGGAAGCGGACACCTGGGATGGAGCAGAGGGGACGGGTGAGCGTGGTGGGGCCTCTTGGTGTTACTGGCACCCCAGACCCACGATCTCTGGCTGGGTGCAAGGGAAAAACCCTCCAGACCTTGCTCCTGCCATGACTCAACCGCCCCCACCACCCAAATCCTTGCCAGCCTGCCTGGCTCAGCACCCTGCACCCAGCACTGGCACAGCCAGAGAGGACGTGCTCCCCGCAGCCAGACCCAGCCGGGGGGCACCCGAGCCCCCCCCAGGCTGGAGGTGGGGTCCTGCCCTCCCCAGCCCTCACCCTCCAGAGGCAACCAGGGAAAAAAACGGAAAAACTGAGCTGCTTCGTTTTTGCTTGTTTGTATTTTTCTCTCCAGCCCCCCCCCCCCCCTTTTACAAATGTCTTTCATTATAACTCACACATTTTCAGACATGGAAAGACATTCCTGACCAGCAACAACACACTTCCCATTCTGACAATGTCGAAACATCTTGTTTTCACAAGTTTTCCTCCCCAGATTGCTTTGCAGTGAGGAATTCCTGCCCCCGCCACCCGTCTCCTCCCTCCACAGCCCTTGGCCAGGCGAGCTGCCCCCGCGTGGCCCACGCCAGCTCCGCTCTGTGTCCCATGCTGGTGCCCCTTGCTGCCACAGGCCCCTGCCTCTGGCACCGTAAAGATGTCACTTTAGGAAAAGTGACAGCCGGGCAGGCTGATAGTGGTGTCCCAGTGGGACTGAGCACACCAGGACAGGGACATGGGGCCAGGGCACAGCTGGCCATGAGAGCACCGATGCCAGCTAGGAGGGTCGGGCACTGGGGTGTTGCCTTGGGATGGGGACCCCCTTGGAGATTGGGGTGCTGCTGGTAGGTGGGGATCCCCTCAGAGGCTGGGGTGTTGCGATGGGATGGGGACACCCTCAAAGGTTTGGGCAATGTTATTAGATGTGGACCCCCTTGGAAGCTGGGGTGCTGCTGTGGGATAGGAAAACCCCAAGAGGTTGGGGTGCCACGTTTGGGTGGGCTTTGCCTTGCAGGCTGGGGTGCCACCGTGGGATGGGAACCCCCTCAAGGGATGGGTGCTGCTGTTGCATGGGGCTTCCCTTGAAAGCTGGAGTGTTGCCACAGGATGTGGACCCCATCGGATGTAGGGATGATACAAAGGGATGGGGCCACCCTTGCAGGCTGGGTTACTGTCATTTGATGGGGACCCACTCAGATGATGTTCCCATGGGTGTTCCCATGGGATAAGGACCCCCTCAGAGGTCAGGGTGCTGCTGCAGGATGGGGACCCCAGCTCACCTGCACCAGGGAGCACGCCACCACCTGGGAAGGCTCCAGGGATGCCAGCACCTGCAGGATGAGAAAGGCAGCGGTGAGCCCCCAGCCAGAGCCGTTCCCCAACCACCACCAGCCCCTCCTGGGCCGTGCACCCACCTGGTACTTTGGGGGGCTTCCCTGCCGCGCCGACCCCAGGTTGTACCCCTCCTGGGGGCACTACAGCACCTGCCGGTGGCAGAGAGCCCTGAGAACCCACTCAGCACTGCCACGGGCTAGGGGTACAGGGACAGGGCGTTTCCTACCTGCGGAGACCCCGAGGCCTCCAGGAACACCAACTCCACCCACGCCACCAAGACCAGCACCTGGGGACATAGGGAAAAAGAAGGGCACAGAGTGAGATGCCACCTTTGGGCTGCGGGTGGTTGGAGAGGTGCCAAAGGAAGGGATGGCCCCAGGGGATACCCCAAGGAGCACTGGAGATGTGTCCCCCAGGTTTGGACAAGGGACCCAGTCCCAGGACAGGGGGCTTCATGCTCCTGGTGGCTCCAGCTTGACCAAAGCCCCTTTCTCAGCACAAGAACAGGCGCCAGGTGGGGCTGGCAGAGAGAGCAACATCTCCTGCTTGCAGCCCCCCATCCTCAGGAAAGGCTGGGCATAGAGGGGGCCCCCAGAGCCCTGAGGATGTCCAAGCCCAGTGTTGCCCCCCAGCATCACAGCAGGCACCCTGAGCACTCACCAGCTTTCGCAGCAGCCTTAAGAGCGGCTGCAGATGCAGCACCTGGGAAGACGCCCCCGGGGAAGCCACCTCCTGGGAGCAGACCTGCAGCACCTGCGAGGGGAGAAGGGGCAGGGTGAGCCCGGGGAGCAAGAAGGTGCCTGCACCCCCAGGCTGTGGTGGCGGTGAGGGGTGGCGAGCTGGCATGAGGCAGTGCAAGGCAGGGTTAGGTGACATCTGCGTGGGGACAGCTCTGCGGTGCCAGCCTGGCTTGTGCCCTGCACTTCTCCCTACATCCCCTCCAAAACCTGCTCCCCTCTGCTCCCCTGCCACCCAGGCACCCCGTGGTGTCTTGGACTGCTGTGTGTGCCACGCAGGGGCACTGCCACCCTGCTGCCAACCCCGTGGGGACACAGGGCCCTCTCCCCTGTTGCTTCATGGGGCTGCCCAGCCTGGCCACGTGGGAGGAAGTGGTGGAGGAGCCACCTCATTGCCCTACAGCTGATGGGGATGGGCCACCCGCAGTCCATGGGGAGGTTCTCTGGGGACACTGCACTGGGGACAGTTCTTGTCCATGCTCACCTGGCTGGAGGCCAAGAGGGCCAAGTCCCCCGAGGCCACCGACCCCTGGAAAGAGAAGCGGGCTGAGGGAGGCTGGGGGGTGCAGAAGCACCCGCACGGGGACAGGGAAGGGGCTGGGGTGCTGCCGTCCTTGCCCATCCCAGTCCCACGCAGCTCCAGCATCCAGCTGTGAGCTTCCTCTGCCAGCCACCCCAATGCTTGCTCCCTGTGCAAAGCAGGGAGGACAGGACCCGGCCATCGTGCTGCATGGGGATGTGCACAGGATGGTTCCCCACCAGGAAAAGCTGAGTGGGGGGTCCCCATTTGCACCATCCTGGCAGGACAGATTGCTCCTGGTCTCGCCTCGCTTGCTGGTGCTCCCAGCCCACCACAGCCCCAGGGAAGGGCATGGGGGATGGGGACAGGACCCGGCCACGGTGGCATGGGGCACGTGTCCCCATCCGATCACTGCTGCTGTCCTTTCCCACTTCGCTCCGCCTCGCCCGCCCCCCACCCCGCCAGGCCATGAGGGGACGGAGCCGAAATGTTTCAGGCTGAGGAATGAGTCCCTCCGGCTGGGCCAGCGCTGCCTTCCAACATCTGGGGCTAATCAGTGCTCGCTCCCTCCAGGCGCAAATTCCACTGCCTTTGGCTCACGGCGCGGACACCGCTCCGGCTGGGGCTTCGCGGCTGCACCGCGTTTGGTTTTAATTACGCCGAAATAAAGGGCCTTGTTTTTCTTTCCACGAGCTGAAATCTGAGTAAACGGAGGTTGCAGGCCCCCGCCTGGGGCTGGCGCTCCTGCGGCGCGGAGCTGGGCCGAGGAGGCCGGCGCACCCTGCCCCAGGCACAGCGGTCCCCATCTGAGAGCATCTCCCCCTGGGCTACGGGGCTCTGGACGTCTCCACCAGCACCAAACCAAGCAGTCTGTGCTGCCCTAGCACCTCCCAGCTGTGCCTGGCAGTCTGTGACCTGCCCCAGGATTGGAGTCCCCCAAAAGGCCCAGTGCTGTGCGTCCTTCTGCCTGCATCCCCTCCCAGTCCTAGTGGTGGCCCTGCCTGTCCCCTCCTCTCTGGGCCAGACGAACCCCAGCAAAAGCTGCCCAGCCATGAGTGCAGGCAGGCAGGGGACACCTGAAGACCAGGGCTTGGGAACAGTTGTGGAGGAGGTGGCAGCACGCTGAAGCTGGGGACAAGGATGAAGGCGCACGGAGCCCTTGGGGCTGTTGAGAGCTTGGTGAGCACAGCAGGGCAGCGCGGAAAGCGCGGGCAGCTGCCAGGGAACATCCTGTCCCCACGGCCTCTTCCTACACCCTGGCTGCTGGCACAGTCGGCGAGAGAGGAAGGAAAGGTTTCTTACCTGGTTTGAGAGGTTTTCCTCCAGCCCCGAGCCCTGGGGGAGAGTGAGGGAGGGTGGTCAGATGTGCCCCTCCCTGCAGCGTGTCCCCTCTGCAGGCATCCCGGGATGGGGACACCGGGTGGGACGGGCTGAGCCTCTGCCCTGCCACCCCCTCCCCGCCCCAGAGAAGGGTCCCCGGCACTTACCTGCTCCCAAACCTCCAACCCCAGCACCTGCAAGCAATGACACAGGCTTAGCACCCACCCCTGCAAGCTCCCACCCAGCCCTGCCCACGCTGAGGGTCTGGGGACACAAGCAGATGGGGTGTCCTCTGTGGTGTCCCCAGGACTTTAGCCAGAGCACTAGGGACAGGCTGTCACCCTGGGCCTTTGCCCCTTGTGGCCAGGGCTGTGGAGATGCCAGCCCTGGGCTGGGGACCCCAGGGCTGATACAGCCCTGTCCCTATGCTGTGGTGCTTCAGCTGCCCAGGGCAGGGTGTCCCAGCACCCTGGTCCTGCTCTGCTGGGCTCAGAGGTGCCCTGGGTGCCCACCCAAGGGCCTGCCCATCCCTGTGATGCCCCCACACTGCCCAGGTCCCCTTACCTGGGAAAAAGCCTCCTCCTGGGACTCCCCCTCCCGGGATAGCACCAGGAACCCCTGCAAGAGAAGAGACCCTCGCTAAAACCCCCACAAGGATTTGTGTGTCCAGCTGGACTGGGGGGGCACCCCCTGGGATGGGTGCAGCTCTGTCCAGATGAGGCAGGATGCACAGCCCCAGGGCAAGAGCCGAGGGCAGCTCCCTGCCTTTCCTTGCACACCTCAATTTCTCCAGCAATACGGTGGTGATGGGGTCTGGAGCTGCCCCAGGGTCTGACGGGGTGGCAGCAGGATTTGGCCCTACACCATGGGGGGAGAGTGGGGGGGATCCAGCTCTGCTGCCCAAACCCCATCCCATCGCCCAGCCAGTGCCGTCTCCAGAACCACCTCCTGGCAGCTCTGTGTCCCTCTGTCCGCCCCTGTGCAGTGAGAAGCTCCCAGGCCCCTCTGCTTTCCAGGGCAGGCAGCAGTGGTGCTCAAACACTGCAGTGATGCTTTTTGGGGTGCTTGGCTTAGCCCCTGCTCTGTCTCCTGCAGGACAGCGTGCGGCAGATCAATGGTCCCTGCTCCATCGTGTCAATGGAAGGGGTGGAGACAGGGTTTGGGGAACAAGGACGCAGTGCAGGGGATACTTTGCTTCTGGCAGGGCTTTCTGGCACTGGGGGGCTTGCAAAGGGATTTGTGGTGGGGCTGGCAGGGCTGCAGGGGACTCTTAATGGAGCTGGCAGGAGGATTTGGGGGTTTCTGAAGGTTACAGTGGCCGGAGGGCACCCGGCACCCCCTGAAGCTGGGTGCAGGCAGTGGCACAGCCCTGGGACAGGTGGCAGCTGGGTGGCAGAGCTGGCACCCAGCAGGGGGGGCACCCAGTGCTGCACATGAAGCACCCTGCATGGCAGGGACAAGGGCGTCCCCTGCACCCTGCTCATGAGTGCCCTCCACCACACGGAGCACCAGAGACAGAGCCCCCTCCCTGCCTCACGGGGACAGGTGCTCATCTGGGGGGGCACACAGGCACAGGTGAGGCATCGGGACACGCGCACCCCCATCAGGATGCACGCACAGGCGAAGGACGAATGCCAGGACACACACGAGGAGGACACGTGCCACTGTCCCCACGCACATCAGGGGACACGTCGGGCTCAGAGCCTCCCCCAGCAGCACCCCCATGGGCACACACACACACACACACACACACACACGGCGTGTTGCCCAGCCAATGTGCCCCAGTGGTGCCAAGCAGCGGGATTTGGCCTCGCGCATCCCCAAACCATGGGCTCGGGGCACGAGCCCGTTCCCGTCGCAGCTGGCCTCCCCGGAGCGCAGCGGCCGCGCTCGGTCATTGCTCTCCCCGCTGACCGGCCGGCTTGCCCCGCCGCCCCAGCCCAGCCCAGCCGGGTGGCAGCCGGCCAGGGCTTACGGAGCAGCTCCCTTTCCCGGCACATTCCCCCGCCTGCCCCCTCCCCCCCCACCAGCTTGGAAAAACAAAGCCCAGCTCCTTTGCCTGTTCCCAAACATCATCCGCACATCGCCCAGCCTCCC
The DNA here is from genome assembly GCF_965140915.1 of Aythya marila. Taxonomy (NCBI): domain Eukaryota; kingdom Metazoa; phylum Chordata; class Aves; order Anseriformes; family Anatidae; genus Aythya; species Aythya marila. The sequence goes on along the minus strand of NC_139061.1, from coordinate 1,036,001 downwards.
TGGCCCGCCTTGCCGGGAGGGGATGGCCACAGCCAGCTGCGTGGACACTCTGCGCAGCGTCCCCAGGAGCAGTCCCCATGGCCAGGCTGCACCCTGCTGCCAGCAGGGGGGATGCTGGGCACCCTGGGGAGCCCCCGGCCCCCTGCCCCATTGCTGCCTGGAGGAGCCCCCCAGAGAAGCTGGGAGGAGGCTGTGCAGCTCACAGTCCTCACAGGGTGTGCGGGGACATAAAGGCCCATGGGACACCTGCCCTGGGACTCCCCAGGGGGCTTGCAGAGGCCGTGCTCAGCCCTGCATGCCTCTCCCATCTCAGCTCCACACAGTCCTAGCGCCTCATGGCCATGCGTGTTCTGGAGGGTTAAAGAGGAGGTGCTTGTTTTCGGGGGTTCACCAGCCCCCTCCAGGTCAGGTCAGGAGGTGGATGGGGACCACCTGCCTTGACACGAGCCAGGATGGCTGTGTGGATCTGGGGGAGATGAGGCTGTTGCTCAGGAGCTCTGCAGGATGCTGCTCCCAGCCAGTTCTGACACCAAACTCGGTCAGCTCCACACTCCGGCCAGACCCACACACCCTGAGATGCTGCACCAGGGCTACGGGGATGGCTCCAGGGCTGTGCCACCACAGCTGCACTTGTCCCATACCCTGCAGGGAGGAGGCAAGTGCTGCCTGGCTCGGGGTCAGATCCTGGCATGGGGGTCCTCTGCCCTCTCCTTGGCACATCAGGGATGGGGAAACTGAGTCACAGCCCTGCTGGGGCTGAAGGTCCCTGCCCTGTGTTTGCTCCTGCTCAGAGGCTGCTGGCAGGCTGGGAAGGGAGGGTTTCTCCCACATCCTCTTTTTTCCCCACAGGGCTAGGGCTTGACTGGACCCTGCACCCCAGGGCTCTATTTCCAACGCTTTCCAAGAATTTGCATCTGAATGTACAGCCCTGGCTGCAGCACTCATGGAGGTGCTTCAGAACCTGGAGTGGGGCATTGTTTATAGAAAATAGGCTTTTTCTTCCATATTTCTGTACTGTTTGGTCACTACTACAGCTGCACTATTTCAGCCTGACCACTACTTCTATTATTCCATTTCCACTACCTGCAGCGTTACTTGCAGATTCCAGTCCAAGTGAGAAATGCAGATGGTTTCTGTATTCTACAGCTTATTTCCTCCCACATCCAAGAGCGGGCTGAGGACCCACAGCAGGACGGACATGCACAGCCTGGGCTCCACTGCAGCTCAGCCCCTTGCCCCGTGTCCTCAGCCCCGCGCCTCCATAGACCCCCCCGTCCTCTTCCCGCGGGAGGCTCAGCACTCAACTGAGGCAGACGTTTCCCTCTTGCTGTGTGCTTTTTTGGGAGAATGGGTTTTGGAAACACGCAGTCTCCAGGCAACTTTGAAGTCGTGCCGTGTCCCGAGCCCACTGGTAGCAGCTCGGGAGGCCAGGCGGGAGCGAGAGCTAACGGGAGAGCAGGAGGCAGCCTCCAGAGCCTGGCTCCCATCCAGCCCCCGAGCCTCAGCTTTCATAGCTTTCATCTCCGGGTGCCTGCGGACAGCCTGCACCCTGTGGCTCCTGCAAAGGGAGCAGCCCCGCCAGGCTGCTGCGGCGGCGGGGAGGGGAGATGCCATCGCATCTGGGACGGTCCCCAGCACACACGGTGACACAGACTGGGATCTGACAAACCCTCCTGGTGGCCTTGCCTGGGCCAGGCCTGGTGGAGATGAAGGTACCACGGGATGACTTTTGTACCCATTGCCAGCACCTCTTTGCCCAGCCCAGCTGCTCCTGTGCCCCTGAGCCTGCAGGGCTGGGACCCCCATGTGCCTCTGTCATCCCTGGGGTGTCACTCCCCAGGAAGCACTGAAGGATGGGTGCCCCCCTCCAAATGCCACACTTGGCACCTCTTACAGCAGCTTCCCCGTGCAGCAGCCTGAATCCAGCCCATGGGCCATGCATGCCCCCATGAACAACCCTGCAGCCCAGAGGGGTGCAGAGCAGCAGGGGCTGAGCCCAATCCACTGCTGGGAGCCTCCCAAATGCCACCAACTCACCCCCTTGACTGAGCTCCCTCCAGGTGGGTGCACCCCCACCACCCTTGTGGGTGCCACTGGCCATGCCCCTGTCCCAGCTCGGCCCCCAAGGCTGGTTGAGCAGAGCTGAGCCTGTCCGGTGCAAAGCAGCACTCCAGGCTGCAGGACATCGGTCACTCCTCCACGGGGAAATGTTCTCCAGTGTCCCCGGCAGCCCTGGGACCACCTCCAATACCCACTCCTCAGGGAGCTGCTTCCCAAAGCAGCAACCACCCCTGCATCCAGAGTCTGGAGTGGGGGCCAGCAGCCCCAGATGCTGTGGGATCTGACCCTGGGGCCAAAGTCACTGAGACTGCCCCAAATGGCAACTTCGTGAGAGCTGGTGAGCAAAGCCACCGTGGTTAAGCAAAGCCAGCACAGAGCATCACTGCCAGGCACGGAGAGTGGCCAGGACTGAGCTGCATCCCATCAGGGATGGCTCCTGGGTCCCAAGCTACTCAGGATCAGGCACTGACAGCAGCTCAGCTCCATGGGTGCTGGCTCGGCACTGCTGGGGGTGACCCTGTGCACATGGCAGGGGACAGGCCAGCCGGGGGCCAGGGTCCTGGGAGCAGAGCAGGGCGCTGGTGGACGGAGCTGCTGGCTGCCGACAGCAGCCCCGAGGGTTCTGCCTTGGGTGGCTCAGCACTGGCACTGCCCTCCCCTGCCCATGGGATCCTGCCTTGTCCCCACTCTGCTGGCCCCATGCAATGGCTCTGGCACTGTCCCCATCACTGCTGCTGCCTCTGCCCCTTTAGCCATTGCATTTTCCCCGGGCAGGCAGACAGGCACTGTCCCCCTTCAACCCAGCCCCAGCAGAGGTGCCTGTCCCACCCCGAAGCACGCCGTCCCCACCTCGCGGCCCTTTGCCCAGTTTTGCCCTTGTGGGCAGCTCCAAGTCTGTGCTGGGAGCAGCTCTCCCCGGTGCGTGCTCACGGCCCCGCCACGAAACACGAGCTGTCCCGCGGGCAGGCACCTGCTGCGTGAGCTGCTCCGGCTCCCTCCCGCAGTGCAGCGGGACACGGGGGGCTCCCTGGCACACGGTGGCTTTTGTCCCCTGCCCTGGCACATGCACGTGCATGTGTGTGTGCCAGAGGTGCCATGCAGCTGCTGCGGCCAGTGCTGCCCAGCCGGGGTCTGGGTGGCACTGGGGACACACACAGCCACCCCGACACCGGTGACACAAGCACAAGAGGACGGCGCAGGGGCCAGACCAGGCACCGTAGTCCTGGGCCATGGTGCTCTGCAGCGGTGCCCAACTGCGGGCTTTGCCACGGCCACCACGCAGCAGCTTGCACGCATGGGCTGCGGGATGCACACACACACACACACACACACAGCCCACACCGGGATATACACCGGGAGAGCGATGGGGGTCAGCCCCCCGGCCCCTGGCACTTGCAGTGCCCACCCTGCCTGCACATCCCCAGTGCCCAGATGCGGTGCCTGGGAGCCCCCCCGGAAAGTGCTTGGCAGTGCTGCCCCGGAGAGCTGTGCGTCCCCCCGGGTGCCATCCCACCCTGCCTGGGCATGGCATGCGGGGAGCAAGGAGCCCTCCAGGGAGGTGGCACCCAGGCGGGCTGCCCTGCCGCCCCCGGTTGTCCCCAAGGCAGGGCAGGGGCTGCTCGTCCCTCCTCAGCCGGGGCAGGATGGGGAGGTCCGGGCAGAGCCTCCCCGTGCTAAGGGGAAGGAGCCTTTTCTTTCCTTACCTCCTTGCTGGGAAGCCGGGAGGATGGAGAAGAGGAGGAGGACTCCGGGAAGGAGGGGTGCAGCTGCCTGCTTTGCCATCTCTTGAAGCAATGCCCCCGTGCTCTCGCAGTCAGTGTGTTTTATCCCAGAGCTGCTTAATTGTTGCTTCCAAGGATGTGAGGGGAAGGGGGGGTGTGGGGGTTGGAAGGAGGGAGGGGAAAAGGAACGAGAGAAGGGGGGAGAGAGGCACAGGACACTACGTCATGACGAAAGGGCAAACACACAAGCCTCTCCAGGCTATTGGGCTGTATTTTTTTTCCTTTTTCTTTCCCTTTTTTTTTTTTTTTTTTTTTTTTTGTAATTTCTCTCCCTCGCCGCTCTCTCCAATTCTGGTGCGGCTCTGCCAAAATTGCAGGGGAGCTGCCAAGGCAGCCTCCGGCGGGAGGGGAGCGGAGGGGCGCGGAGGGGAGCGGAGGGGCCGGGCCGGGGTGGCACGGGGGTGGCACACCCCGGGTGGCACCGGGCCAGCGGCGGGGTGCAGGGGTGGGGGCTGCCCCGGCACGGCGGGGGCCCGGAGCGTCCCCCGGAGCGTGCTCGGGTGCCAGGTGAGGACCCGCCGGCAGCAGGGGGACAGAGGGGCGGCAGGCGGGGGGACTGAGCGGCATTAGAAACGAGCTGACGGGGGGCGGCCGAGAAGTGCCGCGGTTGTGGCGTTGGGGTTTCTCCCAGCTCGGTCCCCGCTTGTTTGTCCCCAGCCCCCCGATACCTGCAGCGGACGGGGATGGGGATGGGGACAGGGGTGGCGACAGGGACCGGGACCGGGACTGGGACGGGGACAGGGACGGGGACAGGGACCGGCCCCGCTTCCCCTGCTCTTCCCCGAGGGGTCCCGGCCCCGACAGGCTCGGGGAGGCGGCGGGGACCCGCGGGTCCGGGCCGCAGCCGCCGTGCGCTCGGCTCGGCCCCGCCGCCGCGGCCACCGCCCGCCGTGTCCCCGCCGCTCGGCCCGTGGTGGCCGTTAGGTGGCAGCCGTGGGGTGTCCGCCAGGAGGGCAGGACGGGGAATTCGCGGAAAAACGAGCCGTCTGCGCCCGGGGCTGTCCGGCCGGGGGGGCACAGCGCGGCCCGGCCCCCTCCCCGGACGGGGTGTCCTGGGGACACGGCGCTCACCCCGAGGCCCGGCCGCGGACAGACACCGCGGCCCCCAGGCCCCGGCGCGGGGGTTCTTGGCCAGCGTGCAGCCGAGCGTGGCTGCTCCGGGGCAAAACCGCGTGTGTCCCCCCCTTCCAGGCCGATCCCCCCACCCCGGGTGCAGCCCCGGCTGTGCTGGACCCGGCTCTGACCCCAGTGCGCAAACCCAGACGCAGCACAGGGCACCTCGAGGTGTTCACGACGAGCTCGGGGACAGGGAGCAGGTGCAGGGAAATGCCCCATCTGCACCCCCCCCCCCCCCTCGTGGGCCTGTGCCCCTCAGCTCCATGCACTCCCTCCACGGCTTTAGAAACTTTTGGGAGCACAAATAATCTGCAAATCCACCCATCTCCCTGCGAGAGGTGCGAGGTCCCCAGCCTGGATGCCCACTTGAAGACGTGAGCTGAATCCTTGCTCCCCTTCCTGGCCCGGCCACTTGCATTATCTCAGCTCCCACTTTATTTTAGAGAAAGTGCTGATGGCTGCAGCCCCCAGAAATCCAGGGGGTGAAAGCTGAAAAACATTGTCATCCACACCCAGTGCTGGAACAGACTGAGGTGCAGGGGGCCATGCAGGAGCTGCTGGGACTCTGCACAAGCACCCATCTTGTGCTCACCTGCAGCCCCACAAAAGGCTCTGGGCTGCAGTTTCGGGGATGGGAGGGGAGTTGTGAAGGAGCACCCCACAATGCAGCGTGCACAGCCGGGCTGGCTGAGCTGAATGCTCACTGCTGATTGATGTAGTGCTCAAAGAAGGAGACACGCGGTTGTTAAACACAAGCTCTTTGTGCTCCAGCAAGGGCAGCAGCCCAGGAACAGACAGAACAGTGCAGAGCAGCTTTGCAGCAGCATGACCCGTGGGCATGCAGACCCTGGTGGCACTGGCCATGCTCCAGAGAACACATCCCCAATACATGTACCTGCAAAACATGCAGAGAGCAGGACTGGGAATGTGGCCTTGCTGGAAATTGTAACTGGGGCAGCTGGACGTCTCTAGCAGCTTCCACCCCTTGCCAGTGAAATGGCTCTGACTTTTGAAAGCATGTTTTGTACCTAGAAAGAATAGAGGCAAGGCAAGCTTTCCCCGCCCCTGGCACTCACGCCTGGGACTGGGATCCAAGCCCTTTGCAATTTGGCCACGGCAGAGCCAAGCCATCCATGAGCTGCCCGCGGGGAAGGGCTGGGAGCTTTCACTGGAGTTTGCAAAGTGTCGGGGAAAAGCTGTGCAATTTGGCCAGCACCAGGAAGGCACAGTTATGGGCACGCTCCTACAAGCAGGGGAGAAGGCAGAAAGCAAGGGGCCCAAGTGGAAAAGATGCTGTTTGCTGCATAGCGCAATATCTGGGTGAGAAAACCTGCCTGGAGCAAGAGTGCCTGGGACTGCATCCAGGGCCGCGTGGCAGCGTGTGGTGGACCAAGAGGTGGTCGCCCCAGGGGTGCCTTGAGCGCACTGTCCCCGCTGCGGGTCTCCTCACCACAGCCAGCAGGCGTGGGCCACACGCTGTTCCCATTAACACCCCGAACAGCCTTGCCCAGCTGTTGCACGCCCAGGCACCCCGGTTGTCCCGGGGGTAGCACCAACAGGCCAAACACCGCCGTAAACACACCTTCGCCATAGCTACGGAGGAGCCCCACACCTGCCCCGGGGGGGACAGCATCCGGCACCGCGTGTGTTTACGGCGTTGTCATAGGAAACGCTGCTCGCTCCGGGATGCTGGCGGGCGTGACACAGCTTTACGGTGCCTGTGCGGAGCGCAGGGGATGCATAGCTCAAAGGAAAGCTATGTGTGAAGGGCAGATCATGCCCTCAGGGGAAGGGGCCCCCAGATGTGTCCAACCCCAGCACAAACCCAACATTGTCCAGCTGATGCTGCAGACCCTGTGGGGATGGAGATCTGTCCTTCCTGGGTCAGGGGATTTTCCTCTATCCAAACCTTAGATGTGTTTGCAGCGGGGGATATCCCCCATTGCCCAGGGCAGCACCCACGGGAAGGTCTGCACTGCATCAGCTAGAGGGAGAGGAGACCTGGTGGTGGTGGAGGAGCCCAGAGCTCTGCGTTTGGATGCCAGTCCAGCGAGGGCTACCTGGGGGACAGAGGGCTGCTCTCCCCCGTGGAGGATGGCCATGGTCTGTGAGGAGTGACGACGAGCACAATTTTCCACCATATCTGCTCTGAAGTTGGGTCTGGAAAACTGGGTTTGCCTCAGCGTGCTCCCAGAGGTCATGGAGCAGGGAGAGACTGGGGATACGGAGGTCCTTGCTGCTGCCCTGCCCTGATGCTTGGGTCCAAACAGCATCACCTTGAGCAGGGTCTGTCGCTGTCTTGGGAAGCTGAGGCTGGTACATCTGCTTGGTCCTGCCTGGCATTGTATAGGCTAAAATTTTAATTTCACCTCCCCATCCCTCTGCTGAGCAAGTGCCTAGTGTTTGTCCACCACATCTTCCAGACTGGTGTTACAGTCTTGAAATCAAGCAGCAACAGACAGAGACATCACCTCTGCCCATGGGCAAGCACCCTTATGTTTTTGTGCCTTGGTTTACCATCTGTTACTTGCTAGCTAATGAGTTATCACCCCAAACAGTCTGAAATGCAGACCTCTGTAAGTCTGCCTGCTGCAGCATCCCAGAGGCATGCATCTCAAGGCATGGGGCAGGAGGAGGCAGGTTGTGAGTCTGGACAGGGCTCTGTAGTACCTGGGAATTAAACCAACTCTGCTCAGTCTAATTTTTGGTAATCAAAACCTTCAGACTTGTCAACTTCCTTGTTCAGAGCTATTTTCACTATTTTCATGTGAAATCCACCAGCGGGATGCTGGGGTGCAGCGTGTGCTTGGGGTGCTGTACCTGCTGCTTGCTCCAGCCCTCCAGGAGCCCACTGGCCCTTCACAAAATCTGCAAATTGAGCCCTGGCTGCTGTTAAAACACCAGCATCCTTCTAGAGCATCACTGGCTGTTCTAAGCATGGCCCGGGGAGGAGATCTCCATCTCCATCCTCATCCTGGAGCAGTATGAGACACGTTTCAGCAAAGCCACATTTTGGGGCACACTGTGGGTAGGATTGCCATGCTCCCAGCTATGCCCCATGCTTTTTGGTGCACAGACATTTCTCAAAGCATGAAAAGCACGACTGGCCCTGCCCGAGGGTGCCGGGGCTCAGGCTCAGGCTCCCTGCCGGCCACTGGAAGGTCCCAATGTGTGTGTGTGCAGCATTTGATCGAGTAACTAATGGGTCCACACGAGACCAGCCATACCCCACCCAGTCTCAGCTTTCCATTAGCTCATTTCTCTCCCTCAGTCACTTCCTGCAGTCGTCATGGAAAGAGGTCTTGCCAATGTAAGGTTTTGCCAACACGGGGTCTTTCTCCGTGGGTTTGAGGCTGGAGCTGCAGCCACATGCAGTGGTGGGGTGCTCGGCCTTGGCATGACCGCAAGAAACAGCATCAGTCACCCATGGCCTCGAAGGGACCCTGAGGTCTCTCGGGAACATTTATCAACACCTGGCTGCAGCACTGGGGTCTGCCTTGGGGAGAGTGGTGAAGGGGAGACAACACCCTCATTGCCCAGGCTGGACACCTACCCCAGCACCGTTTTTGGACATTCACAAACAACCACAGGATGCCTGTGAAGGTGCCTTCTCTGCAGGCCTCACTTCTCTTTCACATCTTCTCCTCCATTCCCTGCAGGTGACTAGCTCTCCTTGCACTAAGGCACTTGGGCATACAGCACCTGTGATGCTTGGGTTGTGTTGCCCTGGGACATGAGCTGCAGAGTTGGTGGGATCTCCATCCTTGGCCATATTCAGAACTTGCCTGGACAAGGCGCTGAGCACCCTGACCTGGCTTTGGTGCTAGCCCTGCTTGCGCAGGGGCTGGGCCGGAGACCTCCAGACGTCCCTCCCAACCTAAATCCTTCTATGATTTATATCGAATTCTCTTTGGTATTTATGTAGTTCTGGGAAGTCTTCGGTGATGTATCATTGAGCTGTTATAATCTAAAGCTGGCCAAGGAGGGATTTAGTGGTCCTGGCTCCATACATCTCATTCACATTGTCCTTCTCAAGGACAGCTAAACATCTGCTGCTGATAGGTAACGCCAGGCCGCGCGCACCCCGCTCGCTGAAACCTCTTTGTGCCGGGGATATTTGGTCAGATCGTGCAAGAGGCTGTTTTTGTCCTTCCTCAGGCTGCTTGTGAGCTTTCCAAGCGTTGATTAAAAGGTACCATCACTGCAATGCATGCTGTGCCTGGGTGGATATAACTTTCAGCAACTGAAATGCAGTGTTTACTGGAAGGCTCCGCAGTTGTTCTCGGTCGGGACTGATTCCCTGCCAGATGTCAGCTCTGACCCCCAGCAGTTTCAGCAGTAGAGCCACTTAAAAATTGGAAGATTGTTTTGTATCCTTGAAAGAAAACTGGGTATGTTTATTATGGAGATGTTGCTTTTCCCTGCCATTATACTCTGAAATGGCCAAAGCGTGTTCAAAGAGACTTTCCTTCAAATGGCCTTTGTGCACAGACCGAGGCTGGAAAATCTCAATGCAGAAGGGGAGAACTGAAGCGAGCTGTGGGCAACCGAGCACAGCGATGTAACTGGTAACGCTCAGCCAGAACATGAACTTTAGACACTGCCTGCGCTCCAGTTTGTGTCTGTAGCACAGAGGGGCCCTAAGGAAAAGGCGGTGGAGCTCGATTATCTTGCAGCCAGATCCTTGTGGTGTTGAGGGGAAACATATAGCAGGCAGGGCTGGGCTGCCTCCCTCCCTCCAGCGCACCCTGCAAATGCCAGGCGATGGCTCCCAGAGCACTGATAATCCTGAGCATGAGTCAGAGCCCAAGAATCACGAGCAGAGCTTCAAATTAAGACTTATTAAGAAGAAGAAAAAAAAAAAAAAAAAAAAAAAAAAAAAAAGCACATACTGGTATGGTTTCTTGTGTTCTGCTTTTCTGCTTTTTAAGTTGTAAGGTTTATGCCTGCAGCATTTCTGTGCACCCAGAAGGACTTAGCATTTTCCTTTCAGAAGAGTGAAATCTGAGTCTCCCCCGGCCACGTGATGCCAGGAAAGGGGATTGAAAAACCCTGTGAGAGGAGTGATGTATTTGCTGATGTTGACAAGGCCTGGAGCAGCAGCATCTCAGAGATGTCCATAGCCAAAGAGTGCCCTTGCAAGGAATGGGAACTCCCCGCAAGGTCTCCAAGACACGTCCCTTCCCCTTTCAAGGGAACCTGGGGGCTGGGAGGGATCTGCCTAGCTGTGGGGTCACCTTGAGCTGAGTGCCCTGAGCCAAAACACCTATCAAAGGAGGTTGGTTCAGAGCAATCTGCAGCCCTGCTGTCTGACTCCCAAAGGAGCACCACATGTGTGATTAAATCCAGTATTTCATGGTGTACTTGCTGGGGAATTACAGAAATCTCCCTAAAATGCCCTTTCCAGCAGGGCTGCAGCTGGCTGCAGGTGTGTGAGCTGGTGGCTCTGCCCAAGCTGCTGGAAAAGTGAGCATGGGGATGGTGACTCTGATGGTGTGGTGAGGAACCCAGAGAAGTGGTGGGTGTCATGGATCGGTAGTCCAGCCATGTTGGGGGCTTCCATCACAATGCTCTGCAGTCTTGGGGCAGGAGGGGAAGGCAGAGGGGACCAGGGCTGGGCCAAGGAGGTGACTGAACTAGCACAAGGAGAGCTGGAGGAGTGAGGAGGGTTGGGAACCTGGTGTAAAAATCAGGGAACTGGGGGAAAAGAGAGCTCCATGGATAGATGAGGAGAGAGGGGTTGGTGCTGCAGAGCAGTGGCCACGAGGAGATGCCAGCATCCCGGGGTGGTGACACCAAAGCAGAGGAGCTGGACAGAAGCAGGCCCAGAAGTTCCTGGGCTGGCGTTAGAAACACCAGGGATGGGAGCAGTGCAGGCACAGGAGGTGCGGGGATCTGAGCTGGTGGGATCAGGGGCACATTTCACCCCAGCACCAGCCAGGATCAACTCACACCTCCTGAAGCTCCACCAGAGCATCCTCCCTGCAAGGCTCTTCCAGTGTCCTCCTGGCCCTCTCCAGCCCACTCTTCCCAAGCTGGTGCTGCTCTTCGCCTCCTACCAGAGCAGCGACCAGACCCCCTCACAGGCTGTGCCCTGCTGGTCTCATCCTGCCTGCTGGGCTCTGTACAGCACAGCCTTTCCCTCTTCCTCTGGGACAGTTGGCCAACAGTGGTCCCACTCCTCCAGCTAGCAACCATGCTGGAAACATCCTTCCCAACAAGTCTCCAGCCCACGTTTCCCTCTGGGTGGCTGCTCTGTGGGATGGGAAGGGGGTGCTTCACCCAGCCTGCAGACCCCAGGGCTCCAGAGCTGCACCTCGTTAGGGCAGAGGGATCAGAAGCACCTTGCTTTTTTCTTCAGTGAGAAGGAGGTGATAGATACTGTTACACTGCTTGAGCCCTGGTTGGGGGAGACAAGCAAGCTGGCCTTGGACACCATGCACTTTTTGGGGCTGTTTGACCACATTGCTTCCATCAAGCCTGTCACAGCTCTTGGCTTTCAACGGGCTCTGTCTGCCTGTCGGGTTTAGCTGCCCTCCCGAGGAGCCCTGGGAGCTGCTGCCCAGACCTGGCAGGTCTTGAAGCCCTTAGGTTCCCACCAGCCTGTCTGGGCAGAGCAGCAAGCCCCAAAGCGCAGCCCCCTGGAGGGGAGAGCGCCGGGGCGGGACCGGCCGCTAGCCCTGCAGTCTGGCAGCGAGCTGCAGCACAAGCGGAGCCCTGGCCCGACACCAATGCACGCTGTTTCCTCCCGGCAGGCTGGCCAGCAGGAGTCAGATGAGGACACAAGAGGAGCCGGGAGAGCAGGGAGACGTCGGGGGAGAGCGGGGCCGCGAGGGCACAGGGCAGGGGCAGGCGGGTGGGTGCTGCCAGTGCCCCCCAGTGCAGGTGGAGGGGCCAAGGCTGGTGGTCCTGCTCCTCGCCTCCTCCTCAGGGCCTGGGCTGTCTCTAGTCCTTCCCCACTGTCCACCCGCAGCCCCTGGTGCTTGGGCATTTCTGTAGGGCCAGAAATTCCTCACTTTCAGTTAAAACCCCACCTTAACTCCACAGTCTCCCCCCTGTGCAGGGTCACAGCCATCACTGAGTTCATCTCCTGGCTCTTTCAGAGTTTCACCCATTCCCTGGAGCAATGGCATCTCCATCCCTCGAGTGCTCTATTCCCAGTGACACGACACTCACTGTCGCTGTCTCATGTTGTCCCAGGAACAAGGCCAGAACAAGGACTGTCCCTCCTGCCACCTGCTTGTGCACATGGTAAGTTTTTAGGCTTGAGACACCCGGTCCCCATGGTAGGAGCAACCCAGCATCAGCCACTTGCCAAAACCAGCGACTGATGTCCTCAAGAGTGTGCATGGCTGAAGCTGTCCTATGACTTTCAAATTCATCTCTGCTCTGCCACCAGATCCCATTTCCCATTGCCCACAGTAATGCATCAGCTGAACTGAGCCAATTAAGAATCAGGATGTCATTTGTAGCTAGCATGTGGCTAATATTTCAACTTAATACCTTTATTATTATTATTATTATTTTATTAAACTGTAGAACATTGCCTCAGGGTAAAGAAGCTTCAGACAAAATAAATAAATAAATAAATAAATAAATAAATAAAAATTAACATAATATTTCACTTTTCAAAGTGAAATTCCCAGAATTTTTCAATCTAGCATGGAACCAGTTATATCTTAAAGCTAAACAAAAACAGCCCAACTAGCCACCATGTTTCAGAACAAAAGAAGCATTTCCCTCTTATACCAAATGACTCAAGAGTTAGTCTTGCTTTCAAGGCTAGAAAACACAGGAATTCTGTTTCCAGGTAAAACAGCACAACACCTGGCTGTGGGGAGATGTGGGAAATGCTGAAGGTGTCTCACCATCCCGGGGGTCCCCAGACTGGCTGTGGGCATCACAGTACAGGCAGGTGGGAAGCGTTCAGAAACGCCTTTGGTCCAGCTGGATGCAGGCAGCACGGACATGTGAATGCACACACAAAGAGCAGAGCACCGGCAAAACGAGAATAAAGCACAACCAACCCCGCTGCGAGCTTCCCCGGGAACTGCTGCATGAGAGCATCCACTACGTGAACACAGTATTTGTCAGGTTTTGGGTGGATTCCCTCAAATCTTTCAAGGGCAAATACTTCGCAGAGAAGAGCTGTCCAAGCTCCCCCAGATGTGCAGTGCCCTTGCTGAAGACGTCTCCCCCCCGGGACGCTTGGCAGAGGACAGGGCTGCTCTGACATCGCCCCTGCCTTCTCTGCTGTAGCTGCTTTTCCTCGCAGCACTTCACAACTCAGCACTCTTGAGTTAATTAGAGAACCATATGCCCCTTTCTCGCACATCATAAAAGCGTGTGTTTAAAGCCGGGTGATAAAAGGGAGCATTAGCCTGGGTCACTGCAAGGCTCTGATCTCAGCTCTGCTCAGCGCACTGCCTCTTCTGGATGGCTCTCAGACCAGGTGGAAACGATGTTTGAGTCCATCTGAGCTCGTTTTGCTGCCAGCTTGAGAGCCTACCAAGTATTTCACAGCTCTATCCCGGGCACGGTCTGTTCCCTGACACCCCCTGCAGCCTGCTGGACCCTGCTTCACCCTCCCAGCTCCCCTCTGCTCCGGGTGCCAAGTTTCCTCCTCCCAAATGAAACACGGGACCTTGCTCGTGGGCTGTGGGCTGCTCTGTCCTAAGGTTTGGGGACAGCCAGATGACCTTCAGACAACAGAAGGTGCAGGGCACCCCCCAGGCATGGCTCTGAGCACGTCCCCTCAGGGCTGTGTCCCTTCATGCCCAGTGGGGACACAGGAGCACGGGCCACATGGAGACCCTGCCCAGCATGTCTTGTGCCCCTCACTAGCTACATCCAGAAATCTCCCCTTTCCTCCCCTCTGCCCAGAGGATATGTTTCTCTCCCATTCTATAGCGTCCAAGGCAGAATAACATGCCAGATGTTTTATGTTAAAAGCTCCCTTTTTCTCCTTTCCACTTCCTTCAAATCTCTGCAGGAGTCTGAGCCAGGGAGGTGAGGACCCTGTCTGCTCTGGTGAGGACCGCCTAATGTGATCACATTCCTTTCGGCACAAGGACTATCCAGGCTGCCGGGAGCCCAAAACCTGGACATGAAATGAAAGAGTGTGGTCCTAGGTGAAGAGCCATGGGGGCTGCGCATGTCTGATGAGCAGGAGAGCTCTGAAGCCGCAGATGGAGATCCTGCAGCATCCTGCAAGCCACAGTGGCTGCCCCAAGAAGCCCAGAGCCATGGAGAGCCACCAGTACTGTGAGGCTCTGTGGCCCAAGGACAGGGACCTTCACAGAGGTCTGAGCCTGCTGCTCCCCTAGGAAATGTGTGTGCGAGCCCAGCAGCTCTAAGCTGAATGTCAGGGCCACTTTGGCAAGGGTCCACCACAAGCTATGCAGTCCCTGTGTCCTCTGAGCAAGCACTGAAGGATGGGAAGAGAGGAACCACCTGCTGCTGCATTCACTAGGGACCGGGACTTGGAGGAGGGAAATGGTGCTGAGAAGAGCAGGTTTGGTGGTTGATGAGAGGGAAAGTCACAGAATCACAGAAGGGCTGAGATTGGAAGATACCTCCAGAGGTCATCCTGTCTGATCCTCCTGCTCATGCAGACCCACCTGGAGCAGGTTGCCCATGGACCACATCCATTGGACCAAGCCTATAACTTGGACCACGTCTAAGTCACATTGCTAAGATAGAATCATTAAAACATTGAATCATCTGGATCAGAAAAGACCTTCAAGATCAACAAGTTCAGACACCAACCCAACCTACCAAGTCCCATCTCTAACCCATGTCCCTTAGTGTCACATTCACATGTCTCTTAAATACCACCAGGGATGGGGACTGCACCACTTCTTTAGGCAGCATGTTCCAAAGTCAGCCACCCTCTCTGGGAAGAAATTCTTCCTAATGTCCAATCTAAACCTCCCCTGGTGCAACCTAAGACCATTTCCTCATGTCCTATTGCTTGTCAACTCAGAAAAGCAACTGACACCTTCCTCACTGCAGCCTCCTTCTGGGCAGTTGCAGAGAGTTGCAATGAGGTGTCCCCTCAGCCTCCCTTTCTCCAGACTAAACGGCCCCATTCCACGACCTGCTCCTCATAACTCCTGTTTTTCCAGTCTCTTCACCAGCTTCATTGCTCTTCTCCACACAACGTCCTCTGGCATAGCTGATCCTCCTGGTCCTGCGTGAGGCTCACAGCACCTTTCCTTGCCTGCAAGCCCGAGGCACCATGCCTTCCCTTTGCTGTGGCACCAAGACCACGACCAGTGTCTGGAGGAATGTCCCCAGCACTGGTCTGCTGGGCAGAACTCTGGGAAGGGAGGTGCTCACCTCCTTGTCCTCCTCTGGGGACAGCAGTAGTCCTGCAGAGAGCCTGCACGGGGCCATGAGGAGCCCCATCAGACTAGAGGTACCAACACAACCCTGTCTGAAACAGAGTTCTTAGTCTCCATGGTGTCTTCCATCCCCCAGCATGGTGGAGAAGCTGTGTGCCCCTGACTGGCTGGGCACCCGGCTTGCTCCTGGGCTAGGGACAGCCCTGGCATGGCCTGCCAGCCTAATGCCAGCCCCGTGTCCCCAGGGCCGTGCTGCAGAGAAGGCAAGGGGCTGGGCTGTGAGAGGGGAGCCCCACGTTATTTTTGCTGTTCTCAGAGACTGGCCCCATGTTTCTGTTTCCTCATGCTATGTTTAGACTACTTTGCAGGACACATTTGCTTGTACTCCAAAAACATTTTTTTTGCTGCACGATGTTCAAGTCTGATGAGGGAAGGGCAGGGGAAGGCCAAGGTGAACCTCTGAGGGCTGCGTGCCGGGGCCAGTGGTGATGTTGGGCTTCCCTGGGCTTGGGAGGTCAGCTTGAGTCTCTTGGTGGGTTTGTGTGGATGACCTCCATCTCACACGCTGCATCACCAGGACTTGGGGCTTCCAGTCGTGACCTGCTGCATGGAGCTCTGCAGGAGAACCTACAGACCTTGGTGCCCCGTGTCCCTGCTCTTGACACACTCACAAGATTAGGGTAGTGCCGGGGTCCAAATCTGCTGGATGCGGAGACCCTGCTGAGCACACATCTGCCCCAGAACATCATTATGGCTTCTCAGCCAGGTTTCCAGCTCTTCTTGCCTGCTGGGACCTGGGAAAGTGGGGTCATTTCTCAGGGAGACAAGTGTTAAATGTTCCCCTTCCTTCCCTGGCTCTGGCAGCCGGCACTAATCTCAGCAGTGCCTAAGAAGGGAGATTATTAAGTGAGTATGAACATCCTTGAGTCTAATCCACACGCAAATGTGAAGTTAAATTGAAACCAGAAGATGGCTTTAGCAGCATGGTTTAGAGCCATTAACCCTTGGGTGACACAAACTGACCTCAGCTGGTAGTGCCAAGAGAACGTGGCCAGCCCCAAACCTGAACCACAGCCTGGTGGGGAGATGGTCCAGAGGAGAGCTATGGCCATGGCCGAAATCCCTGCAGCACTTCCACCTGCCAGGCCCTGGGCCTGAACCTAGCCTTGCACCAGGACACATTTGGGTCATGTGTGTGTGTGGCTTGGGGTCAGGATGCAGCATCCCAAAGTGGAGATGAAACTTCCAGCTCAGAAGGGCTCCCAGCCCTGTGTGCCATGAAACGGCCTCAGTGTCACCCAGAAGGTGACCCTGCTGCCCTGCACAAGCTGGGAACCCTGGCAGACTGATAGACCTCCTTGGAGGAAAGGTGACCAGGAGGAAAACATCTGCCCCAGATAGCACAGTGGTTCTATTACGCATGGCCTACAAGCTTGTTGGTGATGCTTGGAGGACATGCTTCTCTCTGTCCTACCCATGTCGAGAGATGGATCTCAGAAGATGCATGTGGCAGCAGTGCAACCCCGAGGGTGCAGCATCCCCACTGGAAAGGCAGAACAGGACAGAGCACAAATTGCAAAGCAACCCTGGCCGTGATGCCAGGGGAGAAGGTTGGTGCAGCAGAATGTTGATGCTGCTGGTCCGTGGTGAGCGAGGACAGAGCAGCCAAAGGAAGGAGCCATGGGACAATTGCACCTCTCCTGTGAGAAAGCAGAGTCCCAAGGGGCCCGTGGTCACCTGCTTTTACCGCTCCTTCCATTGCCCTGCCCTTCACCTGCCACATCTTCACCTGTGGTGCCCTGACCTCATCTGTTCCACTTGCTCCATCACTCATGTGCTGCTCTACTGCCCCATCCCCAGCTGCCGCCAGTCCTTCCTCCAGCACAAGGCCTGGAGCACATCACGGGATTTCTCCAACACATCTGCACAAACCCACACGCGGCCCCTCTTTGAATCCCAGAACCTTAGGGCTGGGATTTCTCCGAGGCTCTCTGTTACCTCTTCTGCATTGCTTTCCCCACCACGCTCGTGCCAGCAGCCTGTCACCACACGGATCGCTTGGCAGGACGGAGGGTGACCTAAGCAACACGGAGCCCATCGCTCCTCGGGGCAGCGTGTTCCAGGGAGAGCAGGGGCTGCCAGCGGCAGGGAAGGTGCACAAGGGGAGCGCTTAGGACATGGTTGGCAGGGCCACCACTGCCCCCGCTCCAACAACCACAAAAATATGTAAATGAGAAACTCGGCCTCTTATTTATGAGAATTCACGATTCATTTTTCTTTCGGGGAATGCAAGCAAACGAAAATATGAAATATTTCTCCAATGACACAGTTTCCACCCAGAAAGCACATTCCTTGGAGGCGATGTGCATGTGCATGGGGGCCACATGGGACCAAGCCTGAGCCCCGGTGCAAGCTCTGCTTTGTGAAGGGGTGGAGGCTGCAGGGACAGGTCCCACGGCAGAGCTATGGTGGGAGAGGGATGAGGGTTTCGCTGAGCTTAAAAGCCCTGCTGGGATGTTGGAAGGGATGAGCATCAGGGAAAGAGTGAAGCTGAGCCTGGTCCAAGGGGAGAGAGGGCAGAGCGCACCTCCTGGCCCTCCTTCACTGTAGTGAGGACTTAGACTCCTGCTACACACTGAAAAGAGATTTCCTCCTCCCAGCATCTACAAAGTACTCGCTCCTGTCAGTGCCTAAATTTCCCAGGGATGTGCAAGTATCCCTGTTTATTGCCTTAACAGTTAAAATTCATTACCAGCTGGCTCCTTCAGAATGGCTCCTCAAAGTCAATCTTTCCATGTCCTCCACAGCCTCTGTAGGGAAAATCCACACTGCTAAAACCTACAAAGACCGTGATCTCACGGGCCAGACCTTGCTGCCTCCCAGCAGCATTGGTAGCTCATACACCCAAAATGCTCCATCTTTAGGTCCTCCCCATTCCCACCGCTCTCATGGAAGTCCTGTTCCTGCCCTTACCTTCTCCTAGCCCTGAGAGAGCTGTCATCCAGCTGAACTCTTCTGTACCCCTTCCAGCAGTGTCCTTCACCTGCTGCAGAGTCCAACCACTTTGGATAGGAGTGATCCCTCTCCTGGTCCTGCTGGCTCCATCCGTGCTGCCTCACCGTCATGTGCAATTACCCAGCCTCTATCCGCTGCTCCTGCACCTTTCCCCAAGCTGCATTTTACAAAAGAAAAATTATCCTTCTGTATTTCACACCCTCCCGCTAGTCCCATGGTGCAGGATCTTGTCCTTTGCGCCAAAAAATGTCACCCCACCTCCAGAAGCTGCTGTCGTGAGGACCCCTCTTCTCAAGGGCAGTGATGGGAGGCTCTCAGGGCTCCACAGGGACCAGCCTCAGGACCGGGGGTGGGTGCTGAGACCCCTGTCCTTGCTGGCCCTCCCCAGAGCCTATTCCCATGGGTGCTGTATTGAGCTGGAGCCAATGTGTCCTGTAGGACAGGGATAGGCTGGTTCCCTGGGGTTAGCCCACCACTGGTGTTGGTTTCCTGGGGACATCACCATGAGATACCATGTGGTGGGTACACCATTGACCTCACAAGAAATGTAATGTATTTAGGATGGGGGCCATCTGAGATTAACTTTAATCTCCACTCTTTGACCCGCATACCAACCCCTTCTCTTTATTGATTTAGATAGAGAGTCTTTTGCTATTTGTTTGAACTTCCTTTCAAAGGTCCAGCTCAGCTTGACTTCTGGCAATTCTCATTTTCTCTGGACACTTCCAGATCCTCAGACCCACTTTTCCCTGCAGACCTGCCCAGTCTCTCTGAGCCCTGTTAATTCTCAGTGTTGTTTTTGGTGGATTTATCTACATGTGCCTGGAGGTGAGCAGGTCACTCTTCTTGCAAAAGGCACCAAATAGGTTTGTATCTTTGCCTTGAAAGCTCTTTCATCCCCTTGCACATTCAGTCTCTGAGCTTTTCACTGCAGCTGACTTCAGTGGCTGGTTCCCAAACTTCTCCCAATACAGGAAGGAGAAATATCCCACCTGAGGTGCTGATCTGGCAGAGGTTACTCTTCAATTTATCTTAAATGAAAACTCTGCAGTTGAAGTGCATTCTGCAACCAACTTTGCTATCATTTCTCCTCAAGAGCAAAGACCAAGTCTAAAATAGCAAATTCTGGAGCCATTTATTAGCTGCCACTTCCCAGAATAGTCGGTAGCATTTACTCTCCAATCTATATCTGGAAGTGAAAGGCCCCCACTATGACAGCAAGATTTATGGGCAGTCATTATTAAGGGACGTATCCAGGCTGCCTGCTCTGGTGCCTAAAAAGGACTTGAGCACAACCAACAGAAATACACCCCCCCCCCCAAAGCTCCTGCTCCATGGGCTGTGTCAGGAGAAGTGTGGCTCAGCCAGCACATTCCTCCACAGGGCCCCTGCCCCAGTCCCGGGAGACAGAGATAAGGGACCCCCTCCCAGACCCCCTCCCACCCACCACATTCCCTCTGTGGTGACTGCAGAAGCTCCAGCACAGAATGCATTGGTGCTCTGGAGGTGCTTGTTTCCCAGTACGATCCTGGAGATATTTCTCCTTCTCCAAACCAGAGCCTGCAACCAAAGTCAGTCAGAGCTCTACCACATCTACCCTCAAAAAGCCCTTTCATCCTGACCAGGTTTCTGGCATACCCACAATGATGTTTCTGCATGGTGATCCCAATCACGAGGGTCATCCCGTGCTCCTCAGCCCCCACATGTCCCCTGATGGGCTGGCACCAACCCGCTATCCTGCGAGGAGACATAGTCCTCCCCTTCCCAGAGTGCCTGCCCAGCCTCTCGTCCTCTGGGTGCTTGGTTCACTGCATTTGCTGTGAGCAGAAACTCACGGGCATCAGCTGGTGACACCAGCAGGGCACAGTAAAGACAGATTGCACCTTTAATTCCTTCCTGATGGGACGGGGTGCTGTGTGTGAGCTGGGGTGGCTGCATCAAACTCTACAACAGGGAGATGCTGGGGTGAGCCCAGTGCTCACCAAGATTGTAAGGAGGCTGGAGCATGGGATGTACAAGGAGATGCTGAGGGAGATTGATCAGCTAAGGGACTAATTGCAGTCTTCAACTGCCTAATGAGTTACAAAGGCAGAGCCAGTCTCTTCTCAGAGGTGCACATCCAGAGGAGGATCCAGAGGCAACCGGCACAAGTTGTGGCAAGGGAAAATACAGCAGGAGGTGAAGGAAAAATGTTTTCACAGCAAGGGTGAAAATCCTCCTTGGAGATGTTCAGAACTGGCCTGGAGAAGGCGCAAAGCCACTTGGTCCCCACTTGGAGCTCGCCCTGCTCGGAGGAGGAGGTTGGATGAGAGGCACCAGCGCTCCCTTCCAGCCTGCAGCCCTGCGAAATGCTACGATGTCCCACATACTTTGGTGAGCAACACATGGTCTCAGCTTTCATTCCAATTAATGGAGCTTCTTTTCCCCAAATGTAAACAGTCTGCTCTTTTCAGGAAAATCTGCCGGCCTGTCCTCAGAGCCAGGGAGCCATATTGCTGGTTATAGACGGCCACTGATTTACTGGTGTGACTTCGGCCAAGTTGGACAGCTTCTCCGTGTGGAGATCCAGCATCCTCGAAATGCAGGAGAAACCCAGTCTATCAGCTGGTCCATCTCATCCTCGTCCAGCGCAGGGCCTTCACGATGATCAGTGTAACAAGCTTTCGGATGAAAGCCACTGGGGGAGTGCATCCATCATTGTTAGCCTGATTAGAGCTAATTCACTACAAGCTGGGTTTCTAGAGATTGTGTCTTTTTCTCTGACTTGCTTCCTGTTTGCAAGCACTTTGCAGCAGCCTTTAATTAATTGTGGCTTGAAATTATTCAGGCTTTTCTCGGGGAATAAATCTTCCCTGACTGAGCGGGGCACATTTCAGAGAAGGCCCAGTGCAGAGGGAGAGGAGCTCTCCCTGGGCAGGGCCGTGTCTCAGTCCGAAGGCACTTGCCCTGGTCTCAAGCAGTGCCAAGGCCTGGGGCTGACCTCCATCCTCCATGAGTTTTGGAGCACAGCGTGCCTGTTCCTTCACTGTTCCAAGGGCTGATCGCTCTCATGCTCATGACCAGCCGGTACAAAGCGTCTACAGCCGCATCCCGGTCTGCCACGGGATCCAAGTGAGTTTTCCTTGGGAATTACTTTCACTACTCGCTCCGCTGCTGCTGTCAGAGGGCCATGAGAAGTGGTTGCCATAATAATGGTTGAAATCCAGTTTCCCTTCTAAGCCTTTTTTTATGTTATTGAGAGATCAGATCGACTCTTTTTTGGTTGAAAGTTTCCATTCTTGGGCCCAAGCCAAAAGTGGATTTTTCAAGAAATTGGAACTGACTGGGTTCAGTCATTTCTGAGTCACACACATGGAAAAATACACATTTCCCCCTCATACTCCACGGAGACACTTTGGACATGTACGACTCAAAACCAGCTGGAGCAAGAGACTTCAAACTTGGCTTGTTTGAGGGTCCACACTGAGGTGTAAAAATCAAGCCAGGTTTGGAGAAGATCGTATTGGCATTTTCACACTTCCCTCCCCAAAAGAGCCATCGACTGGTGCACGATGGTGAGAAAACATGCTGTTCTCTCCCCCGTTGCTTTACATTGCTTTCTCCAATGGGATAATCCCAGGGGATTAGCATTTAAAGTAATGAATGTTTAAAGTTAGCTAGAGAAGAATTCCAGCAATGTTCAATTCTTCCTAAGCCCCTTAAATGGAGCCGAGCTGAGGGGGCCTCGCGCAGGGAGACATCCGTCAGCCTCAGAAGTTGAACGGAGCATACGCAGGCAACGGTCCCTGCCGTGATCCAGGACAAACACAGGGGCACATCACCACCCCAAACAGCCCAAGGGCTTGGGTTGCGCTGGCTGCTGCAGGGTGGGTGCCAGGGGCTCATGGCCCCGTGACAGGGAGGATGGAGCAGCCAGGAGGTGCAGGACTCACCCGGGACCAAAGAGTGTCAGAGAACAGAAGCCAGTGTCATAGAGACCAAACTCCTAACCACAAACCCCTTCTTTCTTCCCATAATGGATTGTGTGGAGACCACATGAATGTTGCTGCTGGAAATTTCTTTCTTCCCCTCTTTAGCTCCCCAGGGCATGGGACAAGCTGTCACTGTGAGACACGGACGGTAGCTGCTGCCTCAAGTCACCGTGCTTGTCCAGAGAGGTGGCCCCCACCAGACCTTCCCCATAGCCAGCAGAGCTGGATGTCAGTGTCCATCCTCACCCTACAGGCATGGGGCTGTGCCAGGGGCATTTCTCCAAGGACATGGGACACTCCAGGTTGGAGGACGTTCCAGGATCCCACTGCCTGGCCGTCCTCTGGAGGCTGTGCTCAGGGGCCCATCTGGGACAGCTGGAGGACTGTGGCCATGCCGGAGGCCCAGCCTCAACACCCCCATCCTGGTCCTCAGCCCCCTCGGCTCTGCTCGGCCTGGGCGTGCGGGGCAGGGAGGTGCCTGCACACGAGAGCTCTGCGATCGCTGGGGAGCGGGGCCCCGATAACTTGGGTATTTCACACCCTTCCCTGCCAAGGAAGGGTGGGAGCGAGCAGGAGAGGCCAGGAGGAGCGAGGGGCTGGGAGAGGAAACCAGCTGCATGAGTCACCCTGCAGCCGCTGGGCAGGACAGCCGCAGGAAGCGCCGCTTCCCCTGGATAAGGTGCAGGACACGCTGGCACCAGCCCACGGGCACAGGGTGAACCGCGTGCTGCTGGGCGCAGGGTGGAGCTGGACGGAGGAGGTGGCAGAGTTTTGTCCATCTCTCCCGGTGGGCTACACTAGAGGCTAGGGGGTCCCCTGCACCATGGGACCCCTCACCAAAGCCACCCAGTGCCCAGCTCTGTGGCTGCTCAGCTGCCCACAGGGGAAGGACGATATTGTAGCTGGTTGGCTTCCTGCCAGGGCTTAGCATGCACAGGGGGCATGTGTGTGCTCTGAGCCATAACCCCCAGCCACACGCAAGGTAATAGAGATCCTGCAACACCCTACAGATGTACACTACTGGCAGCCTGAGCTCTAGCCCACACCATGGTTTCATGCGGCTCATCTGCTACAACTTCATCTGCTTGGGTGTTCACAGACCCCCCTGCAGCACCCCCGTGCCCCCAGCAGACCTATGGCCAGTGGACACTTCCAGCACTGACCACTGGCCCCACATAGCTTGCACGGCAGGAGGCTGGGCAGCACAGGGCTCCCGTGTGTGCTCCTGGGGCCTGGCTGGGGCAGATGAAAAGAGTATGGTGATGACCCAGCAGAGCTAAAGAAAGGATGGTGTCTTCTGTGACATGATGTCCTGTGACATGATGGAGCTGATGTCTCAGGAGCATTGATGTGGAAAGAAAGGCAGGGCACACTTGTCCAACAGGGCTGGCTCTTCAGCCCCTCTGGCAGGAGCCTCCTCCAAGGGCTGGGAACATGCAGAGGAGCAGCAAACTGTGGGCACCACCTGACCAAGTCCCTCCTAGTGGTGGCAAAGACCATGAGTGAGCAGACGCAAGAGGCACAGGAGTGTCCCAGGCTGCCGCAGCAGCACAGGGCTGAGCTGGGGCCAGCCCTGCCTCAGCGAGGCTTCCCCTGCCCAAACAGCTCCCACGAGCTGGAGTGTGGCCTCAGGCCTCCGAAAATGTCTGCCCAGACTGGGATGGAGGACAAGATCCTGGCTTCCACACCAGGAAAGGGATACAGGCAGGCAGAGGGAGCATTGCGGAGATCCAACATCTCGAGCCTCACCACATGGGATCAGCCACCCCTCATCTGACGTGAGACCTTTCTGTCTCCCCAGCCCCACTACCTGTCACGGACAGTGCCATGCTCCAGACACCTTCCACAGCGGGGTCCCCATCCCAGATCGCAGGGCTGGGGGATGGGGACAGCCCCAGGAGGAGCTGGGCTGGGAGAGAGCAGAGTACGGTGCCCACACCAGCACCCAGGGATCCAGAGGGGTGGTACAGGGTTTCTGTGCTCTGCCAGCCCGTCCTACCCCTGCTTTGCTCCAATAGCTTTTCCCAGTGTTTAACCTGACTTTCCCCTGCTATAACTTAAGCCCATTTGATATCCTGTCTGCCACGATCCGGGAGAACAGACTGTTCCCTTCCCCTCTGTAGCTGTTTTATGTCTTGGAGAGGACCGGCACGTCTGCCCTTGCCTAGGCTGTGCAAGCCCCATCCCACTCTCCAGAACTGTCCTCTCCTTGCTGTGCCATGGAGCCTGGCACGGGTGCTCAGACACACCGGGAAGGGCACAGAGGGCATGCGCTGGTGAACACCCCCAGTGTGTCATTAAAAGGATGAATTCCTTGAGGCTGCCAGGCCAGGCTGGCTGCAGTCGGGCTGGGGGCGTGCATGCCACAAGATACCAAAATCTTTGGCACCTGTGTGCACAACAGGTCTCAGAGGGTGTCCTGTGGTGCCAGGAGAGACACCACGGAGGGCACCATGGAGATCCCAGGGAGTGGTGCCGAAGCCAACAGGGATGCAGGGATAGCCCCCAGCAACAAGGCAGTGTGGAAATGGGGTGTCGGCAGCTGGGTCTCACCTGACTGTACTCCTCTGGGCAAACGAAGGAGATGTGTGGTGAAGGCACTGCGTGCCACCAGCTGTGTCCCCACTCGGTGACATCCCAGCAAGGTGCCAGTGGGGGTGGCTGAGGCTGGGGCAGAGCAGGGGCATGCTGGGGCCAGGCAGGCACAGGCTGGATGGATTTTGGTCTTGTTCCATGAGAGGGTTTTGGGGCGGGGGGTGTTTTATATCTAGATTTGTTTGGAAGGATTTTGGTTTGATTTCCTTCTCCGCCAAGCACTAAGCAATCGTTCTTTCCCCCCTTGGCAGGAGCTGCCTGTCTCGTGGTGTTGACCTTGGCTGGGCTTTCTCTGCGGCTGGAGCGGAGTCACACCATAAATTCCCTGTCTTCTAGGAATCTAGCATGGGAAAGAAAAGAAACGCAAAAGAGGACTGTGGATTAAAATATTTTGCATCTTAGCACATAACAAAAGGGGTTTGGCACCGAGGTGATTTCCCCGAGTACAGAGGTGTTGTGCACACAGCCTGGGCACCGGTGGGCTCAGAGGCAGGGCCCTGCCTTGCCCCGGGGGACAGCTGTGGCTGCAGTGGCGGGGGTGGCCAGACCCAGCCACATGGCAGCAGGACAACCTGCTTGGGGTGTGTGCGGGGGTCTTGACCCTGCAGCAAGGCAGAAGGCTCCTGTTGGAGGAGGGAGAGGTGGTAATGGGCAGGGCTGTCCCTGGTCACCACCCCAGGTGGCCATCTCCCGCAGCACACCTGGATCCAGCACCTGACCTCAAACCAGCCCAGTCCCACCAGCCTGGTCACAGCGCCGCGAGCTTCCCCTGGCAGTGCCCTGCCCAGTGTTCGGTGTGGTTGCAGTGCTGAACAACTCTGAGGCTGGTTTGAGGCACCTTGCACAGACATGGTGCAGAAATCCTGGAAGCAAATAATGGAGGCAAGGCAGGAGGAACCAAGTGGACAAAGCCCCAGTTGCTTTCACAAGCAGGCGAGATGCAGCACAGCCCCTAATTGAATCCAGCAGAGCTGCTTGGACAGACAAAACACAGCAGTGACTCAGAGCGCGGGGCTGAGCAGACACAACTGTCCCAGCACCTGGGGAGATGGGCCAGCACCCTGGGGTGGGAGCAGATGTCACCCAGCCCTGCATGGAGACACAGCCCCATGGCCAGGCAGGAGGGGACATCCCTGTGTGCTGGGACAAGTGCTGAGTCCACAATGTCCAGGGTGCCCTTGGGTGTGCAGGGGCTTGGGGATTTGGGGTGCAGGCAAGGTGCCCCCTGTGGATGCTGGCATCTCCATAGCCCTGCGGTGCAGTGTGCTGCTTGCAGCCTTGAAGCTGGGCTGTAAAGCTGGGGCTGCCCCAGCAGTGGCAGACAGCTAGGGCAGAGCACTGAGGTGCTGGGAGTCCCCTACATGGAGGACTGGGACTTCTGCACCCTGCCAGGGCTGGCAGAGATGACCACAGGTCAAGGTGCAAGGGGCTGGTTACCAAAATCCCAGCTGTGCTGCTCCCCACCCCTGCTCTCCCCTCCTGGGCTGGGCATCAGCTCACAGGCACAGGGCAAGGCTGGCCAGAGCTCATGTGGGGAAGGGAGGGCGCAATCACACCTTGAGCACCAGCAGTTTTTCCACACAGGAGATAAAATTTCCTTGTGTAATTGTGCCTGGGAACTCTGCAGAGCAGCAAATGCAAGGCAGGCAGAGCCCGTCCTAAAGAGGGGTCCCCAGGGGGACCTAAAGCGATGACGTTATGGGGACAGGGGGTGTTGCACTCGAGGAACAGGTTTACATCTCCTGTGTTCTGGAAACGCCAAAGAGCTGAGGGTTTGATGCTCTAAAAGGGCTCATTTTCCCAGAGCTGTAACCTGCTTTAAGCCCAACCAGCTGGAGGGAGGCCCCGAGCCCCCTGAATGTGAAGGATCCTTCAAATCTCTTTTAAAGCACTTCACATTGCCTCTGCCTGACCGTGAACGTCAGTGGAGCTCGCTCACACTTCCCCTGGGCTACCAGGGAAGGGGAACCAGCAAGGCGTTAAAATAAAACAAAGCGCCCAAATCAGCTGGAAAGGAAGAGGAAACTGATAAGAAATGCGGAGCAATCAGGGTCACACAGATAAAGCTGCGAGTGGCAAAGCTGGGAGTAAAGAGGAATTTCTCAGGTCTCTCTATGGGTGGAAATTCCCAGTGCATGGGGAGCACTTCCAATGTGGAAGGTGTTCTACAGGAAGCCTGTGTAACACCAAAAATCTGTGAGAGAGGCAATTATGGCCCAGAAAACATGAGTGATGGCTCCATGAGCCTTACCCTGCACAGGCAGGGCAAGGATCAGGCACAGGGTCTGCCAGCACACATGGCTCTCACTGCACTTCTGCATCACTGATGCTGGCTGAGAAACACACTGGTGCTGGTAGTGATGCCCTTAGGGAAAAATGGGTGCCTGGGTCTGTGGAGTCCTAACCAGAAACTCACTGGCAGCATTGCCCCTGAACCGTGCCGAAGAAAGGGAATGGCATGAGGCAGCCGTGCATGGGGGCAGCGGGGCTTCTACCCACCAGGATGTGGCTGCAGTGGGAGGAGAGGACAGGAGCATGTGGGAGGGGGACTCAGAGGGGGGCAAGGGGTGGGGCAGTTCTGTGCACCCCAGTGTGCAGGCATGAAGCCCCATGGCAAGGGGATGAGAGGGGGTGAAATACTTGGGGGAGACCCCAAGTCAGTGCTGGTGATGGGAGAGGAGATCCAGGCTGCATGGGAAGAGATAGCAGAAGCTCTGCTCCAGCACAGTGGTAACAGCAGGAGGACAGAATGGGACCGAGGGGGCTGGGAGCACCATGCTGTGTGCCCCTGAGCATTGTCCTTGCGTGGCTGTGCAGAGACCAGCCCTGAGCCCCTCCTGAGCGACTGATCTGGGAATGGCCCCACGAGCGATGGCCAGCCCATCATTGCTGTATCATCTCCTTGTTTCTCCTGTGGGAAAAGCACCCCAGGAGCTTGGGAGCATGGCCTCAGCTTTGCAGGCTCCTCCGATCCCTCTCTTAATGCTCACCCACCTGCCTGGCTTAGCCAGCTCCTCATTCTCAGGCAGCAAGGGGATGATGCTCTGGTCAGAGGTGAGAGCTGATGGCTGGGGATCAGCTTCTGGAGAGGGTGTCCGCAGCCTCGTGTGCCGTGCTGTGGCCACGGGTCGGATGCCGGCCCAGGAAGCTCTCCTGAGGGAACCATTCCCATCCCCTGCTACCACAGGCAACCGCTCGGGTAATCCTCCTCATAAATTTTTCAAGCTCCATCTTGAAGCCCGTCGGGCTATTTGCAGAGCTGGCTGGGTGCCAGGGTCTCTAGTTCACCAGAAATGTCGTGTTTGTTTGTTTTTTTAATCTGGGCCAAGGCCAAACTGGATCCCAACCAGCATTTTTTGGAAGTTTCCGGTGAGCCGCAAGCTTCCCAGCCCCACAGCTGCTCGGTGAATCGCTGTGCCTGCCGGCTCCACGGTTCGCACCAGCGATGAACATGGTGGCACCTCGACCTCTGTGGCACCGAGAGCCTCCGAGCATCTCCCAGGGTGGTGGTGGCCCTGGGACATGTCCCCAGGGTGACCCTGCCAGGCACCCCCTGGGCATCCAGGGGCTCTCCTGTGACTGCCACCCCCATGGCATGGGGACATCTGGGGCCATGCAGAAGCCACGCGATTTCTGGCATGGCTGCTGGGCTGAGGGCTGCTGCCCGGCTGGGTTCTTCAGCCCAGGAGAGGCGGCTGGAGGATCGCCTTTTGCAGGGTCGGGATCGCTGCTCTCACTCGCAGCGTAACGGTGTTCACGGCCAGCTGATAGCCATCTGCTTCTCTGCCAGCACTGTCCTCTAGCCTAAATAGCTCTTCTCCCTCCTGCTGTTTACTCCCAGATGTATTTATAGATCAACTCTCTCCCAGCCTTCATTTTCCTAGACTAAACAAGCCAAGTGCTTCAGGCTCCTCTTAAAGCCAGGCTCCTTCCACACGCTGTCCCACCTCTTCCCAAGCCGAGCCCTTCATCTCCACAGGGCAGGGCACTGGCAGCATCCTTTTGATGGCATGGGTACAAGCTGGTCCCTGCTGCATGCACCCTGCCAGCCATGCCTGTCCCCTCTGAGGCTACGGTGGTGGATCCTGATTGCCCTTCTCTTTCAGTTTCAGTATTCATTGGCACCTTTGGGGTGCTGTGCAGACCCTAGACCTTACCCTAATGCTTCTCCCAGCCCAGCTTTTCCAGAAAGAAGGTCATGCTGCTCCTTGTCTGTGTCTATGATGCTTTCCCATCTTGGCCCTACAGCAAGAGTTGTTAGCAGGGCCATAGACCCAGGGCCAGGCCCTGCGGCGTCGCCATAGCACCTGCCCTGGAGCTGTATCTCATTTTCCATCACACCCTCCTGCTGCCCGCCCCTTGCTCAGTTCCTCCTGATTTGACCACCCAACCTCTTTCCCCATTTCCTCACCTTTCCACCCTATTTCCCCACATCTGTTTCTCATGTGCTTTGACAAAGGAAGGGTGGGTGGGCAAACCCTGACAGCATCCCCAGTCAGATGCAACAAGCGTGAGCGTGAGCAGCCTCCTGCATCCCAGAGGTTCACAGGAAGAGTGGGCAGCTCCCTGTCTGCGAGTTGGGCTGATCAGAGAGGTTTATCTCCCAGTTACTGAGGAGAAGAGATTCCTGGTACCCACTGGCAGATGCTGGCTGGAAGGAACGTGGTGCCTCTGGTCCAAGCTCCCCTTTGTAGCAGTCCAGGTCCTGGAGCACAGGCCCCACTAAGGGAGGAGAGGTAGGGAGAAGGGCTAGGTTAGCGTGGTGCAGAGGAGCTGAAGGGCCCTCAGGGCTTGGGCAGTACATTTATCAGCTGCTCCAGACTAGCACAGAGCCCTGAATTGGCACCATGTGTATTTAAAAGTAAGGTGCTCCTAATGTAACCACAGACTTGGAAGCTCAGCTGAGGGCTCCTGAAGGCTCAGGGCATTGCATGCTGCAGCATCACCATGCTAACAGGGATGCCACAAGGCAAAGATCTCTTTGCAAACAGCCCAGGTACACGGACAGCTGCCCCAGAGCATTTGTGGAGCACACGTGCTGCAGCTGCTCAGGAGTGTACCCAAGGCTCTCCCTGCCACCACAGAACAACTCCTGCTCTCCAAAAGCCAGAACTGATTGCTGAATGTAAAATGCTCCTGCCCAGAATGGGTGGTGCTGGGGTGGACCTCGCAATGGCAGCAGGAATAAGGCTGCTTCCTGGCCTGAGACTGCAGCGGGCACAGGCACGCACAGTCTGACAGCAAGTGGAACACTGTCCCATTGAGCAATGCTGCTTTCTAGGTCTCAAGAAGAGCCAGTTTCCTAAATCTGAGAACAATTATGAGTGAAATTGTCTTGGAGGAAAATTTTAAACAGAACAGAATAGGAACGATGGCTGGGAACCATCCAGAAATACTTTCTGAAGAGCCCAAGTGTTGGCTGAGGGCAGCAGCATGGACCTCAAAGGACAGCGAGACCCACCAGGACCCGCCAGGCTGGCACATGTCCCTCTGCCCCAGCTGGAGACCCCACCATCTTTCCTAGGACAGCACCCATCCACATCTGCTTTCTAGGGAAATCCAGCAGCCTCCCATCAGGTCTTTCCCTGAGGGGCTCACCAAAACTCTTGGCTTGCCCCCTCCCAGAGCACGCAGCCGCGTGGGAACCATACAAGAGCGCGTCCACCGCTGAGCTTGGCTCAGCCCTGCCTTGTGCCCTCCAGCCTGGGCAAAGCCCTGCTCTTCGTTACAAGGAACAACCACAGTAGGGGAGATTTTTCTCTTGTGTTTTTGCCATCCTTTCTCTCTGGCCATGATTTGCCTTTGATCCCCCTTCGCAGATTCTCCATTTCCTGGCAACTTGTGCCCCATAGGCAGCTCGAGCGGCAATGGGACAGGGTGAGCCAGTTGGTGGGGATGTGGAGGCTGCCAGCAGAGCTTATCTGTCCCTGGAAGTATCTCGGCAGCCACCTGATGCCAAACTTGCTTGTGAACAACCCAGCCTACCACCACTGGCTGGTCCTGGACCCTTGGTGAGATGGGCATGCAGGTGCAACATCACCTACTGGAAGTGGGTTAATCTGTGAGCTGGACACTCAAACACAGCAAACAGAGGTCCTGTGCTGAAAGGGAAAAGAAAAAAAAAATGTAGCTCTCAGCACCATGTCCTGGAAGAGAAATGAGCAAAGACACCACCCCTGTGTGCAATGTAAGGAGCCAGCCCACCGAGACCAAGCCATGGGTCACCAACCATGCGAGCAGCACCTGGGTACCATCACGGAGAGGCTGCGGTGGGCACTGGTGGAGGTGGCACCACTTCACACTTCGTTTCTACCCCTGCTCCCCATGTAAGCCAGCTCTGGGTGGCCTGGAGCAGAAGGGACACAGTGGAGGCAGCAGCAGCATTGCATGGGTGGCAGCTGGCTGCAGGGTGTGGTGGTAGGGACAGGGTCTGCATCAGGCAGAGCCTGCATGAGCTTCGATGGGGAAAAGCACTGACTTGCTTTCCTGAATTCATTTGTTTGTTAAAAGATACAACACCTTTATCAGTTCAATATAAGCTCTTTGCTCATAAATTGAATTCATTTTTATTAAGGTATTAAATTAAAGAAGAAGATGAGGAGAGTTCAGACCCCCAAAGAAATGCTGTCAGACTTTGATTTCTCCCAAAACAGAATCTGCTTGTTTCAGGCTGTCCCCAAACAACTGATCAGAGGCTGCAGAGCTGCCAGCACGAGGACAACCCAGATTCTACCATTCTCTGTGGCATCTGCCTCATCCTCACATCCAGCTCCTCTGCCAGCCACTGCTGCACGCCCTTGGTTTGGATAAACCAAGACCCTGCTGTGGGAAGAGGGAGCTGAAGGGGTAGAAAAGCATGGCTACAGCAGAGAAGGCAGAGGCTCTGGAGCATCCTCTTTTTACCTTTTCGTTGGGATGGCAGGGCTCACACCCCCGTCTTGAAATCTCCTTCCACAGGAGCTGGACCATCCATTGCGCAGCTGCAGCATTTGCTGCCCATATGTGTGCCTCCGGGGCTTGTCCTCCCCTCTGGAACCATGAATCAAACAATCGCAGGGGAGGGAGAGACACCAGAACATATGTAAACATGAGGAAAGTCTGCAAGGATCTGTCTCTCGGCCGGCTTCTCTACAGGGATGTGATTTATTTTGGGTACCTAAATGCAGGTTGACATTCTGATGACACAAGGTTAATCCTGGCTGGAGGCGTGTTGTGCTGCCGCCAAGCATTGCTGGCATCTCAGCAGGCTGATGCAGTTGTGCCAATATCCAGCTAGCCCAAGGCAGTACAGGGAAGGCTGAGTGTTTGATCTAAGCCCTTCCCAATACCTCCCTCGGCACGCCGTGCTTCAAACCCTCATACTTGGTTGGAAAGCAAAACTCTGATCCTCCATGGTGAGTGCCAGGCATTGTATAGCTGTTCCCCTCCACTCTTGGCTAGACCCAGGGTCTGAGCGACAGGCTGTGCACTAAAACAAGTCAGAAAACAAATTTGAAAACCACTGTGGTGGTTTTCCTGATCTTCTCAAACATCTTCTTGTTACTTGCAGCTTGGAAGTTTCCAGCCAGGAATGTACACCCACTTTTCTTTTCTCCCCCTTCACTGCTCGTGGCCATAAAATTCAAGAGTGTCTAGGCTCTGTATTCATTGCACTTTTCCATTTCCACCCGCAGCTTTTCCAAACCTCTTCACCTCTGGAAGGGCTACAGAAGCAGCAAAATGAAAACTGAAACCCAAGAACACACCACGGCGCAGTTGTGCCAGCTGCGAGGACGTTCGAAGTGTCAGTGGGACAGAGGAAAAAGCTCCTTTAAAGTTGTTTAGAGAGAAGCAGATACTCTTCCCAGTGAGAATCAGCTGCATGGCTCTGACTCGCTGCCAGATAAAGCCCCACAGCACTGATCCCCCTGTGCCCTTGAGGTGGCAGGAGTCATGGTGCACCACGTTGGTGCCACCTAGCCACTGGATTCTGGAGGATGGAGGGGTGGCTGCTGACCCCATCCCATGGTGCAAATTCCCAGCTGTATGCAGCCAGACGGGACCACAAGATCACAGAACAGATGAGGCAGGGACTTCCCGGTCCATCTGCTCCCACCCCTGCTCAGGCAGGGCCATCTAGCACGGGCGGGATGTCCTGCAGCAGGGAGGTCGCCCTCCACTGCGGCTGGCACAGCACCACCAGGGCTGCTGCAAGAGGGACCAATGCTGGCTGCTGCAGGGGAGTTGCATGGGGATGGAGAAGATCCAGCCCAGGCTAGAACTGGGGTGCTCTCCCAGAGCTGGGGAGACCTGGTGGGGCTTGGGTGTGCCTGGAGGGCTGCCACAGGAGCCCTCTGCAACCCATCTCAGCACTGCCATAGGCCAGAGAAGATTTGTGGGACGTCGGAGAGGGAACAGGACTTCTGTGCTGCACTTACAGGCTGAATGTGGTCGAGCCAGGGCGTGAGAGCCACAGGAACCTCATGGCATGTGTCACAGATGGACTTGTCCCAGGTTAAACATGCGCCATATGGGCTTGCATCAGCACTGAGGGCTTTTCAAAGAGCGTCCCATTCGCAGTAACCAGCCTGGAGGCTGATGTTATCCAGATGATACTGTTGTCTTTGGAAAGGCTCCTAAACACTTGAAAAACACCTTCAGCCATACTCCAACACAGCAGAGCAGGACTGAGATTAGAAATTGCACTTGACAGTGTTCAATCTGTGCAGTGGGAATAAAACCAGATCTTGTTCACGTCTCCGCAATTACACACCTCCCCTCCATAGAAGTGTTTTTTCTTTCATCTTACATCACAGGTATGCACACAGTATCCCTGCCTAAGCTTCAGCCATAGGGCCCCTGAGAGCATTTCAATGCAATCGCAAACTATTCTGGACAGATGTTGCACAAACTTGTTTCAAAACTGTGGTGGTCTTGATATGGCTAGCCCAGAATTTAATGCTGTTGGACTCCGGGTGTCCCACTGAGACAGCATGCAGATGTTTCAGACTAAGGATTTTGAGTTATACTGCCCCAAGTCCATGCAGGCTGTGCTGATAAAGCCAGGCACATGTGTCAGCAAAGTAACAGAAAACACTTCACAGCAAAACTGGCTGAGTTATATATCACCTACAGAAGGGTGCAGAGGTTACCTTTGGGATCATCCACCTGACGTACAGACACAAGACAAGCTTCTGAGGAGATCACTAGCCACCAAAGTCCTGAACCACCCAAAATGCAACTGGCTAAGGATCAGCATGGTTATTTCTTGTTCACAGTCCATATCTCTTGAGAATATTACAGAACCACTACTCTCCCCAGCCTTGCTTTTTCAGGATTCCCATTGAGTTGTCACTAAATATCATGGCACTTAGAGCTGTCTGCCAAGAGCCCCTGATCCTGAAGTGACATTGCCTCTAAGGAGACAGCCAACAGAGAGAGCCTCAAAGCTCTGAACACCTTGTTCAGCTCCACCACTGTCTTCAGCCATGGCCTTAAGTTTTTTCAGCAAGACCGATGTGCTCATGATATTTGGACTCTGAAACTCCTCTAGTGGACAGAAGCCTCCAGCATGGGTGACCTTCACACTGATCTTCAAGCTGGACTTTGCAAGATTTTACTAATCTGTGAGTGAGAGCACAGAAGTACCCCTCCAGATCCTGCTGGTATCCAGATGTGCTTTCCAGAAGAGGCTGAAGATCCTCACTTGCATCTGTCCCTTCCCAGAAAGATGCCCCTGATGCTGCAGACCTCCTAGGATGGATGGTCCATGCACAAGGTCCCTCTGCCACAGTAACCATGCTGAGACAGACACATGGAGCCGTGTGGCTGCCTCTGGTTGGATGGGAAGAGCAAAGAGGCTGGGACAGAGCCACGGCAGTGCCAGGAGGGAGAGAGGAGCCATCCCGAGGGGATGAAGCTTTTGAGATATGCACAGCAAGTTGGAGGGTGTTGATTGATGTAGGGAGCATTGGAGGATGTCCGGTTCTCTGACTGAGACCAGAAATTAATGAGGAACAGAAAACCAAAGCTGGGAGAGATGGATAGGGAATCCTGGCTTATGCTTACAAAAACAACCTGATTTTGCCAGCCTGGAGAACACATCTGGTCTGCACTGCCAGACATTTGTAAAACATGACCCTGTTTTACCACGACAACAGAGCACAAACCTAAGTGCACTGCCCTGTTCTTGGCCAGAGCTGATCTGCTTGCAGGAAACAGAGACACTTCTCAAGGCTGAACAATGGAAAGATAAAAGAGGAGGTGGGGTGTGTGTGAAACAAATGAGGACTCCTTGGAGAGAGATAAATCTGGATTCATTGTGGGCACCATCAGGCGATAGTACATGTAGGGACTGGAAGCCCTTTGGTCACCGATGAACTGCCCTAAGCCAGATCCTGGTGTGCAAGTTTTGTTAAGCTGCAGAAAGGAGCTCTTTGGAAAAAAAAAACATCACGTGGAGCACAACCACATCCCAGGTGTGAAGGGGGGAGGGGCTGGATCTGCTCTGGGGAACACTGGGCTGTGTGGGACTGCCCCGGCCTTCAGGTGGGTACAGCTGGGCTCTGCGAGTCCTCTCCTCAGGGTGTTCTTCAGGAGAAGAGGGCTATAGGAGCTAAGAAATAACCCATAATAATAATTTTAGAAAACAACATTGTCCTTTCAGACAGACAGCTAAAAATGCCCCACTGGCACTCCAGCAGGTCCAGCAGAGGAACCGACTGGCAGGAGAGAGGCACTGCAGAGCAAAGCACTGCAGGATGGGTCTGTCCGAGATGGAAAGAGAAGCAGCCCTTCACGATTAAATTTGGTGTGAAAATGGCATGATCTCCTGCAGCTGGCAGGGGAGAGGGTTTGGAGCAAGTGGCAGGGGTGAGATGTTTTCCTGTAGGATGTTTCATCTGGATCCTCACCGGTTCCCTGGATGGAGCCCAAGCCTTCCTGCATGTGCGCTTCTCGTGCCTTATCGGGGAGGTACTTTCCAGGGCTCCCTGGGGCTATGCTGTTCATCCAAAGTATTTCTCAAGAAGATACTGCAAATATTTGAGATACTGAAGGCACTGGAGTTCACAGGGATTGTATTATACTAGAAAAAAAATGGCAGAAGAGCAGAACCAGAGTCCTGAAAAGGTCTGGGAGGGACTTACAATAGGAAAATGCTGCAGGTTTAATAAATAACCTATGAGAAAAAGTCACTGAATGCAGGCTAAGCCCAGACACATGGAGCAGCTACAGGCAGCAGTTTACCCAGAAACCTCAGGCTGCCTTTTCTCGGAAGCAGGATGAGACTTGAGCAGGACAGGCATGCACAGGGACATGCATTGCTCTGGCCTGGGTTCACTGTGGATGTAGAATAAAGCATCAAATAATGTGAGACGTCAAATGTTAGAAGCTGTCAAACAAAACAAATGAGGATAGCAATTCCAGAAATTAGAGCCACAATCCAGTGCTGGCATAAATTCATTTGTATAATTAATGACACACTAGTTCTCAATTATCATTACTGCAATCCAGAAATAGTATTATTAGAGACTACAACGCCCAGACATGTAATGGCACACATAAAAGCTGTACTTGCTAGACATGACATACCTACTGTGCTGGCGACAAATAATGAACCGTAATTCCCTGCTAGGAGTTCAAGTTTCTGTAGAGATCAGGCTAATGATCCTCAGCCTAATGAGGTCATGGAAAACACTGTCAAATGGTTGAGTGAAGGCTTGACATACCTTCGGATACCTGAGCCGTCCCATCCGGATCCCATTCACTGTTGCTAAATTCCTGGAGAGCTGCCTTGAAACTGCAGCCCTCATCCACAGAGGCTGAGGAACAGATGATCTAGTTACAAGCCACCATGGCTGTAACCTGCAGAGCCTTGCAAACACCACAGCAACAGCCAGCAGAAGGCATGCTGTGGTAGGAGACATCTGCAGCCCCTGCGCTCAGGAAACACTGGGGAAGGACATGCAGAGAGGGCTCCCCGTGACACCTGGGGGATGCGGGCTGGCAGCAGCAGGTCTGTGGTCCTCAGGGGCTGAGCAGCCCCGCATTTTGTGCTGCACCCCAGGAAAAGGACAGTCAGCAGGCACCAGCTCCTGCAACATCCTGGCTCCAAGGACACATCGCCTGTTGGAAGTGGTCCTGGTGGCACAGTGGATCTCCATCCTAACCCCTCCCAGCTTGTTCCTTCTAACACTTGTTAGCTGTGGCTAGATTAAAGACTTCTCTAAGAATCAGTGCAGGCAATTGTTACTGAGCACATCCCTGCCCCTCTGCAGAGCCCAGGGAATGATCTGCCTTCTCCATCCCCTGGGACTGCCTGCGCCCCTGGCTCCCCAGGGAAGGACCTGAGTGGTGACCCCTCGCCACCAGAGGAGACCTCCCTCTGAAGTATGGTGTTCACGGAGCGTGGGGTATGCTGTAAGAAGGCAGAGAAGCAAAATTTAGCCCTTAAACAGGCTAACAGTTTTCCTCCAAAAATCCTCAAAACAGTTTTCCTCCAAAAGATACTTTCCATAGGTTGAGCCAGCAAAGCAGGATTCATGGGCCAATTCTGCTCCAAAGGGGAGTGAAGTAGCTACAGTGAGTGACCAGGAGCAGGACAGATTTGCTGGGGAGAGGGGCTAGCAGAGGCAGGCAAGTCGTCCTGGGAAGCTTGCTGCTGGAGGTTCATGGTGCTGGGGAGCAGAATGGGAGCTTTTATTTACACACCAATACCGGCACTGGGCTGAGCATCCCCTTGATGGGCTCAGGCAACCACAAATCAACCCGGTGCACCCTTCACCTCAGCCTGCCACCACAATAGAATTGTCCTCACCCATGAGGTGCCTCCAAGCCCCCATGCCCTCCCCTCCCGCATCATGCCCCAGCACCCCACGGGACCACAGGATGGTGGCTGCAGGGATCTGGTGAGGATGCACTGGTGCTGCAAGGGCCTGGAGTGCTGCTGTGCTGCCCCGGCTCTGGCTCCAGCCACCCTGCTGAGCTCGAGGTGTTGTGAAATGGCACTGTGCATGTCAAGGAGTTGGAGCCAGCTGCCTTTCCTGGCTGCAGCAGCCTCCACACACCAAGCAGAGGTGGTTCATTTGCTGGGGTGGCAATAGGGAAGGAAGGGGGGAGTCCTCCCTTTTTGAGGATGGAGACCCACAGCTCATCAGTGTCTCCCTGGTCTCTGGGTGATGCTGGAGGGGAGGAACCATGGTGACCAGGGCTGGGGAGCACATCCAGACCTGATGTCCCCCATCCCAAAGGGCTGTTGTCACCTGGGCTGTGTGGCAGAGGAGGTGCTCGTCACGGGGACTGGACAAGACAAGTCAGGACCCCGGGTCCGAGGAGGCTCCCCATGCACACCCCTGTCGTTGTGTGGCTCCAGCTGTGCTGAGCAGTGCCAGCCTCATTGCTGAGATGACAGGGTTTAAGCCCTCATTACACGTGCTTCTTTGAGTTCAATGGCTAGTGACAGATCCCTCTGGAGATAGTTAAATAATCTCTGCTAATGGATTCCTGGTGTCCAGTTCCTCCGCCAAGCCCAGACCCACTGCCTGGGCATTTGTGTACCCTTTGTCACTGAGACCTGCCATGTGTCCCCTCCACATGCCTCCTCTTCCCAGCCCTGGAAGGAGGGGACATGCCTGGGAGCATCCCACTTCTGTGCAGGGGGCTCTGGATTAGCCACGGAACCATCCCTACAGAGCCCATCACCAGTGGGATGTGGGTGACAGCCCCATGCCTGCGTGATGGTCCTGAACACCCAGGTGGGTGCTGGTGGAGTGTGCAGAGATGGGACCAAGCGGGGCAGGCAGCCCTGCTGCAAGTGTGCAGGGTTTGGGAGGAGCTCCCAAGGACCTTGAGTCCTGCAAAGGAAAAGACCTCCCCAGTGGCAGGAGGGAGGGAGCAGGAGGCAAGCTTTAGAGCAGAAAGCAGTGAAGGACATAATGGGGTAAATGTAAGGTCTGACTTTAAACGGAAAGGTGTGGGTTTAAAGCTTTTCTGCTAGCAGGTGGCAGAGCCTCCACACAGAAACTGCTCCATGGTGATGCAGCAAAATCCACGTGGGAGAGAGATGGAAAGGGAGGGAGGATTTGGAGGCACACAAGCAGAGCAGTACAGAAAGCACAACACAACGAGCAGAGCCCAGTGTGGTGGAGCCTGACCCACACTGTGCTGCCTGGCACAGCAGTGAACCCCATGGTCTGCGGGGGAACCCGTGGCCTGGACCTGGGGGAGCCCAAAGGGCTCCTGCAAGCAGGAATTTTTTGGGAGCTTTGTGCCCCTCTCAGCTGTCACTGCAGGGTTAACTGCCCAGCACTGCTCAGAGCCGTGGCAAGGGTTGATCCCTTGATTTTCCATTATCCAGCAGGCCCGCTGTCACGCCGGAGCTATTTATGAGGATCTTCCCAAACCAGCTCTTGCGTGCTCCTGCCGTAAATCACCAGAGATGATATCTGAGCATCATCACCATGCGTGAGATTGCACTTCTGCCAAGTCCCAGCTGCAAGGAAACGGTTCCCTCCCTCCGCATGCGCGAGCATCCCTCGCCGCAGCCGGGGAGCAGCAGCCCCAGCGCAGGCGGATGGGGTGGTGGAGCTGTCAGCCAGGCCCCCAGGGGCAGCGTCCCCTCTGAGGTGGCCTCAGGAGCTTGCTGACCTCTGCTGAAGGAGCTCTCCATGGTCTCAGGTATGGACCCTGACCATCCCTGCCCTGCACATGCACAGCTGAGTACAGCAATGCTGCTGGCCACAAGTGGGCAAGCTGCATGTCCTGCCCTTCCCCAGCCGAGGACTATAAGCAAGTGGTGTTGCTTCAGGAATATCTCTGAAGCCCCCAGGAGTGCTCTAGTAGCCTCCAAAGCTCCTAAGGATGGCCTGGCCTCACCTCAGCAAACACCAGGCCTTCCCATTTCACCTTTCCCCATTCCACATCGTCCCTTCCCCAGGCCAGTGGTGCCTCCTCCTCCTTTCCGCCTGTATGTCTCACCAGGCCCAACTCAAGACCATGGCCACCTGGTGATGATCGCTGCTGGGCGTGG
The DNA here is from genome assembly GCF_965140915.1 of Aythya marila. Taxonomy (NCBI): domain Eukaryota; kingdom Metazoa; phylum Chordata; class Aves; order Anseriformes; family Anatidae; genus Aythya; species Aythya marila. The sequence continues at coordinate 996,109 of NC_139061.1, read as the reverse complement.
GTGAGCATCTCCAGGTGACCACACATGAGCACTGTGGCCAAAATACAAGGGCACAACGGCTTCCTCACCGCACAGTGACAGGTACTCACAGAGTGAGCTGCAGACCCAGGCACAGCCCCATGCCAAGGCCATCAGTCCTCTCACTGGAGTCTTTCCCAGTGTCCTGGTTCTCCTGGGTCATACTCTCAACAGGGCTGTCCCTGCTCTTCCACAGGCAGGCAGTCTCTGCATCACTCCGCTGTCCTCATCTACAGCTTTTCAGAGGAGAATTCATCCACCACCAGCTTCCTACACCACTTTTGCTACGGCTTCTGGTACAAGAAATTGCTCAGGATGGGTCAATGCCTGACCTACCTGCCCATACTTGTGCCTCCTGAGTGTCAGCTCAGCCCCGCAGAGCCCCCAGCCCAACCCAGGCATGCCGGGAACCAGGGGCTGGGCTGCCCCAGATGCTGGCCCTGGCCCCTGCCCTACACAGGGCTCTGGGGCAGAGTTTCCATGCTCTGCCTGCCCTGCTGGCTGCACCAGGCTGGAAATCCCAACCAGTGCTGCAAAGTGCGTAAAGCTCTTTCCTGCCTAGCTCCACTTGGAGTTCAGCCCTCCCATCTCCTAGGCCTTCATCCAGCAAAGCACTTAAGTGCACACTCCTCCCTAAGTGAAATCAATGGGGCCACTCATGCACTTGACTCTGAGGCAGGGTTCACCAGGCCCATGGGCTGATGTATTTCCATGCCAGACTCCAAGTCCTGCTCCTTGGCTAGACAACCCTCAAAGCCCTGATTTTTTAATTTTTTAATTTTTTATTTTTTATTTTATCGGTGAGACCAATGAAGACAGGGAAGGTGCTGAGTACTGAGAAGCTTGCTGCATCTTCCTGTGTTTGTTCCTGGTCTGGCCACATACAATACCCTCCTCTAGGGGGGTCTCCCCCAGCCACAGCACAAGGCAAGCGAGCCAACCTGCTTACAGGACTACTTTTCGCCTGGTTTCTATCTTCTCCCAGTGGCTGAGCTCTCCAAGTCTCGCAGTTCCCCTCCATCTCCCCATCACAGAGCGCCTTGCCCGATCACGCCTCTGGGCAAAAGCTCAGCTTGTCCCCAGAGCTTCTCCCTCCCTGCCTCAGCTGCCATTTGGACACGGGATGTTGTGCCCCAGCAGCATGTTTTTCGCACATGTGTCGTTATTCCCCTAGAAGCCAGTGAAAGAGGAATGCCAAGAGGCTGTAGTCACAGCATCACTGAAGCCCATAAATATCAGGCTTGCCCCATTTACCGAGCAACGCAGACAAGAAAGGAGCTGTTACTCACTCCAGCCCCATTTATCCTGCAGACACTCAGATTGTGGAACATGCTCCTGCTTCCCGCCAGATGTTTAGAGGTCTGCTTCGTTCATTGTTTACTTCTTGAGCCGACGAGTCCTCAGGCACCAGTCTCTGGACGCATGTCTTTGTGCTCGGCACAGCTTCGCGAAACCCTTGAGTCAATACTTTCAGATGAGCTTGTTTGGAAAGTGTTAGGAAAGCAAGGGAAAAATACTGTGGAAGAGATGCGATCCTTCGCCAGCAGCCCAGCAGTGAGCTCACCAGGCACAGCACACGGGGCTGGTGGCTGTGTGTGCACTGCGCTCTGAGCGCTGGCCTGCCACGGTGATGCGGCGAGGTTCTGCTCTCTGCAGCACCCCAAAGGAAGGGATGCCATGGGCTGGGAAGCATCGCCCTGTCCCCAGCAGGGACCCACTCCTCACCGCTGCCTATGGGGACGGAGCTTCCAGCGAGCCTCAACACAGCTGCAGCAAATGCAAGAGCCTCTGTTCTTCCTAATGGCGATGGAGATGTTCCGAATTAAAGGAGTTAGCATGAAATTAGCCCTAAGCGGTTCAGCCTGTTGGCGAGGACAGACCTTGGGGTTGGGCAGCAGCAGCCCTTCCTCCCACGCTCATCCTGCTCCATTCATCCAGCCGCTGCCTCGTGGGAAGGCGGCGGGTCTGGTGCTCAGAGCTGTGCACCCCCAGCTGCGTGGCAGGCAGGCTCAGCGCTCCTACTGTGGCAGATTAGGGACATCTGTGCACCAGGAGCCACAGAAACTGTGGTGGGGGACTTCTGCTTTCCAAGAAGCCCAAGGTAGCCTTATTCTTTCTGCAAATCCTCTCCTGCTCTTGCCATGAAGCCTACAGGGGAAGTCCAGGAGGTCCACAGCTCTCCATGCACCAGCAGCCACATCAGTAAGCCACATGGGAACAGCTGGGGGTGGGGAGCAGGGGCATCACCTCTGGGCCAGTGATGGTGAACCGATGGGTGGTGGGTGGATGCAACAGGAGACCCGAGCCTACCTGTGGGGAGGAGAGACCCCCCCTCCCTGGGGAGCAAAACACATGGATGAGGGACATGCAGGGCCAAGGCTGCATCGCACGCAAGCCACAAGTGTGAAATTTTCCAACCTGCATCACCACTGCTTCCAAACCACAGGGAACATGAATCATCCCACAGATTAGCTCCCTGAAGGCTCTCAAGGGCAGCAGCTCGCAGAGGCCCATGTTGGCCAGCTCTCTCCACTCCTAATGCAAAACCTTCTGGCGTGCCGCGGCTCTGTAGCACAAACCCTTGTGGGGGGGCTATGGCTCAGGCAAGCCCCCCAGAAACGCTGCATCTGTCCTCTTTAACCGGCCCTGGTCCTCACCTGCATGTACAACACGCCTCCTGCCAAAGCTGGGCTGGCACCAGGTGCCCACTGCAGAACAAGCTCTACCTGCCCTCCTGCAGCCTCGGGAAGTCAAAAGGGCATAGGTGGAGAAGCTCCATCTGCAGCTGAGTAGGGCTCAGAGCAGAGGTGGTGGGGAGAGCCTGGCTCTGCCAACACTGTCAAGAGGACTTGTGGCAGGCACAGGACTGCATTCTTGAAGATACAGCACTATTTGGATGTGCAGTAAGTATGGGACCCTGGGCATCTTTGAAGCCTGGGGTTGGATCAGCAGTACCCCTCTGTGCAGAGCCACCTGCAGCACAGGCCAGCAGGCCACCTTCCCCATCGTGACACGCACCAGGAGCCCATCTCTGAGCTGCTGGGATTCCCTGGAGTCACTCCAGGATGAGGCTGGTGTAGGTCAGAGGTGAAGGGAGAGCATCCCCATGCTGATGGGGTTGGGGCAGGCAACAAGAGGAGGAGCAAGAGGTTGGGTTGAACAGGGCCACAGTACCAACTGGAGAAAGTGGGAGATCTCTGGAGGCTGATTTACAGCTCCTGAAAATGCAGACTCAGGAGTATAAAGGCAAAGAGCTGAGCCAACATGGGAGGAGTGCGTCCCGCAGCCGGCCTGACACAGGGCTGCAAAATACATATGTACATGGGCTTCCCCACGAGCAGCGCCCAAAGCAGAAGTGGGCACTGGGTCCTGGATCCAGCTGGGACTCCCCAGGAGACACAGAACTGGGATGGAGCCACCTGGGCAGATGATGGTGATGGGGCAGGAGCGAGGGTCCCCCAGCCTGTGCGGGTGTCCCCGGCTGGCTGCAGGACGTGGCGGTGCGCAGCCCTGGCTGCACGCGGCGTCTGGCAGAGGCAGCGGGTGATTCATGTCCAGCCCTTCCCCAGCCTGGAAACATTCTTGGCATGTGGCAGCTCCCAGCCATCCCTCTGGTTAACCCTGGGTTAGCCCAGCCTGGCAGGAGACGGGACACGTGTGGCCCCATTCAGCTTCTCGTGGTCCAGTCCAGAGCCCTCAGCCCTGCGATGCCCCCCAGACCCCTGCTCCAAACCCCTCAGCTCTCTCCTGTCCATTCCTCAGCATCAGTAGGAGCAAGGCAGAGCTGGTATAGGTGAAAAAAAAAAAAACAGGAGTTAGAGATTTTCCCACCTCTTGGTCATCCCAGTGAGCTGCAGGGACACATCGCTGGTTGGGTTGGGATCAGAGGCGTGTCCTGGAATGGGGCTTTAGGGTGAGCAAGGACCGTGTCCTTGGACAAGGCATCTCATTTTGCCTGACTGCATCTAGAAAATACTATAGACAAGCAGCCAGGCTTGTCTGGGCTCCCAGCAGTGCATCGGGAGGGGACAGGGACTCTGCTGTGTACTGCCAGCAAATCCCAGGGAGGCCAGCGGGAGCACAAGGCGGGTGCTCTGGATGCACAAGGCACCAGCACCCACAGCCTGGCCCTCCTGACCCCATGCTGGCGCTGGCCAGGAGAGGGCCATGTCCCTGGCGTGGTCTGTGGCGGGACCCAAGCCTGGCTGGACGCTGGTGGGTGACCTGCCCTGCCGGGGGTGGCCCCTGCACTCTGCCCCGGGAGCTGCTGACAGCCCGGTGAACTCAGCCCCACAAGGCGTTAGCTCATCTCCCTGCTGCTCGCGTGACTTGGCACATGCTGTTGCCTGTTTGGGATCCAAAGGGATGACCCCAACCCTGGGCTGGTCTTGCTCCACCCAGCATGGAGAGGCAGTGAGCAGTGCCCGGCACCCTGTGCTGCCTGCCACCCATGGGGATCCTGACCCGGGGGCTGTCCCCCCGGGTCCCCCGCAGACCAGTGTGCCTGCCACAGGGACAGGGACCGTGGTCCACAGCACGTGGCAGGGCTCAACCCAATGCCCAGGACACTGATCTCTGCAGGGATGGAGAGGTCAGCACAGGGACCAACACCTGCATGCAGGGTGGAGCAGGACCATGCCTGGTCACAGGTGCTATGGCTCCAGCAGGGCTGGACAGGGGCTCACAGCCACCCAGGAGAAGTGGCCTCTGTCCCCTCCACTCCGTCTGTGCCAGGGTGGCCAGCGCAGGGCCCGGACGCAGTCACGGCAGAAGGGAGCAGCCAGAGCAGGAGGAATGTGCTGTTGCATGGGAGGGAGGAGATCACAGCAAAGGAATGTGCTGTGCCACGGCCAGGGCCGGGGGGAGCGCGAGAGGAACCAGAAGGCAAGAAAAATAAACTCCATCTCTCCCAGGCCTACAGGGCCCCGGTCCTTCTGGTCACAATTTTTTTCCTTTTCCCTCTTAAATAAAACATGATGTCAGCCATTGTTCTGGCTGCAGAAGGGCTGCCAAAAGCTCTGGCCCTTTCTCAAGCGTCCTCCAACCCCTGCTCGACTCCCCAGCGCAGGACAGGGGACGTGAGACCCGTAGGTTAGGGTCACCCCTTCTCCTGGTCCCTGCCAGACTCAGGGAGGCAAGGAATGGTCATGGGGTCATCACTCATGGGATCATCATCTGCTCCAGAAGCACCACCCCACCGCTGTGGATCTTTTGACTGCCAGTGTCCCCACCTGCCTCCTTCAACTTCTCAGGAAGTCAAGAGCCCCTCCAAAAGCTCACAGGCTGATGGTGAACCCTCAGCAGCGAGCTGGGAGCATTGCCCACCATAGGAAAGGTGCAGACGCTTGTGCAGTCAGAGATGTCCCTCAGGAAACCGTGCACTGACACAGGACATGTGACCTCCCCATGTCCTGGCAGCGAGGGAGCAGCCACACCGTGGCCACCGAGGCTCTGCAGCAGACCAGCACATGTCAGCAACTGCTTCCAGCTCCACAAGGAGATGCTGGCTATGCAGATGCAGCCCATAAAACCAGACAACCACAGGCAAAGAGCACCGCAGGGGCATCCCTCCAGCTGAGCTCGTTGGCCAGCTCCATGTGGAGGATGGGAAGGTAACGTCCAGCTCTGGAAATTGTGAGGGTGCCCCTGGTCCTGCCCCAACAACAGCTGGAGCCAGTGACCACCACGCTCAGGGCTTTGGAGAAACCTGGCCCCTGGTGGGAGGGGGTGCTTCAGGCTGTCAGGGGGGCACTGCAGAAGCAGGACTTCAGACACGTTACCACGTGAAGACCCAGCACCACCAGGGAGGTTGAATGCCATTTGTGGGCATGGAAATAGGGCTGCTTGGGCAGGATGGAGGCAGTGGGAGCGATGCTGGGCTGCCTGGGGGAGAGCTGCACACACCGCACACACTGCACCAGCAGTGGGTGCCTGAAGGGAAATTATCTGAGCTGCAGACTGCTCAGTCTGTGGAGCTCCCCAAAGCTGAGATGGGATTTGATCCTGGGTTTTATGTGGGTGGGAAATATGTCCCAAGGGATGATGTCCTCTCCACAGCTGGGACACTGGACCTCCATGGTGGGACACTGTCATGCCACCTCTGGACTGGGACAGGAACCACGTGCATGCAGGTGGAAGAGGCAGTTGATGATAGTGACAGCCAGGGAGAGCTGGCCTGGTTTAGGGGGCCAGAAGGTGGCTGTGGATAAAATCTGCCTGAGCACATGGCTGGTCTTGACACAGAGAGAAATTAATGTTAACTGGCCATGAAAGTGGGAAAGGAAGTCCACCATTCTCTGCTATCCTGGAGCTTTTCCTCGGGGAAAGCACCCAGGCAAGAGCATGTGGCACTGGCAAAGGCTGCTGAGGGGCATGGGGCTCAGGGCCTCTCCAGTCCTATGGTCCCATGAATGTGGAACTGTACTGGCTGTGATCAGAGGTGCACAGTGTGCCAAGGGCAAGCTGGTCCTGCCCAGTAGGAGCATTTTAAGTTGTATCTTGTGTCCATTGCTTCTTTTTTTATTCTCTTCTCCTCTGAGGTGAATTTGGCCTTTTTGTCTCTACATCTCCATCAGGACCAGCCTGACCTCGTGCGGTCACAGCATCATAGCCTCCCCACCTGAGGCTCACCGGGCTGCAGAAACTGAGCTCTGCTTTCCATTGCTCACACAGTCTCTGCACCAGTTCTCAGCCCAGCAGCCTCCTCCTACACCGTCATCTCTGCGTATCCTAAACGAGGATGTGCCCTGCTCTACTGAGGTGTCAGGGTCTGGTGTGGTGGCATTAACACTCTTGTATCTGCCAGATCTTCTTCGGTGTAATTTGGGACCACCTGTGCCTCTCCCAGAGGCACAGTGTTATCACCCTCTGGGCTCTCACTCCTACTTGGTTTCACACCCTCCTGGTGAAAACAGGAGAACATCCCATGAACAGTCAGTGCTCCCCCAGCATGGTGGGAACATGATTTATCTACAGCCCAGACACAAATCCCTTGCTTTTAGTCCAAACACTGCAGGCAAGAATTTGGTGTGAGCTCCAGCATCAGAGAACTGCAGGCATCAGGAAACTGTAGATCACCACACTTCAGCCTCTTCCTCCTCCAGGAATAAGCAACATCATTGCTCCGTGGTCAAAGCTCCTCTGTCAGGGCACAGCAGGGAGGAAACCTACAGCACTGTGCTAAGGTCCATCTACGAGACAAGTTACCTTGCACAAGGCCAGGGTCCATCCAGCAGACACAACAAGGACACAAACACACCAACATCATGGCCCAGACAAGGATGGAAGGATCACAAATGAGCCAAAATAGGGCTTCTGGGCCATGGTGAGGGGTGGGTATAGTGCCCGGATGGGACTGACTGGGGCAGCAAGGTCCATAAGTGTGCTCAGATTCTCAGTCACCACAAAGTGCCTGCTTGCCAAGGAGGATAAGCTCATGCCCCAGTAAGTTCCTGGGAGTCAGCTCCTGCCAGGCCTCCCAGGTTTAGGCTCGAGGTGATTTTGGCCCTGGTAGCAAGATTCACTGTGCAGCAAGGGGAGTGCAGTGCTGTGCATGCTGAAGCTCTGCCTTGTGCAAGCACCTCCCCATGTCTCGCCCCAGCTATGCCCCACGCTGCCCTACCCAACCCACAGCATGGGCAGGGGACACCCCTAGGGATCGCTCCTGCCACCATGTCCCTGCTGCTTCCCTCTGCCCATGCCCAGCACAGCCCTTCACCTGGCCTCCACGCGCAGAGGGGTGCTGGATGCCCTGTGCTGCTCTGCACGGGACCCGCACAGGGGAGCAGGGACATTGTGCTGTCACTGGGCTTGCAGCTGGCACCCAAGGGGAGCTCAGCCACGTCTTGGCCAGCACCACTGGGTTCCCAGTCCAGAGCCCAGGATGTATCCCAGCACATCAGTTCACTTGGGAACCATCCCCTCCAACCCAGGGCACAGGACATTTTGTGCTATCCCTCTGCTTGGTCGTGCATCCCTCGTGCAGAATGCTTACTTGTGCATTCTGGTGTGGTACAGTGTCACAGCGCGAGGGTGCAGGGCAGGGTGGCAGGGTGGTGACAGCCACATGGCACCAGCAGCCACGACTCTGCTCACATCCCAGTGCTCTTCCTCTGCCTGCATGACTGCAGGAAGCTACTCCCCAAGTGAAAAATGTGTGGGAAGCATGGGAATAGAGGGGAGCTGTTTCCAATTCTAGGCCTCTTAAAATGTGTCCTTCCTGGAATGAGGAGAAAAATATGGTCTCGATCCTGGAGATAAGGACAAGAGTCAACATGTGAAATGTCTGCAGGGACCTTGTCCCATTTGAGGACACAGAAGGGGAGTGAGGATGTTGCTAACATGACTTGCATTGATCAACCAGCAGCTCAGGTATAGCGATGGGTGCTCAGGGTGGCATCTACTCCTCTCCAGGGCTGCAGTGGAAAGGTGATGGTGTGGCAGCCTCAGATAAGTAGAGAATCTGAGCATAGAGGAAGGGACTGATGGTGTCCCCTGGGAGACTCCAGAGGGACTTACTTAGGGCCCACTGCAGCACTTGGACAAAGCAGGGCTGGAGCGCACACCTGTGGAAAGAGCTCAGGCTGAGGTGCTGTGCAGACTGCTTTCCAGGAGTGTCCTTCAGCAGGGTGGGTACAGGATCTGTGGGCAGCTCCTTCCTTTGTTCATGTGGTTGCTTCCTCATGGTTTGGTCCCCAGTCCTGCTGCCCAGGCACACTCCACTCTCTGCAGGCAATGTCAGCTCACTCTCAGAGCCCATGTCCATAAATCAAATGAGTGCTGAGCAAAGCAAGCATGATGAATATCTTTCCTTCTTCCTCTAGGGGCTGAGTTTCAGAAACACTGCCTCTAGCCTGCAGGCTGGGGGAACTGAGAAACGAGCAGGCAGCACTGCTCCAGCCACCCTGGAGCCAGAGGTCCTGGTGCTCCTCTCACGCAGCCGCCTGTCACACTGCAGAGGGAGCTGGCCGCTTCCATCCCGGCCTCACCCAGTGTGGAGACACTTCAGCAGGTTGTGGATGAGCCACCTGCAGTCCCAAATACTCCCGTCTTTGTTTTCTGTGTCTCTGGGTACGATCATAACTGAAGTTGTTCTCCAACCACAACACATCAGCCAGCTCCTCGCACCTTGTGCTCTCAGCCTCTCATTATGCAGGTCTCTGAGTGCCAAATACTCTTGCTTCTTATCTCCTGCCCTCCTTTTGAAACAGAAGGACTGGAGTGCCCACAGCATCCAGAAACATGCATACTTTCTATGCTAAAGGGTGGCATCACCTCCTCTTTGTGGTCACTTCCATCCCACACACTAATGTGTTGCACATTCTGGATCTTGCAGTTTTGGGTGCGCTCCAATGTTAGTACAGGCACACCCCAAAGAGCAAAGAACAAGCACCCATTTATGAGTGCTGACCAGCACCAAAGCCATTGTCCATTTCACTGCTTGGCTCCAAAACTCCTCAGCAAGCTGTTCTGTGTGCCCTGAAAGTCTTGCCTATACCAGTGCCCCTCCCTGACACCCACTCCCTCTTCTGGGGCATGGCTCCACACATTAAGCAGCAGTCCTTCTCTGTCCATGGCTTTGCCAGACTGATCAAGGTCATGTTATGAGCTGATTTTCCTTGATGTTCCTTTATCAGGAGCGCATAGGATCAAAGAATATCTTAGTCTGGAATAAACATCCAACATCGACACTCCAGCTCTTGAGTACAGCTGTTGAGCAGGGCTAACTCCAAAGCCAAATCTGTTTGCTCAGGGCCTTGTCCGTGAGCAACCTGATCTGGTCCCCATTTTTTCCTTGTGTCCAGTGGTACCTTCCAGGCTTGCAATTTCTGCTTGTTGCCCATTTTCTTTATTATTAATATATGAGAAGAGTTTAGCTCCATCTTCTCTACAGCTCCTCTGGAGATTGGGGAAGATGTGACCAGATTTCCCTTTCGACCTCTCTTGTCCAGGCAGAATGACCACAGCTCCCTCAGCCTGTGCTCATGCAGCTTCCACCCAGATGCTGACGATGGTCTGCTAACACAGTAGTCTGCAGTTGGCTCTCTGGCTGCACAGTCATACTGCTGATTCACGGTCAGCTTGTCCAGCTGGTCCCCAGGCCCTTTGCTGCAGACCTAATGCACTCAGCTGGCTGTCCCCTGCCTGTCCTGACACACGTGACTGTTCCTCCCCAGGTGCACCACATGGTATATGAGTCTGCTGAACCTCATGAAGATCCTGCTGGCCCATCCATCCAGCTTGCTGAGGTCTCTCAGACTGCATTATCCACGATAGCTTCCTTCTAGTGCATTTTACGGAATCAAAGAGCTGCCGGCCTATTCCCAGTATGATTGCTGCTGCTGTTTTTGCAGACCAATCCATTTGCTGTACTCCAGACTTCTGGAAAGCAGTAGCTTTAATGTTAAATTGCCTGCTTCAGTTGACAGAGCAGCTGCTACATTCTTTGTCTCCCTGAGCACTCTCAGCTCTACCATATGGATCTGGCGTTTTCTTTTTTAACATATTTTGTTCCAGCACTTTGTCGTCTGCTAGCTCAGTGCTAAGACATATGTCTGCTTTGCAAACATCTGGGATGGGTTAAGAACGTATTTCTGCCTGTTCATGGGGTGGATCATGGAAGCACTCTTTACCAGCCTCAGTGCATAGTTGCCCAAGTAATGCTACACTGACAAAGAAATACCTGTGTGTCCAAGTGTCCCTTTTGCCCTAAAGCAAGCCTGGGGGTGTTCATATGCCCTATGCTAGTGCTGAAGCCATCAGCAGGGTTCCATAGTGGAACAAGGAAGGAGGCAGAGGCAGATTCCACCTACCTCTGGAGATGGTGACTTCATCTCTGTCCTGGCACGTCTTCAACAGTCCCTCTCAGGTTAAATCGCTCCTCCTGTCTCGGGCCCCTGGGGTCTCTGGTTCCTCACCAGTGCAGCCTGCCTAGAAGTGCTGGAATTTTCCAGTGTCTGAAATGAGGGTATCGACCCTCCTGCTGGCCTAAGTGATGGCCCTGCCCCACGGAGGGATCTCGGGCCCAAGCTAGGTCTAGGAGGCTTGTGGTGCCCCCTTGGAGGCTCTGAGGTCTCCCCTTGACTACTGGTGCCTTTCCCCATGCCTCTAGGCTGAGGACTTCAGTTACATATCGGAACAAAGTGAAGATGGTTCTGAATTTCCACTAATACATTTTTTTTTCTCTTTGCCTGCGCATGGTTTTACAGCCTTTTCCCTCCCAACAGACTTAAAATGATGCTTGTTCCTGCCCCCTTTCTTCACTCCATTTTTGTGAATCCTTAGTAATTGTACAGATGCTGAGGCAGCCTCTGCATTCAGCTGGGTGATTTTAATTTAATTACTTTTGTGCTTAGGGTATTTTTATAAGTTTCCTCTTGAAAATTCCCCTTCTCCAGCTCAGAATGATCCTTCTCATTTTTCCCAAAGTGTCTCCACAAAACATTGACATTATGTTGGAGTCTCTCTTACTGGCAGCTCCGTTTTCGTTGCTATAGCACTTTGTCTGTAGTTACTTGAATGTCATTCCTTGAACAAATGCCGCGTAGTTAAGAATCAGCACTTGGACGGTCTTCCCTTGGTTTCTGTAGGTGATGGATGGGGAGCAATGTCCCGGCCACCTCCAGGCATTCAGGTGTTTAACTCCTCATCAGACTGGGGGGGGGGGCAAGCACCCAAGTATCTCGGAGACCTTCACTCCTGTGGAGCAGCTCACGGTGGTGAACATTGCCTCCTCATCCAAGAGGAAGCCCCACTAGAGTGTGGATATTATGGGTAAGGACATGACCTCTGTGCTAACTTGATGTGAACTCTGAAAACTTGACCAACGGTCCTCTCCAATTGCAGAACCATATTTCAAGGATATTTTTATATCTGCCTCCAATGGCTCTGTCCCACCCCAAAGATGCTGGCACAAAGTCTCCCCCACCTGTCTTATTCACCTCATAAGACTGGGCTTCCTTCTGCAATGCTGGCTGTCAGTCACCTTTCTGCACCTGGACACACTCCTGAGGTCTAACAGTGTCTTTAAGTCTGGGAGCTCTTCTCCCCCATTTCTCCTCTCAAAACTCAACTCACTGCCCAATGATCACGTTCACATCATGAACCAAAGAGGAGGGAGCGACTCCAGAGAAACCTCATGGAGCTGCTAGGATGGCAGTGAGATGTGCACAGCTGCCGGTAGACCACTGCCTCAAGAGCCCTCGTTTTACTGTATGATCTGTGCTACAGCCCTGTGTTTGTCTTTCCCTTGCATGAATGGTTACAGATCTTTTCCACACCCTTGTTCAATGTCTTTTTATTTAACCCTCCACTCACACTGTCCAACCTCTTTTCACAAACACTCTCAGAAGGTGCCTGGCTGTGATTTGTGTTCCCTTTCCCCAGGACTTCACCTTTCAAGATGCCGAGCAGCACACGTAAGAGGTGCAGTCTCTTCTGCTTCCCTCACTCCCCAAGGAGGTCTCGTTTGTCTGATGATCGGGCTGGTCCCTCACTGAGAGCCAGGCATGGGCTAAGTACAACACTTCCAAATCATGAAGCTGATTTTGAGCTCTCTGACAGCTAGCAAGGATGAGAAAAATGTTTGAAAAAAGGAAAACATATTTATTCTGATGCTTACATAACACAGAAACAGCTGAACGGATTTTGTTCAAACCATCCCCAAATAATTCTTCGTTTTTTTGGGCTGAGATCAAGCATGAACAAATTCAATCCAAAAGGATATTTTTTGAGCGATGTATAAACAACTGAAAATAGGGGTTTCGGCTGGAATGTGTGTCTCAGCCGTAACTCGAGTGTTGCAAGAGCCGTTCGTGTGTGTTTCTCCGGGGAGTGTGGTTTGGCGGCGACGTGCGGGCTTTAGCTCTCCGTCTCTCATCCTCTGCTATTGGAGAGGGCTCCTTTACTCTAAACTTAGAAGTATCTTATGGGATCTGTTCCACTCGTGATGGGGCCTCACTGGCAAGCAACCCCAGTGTGTAATTGTCCCGTCTGGTAGAAATGTTCCCTATGTTTGACTTCAGCCTAGCCCTTGCTCCATGCCAGCACGTTGCTGCGATACTGTCTGCAGCCACCCCCGTCATCAGCACCCGGCCGCATCCTCGCCCTTCTTTTTCGCACGCCGACTTCAGATCTCTCTTCATCCTCTCCCCTCATCGGCCGGCATCCAGGCCCTGGCTCATCGCGCTCCCAGAGACCTTGCTGCTCTGCAGTGATGCTGAAGCAGGCGGACGGGCCGTGTTAGGGGGCAGGAGCCTCCCTTGGAACATCGTTATGGGGGAGGCTGTTGGTGTCATGGAGAGGGATGATGAGGGATGGGGTGGGTGAGGACTGAAGCTGCAGTCCCCTCCAAAGTCTCCACCATGGTTGGCCTTGTTCAGACGGCCTGGATAGCCTCTGACAGCTGGGAATTGTGAGCAGTGTCCGGTGCTGGGCTCCCCAGTAGGAGAGAGACCTGGAGCTACTGGAGGGAGTCCAACAAAGGGACACGGAGGTGCTGGAGGGCCTGGAGCCCTCTGCTGTGAGGAGAGGCTGAGAGATATGGGACTGCTCAGCCTGGAGAAGAGCACGCTCAGGGGGACCTCATCAAGGTCCATAAATACCTGACGGGAAGGTGCAAAGAGGACGGAGCCAGGCTCCTTTCGGTGGTGCCCAGTGCCAGGACCAGAGGCAGTGGGCCCAAACAGGGGCACAGGAGGATCCCTCTGAGCACCAGGCAGCACTTGTGTGCTGTGCAGTGACCGAGCACTGGCACAGGCTGCCCAGAGAGGTGCTGGAGTCTCCTCCTTGGGGATCTTCAAAGGCCACCTGCAGGTGGTCCTGGGCACCCTGCTCTGGGTGGCCCTGCTGGAGCAGGGTTGTCTCTGAAGGACCCAGAGGTCCCTGCCTGCCTCAGCCATGCTGGGATTTTGTAAAGGCACAGCACTGCCCCCACAAACCTTTCTTCCTCTCATTGTGTTCCTGGGAGCTAAATCACTTCTTCAGCCCCCCCTTTCAGGTCGACCTCTGCAGACCTGTGAAAGTCCCAAGTCAGCTCTGCTGGTCACAAGTGCAACCCACTGCAAGCCTTGCCCCATGTCAGACAGGCCATTCCCTCTGCCCATTCCCCAGCACAAGTACAGCACAGTCCCGGCCACAATATTTTGCCTGGCATGGATGTGCTCTAGACGAATGCACGTGTTATTTCTGTCTGCTCATCCTGACTTTGTAACAGTGACTAATGCTTTTTCTGGCTGGGAGAGGCTTAGGGGCATGTTAGCAAAGTGGCTGCAAGGAAACAGGCAGTTCCTCCGATACCCCTCTGCTGGTGACACCCCTTGTCCCATTACCCACACAGGAGTTCAGTTGTTGGTCATGCTGCTGACTACGGGCATGGTGCTCTCAGGGCCAGCTGAGGACACCAGTACCCCCAGGCTGGCACCTGGTCTGGTGCAGGGCAGCCTGCTCTCGGCAGCACGTCTGGGCAAACACTTCGTTCCTGCATCTGGAATCTTTCTGATGTGTCCAAAGAGACTGAGGATGGTCTTAGTCCAACTCTGAGACCACGCTGCAGTCCACAGGACGAACAATAGGCACGTACAGCTGACGTTTCCAAGGAGAAATTCAAACCACAGGGAAACCTGTGAAGATCTCCAAGCCTCAGGATATGGCAGCAAATCATGGCACATGCTATGAAGGTGGGGAGCTCGGGGAGCCCGGGGAGCCAGTGCCACATACCCCTCCTGCTTGAGGCCCACGTGTCCCTGCTGTTGCAGCTGTGCAGGCATTTCACATGCACAGTGTGTCTGCCACAAGGAAAAGGCTGATCCCAACAGAGGGAACCTGGGCCTTGTCTGGTGGAGGGTTGTCCAGCTGTCAGGAGGAGTCCTGTTGTCGGCCAGGCATCTCATGATGGTTCAGAGACCAGACTGTACTTCCTATTTCCTTTTGCAACCAACCTTTTTGCTAACAAACCTTGTACCCATTCCCATTCAGAATCTGGCCTGAAAGAACCATAAATCAATATGCCTTTGTGTCACTGAGACAACTGTTCTGCATGGTGAATTCAGGTGAAACCAGGGAGCTGGGGCTCGTTGTCCTCCTGCACAGCAGCACACCCTCTGCTCCGCAGTGCTGGTGGGCTGTGGGGCATCGGGTGCATTACTGAACCATAATTTCCCCAGTGAGCAGAGAGACGGGGGTATGTTTGCAGGCCAACATGATGTTATGGGACCCTTCATCCCCAGCCCAAGGCTTTCCCCCCACTGGAAGACCCTCCCCATTGCTGCAAGAGATGGATCTGGAAGAGCCAGCAAGAGCAGATGTTTCTGCATCATCTGCCAGGATCCTAAAATCTGGTCAGGGCGCCAAGATCACTGCAGGAGTAGCAGAGCCACTGTTGTCCTCAGGCTAGCATCAGTAGGAAAGCAATGCCACCACTCGTCCCTCCAGGTGCTGCCGTGAGGTGGCCTCCCTGCCGATGTCCCCACATGCCCTTTGCCATGTCTCTACCTCCCAGGCACCCAAGGTTGCTGCGTTCTTGACATGGCCTCCCCTGGCTCCAGATCACTGCTTCCACCTCCAGCTCCTTCTCAGCAGAGCCTCGCTTTGAGCAAAGCCATTGTCTCAGTGGCAGCTTCGGGCTGTCAAGAGGTGGGCTGCAGGACACGAGGACACTGGGGTCAGGGTCTGCGCTTCTGCCTCTGTTCCAGCATTCGGATGCTTTATCCAGGGAAACAACAGCCCCGTGCATGCCACCAGCCAGGACAAGCTGAAGGTCCCACAGCCTCTACATCCAGCCCTTTCTGCAGCCACAGGGCAACTCCTGCTGGCTCAGGCACCTCCAGTCTGAGCCTCAGCACCATCCCTTCTGCTGGAGACAACCCAGCTTGTTCTGAGAGCACTCCTCTTCCTCGCCTCTCCAGCACTGCATGCAACGTTCCACCTTGGAGCCAGCGCCCAGCCACACTGTTAGCACCTCTCTCCTCCCTGCAGAACAGCCTCACACTTGGCCGGCTTCTCCCCTTCTTATCTGCAGCCTCCCGCCCCTCCAGCCCCTCCCCGAGCCCCCTCTGCAAGGATCCTGGAGGCAGCCGTAGCATCGCCCCCCAGACACTCTCCTACGAGCCCTGCGAGGCCTTCATGCCCCCAGAAACTGGTTCCAGTCATTGCCTGTTCTCTCCCCTCATTCCCAGATCATCTCTAAATTTTTTCCTTCCATTACAGAAGTGTTTGGGATTCCTCTTATCTCTAAACATGGAGCTGCATTCATACGAAGGGGATGTAATTTGATTATATTCTGCCTGTGTTTTAATCCCTCTGTGTAATGTCTCTGTTGTGCTCAGATTGTGCTGTTTGCCTCTGGTAAGGATCTTTTCTGAATTTCATTAGAGGAAAGACTTGCTTAAGTAATTTGGGAAACAATTTGCAAGTATTTTTGCTTATAAAAGCAGTGAGTTCAGTTTGCTGTCAGTGGTGGATTTATACCTCCTTTGTTTGTGCGCATCCAGATGGTATTCTCTGACTATTAAAATGCTTTTCACGATGTTCACAGTGATTATTCATTTAGAAATTCCCACAGGAAGCCGACAACCCACGATGTGTTGCTTTTCTGCTTGAGGAGCCCCAGCCAGCCGGGCCAGGGGCTGAGATGGCACCAGCCACGCTGCATGCACCAGCCCCTGAGGGGAGCGGGGTCCTCTCATTGAGCACACCACACGTTCCCTGGGGACACCACAGTCACGTTTTGCTGCAGGGCAGAGCCAGGAGGGTGCTCAGATCCCCATGAGCCAGACCTGAAAAGTCCCCTGGAGCCCTGGGCGGCCAAGCTCTTTTGCAAGCCTGGCCCTGGTGGTAGCTCCAAGAGGAGCTGGCTTTTTGGAAAGTCTGGCCCTGGCTGTGGTGCTGAGCGCCGGGGAACCTGGCACTGAGCTCTGCTGAAATCTGGCGCTTGACACTTAATGACTTTCTCTCGTACGATGTGCTCTGTTATTTAACTGGGAATAAAAGCGGGATGCAGACTGCCAGACTCTTTCTCCATCCTTTGCTTTCCCTGTAGCTGCTCTGCATCAGCCTCCCTCCCACGTTCTGCTGCTTTCACCATTGCTCATGATTTTACACAAGTGCAGCGATCAGTTCTTGAGGCAATTTCTGTGCTCTTCTGATGCCTGCCCCTGGCATTGCTGGGCTGCACTTGGCTGGATCTCCCACCCCTTGCAAACTTCACTCTCCACCCTTCCTCCAAGCCAGTGCTCAGTGCAGGACCTTGTGCAGGAGATGCACATTGTGCAATAACCCTGTTCCCTCTCCTGGGCTTACTGGTGGTCTCCTGATTGCTCCACCAATGCAGGGTTTGCTCCTGATCACGGGTCACCCGTTTGTCCCCCATGAGCCCCCACTGTATCCCCATGCATGGGCACTGCTCTCCACCTCTACTGTCCCCTGCTCCCCAAGCCTCAGCACTGCCTGGCCTCCCCGCAGCCTCCCTGTACGCTGAGCTGGGGACGGCCCTCAGGCTGAACTTTTGCCAGGGCTGGAAGGAGGCTTTACCGCCACGGAGACAGCGCTTCCTGCTCTCTGAAGCACTATAAGGCCGGCCGTGATCCGGCTGCTCCAGTCCCAGACTGACCGATTCTGTCCAAGCCTCCTGCATCCCTGCCTGGGCCAGGCATGGAGGTGTCCTGCTTGCAGCCTCGCACACTTCATCTCGCTCCAAGTGTCCCTGGGCTGTCCCGCACATGGCCTTTTCCTCCTTCCCAGGGAAAAGAAAACAGCCCAACCGCCGTGCTTGTTTACCGAGTGAGGCTTCAAATGCCTCGCCTTTTTTTTTATTTATTTTCTGGGGCTGGAAATTGGCTCCAGGTGTTTTCACTCGGGCCGCACGCGCAGGAAGGGCGCTGCAGAGGGAGAGGCTGCGTGCTGCCACTGGCCCCCAGCACATCACACCTCATCAGCTGCCTGCAGCGGAGGGCTATGGGGGGCCGCATCCCCCCTCACACATCCCGGTCAGGGTCAGTTTGCCGAGGGCAGGAAACAGGACCACCATCCTAAGCACAGCATCCTCCATGCAACCATGTGGGGAAATCCACTTTCAGCCCAAAAAATATCTCTGAAAGGAGAACAATACATGAATGTGGTTCCCCAGCCCAGCATCGCTCCTGGACACACAGCTGGTGTGCTCCATCCTGTGAGTGTGCACACCCGCGGTAGCACACACAAGCATCCCCGTGCCACTGAACACGTGCCCAGTTTCACAAGCAGCTCTCACATCACTCCACATGCCCCATTTACAAAGCACCACCAGACACACACACCAAACACAAACCCACAGGTTGGCCAGTGGGCAAACCCTCCCATCACTAGAGATGCCCCCCACATGTGCATGCTGTGTCCCCACACCTCACCACCTCCCACCAGCCCCAGCGGACCTGCCCTGGCTCAGAGACATCACCTCCTCCTGGCCCCATCCCATCCAGTTCCCCCATGGTAGCAGTGCTGAAGATCTCAGGGGGTCTTCTGGGGGTCTCCTGCTGTCTGGTGTGGTTGGCTTCTCAGGGTTTGCTCCTTGCAGTGCTCAGCTACAAGGTGGGGCTGCTCAAGCCATGAGGCACCCACACCTTCTTCCCCTCGTGTCTATTTAGGGCTCCTTGGGCAGTCCAGCACAGCACTGGTAGGGTTCTCCCAAGGTGTGTCAGAGCCTAGATGAAGGGCCTGGAGTGGGACCCCGGAGCTGAGACAGCACAGTCCCACCTGCAGCATCGCCAGCCAGGGCTGTGTACTTGAAGAGCTTTTTCCTTCAGAAACACAGCCAGGAGGAAAAGTGAGAAAGCCGCCGCACGAGAGTTGGTCAGAAACACTTAGACAAGACATTTCCCCATTGGAATGTGCTGGCTCATCGCGATGTTTTGTGGAGACGGTTTGATTGTAGTCAAACTCTGCCAAGAAACTGCCAGACCTGCTGCCTGGCCGTCCTCCACCTCCCCCAGCTCCTGAGCAGCTGCCTGGGGCACGGGCAGCAGCCCAGGAGCCCGGAGAGTCTGCAAGCCCCAGGCCTCCGCTCACCGCTCCATGAGAACCTCGGCCCCCATGGCTGCCCTGGGCCTTGGCCGGAGGACAGAGCAGCAAGAGGAGTAGCGTGAAGTCAGCGTTCCCAGGAATTCCCTGTGCCTGGGCGTTGCAGCCAACCCCCCCATCCCCGAAAAAAAATCACCGGCGGGAGAAGTTCTGTGCTTTGGGTTCATTCTGAATCCAAACAAAACCAAATCTTGAAATGTCAGGGGTTTTTGGGGGGGAAACCACATTTGCTGTTCCCACCGCGAGCACTATGCTGGTACCGGGCTCCAGGTGCAGTGGTGTGAGTCCTCGGGGAGCAGTGTGGGGACCTGGCAGGAGGCATTGCCTGCTGTGTCTGCCTGCTGAAGGGCTGGCATTCCATCCCAGATGGGCTCAGAGACCTCAGCCATGGGGAGGAAAAACAGTGCTAAGTATCACTTACGCGCATAAATGTTCTTGATGTGATGATGAGAGCTATACATTACTGTGGTAAGGAAAACAGGGAGAGCATCCCCTACTGAAAGTATTTTGCAGCCCATGAGAAAGATTTCTTTGTTCTTGGTAGAAAAGTTGAGACTCTGCATTTTTTGGCTAAGACTTGGCATGTTCATTCTTGTGCTGAAGACACAATACTGGCTCTTGGAGATGATCCCAGTGTAAGAACAAGCAAAAGAGTTGGGAGGGGGGACCTCCATCTCCAGAGGCTTCCAATCCTCAGGTGGACAAAGTCACAGCCCCCAGCCTAGTGCTGGAGATGGTTCTGCTGTGAGTCAGAGCCTCCAGAGCCCCCATCCCACCATACCATGGGGGGGCAGGGAAAGCCTCCACACCAGGACGCCTTCCTCTCCCACCAGGAGGTGCAGGAGCTCAGTGTCCCAGCTGAGGACCATGTTTCACGCTGCTGGTCACACTCCTGCCAGCCTGACCCTGGTCACGGGCAGCCACAGGCCAGGCAAAGTGACCGCATTTGTGAGATGTTGATGGACAGCCAACAGCACAGCAGCCGCTGCACGTGCATGTATGGGGGACGGCATACAGCAAACATGACAGCTCGCTGGTGTGGTTCCAGCCGATGCAGTGCACAGCTGCAGGACAGGTAATTCAATACTGCCCCGGATCTCAATCAGAGACTAAACAATATAAAAGCCACATGGCATACGTGAAAAGCAATCAAAAGCTGGCTGACTGTCAGCTCTCAGAAGTGGCTGTGAAGAGGCCCATCACTTATGAGGTTTGTTTTTAGTGAGTTCCTGCAGTCCTCCGCTATTTAACACTTCTGTGGATGAAGACAACATGATTAATGTCATTAGTGATTAATGGATGAAAAATGTAATTAATATTGTTGGCAGATGGCACGGGCTGTAGAGGGAGAGAGCAACTACGATGCCTTATGGCGTGAAGCCACTCCAGCAGGAGCAGAGCAAGGACCGGGGGCTCTGGTCCCAAATCCACAGACCAAGGGCCCTGAGCCCATTCCCAGGGCTGGGGGCTCCATCCCAGGCAGCAGCCTGGGGGCCTGGCAGGTAATTCGTGAACGTGCAGTGACACAGAGGGGCTGGAGCAGAAGCAGGAAGGCTCTGGGTGTTTTGGTGTGACCCCACCGGGCGCTGGGCTCACTTCTTCATGTGGCCTTCACAGGGGAGGCTGGCTGGATGAAAGCTCCAAGAAGAGCCATAAAAATCACAGAATCAAGCAGTATCCTGAGTTGGAAGGGACTCACAAGGATCATCGAGCCCAGCTGCTAATGTCTGTGGAGAAGGAATCACACAGCAGTGGGACTCGCTAAGCCAGCAGGAACGGAGCGCTGGCCTCTGAGTCCTCCTCTCTGTTCAATGTGCAGAGATGTGGTGGGCAGGGCCTGGGTGCTCCATCTCTGTATTCTCACAGTCACATCAGTGGTGCTTTAGGACACTGATTGTGTCAGGAGCCCTTCCCCTCCAGAAGAAGAGGACTGTCCCCAGGGAGCAGTGGGATGTGCTCTGGGGAGCCAAGGTCCTGGGGTGGGCAGTAGGTGCTGTCCCTCCCTCTTCTGGCTCCCAGCACTCTCCCAACAGGGAGCAGACACCATGGAAAGTCATAGAATAATAGAATCATTAGGGTTGGGAAAGACCTCCAAGATCAGCTGGTCCAACCATCCCCCTACCACCACCATCACCCACTAACCCATGTCCCTAAGCACCAGGTCCAACCTTTCCTTAAACACCCCCAGGGACGGTGACTCCACCACCTCCCTGGGCAACCCATTCAATGTCTGACTGCTCTTGCTGAGAATAAATGTCTGCTAATTTCCAACCTAAACCTCTCCCGGCACAACTTGAGGCCATTCCTTCTGGTCCTACCACTAGTTACCTGCGAGAAGAGGCCAACCCCCAGCTCCCCACAATTTCCTTTCAGGCAGTTGCAGAGAGCAATAAGCCCCCCTGTGAGCCTCCTCTTCTCCAGACCAAACATCCCCAGTTCCCTCAGATGCTCCTCACAGGACTTGTGTCCCAGGCCCTTCACCAGCTTCACAGCCCTTCTCTGGACATGCTCCAGGGCCTCGATGTCCTTCTTGTACTGAGGGGCCCAAAGCTGAACACAGCACTTGAGGTGCAGCCTCACCAGCGCAGAGCACAGGGGGACGATCACCTCCCTGGTCCTGCTGGCTGCGCTATTCCTGACACAAGCCAGGATGCCCTTGGCCTTTTTGGCCACCTGGGCATACTGCAGGCTCATGTTTAGGTGAGCATCGACCAATACCCTCAGATCCTTTTCCTCTTCACAGCTTTCTAAAACATGTGTCTTTGAAGGACCAGAAGGCCAAAGATTCAGAGAGCATTGCTTGTTGCGTGAAAAACAAAGGCTCTTCATGCACCAGAGCTGTGGAGACTGGTGACTGGTCTCTCCTGGTGAAAGCAGCAGGAAAGCACAGGGCATCACTCCCAGCAAGGGCAGTGGCCCTGCTCCGAGGGCAGGGATGTTCCTGGGCTCCAGGGAATTCCCAGGACAGGCTGGGGCACCCAGCTGGCAAGCAGCCTGGCAGAGAAGGCCCTGGGGGTCCTGGTGGGCACCAAGCTGGCCATGAGCCAGCAGCGTGCCCTTGGGCAAAGAAGGCTGATGGTATCCTGGGCTGCATTAGCCAAAGTGCTGCCAGCAGGTGGAGGGAGGTGATCCTTCCTCTCCACTCAGCGTTGGCGAGGCCACACCTGGAGACCTGTGTCCAGTGCTGGGCTCCCCAGTAGGAGAGAGACCTGGAGCTACTGGAGGGAGTCCAACAAAGGGACACGGAGGTGCTGGAGGGCCTGGAGCCCTCTGCTGTGAGGAGAGGCTGAGAGATATGGGACTGCTCAGCCTGGAGAAGAGCACGCTCAGGGGGACCTCATCAAGGTCCATAAATACCTGACGGGAAGGTGCAAAGAGGACGGAGTCAGGCTCCTTTCGGTGGTGCCCAGTGCCAGGACCAGAGGCAGTGGGCCCAAACAGGGGCACAGGAGGATCCCTCTGAGCACCAGGCAGCACTTGTGTGCTGTGCAGTGACCGAGCACTGGCACAGGCTGCCCAGAGAGGTGCTGGAGTCTCCTCCTTGGGGATCTTCAAAGGCCACCTGCAGGTGGTCCTGGGCACCCTGCTCTGGGTGGCCCTGCTGGAGCAGGGTTGTCTCTGAAGGACCCAGAGGTCCCTGCCTGCCTCAGCCATGCTGGGATTCTGTGAGCCTTATGGCACCCACACACGGTGCTTTGCTTCCCTTCACCCAACTTAGAAGGGTCACGTTACTGCCCCTGCCCCGTGTCTACTGCTTTGAGGGATGAGCGAGATGGAGGCAGGAGAGCTTGGGGCAGCCACAAGTACAGGGGCACAGGGCACAGCGAGCAGCTGGTCCCCATTGCAGGAGCAGGACCGTCCCGCAGCAGCTGTGTCCCCAGGAGGTGACCGCAGCACGCAGCACACCCCGAGGTGCTCCAGCCACGCTGTGACAGCTGGGGCCACATCAGCACCACCGGGCTGGGCTGCCCAGACCTGCAGGGCACTGCTGGCTGCCACCGGGGGATTGCTGTGACTCAGTGACACTTGTTAGTTAGTACAGGGTTTCCTCTGCAGGAACAGTGAGCTCATGTCCCTCCCTGGGCACTGCCACCACTGGGACCTGCGGGAGGCAATGGTGGCACTGGTGCCCCGAGGTGCTGCTGCTCTCAGGGGACAGACAGATGGACAGACGGATGGACGGCAGCCAGGGGAAGCAGACATGCGTGTGTGGGGAGGAATGTTTGCTCTGAGCGGGTCCAGCCCCTGTGCTATTTCTGGTCCCAAGAGGCCCTGAGGGAGGGCTGTTTATCAGGGATAGACTGTACCAGATTGACTTGGCACCTTTAAAAAAATCAACAAAGCTCTTTTCTTTTCTTTTCTTTTTTTTTTTTGTTTTAAGACAAGGTAATTGCTAGGAAGGCTGGAGAAGGAGGCGGGTGACATGGGATCATCTAGGCTATAAGGGAGAGGAAAAGGAGAGGACAGACTGTGCTGGAGCAGCAGGCCAGGCAGCTAGCAGACACAACAGAGTTTTAGGTCAAAATCATCTGGATCTCTGGGGAACAACAGGCACAGCGAGGGACACATGGGTCAGGAGGTCTCAGGACAGCAACAGGTGAATGGCATTGAGGACTGGAGTAAGGGAAAGTGGGCGCGATGTGACACTGCAGGAAGGTTTTGTGCTTAGGGCTGATCATGTGGGTCATATAAGGCTTTGGTGGAAGCCCCCAGGAGAAAGGCATTCTGCAGATGTCACCCTAAGCCAGCAACAATGGGTGGCCATGTCACGAGGATCAAAGAGTCAAAAGGATTGTGGGGTCACAGAAGTCAGGATCCTCAGATCAAGGAGCTGGGATGCTTGGGGTTGGGACCTGTCACCTCTGTGCTGGTGCTTGTCCACCACATGCCCTCTTCTGGGACGCACAGACCAGTGGTGGAGCTGTGCACAGGTGTCCGCACACTTCCCTGAGGTCCTGGAGTCTGCCCATCATCTCATGGCCATCTCCTGTCCAGGCACATGCTGAACTGATGCTGTCAGTGGGGACATCTTGGCCACTTGGAGGAGGGGACACAGTCTGCACAGAGCAACTGAGCTATGTCAGGGGATGGAAGCGGTCTGTAAGTGTCAGGGATGCCCGAGATGGGGAACAGGCACCTTTCAGGTGTCCATGTGGGACTGGAGGTGCCACTGGACACATGGAGGATGCACACTTGGTGTCCTGAGCACATGGTGGTGTCAAGGCAAATGGGACGGCTCTCAAGTCGTGGGGAGACGCCAGCAGCAGGAGACACCTTTACCCAATTCAAGGAATCTGGAAGGACCCACGGTGCTGCTGGTAGCACAGGAGGATGCAAGGCATGAGCAGGAGCTGCATGGCTACAAGCTGTGGATGTTATCAGCCACCGGACACACTTGAGCTCAAGCCTGGGGTGTTTTCCTGGCTGGGGAATGGGGCCAACAGTGGCTTAGGGCTGGGGCTGGGGACAGGGATGGCAATGGTGATGGCGATGGCTCTTGGCCATGCGTCTGCAGGGGCAGGGCTGGGATGGAGAGCTGGGTGCCAGCCTTGGCCACGCCAGGGCTTTCCACATGCGCAGCCATGGCCCAGGGGGACAAGCAGGGAGCACAGCCACCCCCACCAGGGCAGTGCATGGCAGGGCAAGAGCTGGCACAAGGCGGGCGCTGCCGCAGCCAGCGACTCCTTCCAGGAAGGCTGGCCCACGCAGCTCTCCAGGACTTGGTCTCTGGCACCAGGAGCCAACTTCTAGGAACTCCTGGCTGCCTGGGAAAGCAGCGGCCGCCTGCGTATCTCCAGCCTTATAAGGAGCTTGTCCTGCACGTCTGCACTGCTCCGGCCTCCTCCAAGCACCACAGGCACCCTGCAGACATGCAGCGCCGAGCAGGCAGCTCTGCAGGGAGCAGAGGTGGGGCAAGGCAGGGTGGCACCCAGGAACCCTGTGGCACCCAGGTTTCAGAGGCAGTGGAGGGGTGGCAAAGAGCCTGGGCAGGTTTGAGGGCTCTTAGGAGCTGAGTGCCAGCAGAAGTTGCTGAGGTGCTTCACCATGGCACCTCCCCTGAGCACACAGCCTGGCTGCACAGCACGAGGGCACCCATGTGCCAGTGTGTGAGCACACGCAGATTGCGTGCACACAACACTGTGCCTCCTTCTCTGCACACACATGTGTGCATGGACACAGCTCCCTCAGTGCGAGCTTGTCTGGGTGCCCCTGGGAGGTGTGTGTGACCCATGCCCATGTTAACAAGCATGGTCCCAGCCATGTCACTCCCAGAAGAAATCTCAGGGTTTGCCAAGGGACACGGCTTCCTCCAATTGTCCCTGAGCAGTGGTGCCTGGGCTGGCACAGGGCTGTGACTCACCCATGGCCTTGGCACCAGGGTGACCATGGTCAGCATCATGCTAGGTGGGGCGCCAAGATAAGGGACCCAGATAACAAATAACAGCAGAGCCAAGGTTGCCAAGGCACCAGGACAGGAGGTTTCAGGACATGCACCTTCCGGAGGAACACCTTGTCCCTAACAGGGGGTCACAGCCAGGGGTGCTGCCTGTGAGATCCACCATGTCCTGCTGCTGTCATGGGGCGCAGGGGCACCCTGTTGTGGTGCCCCCATATCCTACTGGTGCTGTAGCCTTTGAAGCAGGGCTAGTGGTCAGCAGTGAGATGGAACACCGTGGACATCACCCAGCACCAGAGATAGCACAGAGTGGGCTCAGTCCTTTCCATCCATGAGGTCACAGAGGACCAGGACCAGGAGGCCCTGCTAGGGCCCTGCTGGGACCCACTGCCAGCCCCACGGGCAGACAGTCCCACTGGCATGGCCTTTCGGGAACAAGGAGCTGGAGCACCAGGCTCTACCCCTGGGGGCACGTCTGGGTGCTGAGGCAGATCATTGCATTGATTCTTGCCTTGATGTGAACCGAAGGAATGGTCCCGGGGGCTGTACACCGTGCCCTGCCCCAGCGGCTGGCAAGAGGACATTGCCAGGTGCAAGCCTCTAGGGCAGTGGAAAGCCCAGGGCAGGGCATTGTGTAGGGAGCCCAGCCAGCACAGATCACATCTTCCCCAGGACTGTGCCTGTCTGGAAGCACGCCGCATGGAAATGTGTCCTCTGGGGCTCCAGGCTCAGTTTCTCACAAGTCTTGTACATTTTTCAAGGCTACTTTGATTTTTGATCAGCAGCTGGCAAAATATTTAAAAATATTTAAATGAATACTATGCAGTATTTATCTTTATAAATGAACATCTAGTTCATCAGACTTACTCATGACTTTCTCCTTTAAATAACATCCTAAATGTCACTGCAAAGTTCCTCTCTGGTTCTCATGGTGAGATTTTCCTTGACTGTGACCAAGAGCCCGAAGGGCAGCAGCAGCTCTCCTGGTACTGCTTTGCAGCACTGATTTGGCAGAGGCCAGGGATTCAAATGTTGTGTAGCTGTACCCCTCAGCAAGCAACACATAGTGCCTTGATAGAGTATTTTCCATGCTTCCCAGCTGCTCATTCCCTACATCCCTCTTCAGTATCAGGAATGTGTCCCTTAGCAGCAGCTCTCATCTCAGCCCAACCTCTGCTTGCTGCCACGAGCACCTTAGGGGGCTGGAGATGGGCCCATGGGGCTTGGCACACTTTGGGCATCCCATCCCATCCCATCCCATCCCATCCCATCCCATCCCATCCCATCCCATCCCGGCAGCCACCGTTGGAGAGTTTTTTATCAAGGAAAAACAACTGATAGTTACAGCAACTCCTGGGCAGGGAGAGCTTCCTGCACAGCCTTCCATGGGCTCTGTTGCCCATCCCATCCTCTTCCAGGCAGATGTCTCTCCAAGGCTGCAATCCCCCAGGGTGCCCTCATGCAGATAATGGCTCCTAATCCCATTGCCCAGACCTGCTTCCCCAAAATGAGCTCCACCAAAAGCCTGCTGAGAATCAAGCTCATGGTTCTGCCTGTGGTGTGTCTGCAGGGTGAATAAAGAGCTCTAGTGCAATAGGAAGGGCTGGGGCAGGGCAGAAAGGCTTTGGGCTACAGGGCCTCCTGGGGTGAGAAGAGTTTCAGGAAGGAGGATGGGCTGAAGGTCCCCAGTGGGGCCATGCATCACCCCGTTTCCCCAAGGGGCACAAGCAAGAAGGAGGAGAGGCTCCCATGCAGCTTCTCCTGGCCTGGGCAAAGCTCACACCAGGATGTCTCTGACCAAGCAGAGCCCTGCTCACAGCTGGGATCCCAGGATCTGCAGCCACCATGGGGTGCTGAGGGGCACCAGAAAGCTTCCAGGAGCTCGCAGCACCATGGGGTGGGCACAGAGCTGCCTGGCACCATAAGGGAGGGACTGTGGCCTCCTCACCGGGCAGGGAAGGGGTCCCTGTAGCTGGGGCAGCACCAGCGCTCAGGTCCCCTGAGCAGCCTGCGATCGAGAGCCATGAAGGTGCCAGAGCAGAGGAGCCATGTTCTGCACAGGCACCGCCTGCACGTTTGCTTAGTTTCCCCCACCTTCCAACACATTCATGACATGTGGGCAGATGGGGTACCATGGCTTGTGTGGCCCAAGCAGAGCAGGGCTGGGGGTGTTGGTGCCGTAGCCCACAACCTTGCATTTCCCTGGGGACCTCCCTGGGCGCCCACCTGCCTGGACAAGCCCACCGCCACGCTGCATCGCCTCTCATCCCTGCTCCCCCAGGCCTGCGGCACTCCCAGCGCCTGCCCAGCCGCTGGTGTGGCCCAGACAGGCCTTGCTGCGGGGGAACGGGGGTCAGGGGCCAGGCAGACACCTGGAGGGGGGCGCAGCCCTGCCCATTCCCCCACAGAGGGGACAGGATGGCAGCACTCCGGGGGCTGGCAGGGCGGGGGTGCTGACAGCATCCCTCAGCTGCTGGGGGCCCCCGGCGGCGCTGCACATCTGGCTCGCTGGCCGCCCGCACATCTGGAGCCGCTCAGGCAGACCCCGGCAGCTGCCTGGAGCGGGAGGACGGGAGCAGGCGGTGGATGGAGCAGGCTTGGGGGGCTGGCTGGGGAGAGTCAGGCAGAGCAGCACACCTCCCCTTGTCTTGCTGGACCTTGGTGTTAGCACTGGACATCCCTAGTGGCCTCCTCTGCCCTGTCCTTTCGCTGGGATTCCTGTGTGCTCCCAAGCAAGGAGCCAGGAGGATCTCAGGCAGGCTTTGGAGCATCTCCTGCAGATGTCCACCCCTCCGTGAGGAGGTGAAATGGGCCACCAGCAAAGGAAGACACATGTCCCAGTCCCTCTCTGTTCCCAGATGCATGTCCCCAGCCCCAGCAACTGGCCCAGCACTGGAGGTCTCACTGTCCCTACAAGCCACGAGGCCCCAGGGCCAAGAGGACAAGAAGTAGGTCTCTACCTCTTCCAGCTTGGCCAAGCCTTGCTGTCCACCTCTCCAGGATGATTCCTTACTCCTCTGCCACACCAGTGGAGAGCCCTAGCACTGCCCACCATCCCTCTTAGGTCCACCTGCCTCTCCTCCTGGCCAATACCCCTGGGTCAGGGCTTTTCCAGAGCAGGTAACAGCTGGTTGCCCTCCTGGGGTTGGATGCTGGCCTTGCCTGGCAGTTCGACCTGTGCTACAAAAATCACTGCAGAAGCACTGGCTACATTCACATGGAGATTAAACCCATCCTGGGCTTGCTGCTGAGCAAGCTCAGGCCAGCCCATTCTGTCCCTGGAGCAGAAGAGGCAGGAGCCCATTGTTTCCCCAACAGGCGCCCCCCCACCAGGCATCCCAACGCACTGGCCCAGAGGACAGCTTCGCCCGCCCAGTCCATCCTCACCCTGCTCCCCACCACCAGTACTCAGCTCTGACCACGGTGGGAAATGAGGCAGGGCAGAGCAGAGCAATGGCACCAGGAAGAGACACACAGCCACACCTCCAAAGCTGGCCTGTCTTCTTCAGAGCAAAGGGGCTCGATCCGCATAGAATCATAGAATCATAGAATATCCTGAGTTGGAAGGGACCCTTAAGGATCATCAAGTCCAACTCTTGACACCGCACTGGTCTACCCAAAAGTTCAGACCATGTGACTAAGTGCACAGTCCAATCTCTTCTTAAATTCAGACAGGCTCGGTGCAGTGACCACTTCCCTGGGGAGCCTGTTCCAGTGTGCAACCACCCTCTCTGTGAAGAACCCCCTCCTGATGTCAAGCCTAAATTTCCCAGCTTAACCCCGTTCCCGCGGGTCCTGTCACTGGTGTTAATGGAGAAAAGGTCTCCTGCCTCTCGACACCCCCTTACGAGGAAGTTGTAGACTGTGATGAGGTCTTCCCTCAGCCTCCTCTTCTCCAGGCTGAACAGGCCCAGTGACCTCAGCCGTTCTTCGTACGTCTTCCCCTCCAGGCCTTTCACCATCTTCGTAGCCCTCCTCTGGACACTCTCCAACAGTTTCATGTCCTTTTTATACTGTGGTGCCCAGAACTGCACACAGTACTCGAGGTGAGGCCGCACCAGCGCAGAGTAGAGCGGGACAATCACCTCCCTTGACCTACTAGCGATGCCGTGCTTGATGCACCCCAGGACACGATTGGCCCTCCTGGCTGCCAGGGCACACTGCTGGCTCATATTCAACTTGCTGTCTACCACGACCCCCAGATCCCTCTCTTCTAGGCTGCTCTCCAGCGTCTCATCGCCCAGTCTGTACATGCAGCCAGGGTTTCCCCGTCCCAGGTGCAGGACCCGGCACTTGCTCTTATTGAACTTCATGTGGTTGGTGATCGCCCAGCTCTCCAACCTGTCCAGATCCCTCTGTAAGGCCTTTACGCCCTCATTTGAGTCCACAACTCCTCCAAGTTTGGTGTCATCAGCAAACTTGCTCAAAATACCCTCTATTCCTACATCCAGATCGTTTATAAAAATATTGAAAAGTACCGGCCCTAAAATGGAGCCTTGAGGGACCCCACTGGTGACCGCCTGCCAGCCTGACGCATGGTTTCTCCATGCCAGTCGGGCTGATTTCTACCAACCTACCAGCCCAGGCAGACTTCCACTAGTGAAGCCTGGGCTGCCTGCCGCAGCAGCTGGGCCTCCTCCAGAGCATCCTCTGAGCACCAGCTGGGCAGCACCCACAGCTGCCCACACACAAGCCTCCAAGTAAAGGGGAGAGAGGGAGTGGTGTCCCCATGTCAGAGGAGAAAACATCAATAATGAGGCATCAGTAGCTCATAAAGGAAAAGCAAGGCTGTTCTCAATTAATTCAGATCTAGATTAAGCAAGAGAGGTGAGCAACAGCGTGGGCTGAACCCATATAAAGTTATTGGCTCAAATAGATTGGAAAAAAAAAATAAATCAAAAGAAAAAAAAAAGAGAGAGAGAGAGAGAGAGAGAGAGAGAGAGAAAGAAGAAATACCATATTCTGGTTTGGTTTGTTTATTCAGAAATAGAGAAAATTAAAACATAAGCACTAGGACAAAATATGCTAGCTCTAAATTCTGCCTTAGATGATGATTTTATTAGCAAAGAATCTGGATCTCAAGTTATGTCTCAAAACAACACAAAACCAGATGCAGAGGTCAGTACTCTCCTGCCTAATAACAATGCTTTCAGTGACATCCTTAAGGAAGAGATGGACTCATCGGTACTGCAAGAGACATTTCAAATAAATTTGGACAGCAAAGAAGACAGCAAAATTTCGCTATTAGAATCCACAATTTGAGACAGAGCATAATGAAAGCTCTGTTCCAAATGCAATCCCATGACATCACTAAGACTCAACAATTAACATCAGCTGCTTCTCAAGTAGTTTGAAAAATGGAGATAAAGTCATAAGTCATCCCATAAGAATAATCTGTGCTATCCTGAAAAAAATAGGTGTTTGAAGACTCAACATAAAGCCATTTCCAAAGGGAATAACAGCAAAACTAGTAGGAAATAAAGAACGATGTAGAAGTCATACAAGTTGAAGTGTTCATGACAGAACTAAGACTAATGTCAGAAAAATAAAACTATTGCCTCAGAATCAAGTCCTATGGACAAAACACTCTTCGCTACCAACCAAAGATATCTTGAAAGTTAGCTGACAGGAATAGATTCAAATTTTCCAAATCTGGAAGGGACTACCAATTCCAGAGAATAATTTGGATACAACAATAGTGTTGTCCACATTAAAATGTTGTCCACAGTGCTGGGGGGCACAAGGACCAGATGTCATCTGTTGTTTGGCTTAAAATCTTCTCTTCGTTACACCTAAGGCAAGCAAAATTTCCCTTTAAAGAACAGATCTATGAGGGGGAGCTGCCAAGGGGCACACAGAAGGTGAGAGCTAACTATGAGGAATGAAAGTGCACAGGGCAAGGTCTGCCTCACCAGGTGTCCCCAGCTGCTGAGCAGTTACGACTGCTCTGACAGGAGCTAGGACCACATAGGCAGGCACAGATATCTCACAGGGAGCAGAACTGGAGACAAGTGAATGAGACACCCCACACATCATCCACAGATCGACTTCTGGTCACCCAACAAGTACAATGTGTGGATGCTGCATGTGTCTCCTCCAACCCCGTTCCTACAGACACGGCAGGCACTGCAGGCACGTCAGTGGT
The DNA here is from genome assembly GCF_965140915.1 of Aythya marila. Lineage (NCBI taxonomy): Eukaryota > Metazoa > Chordata > Aves > Anseriformes > Anatidae > Aythya > Aythya marila. The sequence continues at coordinate 964,499 of NC_139061.1, read as the reverse complement.
ACTGTAGCTTGCTTCAAGCAAGACAGGTCTCTTACCCAAAGCCGCAATCTAGACATGGCTCATGTCTGGCAGACTGTCTCCCAAGAGGACTTCTTGGCTTTGCTTATTATTATTTGTCCTAGAGCAAAAGCCGATGAGGTTCCACCATGAAAAACGCTTCTTACAGTCCCTGCTCATTACCGGTATTTAAGATCTCATAGCAACATGCCAGTGTTGGAGATTATTACGACCTTTTGCAGTTCAAACTAGACAAATATGGTACTGCAGCCATTCTGAAGGGGCACAGTAGAAGCAGAATGGAGCCTCTAATACCATGGGGAACCCTCTCTTATCTTTAAAGTAAGCTATAAATAAATGGCATTTGGCAGTTGAGTGTGCTTATCAGCCACACTGATGGTAAAAAGAAACTCCTTTAACTCTTGAAAGCCAAACTCAAGTGAAAAAAAAAAATGCTTCAGACAGTTTCTACTTGTGGTCTCATGGTGTTGATGTGGGAGTATGAATGCCAACAAATCCGAGTTGGTTGGATGGTATGACCAAGAAATGTCATCATGACCCAAGGGCAGGTGGTTGCAGCACATTTGCACTTAAACAGCAAGAACTGAAGGACAGAAAAGCACAGCACTGAAGTCTTTGTGTTTAGGGAATGTTCAGGGAATCCCAAAGAAAGTACAAGACTGGTGCCAGCTGAGTGGATAGGAAGGAAGGAAGAGAGGAGGAAACTGAAGGACATGGAGGAGCTCACGGCCGTGGAGGAGCTCCTGACTGCTGCTCACCCCTGTTTCAGGGTGACCAGGGGAAGGCACAGGGGGTAGAAGCCATGGGCAGGCTCCTTTCCCTGCTGCATCACACTCCCAGCTGTGAGTTTGCTTTGTGGTTTTGGTTTCCTCTCCCATCCAGGAGCCTCCAGCCCACATGAGACCATGACCCATATACAGCAGGCTCCCTACAGCTCCCAAGAGGGGTGACCACAGGTTTTTAGAAGAAATCGCAGCCAAAGCTTGGTCCCTGCCTGCTGACCTGGCCTGAGTGACTCAAGCAGGGAGGTGAAGACTGCATTAGTAAATATTGTGGCTGTGTTTGTGGCGCTGGAGCTCGGCAATCAAGAAGCAGCTCATCTTTCTGGTGACACAGCCTCTCAACCCTCCAGGTCTAGGGACTTGCTGTTCTCCTCCACTTCCACCCCACGTGCCAGTGGCCTGGCTCTGATCCTGCCTTCTCTAATAGGAATATAAATTCCATGACAAAATTTTCCTACCTTCAAAACACCCACATTTTGCTGGGGGATGCAATGAGAGAACAGAAGATGCACAATAACCACTAGAAGATGTGCAACAGCCTCTTGATGTGGTTGCTTGACTGCCTGGAGACAACCAGGCTGCTGATGAGCATTGTTGAGCAGGAGCCAATGGCACAGCACTGTTATTTTGCTCACGGTCTTTTGATTGCACCAAATTTATGGCCATAAGATTTGATATTATGCAGCTCAAACAACTTGAGGCCTGACACCATTGCCCTGCTACCATCAAGACCAGGAACTATCTTTTGGCTTAAGATCTTCTGCCGGAAAGGCAGCCAGTCTGCCTGCCAAGCTATCAAGGAGAATTCTACCTTTGCCGTCTGTAATTTGTTCCAGCACAGTCAGTGTTGAGATATGTGCCGGTCCACATTTGAGGAGATCTAGCTTTAATGTCCAGCCTTTCATTCTCACTATTTTAATTTCTCTACTACATAAAAGTACTCCCAAGTGCTTACTTTTTGTTTTGTTTTTTTGGAATCATGCGCAAGTGTGTGCTCCTCATGGCTTCATAATTAGTGGATCAAATTCAGGCAAATTTGACAGGCAGCTAGTGGCCTTAGGAGCTGTGTTTTGAGGATGTTTAAACGTCAGATAAACATGTGGGAGGAGATAAACTCTGCTGGTTTCTCCCCCTCCACATAAGAAATCAGAAAATGCCTCTGGGTAAGAATGTGAAAAAAACTTTTCTTGGTGCCCACACATCTGTAGCAAAAGAGGATCTGGGAGGGGACCCATTACTCAGACCTCCATTATCTCAGTTAAAATATTGACCCACCAGGAGACACCCCCTTGGCGCCCTTGCAGGGAACAGGATGTCCACCCCACAAGCTCCTTATCTCTGGTAACGAACCCTCCTGTGGTCTCACATCCACAATACCATGCTTCCCAGTGCTTGGTCTCCTGGATCTTGCTGTCATGAGGATATCAGTGCCTGGAGATGAGCGGAGACCTCTGAACCTGGCATGCACAGCACTCGGATGCCCTCCCCTCCCTCTAGATATGTGTGCATCACACTGATTTTGCAAAGGGAATTTTCCAGGATAAACAGCTGAGATGAACTAATGGAAATCTGTGGCTTGTTAACCCTCGTTAAAGCCACTGGCAAAAGCACGGGACTCTGCGTTTCGGCAGGGGCAGCCTGGGTCAGGTTTAACGAGGGCTGTGGCAGCCGATGGATGCTGCTGGGTAGGAGGCGTGGGTGCCGTGCTGGGGCTGTGCAGGTGATGGCGGCGGTGGGGCTCGCAGGGCTGGACAGCCTGTTCTCCAGTCTTTCAGCCCAATTAACATCACCTCGGAGAATGAGGTCATCGTAGCAGGCCAGACAGTCTGGGAAAACACTTTCACAGCTCCAGGAGGATTTCCTTTTTCCTCTTTTCAATTGTTCCTCTGTGCTGCCTCGCTCCGCTCCCCCTCCCCATCTGTGTCCTCAGGCCTCCTTTGCACTTGGACAGAGGCGGGCTGCTGGGTGCTGCTCACCCGTCCCTTTGGGAGCAATCACCACCTTCAGGAGATGCTCAGGTGCTTGGGGAGACCCTGGTCTCTGCAGTGAGTTCTGCTCTGCCCGTGCTGTTATGTGAAGGAGGTGGCTGCAGAGCTGCTCCCAGCTGCCTCCGGTCAGCCCCGACAAGCTTGTCCTCCTTGATACTGGTGGGGAGCGACAGGACCAGTAGCTCTGTCTTCATCCTCCTCAGGGTCACCCATGTAGGGCAATGACAACAGCTCAGAATGACAGGGAGGAGGGTTTCTACATGTTGTCCCCAAGAACATGGAAGACTCCTACAATAGACGTATTCAGAGTAAATATTTATCTGAAAAAAGTTTTACCACAGCATTTGCAAGGATTGCACCGAGGCTGCCTCTGCTTCCTCACTGCAGCTCTCACATCCCAAGGTGCCATGTCTGGCAGTGTGTCCCACGGCCTGCCCATGGGTCCCCCACTCTTTCTGTGGGTCCCTCCTGCCCTGCCATTGCAGCCACCCCTGCCCTCCAGGTCCCTGCATAGCCGCCCAGCTGATGGCTCTGGTGATGGTGCCCCACTGCAGGTGCCCCACTGCTGGTGTCCCTCCCCACCCCAGCACACTCCTCTAGCATCTCGAGCCCTCCCTGCTTCCCCAGGCTCCCCCAGAAAGACCCAAGAGTCACTTTTGTGCTCCGTAGTGGCCACCAAATCCTCCACCAAGCTCCTGCACAGCACCGTGTGGCTGCCCGGCACTCCCATGGAATGCTCCCTCTGCTCCCTCTGTGCTTGACAAAGTTCTGCCTGCCCCTGCCCACGGTGCCATCACCACAAACACAGGGATCAGCTCTGCATCTCCAGACGTCAGCTCCTGCCTGTGAAGAGAGCTCTCAGGGCTGCCCCAAGGGAGGTAAACACCATGCTGAGGCTGTGATGGGCCCTCTCCTGGCCTTGGTGCCTCACACACATCAGTGCCCACAGATGCAGAGCACAGGGACTGTGCTGGGTGCTGGCTTTGGCTTCATGACCCAGAGTTTTCCCAAGATGTCTGTGCACATCTCTGCTGCACCCCTTCTACCACAACCCAGCAGGGCCTGAGGACTTAGCAGCCATTTCCACTCCAGTTTGCTCCTGATTTCCCCACCTACAAATTCACCCAACATCCACAGCCTTCAGCTTGCTGGGGAAACAGACAGCATTTTGGAAGCAGAACCAGCGGCATGGCAAGGGGCTGGCTCAGGCAGAGTGGGATTGAATGGTGCCAGAGCAGGGCCGGCTGGTTCACAGCACCATCCCCAGCACTGCCCACTGCCCCTGCAAGTGGCCTGCCTCGCCCAGCGCCCAGCCCTGCCCACATCCCTGCCCCTGGCCTCGCACCCACGGGCAGCAGGAGCCCACGGGACACAGCTCTGCCTGCATCTCGTGGCATTTTTTCAGCAGCATTGCTCTCCAGGTCTTGTCTTGGACATCAAGGGTCTTGTTCTGAGCCCCCCAGCTTTGGGTTGCTCTCCTCTGAGCTGCTCAGGTGCCGCATGGCCTGCACGGTGCTTGAGGAGCCCAGTGAATGAAGAAGGGGAGCCCTGCGCACAGCCCAGCCCCACACCATGTAGCGTGGCTGGGTTTGGGGCACAGGAAGGATGTTTGAAGAGCTCATGTGTCTGTGGCTCTCCAAGGGATCACACTCTAGCTTTGGGCCCCCTTCATTCAGGCAGGGCAGCATCCAGTATGGCCAAGACACTGAGCGAGGCCCTCAGGACTCATGGGCTGAGGTGGTCTTGACGTTCCTGGACCAGGCCAGCTCCAGAGGGAAAACATGCCCCAGAGCCACCACCCAGAGCTCCCAGAGCATTCAGGGACAGGACATCTGCGCATTCTCTTTTACAAAGCAGCTGCCAGACTTGTCTGTGGTTCCACCATGCCCCAGGCACTTACACTCACAAGACTTCCTATCCCTTCTGCATCGCAATGTTTATTCCCACCAGTGCTCACCATCTCTCCACACCTCGAAAAGTGCTCCCAGATGCAGCGTCGCTCTCCCCTCAAGCTCGCCACCTGCCCTCTGCTCAGAGGCCGTGTTCCAGAGTGCGTCTGCCAGGCTGCCTTTAGACATGACCTCAGGCCAGTGTGCAACATGCTCCAGAGGTGCCTGTTTTCTTCTGGGGAGAATCCACAGAGCAACTCGGACACAGGGATACACAAACCCGTCTGATATGTTCAAAGAATTACCGAGCATCTGCAAAGAGACCGAAAGAAAAACAAACATGCGGATGAAAGGATTCTTGTAACATGACAAAGAGGGAAAAAAAGGAGAAAGGGATGAATAAGGCCACCCAGACAGGTCCTGGGCTTTTTGGGAGCCCACCATCCTCTCAAAGAGGGCTACCTCAGCACCTGCACCATGGCCAGAGACTGTCACCACCTGCCTGTACCCTCTGCCTCTCTGCTGCAAAGCATGCATCCCAACATGACATTGGTGCGATTCTATCCTCTCAGAGCTTCTTTCTGCAATGCAGGGACATTGCTCCCTACCTCCCTGACCTCTGCCCTGGCCATGCGGGGTGGTTGATGGCTCTACAGCTAAGAAATGCGCCACGTATCTCATCCTGTTGCTTTTGCACCCTCCCCAGAAACTCTTCTCTCCTTTACCAAGGAGTATGAAACAGGCACCTCAGCAGACTTTTCTTACTGTCCGTGGCACCAGCCATCAGTGATATCCATCCATCTTCCAGTCTTCCACAGCTTGCTCCATTGACATTCAGAAGTCCCCTAAGCTATTGTTCAACAGCTCCTTTCTCCTGTCACAATAGCAAGCACATGTTTTCATCCATTAAAAATAAATAAATAAAAGAAGGCCGCCCATGGTCTTCCAGGAATAACGAGGGGAGCTGCAGTTCTAGCTATACCCGAGGGGCCCATTGGAGGAGGATGGTGACAGCAGTTCCCATCCCTCTGGAGGTGCTCAGGACAGGTCTACCAACCCCATGCTGCAGTGCAGAGTTTCCAGGCAGTGAGGACTCTCCAGCTCCTGTGTTGTGCAACCCCCTGTAGCCCCCAAAAAGGAGCAGGGATGGGGCTGTAGATTTCTAGGAAAGCCACCCTCTGCAGCCTGGAGCCCTGCCTGCCCTCCCATCTGCAGCTCTGCCTCCTCTCACACAGCCCAGATGCTGTCGTCAGGTGGGGATGCTTTGCTCTGGGATGCAAAGTTACGGCCCTGCTTTGGGGCTCAGAGATGCTGGCCGCTGTTGCAAGGGTCAGGCTCATGGCAGGAGACATCTGGTTCACCAAAAGATGGGGAGTGAGGGAGGGTTACACCCGTGGACCAAGCAGCATTGCTGCAGCCAGGCGCTGACCACGGGCACAGAAAGGTACCTGCGCTGCCACGGCCAGTGCTGCCTTCACAGAGGGAAGCTGTGATGGGCACAGCTGGCTCACGGGTGGCACTCAGAGCCCTGCTGCATGAAGGATGTGGTGGTGCAGCACCAGCAGCATGCTGGGAACTGTCTCAGGCAGAGGAGAGCCTTAATGCTGCACAGGGCTGAGTAGGGAGCTGAGCCAGCGGGAAGTGGGCTGCCACCAGCACCGGCTTTTGCCCTGCACTGCCTTGGCATGCGGCTGGACAAGGGGGTGCAGGCAGATGGGAAGCAGAGCTCTGCAGAGAAGGGAGGAAGATAGAGCCTTTAGTGGCTTTAATCTTTGGACAGATTCTGCTGGCTTATAAAAAAAAACAGGTCCAGGTCCAGACACTGCTTGAAGCACGGCTGGACAACGGATCCCACTCTGATCGGGGCTCGGGGCAGAGCTTGGCCCCAAGGGCTGTCCAAGGGGGAAAGGAGGATGCCCCTGGCAGAGAAACTGTGCTCACCACATGTCCTCTTCACACGGGCCCTTGGGTGCTCCTGTCCTTATCCCTGCCCCTCCTTTTCTCCCACCACAGCCATCCCCCGACACATCGGCCAAAGCCTTGCGGCAGCTGAGCCTCATTGCAGCTGTTTTGGTGGGCACTACTTGTCCCTGTGAAGGTGACACCACCTGGGCATAGCACGACCTCTCCGCAGGGCTCCTCGAGGACCCTCATCCTTGGGAAAGGTGGGATGGGGAGAAGATGTGGCCTGATGCGGCACCATCAGCCAGTGTCAGCACAGGGCACCCTGAGCACAGCAGCTTATGGGGACAGACAGCCAGGCATGGGCAACATGACATGCAGATTGAAGCTCTTCTGGGGTTACACAGCCATCGGTGCTCCCAGATCCCAGGCCGAGCTCTTGAGTCAGTGAGTGCCAGGACCATTAATAGTGCAGTGACGGTGTTTAAATTGGAGCTGCCACTGCCGCAGACACAATAACTCCTCATGCCTGAGGAACTGATTAGCAATGGCCCCATGCTGCATTCTCCTTCACCCTCTGTGGAGTCTCTCTGAGGGGAAAGGGATCAAACCCAACGTCGCAGGCTGTGGTGCACCCTGCCCTCGCCAGCACCATCCCTGTAGTGGTGACCTGTACCAGTTCCTGTGTGTCCAAAAGCTGGAGCCCCTTCTGCAGAGCTTCAGGGCTGTGCTGTGACTTATTGTCGAGTGTTTACTGTCATTGCCGGGGAGACATTAGTTCAGATTATGTCAAAACAAAGTTATTCCAAGCTCAATCCTAGAGAAAAATATTATTGTAAGCAGTGATTGGCGAGGGGCGGCGTGTCCACCGCCAGCAATCCCAAAGCCCACGGGGTGGGGGGAGATAGGATCTTTGTTTTCAAGCCAGGCTCCCAGCCAAGAGCAGCCAAAGCTGAGGTAGAAGGGAGATTTTGTGAGGCAGCCAGCAATTCAGGTCAAAGCTTCATCTTCTCCAGAAAAAAAAAAAAAAATTCCTTTAAACTGTAAAGAGAAAGTCCTGTTCCAGCTCCAGCCTTAGCCAGAGAGCATATGTGCCATATTGTCCAGGAATTGAATGTAAGGAATCCAGATATGCCATGTTATCCAAGAATCACATGTAGGAAATCCAGGAGTGACTTGTTATCTAGGAATCACATGCTGGGAAGCCAGACACAGCCTGTTAGACGGGGCTTGTATGCAAGGAATCCAGATGTGGCACATCAGCCAGGGGCAGGGCGCAAGGATCCAGATGTGTTGCATTCCCCCAGAGCTGTGCGTGGGGATGGGGAGCAGGCAAACACATGCAGGCTGCACGCTGCACGGAAGCGCAGGTACCCAGCTGGCTCCTGCCTTAGCTCAGAAACAGACAAATGCAAAAAGCAGCTTCAAAAGCAGGGGTTGAGCCGAGCCAGTCACGAGCTAGTAGTGTGGGGGGCCAGCTTGCAGCTGGGCAGAGAAGAACAAGCTAGGAGAGGAGGATATGTATGTTCTCAAAGCTCCATGGGCTCAGACTCTGGCTCTGGAGTGGGGAGGTCGTCAGGGAGAAGTGGTGATCCTTTTTGCTGGTGCTAGACACTGACCCTAGAGCCACCAAACAGCATCCAGGAGCAGGAGGGACCTTGCGGGTTGGTCCAGGCTTGGCAGATGGAAGGAGATGCACCAAGGAGAACAGACAAGGGTATGAATGAGCCTCAAGAGGTGCAAATAAGGACAGCAAAACGCAGGCAAAGTCTCAGGAGACATTCCCAGACGGTGAGATAGAAGTGGGCAGTGGACACCTCTTTCCAGGGCTGGCAGGGCTGGGTGGGAGTGATGGAGCCGGCTCCCTGGGGTGGACAGGGACAGGGCTCAGAGCAGGGTGCCCAGCCCTGGGAGCTGGAGGTGTTTCCCAACCCATCACCCCTCATCCCACCCCAGGGCAGCACCCAGGACGTGGGCACTGCAGGAGGCTCTGTCTCCAAAAGCAAGCCAGCAGGGATGCTGCCACCACCGCAGCATCCCAGGACCTCTTTCCTGATCCCACTGAGAAGTCCTGGGTGATGCTGGGTGAAAGGAAATCATCCCCCATACATCTCCATGGCATGGATGGGGCACCTCCACAGGGCCACCCATTGCAGCCACAGCTGCCAAGCCCCACTCCACCACCAGCTTGCAAGGTGTGCACAGCATCAGGGAGCCAGGCCGGCATCCTCCTGGCCTTCAGGACCAAGCCTGGAGCTGCTCCTTACAGCCCCCTCCCCAAAGCTGTGAGCTTCCCATAACAGTGCCCTACAGGGCTCAGGTGCACTGCTGTGACCATATCCCCTCCTTCCCATGGTGTGCTTTCTTCTCAGCTTCTTCTCACAGCATCTATTTTTGTCCGCCCCTACCCACCTCCCATTGAACCTGCGCCAAAGAAATAAAGCACAGGGCAGCTCTGGGCACTGGCCAAAGCAAGAGCTGTGCAAATGGCACCAGGCAAAGTGCCCAGTATTATTCTGGCACTGAAACAGCCCCTTTAGAGACTTGCCAGAGCCCTCCCCATCCCCAGAGCTCCTGGAGGAAGGGGCGCCTAGAGGCTGGCCAAAGTCATGGCGATGCTCAGACCCAGCATCCTGCAAGCGCATCTCTTCTGCTCCTGTTCCTGCCATGCTAAAAAGTCTCCTGGTGCCACAGGCATTGGGGCTCAGATGGGCTAGAAGGCAGGAGAGAGGGAGAGGCCCATTCCTTTCCACAGCCAGGTGGCTGCACACTGGTAACCAAAGGCTGTCCTCAGGGCCATGGGGTAGGGCATGAGGGGTCTGTTTGGCTACATTAAATCTCACGTACGCTGTCCCCAGCCTTGTCTGCCGTTTGTCATTATCATGTTTGGTGGCTCATATCTCTATATCCCATAGCATCTTCTATTCCTCTTCACCGTCTTGTCCATCTCCTGTATCATCTCCAGTGATGATTTCATCTCCATGAAATCTGCATGGAGATGATGTATCATCTCCAAGCAGATGATTTCCTCTGCAAGTGGCTGCTGCTCTTTGCTGCTGGACCTGGACTCTCTCTTGTGAGCACTCTACCCTTCTGCAGGGCTGGATGCCCCCTGCCCCAGGGAAAAGCCCTTTACCCCAGTGAAGCTGCTCTGTCCCCTCTTGGCAGCCCCTCACTGCTGGGAAGGAAGGGGACATGTGCAGGTACTTGCTCCTGCTCTGGGAACTGCTGATCCTTCTGGACCTCCTGGAGATGCACTCAGAAATGTGATGGAGCTGTGGCTTGTGAGCAGACACCATGTCCTGTTCAGAGAATGAAGCTTCCTCCTCTCCTCTGCAGCTCCTGGCCTTGCACCAAGCCAAAGCAATCCTGTCCTTACCCTGCTCCCCAGTCCGGGTACCAGAGCTGGCACTCATTTGCTCATGTGCCTGCACCCCCATCCGTGAAAGCCATAACAGCAGAGAGGTGACGACTGGTGTTCCATCCTCTCAAGGACTTGGGGCATGGATTTGTGTCCTCCCAGCCCCAGGAGCTGCAACATGGTCCCAGATCCTGCAGATCATTCACTGCACCGCCACACTGGTGCTAGCTTCACTGCCTGCAGCCCCAAGGTGGATCAGAAACCCCCTTCCAACAAGAATCTGTGCATACCATGAGCACACCAGCTGGTTCCTTACAAAGGCTGCGAAGGAACGGGATGCACACCGTGATTTCTCCTACAAGCTGACCCAAAGCCTGGCCTGCAGAAAGGCTTTGTGCTGCTGCGCCAAAGCTCCAGGCAGCAGCGAATCCTCCCCCCATCCAAAAAGCTCCTCCAGTGTCCAGTGGCCCTTGAGGAGTGGGAAACTGCAGCTTGTTTCAAGGCTGAGTTTGTCTAAATGAGGCTTCCAGCCAGTTGACCGTAACATACATTTGTCAATGCTCCTGAAAGCCTCCCCCCCCCAGGAAACATTTTTGTGTTCAAGTACCTATAAAAGTGGTCACGTCACCTCCCAGGCTTCTCTTAGCAAGTGGCACAAGCTGAGCCCGGCGCAGCTCATTTCCCAGCCCCTTGGACCAGGGGACCACAATAAGTGGACATCAAGTCTGGTTGCAGTCCCCCCTCCTCAGCCTTCAAACTCCAGCTCCTGGCAGGTCTCCAAGGGCTCAATATTGTCATGTCTTTCCAAGAGTTGTTCAATGTCAGTGTCAGCATTTCAGGGACTCTTCCAGCAGCTCATTCTTGGCTCAAGGGTATAAGTTAACCGGGCCTGTTGGTCTGAAGTTGCACAGCTTTCTCCATCACAGATGTAAATATTTTAGCCCCCACAGGGGTGAACGCTTCTTTATGCTTCAACCCAAGCAGACTGGAGTCATCTGTTGCATTCTTCTGGTTTTGCTTCTTACCGTTTGACTCCATGTGTTTTGCGTAGGGCTGAGATTGGGGGTTGGCTTGGTTTGGTCATCTTTAACATACATTTCCAGACTTCTCACTGCCATTAGGCAGTGAAAGCTCATTGATTTGTTTGGTTTCCCCCTCTGTTACCTGCACAGTTTAACCAGCAGTTCTTTAGGTTGCTGCAGGCCTCCCTTCTCCCCACCTTTCAGGACAGTGCTAGCTTCTCCATCCCATGAGTTAGACCCCATTTTGGGCACACCCAATTTGTCCGGTGCAGCAGTGCCCAGCTCTGCAGGAAGCCTGCTCCGTGCAGGAGGAGATGCGTCCTGCCTGCTCTACACGAGCAGGACAGGGGGGAGCACCCCATGGGCTCTGCTTGAAGCACTAACCCTGGAAATTTCCTCACCACTCCTACAATTCCTGGGCAGTAGTAGGACCATGACCAATTTTTAGGGGTCTTGAGAAAATGAATAGCACAATTTTGGTGCTCAGTAACAGCTGGAGGAAGTGACCACCACCCCGTGTCTGCTCACAAGCTGACAGAGCTCTTCCCAAGGCAGGAGAGAGCTCGAGCCATGGCTCACCTCGTCTGATCACACCTCCCCAGCAGGATGGAGCAGCCCAGCCAGGAGGTTTTCACCTTTCCAAGGTCCTCACCAGCTGGCATTGTCCCACAGACCAGAAAGGTCTCTTTTCTCCTCTGACGGCCACTGCTCCATGCTGCCAGCTCTCCCACCAGCTGACTGGGGCTGCTCAGCATGAGTTACCGCTCCACAAGGCATGGTAGAAGCAAAACAGAGAGGATGAGGAAGAGAAGAAAGCACGTTACCCTCTCTGGGCACGGACATGGGCCTTCACTCAGCTGCCTTCCCTCCATGACAGCCTCTGGCCAGGCTCATGCCTGGTTCCCACCTGCAGCACACCTCAGGGCACCGCTGTCCTCCCCCTGGCCACCATCACCCCTGTTACACATCCAAACCACCACTGACAGCTTTTTCCCTGGGAGAATTATTTTGGTCTATGAAATCATGGCTTCAGGGCACTGCTGGGATGTCCTTGAATGAGTCCCAGCTTTTGCTAACGCCTCCCACTCTAAATTTACAGTCCCAGTCAGTCATGCCAGCGATTGTTTCACATTTTAGAAAATTGACCTTTCAGATATCCAAATAAACACGTTGTTCATTGATGTCCAATGTGAGCACAGCCACACTGCTCTCCGGTGCCTACAGATCCCCGTGCCTGAGAGCAGCAACTAACTCGTCATTAGCGGAGCAGAGTCTGCTCACTCATCACCCTGACAGTGTCCAGAGCTTTCTGCCATGACCAGCTCTTATCTGCAGTTTTCAGAGACTCTCAAAAAGTCACATTATTGGCTGCAGAAGATATCCGCCGAGTGTCCACCAGGCATCTCCAGGCGAAGAACTCTTTCCCCCCGCAAGCCTTTCCTGCAGGCTGGAACCGCATTTCTCCCACACGCGCCTGCCTCTAACAAAGCAGCTCTGCTGCCTCCAGGTGCCAGAGCCATGGCTGGGCTGTGGCCGTGCCTGTTCCTCTCGGCCCCCGTTCGGTGAGCGGTGTGCCTCCCCACAGCCGCCCCGTGCCTGGGGTCACAGTGATGATGGATATTTTTATCAGCTGTTCCAGTGCCTGAACAAGCCCTCCAGGCAATAGCACTTCATTCGTTGCTCATCCCATTCCCACCCCCACCCCCCTCCATGAGGCAATAAAATACCTTTGTTTTTTGGGTTTGTTTGGTTTTTTGGCCATTATTTGCCATGGACTGCTCTGTAAACCCCCCAGATTCCTCCAAAGCCAGACAGGTCCTTTGCCATGTAATCGGCAGCCCTGGGGAGCAAGTCCCTCCCATCAGCTTTCATCCCCCAGCGCCAGTTTGTTTGCCGTAACTCACTGTTCCTGGCTGTGGTTTCACTAGACTGACTGCTGCCACTATATTTGTATTGTGGGTTGGGTAATAGCATGAAGACACTTCGTGTTTCTAAAACCAGCTATTTTGGGGATATGTTTATAGCAATCCTGCAGCTGAGGTCAGCCTTCCAACCACATGCACACACCGGCCTCCTGGAGACTGCCCTTCCCTGTCTCATCCTATGGGACATGCACTGGCTCCCAGCTCTGAGCCAAGGGGCTCGTCCCCCCATTGCAGGTCACCCGCAGAGGAACCACCCAGCAGCAGCTGATGTGGGGTGCTGTGCCCACCAGGCTTCCCTCACTCACACATATGGTCCATGCCAACCTCCCAAGGCCTCCTTTATCTCCCAGGTGGGAGGGAGGAAAGCACCTTACTTGCAGGAGGAAGTCTGGCAGGGTTTGGAAGACAAGTTTATGAGGCCTCCACATGCTCTTGGGCCTTGGTGGTGCTCTTCTAGGTGCTGGGTGGTGCTCTGCTAGGTGCTGGGGATGATACAGGTGGTGCTTGTTGCTGGCCACACCAAGGACCACTGCTGCAGAAAGCCCTTCTAGTACTGCCCCACATTTTCCACCCCCACGTCATCCAATCGCACATTCAGCTGCTCCAGTAGCGGTGGTGTGAACCTGGCTCTAGCATGTTGGATGGATCATCCTATCTCAAAATGCACCTCCCATGGCATCCAGATGCCTCTGTGGGGACTGACCAGGGCATGGGTACAGTGACCTCCCCACCCACGGGGCAACACCTCCAGCATGAGGCCCTACACCAGGCCAAGCACTCTGTGCCATGTAGGAGAGGGCCAGTCCCACCACGTCAAAATGGACTCTGCTGAAGGACGTTCCCACAGGCCTCAGGCAGAGCCATAGCTTCCCTCAGGCATTCACAGGGCATCTCCTTCTCACTAAGGAAAGCGGATGGGAAAAGTTGTTGGCTCCCACACAACCCCAGCCGCTTCCAGGGCAGACCCTGGGCCCCAGGGCAGACCCCTCGCCTCACAGCTCTGCAGCACATTGTGCTGTCAGGCCCAGGACATCGCCGGGCTGGAAGGCAGTGCCCAGGTGCAGAGGACCAGGTGGAAAGGTCTGTCCAGGCCGCTTCTGGTAGCAGGTGAAGGGGTCTGGGGGGGCTCGCTGATCCCCGTGGGTGCAGAGCAGATCATCTCCAGCATCTGCGGTGCATCCAGCCAGAGCACCACGGGGCCATCACGCCGCATTTCGGAGGCTCTGTCAGCAGTGACTCATGGAGTGAGAACACACAGTTCTGTGGGACCAGAGAGCCCAGGGAGACAACAACAGTCTGAGATTTATTCCACAAAGCAGCCTGAAAACAAACCCCAGGAATGTTTATTATTTTTCCTATGCAGCGGGGAAATAAAGCACAATTGTCTTGTGCTTGGAAATGCTGGCATCCCCACACACGGCTCCTCCGCGGAGATCGCAGCCACAGCTGGACGCTCCCAGCCCTCAGCCCAGGCTGCCTCCCTGCGGTCTGTGCCGTGGAGGAAGGGAGTTTTATGGAGTGGCTGAGCTGGAACCTGATGGGAAGGGTCACCCTGAGCCACAGGAGCACCTGCCATGGACACAGCCCCAGGAGAGAAACCCAGTAGGTTTGGGAATGGATCCCCACATGGAAAGCATGGTCATCCACCTGCACTGCTGGTCATGCATGCACGAGCCTGGGACTGGGACCAGCTGCTCCCAACCTAAAAACCATGAGACCCAGGTGCAGCAGGAGCAAGGAGACCAGGGGAGAGGAGGGAGAGAGAGAACCAGAGCATTAGTAAGGGATGTAATTGCCCCCATCCCCAGTGTTGGTGGGCATGAAAGAGCATGGTGTGGGGCTGCAGTGCCAGGATGCTCCTACTGACAGCACGCAGCGCACACTGGCTGCACCCTCCCTCGGCATCCTCTCCACACCCCCATGCATCCCCACCCAGCCAGCGCAGGCACTGTCTCTGTCAGAGCTCCTGCTGCCAGCCACCTGCCCCTCACATCACCAGGCAGCACCACCTCAGTCCAGGGTTCCTGCAGTGCCTGAGCAAGGTAACACTGGGGACATCAGCTGTTCTGCTCCAGCAGCACCCACCCCACCCCAAATCCTCTACAACAAGCAGCCGGCAGTGCTGGAGCCACTGAACAGGACGTCGGAGATGTCACAAGGCACACTAGGGCTTACCCAGTCTTGATGCCCTGCAGACCTCACTGAGACCATCACACTAGCACAGATTCACCCCAAAACCCAGCACATCCCATCCTGATGCTCTGTCTTGCTCCACTAATGTGCCCTTTCCAAGAGATGCCAGCCTCTGCATCCCTTCCTAGGGTGCCTGCCCTGAGGCTGCACTCCGCAGACCCATCCCCCCTTTCCAGGGATCAGGAAGAGCAGCGCTGGGACTGGGCTGTGTGTGGGGACTGGGGGCAAACACCACTGGTGATGAGCAGTGGGAGAAGGGCCCTTGGAAGGGCAGGCGTTGGCAGTGCTCTGACGGGCAGCTCATCACGATCCCAGCACATTGACAGGCAAGCACACAGGGCTGGGAAAGCCAAGGACAGGCTGCCCCAAAGGGTGGCTGAAGCCACTGAAAGTCAGTGGCAAGAAGATAAGCGCCATAAAACTCCCAGATATGGAGACCAGCAGCAGCAAGTGGGAACCATGGGCAGCGCCAGCCCATGCACAGACATTTTGGCTGCCCCAGACCACGTTTTCCACACAGCGGCATCCCCTGGAGGAGCCAGGCTCTTGGCCAGGCCCCTCGTGCAAGATTTTCCAGCTTTGACCTCAGCCCTGCCGCAGTGCACGCAGCCTCGGCAGCCTGGAGGGCTGGAGCTGGTCCCGCTCCCTGCCCTGTCTCGCAGGGCCCAGCCCTCTACAAATCAAGAATGTTTATTTAAAACAATTTGGGGAAGAAAAGAAAAAAGAAAAAAGAAAAAAAAAAAAAAAAGCCTTTGCGTAGAGCTAGGGAAGCCCTGAGACAACAAATGAGCATGAGTGTGATACTCAGCTTCAAAAGGGCAGTCAGAACCGGTCTGTGCCTCATAAAATAATGGGTGAGTATTAGGAAAAGATCCTTAAATACCACAGATAAAAAAAGCAAAAGCATCTGGCATGGCCTGTTTGCAAAGAACATCTCTTGCCTGAGAAACTTAATTGTTTTGTCAGAAAAAAATTACTGGACGAGGCCAATTAGAGTGGGATTTTGGTTCAGTGCCTGGTCTGATGGCCCTGAAGATTAGCAGGCACACGCATCCCAGTGTCCCGAGCAATGTCACACCAGCCCTGCCCCAACCTATGGAGTAGCACAGGGACCTGCAGTAGGACACAGAGCTGGGTCCTGGCTCACGCAGCATCCCCAGGGTGGGGAACAGGGACAGCAGGTCCAGAGGGGCTGTGCTGCTGCCATGCAGAGCAGTTAAGCAAAGCCATTGGACCCCAGGAGCACACGGCTGGTCCGTGGAAAACGTTCTCTGAAGGGCCCAGGAAGCCACACTATGGAGAGAGTTCCAAGGGTTGGAGAGGACCTCAGGAAACATGAGTTTGTACCAGGATGGGCAGCAGGACCAGCCCCGTTCCTGCAAACCTCCATTGTGGATTGCCCTGTCTCCGGCAGCCCTGGCAACGCCATCTCACAGCGCCTTCAGCCCCGTGTGCATGGTAGTCAGCGTGCCCCACTGTCACCTCACAGGGGTGTGCCACCAGCAAGTGACAGCAGCTGAGGTTGGGCAGGGCCCATGGAGGCACCTGGTCCAGCCCCGCTGCAGTGGCAGAGCAGGCTCAGCGCAGTCAGACTGGAGCTGTGTCCATTCCAGTTCCAAATGCCTCCAAGGATGGACATCCCATTGCCTCTCTGGGCCCTTACTCCAGTGTTTGGCCACCCTCGTGGGGAAAATAAAACAACCAGGAGAAATTCCGATGACAAGTCCCCATGTGGCACCCAGTCCCCATCATCTTTGGCAGCTCCCCTTCTCCACCTCACCTCCACAGCTGTGCTCCGTCGGCCCAAGTTCTCCATCTTCCTGGACAGCCCCACTGCACTGCCCGGCCAGTCCCGGGGCCAGCACTGCCCCGCGCCCTGCTGTGAGGCCGGCTGGTAGTCAGCCAGGCGTGCAGGGGCTGTCGGGAACTGTCAGGTGCTGTCAGGTGCTGTTGGATGCTGTCAGATGCTTGCTAGCAGCCTCTGCCCTGTGTGTCTTGGGGCTCATGCTGCAGGGACTTGGTGTGAGTGGGCTCGGGGCCGAGGGGAGCGCAGAGGGCAGCAAGAGCAGTGCTGGAAGTGGAAAAGGTCAGACACAAGCAGCGGGAGGAATGGCTCTGGAACAGCCCTTAATAACGGAGAAATCCATTCATTGCAGACAGCAACTCAAAGCATGAGTGAAACCAGACCCCAGTGTGGAGATAACAGAACAATTACAGAGAAACTGGAATTCGGCTTGCTTGCACTCAGCTGGGGAAAGAGCAGACAAAATAACCAAAGACCTTCCACAAGTTCAGAGAGCTGTGGCACCAGCCCTTGCATCCATTGGAGCACACGGAGGTGGGCATGGGGCAAAGGTGGGAAGGAAGCCTCAGGGAGGGCTGCACATGGTGTCCATGACCTCGTTAGTTTAATCAGCGGGTAGGGTTTTATACCAAACTAGTTGCAGTCATGGGGTCTGGGACACATCCCCAGTGCTTTGCAGCTTGACTATGAGGGGTGGCCTGAGGTGACTGGACCCCATAACTAAAAGCAGGAGGCTGAGATCAAGCAGGGACTTCCCAGGCAGGGGTGAGCTGGGCACACAGCAGGGGCAGGAGTTGGAGTCTTGTGGAGGATGGAGCCCAAAACACCGGCAGCACAGGTGCCAGCAGGGCTCTGGGTCCTGCTCCCCACCACTGCCATGTCCCCCTGCTCACCCACCAATACCCATTGCCCTTGCAGGCAGTTGGCAGAGGGCAATCAGGGATAAGCCCAGGGACAGCAAATCCGCTCACTGACTGCTCCCTGAGCCGCACACCAGCAGTTTTAGGATGCGCAGTTCAGGGCTACGTGTCCATGCCCACCAGCCCTGCACCCACATAGTGCAGGTCCTGGAGCAAAGCGCACCTTGCACAGCCCGGCCCCCCGTCCTGGCAGCCTCAGACCCCCCCAGGACACGGGGGGCTTCCCCAGAGCTGCCCAGCTGGTTCCTGCACTGGCCTAGGAGCATGGCAGCAGGGTTTGGGATTATGGGGTGAAATACCACAGCATCAGATCCCTGGAACTGTCAAAACAGGACAGAAAATATAAACTGCAAAAAAAACACATCAGGGAGAGGGGATTTCCATCACCCTGACTCATCAGGCTTGGTAGGGGCTGCCCCAGCCTGGGGCTTGACCCCAGCCCCTGCATGGGGGCAGCTCCAGCATTGCATGCTCCCCATCGAGCTCGGTGCAGAAGCCCCCAGTCCTAGGATGTGGTCGTCAGGAGAAGGGAAGCAGACCATAAATCACTGCAGCTGTGATGGGAGCTGGGCCCGGGCCATGGCCATGGCAGCCCCCTCTGCTCCCCTTGCCAAAGGGAACAAGCAGGGCACAGGGTGCTGGCTGTGCTGCCGGAGGACGCAATCCGTCTGCAATGCTGCTTGTCCAGCCAGGGGGCTGGGCAGCCACGCTGTGTATTTATATCAAACGGGGGAAGGGTTGTATTTTTTTTTTTTTTTTTTGAGTACAGCAGGAAATAGCTGGGATAGTTACATACCTGGCGAGATGGCCGAGGAACCAAGGGCCAAGAAACATAGAAGATCTGGCATCACCCAGAGCATCAGTGTTGCACACATCTTGCAAGCATCCGGGGCTGCATACGTGACAGGGCAGCAGGTCACAGCAAGGACCACAAGCGTGGCCAGCACTTCGGGGCCCAGCAGCTGGCATGTGAGGGGTGGCCAGAGGCAAAGCCGTGAGCTCTGTGCTCCAGGCAGTGAAGTGCTCAGCAGCACGGCTCACAAGGGCAGCACAGAGAGCCCAGCCAGCTTCCCACCATGGGCCGTGTTCGGACACCCTCTGTGTCCCCAGCACCCAGTCTGCCTGCACACCAACAGCCCTGTTAGGGACAAGGCTCCTCTGCAGCCCTTGAGAAGGAGGAAGGTCCAAAGCAGGAGCTGCAGAGCCGTGGTGCCTCCCCTGTCCTGCTCATGGGCACTACCGTGGAGCCTTTCACTGCTGCTGTACTGAGGAGGGGCTGCCCACAGCCCACCAAGACCCAGCAGGAGACCTGGCGCTGGGCTGGTCTCTGGCACTGGCAGGAGCCATGCTCGGGAGGAGGCTGGAGCAGGGACCTCCTCAGGTCTCCTCCACCCACCACCGCTGTCAGCTCTGCCCTGTACAAGAGCCAAGGCACGTTAAGTGCTGCCGTCCATCAGGACACCCCATGGCGATCCCCAGACATCCTTCTCCAAAGCTGTCTGTGCCAGCCAAAGGCTTACGGCCCCCAGACTTGAACTGTTGAGGGAGACCCAGCTGTGCCAACAAACAGGGACTGGGGCCCCCTGTGGTAGGCTGTCTCCAGCGGGGAGCAGCCACGAGTCCAGCGTGGTTTGAAGGGGGGGGCTGTCCCTGGCTTGGCTGAGCACATGAGGCCAGGTGGGCTGGGAGAGACCAGCCCTCAGCAGGATGAACCTGGATGAAGGCAGATGAAAACGATGGGATGAACCTGGAGAGACTCTCCTAGGGCTTTGGATATAGGATTCTCTTCCAGCACTGTTACTTTGCTGTATCCCCACTGTTGTCATCTCAGTCCCAAATCACAAGGGTAGAATAATTGTTCTTGCCCTGTTGGGGCCAACCAGGCCAGGTCGCTCCTGGTCCTGCTCCCCAGACCCTGCTCACCCCCACCATGTTTCTCCACTCTCCCTTCACCCATGTCCCTCTTCCAATGCAGCTGCTCAGACTGGGTCCAAAGCCACAGTCTGTTTTGTTTTGTTTTGTTTTGTTTTGTTTTGTTTTGTTTTGTTTTGTTTTCTAAGAAGGTCATTTCTTCAATGTGTCAGGATTATTTTGAGCTCTGCATCAGTCCTTCAAGGCGTTTGCAGCTTCTCATGGGGCTGTGGAGTCTGGGGAGGAAACCAACATGGTCTGCCTTCAAGGACAAAGCAATGAGGATTGCTCTTTGGGAACCCCATTTGCACCCAGGCTGTAGAAGCCCCAGGTGCTCCTTGCTGAGCAGCACTGTGAAACAGCACGAGAAGCCTTCCTGCAGCCAGAGGTGTGGCAGGGGTCCTCTCGCCCACCTTCCCGCTTGCTGCAGGCAGTGCCTTCCCCTCCCTCTGCTCTGCAAGGTGGCTGCAGTGCCCCAGGGTCTGTCCCTGTACATGGCCACCAGAGCCACCTGGAAAGCAGCAGAAAATCAGGGCCCACACAGGGTGACACATCCTCAAATATTTTCCCAGCTTACAGCAGTTTGTAGTTCATGGACCTCCTGAGCCAGAGCTGAGCCTTTTTATGTGATAATCCCTGGTGGATTTTTCTTCCATGAACTTGAGCTGAACCCACCCTTTGAACCCACGTGAGCTCTGAGTTTGCTTGTTCTCAGAGACAATCCACAATGAGATTGCTTCAGCCAATGTTCAAGTGCCACAAGACAAAAGCCCATCAGGCTCAGCCTGTCTGGGAACACGGGGTTCCTCCAAGCCCCCCTCGCCCCAACCTCCAACCCACTGGAGCCTGAGCAAGGCGCCCTGCCCAGGGAGGCATTGGCTGTGCTCCCAGCCAAATGCCAAAGCAAAAATGGAGAGAAACAAACCGAGCCATCCCAGAGCCAGTTGTGGTCACCTCTCCACCAGAGCAACAATCTCCAGGGACCACCTCCACCTTCTCTGCAGACCCCTGGAATTCTATTAGCCATCTCCAGCAGGTCACTCTGCGTCTGTCCCTGCACTCATGTTACCCCGTCTCCAATGATTTAATGTCATTTCCGCTGTCTGGGCCCCTCCTCCTTGTTCTTGAGATAATTGCAGAGATTTGGATTTTGCCAGATTCCTAGCCTCTCTCTGAACTTACTCCCTTAAAATCGTTTCTGTGAGCACCAGGCAGCTGCCCTGCGGTATCCTCCCCTGCACGTGCTTCCCGGGAGTTATTACGTAGCAGTTCTCAGGCCATAGTCTGCTTTGCTGCTCTCCTCCTTCCTTTTCCAAGACACTAATTGTACATCCTCTTCCAGCTGCAACTGTGAGTTAGGATAAGCCCACCACTAAACTGCCTAACCAGGTCATTTGGATCAACAGGGGCTGGAGAGCATTCAGACAAGCAACTCAAGCCAGGAAATCCAAAGATGCAATCCTCCGGCAAAATCCTCCTAAGCTGAAATCCTCTGGCTAAGGGAGGGCAAGAATCAACAGCCAGGCGTGTGTGGATGGCACGGCTTCAACCACAGGAGAACACTGTGATCCCCACGGAGGGCGAGCTCTCGGTCCATGGTCACCATCACCCAAACCTCTGTCACCTCCTCAGCCTGTTCCTCAGCTGGCCGATAGAAGGCTCCAAGCCACACGTTTATGCTCCAAGCGTGTGCTCTTCCTGTAGCTTCATGTAGCTCCGTGTGATGCATGGTCCTTGCCTGGGGATGTGGTTCCACTAACAATTGACACCACTCAGATCCAGCCCAGCTTAATCCAAGACAAAATAATGCTTTTGCCATGGAAAATGCTATTGTCCATTCATCTCTACTCCCCGAGGGAAACCTGCAGACCCCTCTTGGGCAGAGCGGGCAGGGCTGAAGCCACCAAGGGGCCCCCTGGCCTCCTACCAATGGGAGCTGCTGGGATCCAGCTGAGCTGGGATTCACCACTGCCCGTGCTGGAGGAAGGGCTGGGCTCTGGGGTCCGATTGAGGGGCCTGAGGATGAAATATAAAAAGAGTAAGGGGAACGGGGTGAAGTAGCCCATCCTACCTCCTGAATGAATATCCATACACTTAGGTGCTGGTGGAGGGAGATAAAAGCTGCTTTTTTGAGATTCATGTCCCCAGATGCCACCTCAGTCCTGGTCTAGACAGGGACGAGGTAGCTCGGCATCACCAAACATCCAGAAATGTTTTAGGATCACCCAGGACCTCAGCAGACAAGAGCCTGACACACAGCCCAGGGCCCACCGCCTGCCTGCCAGGGTGCACCCAGCCGCACTGCACCTCGCAGGCAGCTCCGAGTCATCCCTCACACACCACATCAAATCCGCCACGTGTTGGCGGTCTCTAAGCCCCTCATTAATTCCTGCTGCAACAGAAGTTGGCACCTCATTACCAAGCTGACCCAGCCCCTGGATCTCATCCTGCCCCTGGATCTCATTGCATCCCTGATGCTTCCCCGGGGCACAGGGGCAGAGCAGAGGGCACTGCTCTGGGGCAAGAGCACAGCCAGGGCCAGGGGCTGGGCTGCGTCCCGTGGGTGCAGCCCAGAGCTCAGGCTGAACACAGGCATCTGCATGCAGCCGTGGGGACGTGGTGCCCGGGATCACACTGAGGGATTTGCACCAAGTGGCCGGGGTGTCACCGGCGAGTCACAGTCTCGGGGTGGTAACTGTCAGCTCCGTGGTGTCAATGGGGAGTGCCCAGGGACTGCTGCCAAGTCACGAGGGTGCCATCACGACAGTGGCAATGAGTCATGGGGCCGAGGGCTGCGCGGGTGCTGGGCAATGCGGTGGCACAGCCTGTGGGTGTGGGAGCAGCCGGGGGGCGTGGGGCAGGGAGCTGAGCTGGCAGGAAAAGGAGCAGCTGGTGGGGTGTGCGGGACGTGGCCAGCATGGGAAGTGGAAGCGCCTGGTCACGAGGAGAGGCGACAATGTGGACAAGGAGAGGGAGCAAGTGCGGGTGGAAACATGGGCAGGGAATGGGAGTGAGGCCTGTAGGGTGGGCGTGTGGGGTGAGGAAGGGGGTGAGCTGGGCAGCGGGGGCTCAGGTGAGAACTGCGTAGGGGGTGCTGGTGAGCAGAGGTGCTGGGGTGCAGGTTGGGGGTCGGAAATGGGAACATCACCAGGATGGGAGCAACCGTGCCCCTGTGATGCACTGACCTGGGACCTCCATGCCGTGGGGGTCCGAGGAGAGGAGCACCCTGCTCCAGGGTGCAGGAGGGCAGGATGCTGGTGGCACAGAGTGCAGTGTGCCGAAACGGGGCTGATGCCGGAGCACTGCAGTGCCGAGCTCCTGCTGCCAGTGGCCCTGGGGAGCAGCAGTGGGCAAGGCTTGGGGGGCAGTGGGTCCCTGGGGGCAGCAGTGGCATGGGCAGCGTGGCGTGGGGGTGGAGGACAAGTCTTGCCAGCCATGCCAGCAGCCATGAATCAGCTGCCAGCTGCCCCCCAGCCGGTCTGTCTGCTCTGCCAGTCTGATATTCAGCCAGCTCCGAGCCGTACTGCGCTGATTTCTACCTCAGCCTCTTCTTGCTACCTGGTCGTGAGCCACACAGGCATAAGGGGCTGGTGCAGACGGTTCAGCAGCAGCAGTCCCAGGCGTGATCAATCAGAGCCGTGCTCAGATTTATGAACTGAGAAGTCGGGCAGGGGCCCAGCCCTCCTGCAGGGCTCATGGTTTCTGAGTGGTGTGCGTGAGGGGGCAAAATCCACTTGTTCTCGGACACTGGGCTGGGCTTTAGGGAGGGACTGGACAGTCCAGGGGCTGATGGACTCCGGCCACGTTTGGACTCTGCGAAAGGAAAACATTGCACTATACAAGCACACAGGAACAGAGCTGTCCCAGCCCATGGCAGCACTGGTGTGTGACCAGTCACTGCAGACATGCAAAAGCTCAAGGGTACCAAGTCCCCAGCTGGCACCATGCCCCTCTGTCCCCCTGCCCAGTCCCTGGGGACATTTTTGTCCTGTGACTGTGCCCCAAGGCTGAAATACACCCAGGCTCTGCATACCTGGGAGAGCAACCAGACCATGGGCTTTATGCAGGGTATTTGGGACCAGGTAAGCACATGCAAAGCCACATGCATAGGGGAGGAACTGCTGGAAAGGGGTTGATTGCTCCATCAGCTGGAGAGGGAGATGACAGCAGAAGAGGGATTGTGGGTGCCAAGTCAGCCCCCACAGGGGGTCAGCTAGGCTCAGGCTGGTGCAGCTGCAGCTCCTGGGGAATCCCAGCAGCTGATACCAGCAGGAGCTGTACAGAGATGGACACCCTGATGGACACCCTCTCAAACCACCTGGACCTGTCGGGGTGCCCGCAAAACTATCAGAGTATATATGCTCTTGTTGGGGACCAGCAGTCCATCACCAACTGCTGCCAGCCAGGCTCACACATGGCCACAGCACACCCTGAGGGTGCTGCACACAGCAGGGTGGCCAGAGCCAGTCCTTGGCAGTGATTTCCACACCCCTGGTTGTCTGAGTTGCTTCTGCCTCAGCATCCCAGTGCTCCACCCCAATGGGGAGGCTTAAGGACCTGGCTACTTCCACCTCCAGGGCCAAGGCCATGCCAGGGATGTCCTGCAGGGAAATGCAAACTTTACACTGGAGCCCAGGATAGGCTCAGGCAGGGGAATTGAAGGCAGGTGAGGTGGTGGATGACATTGCCAGAGCTGGCAGAGCCCAGCCTGGAGGCGCCCATTCCTGCAGTGCCTCCAAACCCAGCTCTGAGCTGCTTTTTCCCATCTCCTGTCCACAGATCCATGGCAGGGTAAGGGTGAGGGACTGGCTGTGCCTGCTGCACAGCACAGCCAGATGCCCTTGCCAGCAGCACCGTCGCAGGAGATGCTCTGGCCCCAGGCAGGGCACAAGGACAGCACCCGAGAAACAGCACCAGGCACGGCAGGAGCACGACTGGACACTGCAGGAGCGTGGGGCCCCATGCCAGGACAAAGTGCAGCCTCAGCACGGCTCCAGCCACGGGCAAGCTCCCAATGGCTGAAGCCTCCTGCCGCCCTCACAGGGGTCCCCGTCATCCCGCGGGGGCAGCATCCCTGGGCCTCTCAGCATTGGCACCGGGTCCAGTCCAAACCCTGGCTCGCCGGAGCTGGGTCCAGGCCAGTCCAAAGCTGCCGTGACGCGGGGCGCAGGAGAAGCTGTTTGTACAGCTGTGCACAGCACGGCAGCGCGAGCCAGCCCCGGGAACATGATGTTTAGAAAAGCACCGGCTAATTTGAGAGTGGATCTGCGCGAGCCGGGGCTGGGGGACGCACGGCCCAGCTGCAGCCTGGCAGCAGAGAGGGATGCGGGGCCGAGGGGAGGATGCTGGCTGCGTACCCCACCTCTTGTTTGCCTTGTAAATGGACGTCAGGCTTCAATTAGCGGTGGGAATGATGTTCAAAGTGTGAAAGCGGCCCCGAAGCGCCTGGCCACGAGGCTGCCCCGTGGTGCCAGCAGCGGAGGCACCTGCCCGGGGCAGAGCCCAGGCGGGCAGTGTGGGACCTGCGCTAGCAGCTGCGGAGGGGACAAAGGGCACAGCAGCCCCCCCCGTGCCCTCCGTGCCCACAGCCCCACCGGCCCAACCTCTGCCCGCAGCATCCCGCGGCGTCCCCGCTGCCAAACCCCGCGGACGCTCCGAGGCCGCCTCGTGAGAAGGGAGGGGGGGGGACACGGGGGCAAACGCAGCCGTTTGAGGGGAGCCACCGAAGCGGAGCCGGGGGCTCTCGGGGCGCGGCCGAGCACCGCGCCCGACGGCCGGGGCAGAGCCGCCGAGGCTGCGGGGCCCGGCGGGGCCGGCGGGGCAGTGCCCGGCGGCGGGGCCGACCGCGGGCGGAGGGCTCCCTCTCGAGGCCCCCGGCCAGCACTGCCCGCACCCACCGCGGGGCCGGCACCGAGCCCCGGGGGCCCCCACCGTCGGGGCGCCGGGAGCGAGCACCGGCAGCGAGCCCCCGGGGCTGGGGGGAGCCGGCAGCGAGCGGCGGGGCTCGGCCTGCCGCAGGCCAGCAGCGGGGTCACCGGTGAATTAGCAGCGCGGTACCGCTTCGGGAGACACCGCGGGCAGGGGACGTGTCCTCCACCTTGGCCACCACAGGGCACCAAAGGCCCCCAAAGGATGCTGCCACGAGCACGCGGTCTGCGGTGGGCGCGGCCGGTGGGACCGCTTCTAATGAGCTCCTCTCGTTACCCAGGGGGCTTGCTGTGCCGCCGACACCGCCACCAAGGCGGAGAGTGTCCCAGCAGCCACCACGCGTCGTGTTGGCACCCCGTGCATCGTGTTGGTGCCCCATACATCGTGTTGGTGCCCGTGCCAATCCTCGTCCTGCCCCCCCCAGAGCCAAGCAGCTCCTCGCCGCTCACAGCCCCAAGCAGCCGTGCTCCCAGTGTCTGACCCCCGGCCCCGGCTGTGCCCTCGGGACACGGACCCTGCGGCACGGCCACCCCGGGCAGCGGGTGGGCGGCTGGGGATCCGCGGCCAGGCCTGCGCTGGGGGCTGCTCAGCACCAGGATGTCACCCGCGCCTGCGGTGGCCCAGGACAGGAGCAGGCGGTGGCAGCGGGCGCGGCGCTGCAGGGAGCCGAAGGTGCAGATGGAGGCGACCTGAGCGAGGAGAGGGCCGGGACACGTGGCCGGGACACGGCGAGGCACGGGGCGGCCGACCTGCGGCGGTGGCACTGCGGGGACAGCGGCACCCGGCGGCCCCGGGCGCTGTGCGTCGCCTCCCCGGGACAGCCGCTGCCACCTCCCCGGGGCTCGCTGCCCCCTGCCCGGTGCCCCCCCCCCCCCCCGGTGCCGGCCGCCCCCCGCCGGGCGCGCTCCGTGTCCCCCCCCCCCCAGGGCCGCTCGCTCCCGCCCCGCGGCTCCCGCCCGAACACCGGCGCGGCGGCGGCAGCCAATGGAGAGCGGGGGGTGTGTCCTCCGCCGCGCGCGGGACCAATAGGGAGCTGGGGGCGTGCCCTGGGCGGGGCGCGGAGCCAATGGCGGCGCGGGGCGGGGCGGGGCGGGGCGGGGCGGGGCGATGCTGCCGCCGGCGGGAGTGCGGGAGCGCGTCCGGGCCGTGCACGGCGGCGCGGCGCTGCCCGAGCTGCTGCGGCGCTACGACGGGTGGGCCGGCCGCTACGAGCAGGTGCGGGGCCGGGACCCGCCGGGACCCCCCGGCACCGGGACCGGGACCCCCCCGCCGGCAGCGAGCTCTCCCGGCGCCCCGCCGCCCGCCCCGCTGACCGCCCCGTCCCGCAGGATGTGGCCGCGCTGGAGTACCGGGCGCCGCACCTGGCCGCCGCCTCGCTCGCCTTCGCCTTCCCCGCGCCGCCCGCCGGGGCGCGGGTGCTGGACGTGGGCTGCGGCACCGGGCTCGTAGCGCGGGAGGTACGGGACGGGACGGGGCGGGACGGGACGGGGCGGGGGTCCCGGAGGCCGCGCGGTAACGGCGCCGCCCGCCCATCCCCGCAGCTGCAGCGCCGCGGGTTCGGCTGCCTGCACGGCGTGGACGGCAGCGCGGGGATGCTGGAGCGGGCGCGGGGCACGGGGCTGTACCGGCAGCTGCAGCGCTGCGTGCTGGGCCGGGAGCCGCTGCCCGGGCCCGCAGGTAACGGCCGGCACCGGGGGGGCGGCGGAGGCCGGCGGTGGTCCCCGCGGGGCCGGTGACACGGGGCCCCCGCAGAGCACTACGACGCAGTGACGGTGGTGGGGGCCCTCGGCGAGGGGCAGGTGCCCTGCTCGGCGCTGCCGGAGCTGCTGCGCGTCACCAAGCCAGGTGAGGTGGCCCCGTGGGACGTGGTCCCCGTGGGACGGGTCCCCAGCCCGACCCCCGGTCTGGGTGCGGGTGCGGGCAGGCCGGGACGTGGCCTCATCCCCACGGGCACGGGGTCACGCGCTGGTGTCCCGGCCAGCTGGGTCCAAGCCAGGGGTCGGGGCAGTGGCACTCCTGACCCGCCGCCACCCCCGGGTGACGTGGTGCAGCGGGGGCCTCGTCACCCTGTCCCCTGTCCGGGCAGGGGGCTTCCTGTGCCTGACCACCAGGAGCAACCCCTCGAACCTGCGCTACAAGGCGGAGCTGGAGGCAGCGCTGCAGCGGCTGGAGCAGCAGGGGGCCTGGCAGAAGGTCCTGGCCCAGGAGGTGGAGCGCTGGGAGAGAGCCACTGAGGAGGAGGAGAGCGTCCAGGGCACTGGCTACATCTCCGGCGTGGTCTACATCTATCGCAAGTGCCCCGTCCCGCCTCTCGAGGAGGGCTGAGAGCCGAAACGGTGCCAGGGAAGGGGGCTGAGCCTGGTGCCCTGCATGATGTCACCCTGCATGTCCCCTGCCCCATGCAGCTGTGCCACCCCCTTCCCACACAGCAGCGCTTCCAGAGCCCAAACTTCCCTGTTCCCTTCCCCATCTCCTCCCCTCGGGTCTGAGCCCTGGGGACCTGCTCCTCAGCTCGGGGAGGGCCTCCAGGTTTCATCGGGGTCTCCTGGGCACCTCCCTTAGCCCTGACATTCAGATGCCTTGGTCCTTGTCCTTGCTGTCCCATCTCACAGCTCTTTGTGACATCTTTGCAGCTCCATCTGACTGGGCAGAGCCACCTCCTGTCTGGGCTGTCTCCTCCCCACCGTGCCCACCTCCCACGTGGCCATGGTCAAAATCTGGATCCTTCTTCATCTTCCCTGCTCCAGACCCCAGGCCTCTGCCTGGGGACTGTTGCTGATGGTCCCCATCACCACATCCTGCTGTCCCCTGTTCATCCCCCTCAGGAGCTAACCAGTGTGCCCTGAGGTGCCAGAGCCCCATCTGAACCCGGAGCAGCTTTGCCAGCACAACGCCCAGCTGGAGAAGCTTTCAGAGCACCGCATCAGCCTTTCATCCCTGCTTAAGCTCTCATTTTCCTACAGCTTTGTAGTTAATGGTCTGGGTGGGAAATGAACCTGGAAGAGACCTCAGGAGTTGGTGGCTGCTCCCCACCCAGGAGCCACCCTGGCATCTCCTGCCCGTCCTGTTCCCCAAGCCCCTTGTGATTGTGCCTCCACCCCTACCTCCTCCAGTCCTTCCTTGGGAAGTTTTTTACCCAAATCTCTTGCTGGGATCTTTCTTTCTTCCTTCCCCAGACCTGTTGCTGCTTGTCCCGTTCCCATGGATGTGGGGATCGGGTTATCTTCCTCCCTGGAGCTCAGCCCCTCTGGGAGGTGGCAGCCCTGCAGTCTGTGCTGGGCTCTGGTTGTATCCAGTGCTCGGTGCCCATCCCGGTGAAACCAAACCAGGGGCTGAGCCCTGTGAGCCCTCGCCCCTGTCCCAGGGCTTTGGACACAGCCAAGTGCCCCAGGCTGAGTGCTCTGAATGTGTTTTGAGGACCGCAATACCCATTGTAAAAATGGGCACTTGTCACCCCTCCTGGCTGATCTGTGTTGTCCCCCCATGTCCTGGTGTTGTGGTGCCCACCTCCCCTCTGTGTCACAGGCACTGTCCCCTTGTCCCCAGTGCTGCCCTGACCAAGGGGCCATGGCTGTCCCCATCCCATGCTTGGCTGTCAAATAAACCCTGCCTTTGCTGCACGTTTGTGGTGTGTTATTCCCTTGCATGGGGCTGCTGGCTGTCCTGCAGGGTGGGGAGGGTGGTCCCCCCTCTTCCTGCCTCAGTTTCCCTGCTCCTGCATGGGGAGCACCCTGGCTGGCAACTGCTGCATCCTCATGGGGATATGGGGACAAGACAGGGGTCAGGACAGCCCCCCCCTGAGCTGGCC
Organism: Aythya marila; assembly: GCF_965140915.1. Taxonomy (NCBI): domain Eukaryota; kingdom Metazoa; phylum Chordata; class Aves; order Anseriformes; family Anatidae; genus Aythya; species Aythya marila. The sequence continues at coordinate 935,048 of NC_139061.1, read as the reverse complement.
ACAGGGGTGTGAAAGCCACAGGAATTGTCACCGTCCCCCCGCAACGCAGCTTAGAAATGAGCCCAGGCAGCTTCGGTGGCACCGAGAACTTTATGGGGGCTGGGAGCAAGCGGCAGCACCCAGCACAAACACAGCCCCTGCCTGCATCCTGGGGGCGGTGGGCAGGATCCGTCCCCTCACCCAAGGGGAGCAGGGCTGGCAGCAGGACGGGGCCACACATTGTCACAGCCTGCGGACAGGGCAAAGCACCGGGGGTTCAGGATGGGGACGTAGCCGTTGTGGGAACGGGGTGTGTGGGCAGGGGGTGCTGGATCTGGACAGGCTGGGCACCACGGACCTGTCCCCATGGGCTGGCGCCCAGGATGGGCAGCTCACACATAGTCTTTCATGGGGTAGCCCATGGGGCTGCAGCTCTTCACAGCTCGGTACTTCCTGGGGTAGTGATCCCGCTGGGATGGGGGCCCTGAGCAGCACAGGATGCCCCCGCCGAAGAGCTGGAGGGCACTGGAGGCCCAGCCGATGTAGAGGGCAGCCCCCAGCTCTCTCTTCAGGGCCTCAGGCACCATAGGGTTGTAGAAGTTGGTGACGATGCTGTTGGCGGACCAGGACACGGGGATGAGCAGCACGATGCCAGCCAGGACAAAGATGGCACCTGCCACGATGGAGACGCGCATCTTGGAGTTCTTGTCCTCCACACAGCGGGTGCAGTCGGCACCCGAGATGGCGGTGAGGAGGGCGAAGAAGGCCACGATGATGGAGGTGACCACCAGGGCACGGGCAGCTTGCAGGTCGGAGGTGAGGTCCAGCAGGGAGTCGTAGACCTTGCACTGCATCTGCCCCGTGCTCTCATACACGCAGTTCATCCACAGCCCTTCCCAGAAGACCTGGGCCACCACGATGTTGTAGCCGATGAAGGCCGTCACCTTCCACATGGGCAGGGCACAGGTGAGGATGGAGCCCAGCCAGCCCAGCACGGCCAGCACCAGCCCGCCCAGCTGCATCGTCATCGTCGCCATCGCCAGCACCTGCGGGGACAGGGCACAGCCATCACATGCAGGGTTCCAGAGCTGGGCCGGAGCTCGGAAGGGTGGTGCCTTTGGGCTGGGTGCCTCCTGCTCCCATCCACATGGGGACGGCTGCAGGCCAGCACGGGGACACAGATGCTGCATGGAGCATTGCTGCAGAGCAGCACAGGGACACTTGTGCTGCAGACAGCACTGCTGCAGGCCAGCACGGGCGCACATACTGCCGTGAGGAGACTGAGCTGCAGGAGCCTGGGCAAGTCATGTTTTTACTCAAAATGTCCCCACAGCACAAGGCAGTCGTGTGTGGTTGCCCCATTCCAGCTGAACCATGCCAGTGCAGGGCACATTATGGGGGGGAAGGCTTTTGGGGAGCAGGACAGGGGCTCGCTGTGCCCATCACGGTAGGGCTCCCACCCCACAGCTGCGCAGGGCTCTGCGCCTCCCGGCCCTGCCTCCTACAGGCTTCACTCTGCCCTCTGCAACCTTTGGACCTGGGGCTTCCCGTCTGGGGTGCTGGGAATGGGCGCGAGCCCAGGTCTGCCTCTGATACCGACTGCAGGGCTCAGCACTTTCAGAGATACCAGCTCCTTTTTCTCCAGACAAGCAGCACAGGGAGCCCAGGGATGAACCGGGGCTGGTCAAACCCTCACAGCTGACTACAGAGTGGGGCACCATGGACAGCTGGATCCAGGGGGTGCTGCTCCCTGGATAGGGGACACCAGGGGCACCGACCACTGTACCATGCCATGGTCCCTGGGCTCATCCCAAATCGCTGCTCGGCCCCACATGGAGCAGACCCTGGGCTGCCTGCACCTCCCCGCCAGGGGCCGGGACCCATGCTTGGCAGCCAGGAGCAGCCAAGTTTTTATGGTCCCGGTGTGGCAGCGGGTATCGGCTGTGCCTGGCACACCCTGAGGCTGTTGGAGGTTTCACCGCAGTTTCCCCAGTCCTGGTTTCGGTTTCTGCGGCCTCTCCTGCACAGCTGTGCTTCCGTCCTTCCCCGGCACCTCTCACCCATTGGCACCCCTGCTGTGGCAGGCACCTTGCCGAGCTGGGGCTCTACGTTAGGCCTTTTAGGCTGAAAATAAAGTCCCTTTCTCCCAGAAAATGGAAGAGGCCGGGGATTGGGATGATGGGAAGCCATCCTAGGTGACCTCTGCAGCCAGTGGGTCCCAGGCTGGTGGGGTGGCTCCAGCAAGTGTTACCATCCCCGTGGATGTCTGCACCAGGGACTCACAGCGACCATCGCGCTACCATTCCTGCCCATCCACTGCCATTCCCAGCTCTGTGGGAGTGTTTGGGCTCCCCACTTCCATCCCCCTCTCAGTAAAGGATGGGCACGAACCAGGAGCTCTCAAAGCCTCCAAACCCAAGGAGCACCCAGAGCCCCACAGCTCAGGAGCCCCCATGGTGGGCAGCACATGTTGTCCCCATGTACTCCGAGGTGCACACACACAACGTTCCCAGGGCTGGCCACAGGCTGGCCAAGCACCGGCAGGGTTTCAATGCTGGAAGACAAACAGGCAAAACACCCGGTGTCACCCACGCCGCCCCAGGTGCTCTCGGGTGGCCCCGGGGCGCGGGGCCGTGCCAGCACACCCCTCCCGCCGTCCCACGTCCCGGCTGGCGCCCGCCACCTCCTTCCTGCTCGGCGCGGCCGGTCGGACAGGAGCAGCACCCGGTGCCGGTCCCGATGCCTGGGGCCCTGCAATAGCGTGGGGCGGCCCCGCTGCCACGCCTGGCGCCGTGAAGGCATCTCACCTTCGAGACACTGGCTGTCACCTCCAGGGGTCTCCCGGTGGCCCAGGAGGGGAACACGGCCATGGCAGGGAGGCCAAGGCTGGACCAGGGGCAAAGAGAGCGGCTGGCCCCAGGCCCCAGCCCGGGGGAGGCTGGCACTGTCCCTCCAGAGACCAGATTTTGGGGTGTTTGAGGCTAGTGTTCTCCAGATGTGGGGTCCACAGTGGAGGCCCCACAGGCTGCCCCGCCACTGAGGCCAGAGGATAAAGACAACGGAGCACAGCGGGGTCCGAGCAGCTGCCGTTTAATGTGGGATGGCTGCGACACGGGAGCAGGCACTGCCACAGCCAGGGGCGCCGTGAGCCCCCCCCGGGCCACCCCAGCTCCTGCCCCACAGCAGGGGTGAGAAGCCCGGTGCAGAGCCCCGCGCACCGCCCGCTCCCCTCCCGCCTCCCCGACCGGTTCTCCCAGCCCAGCCACTGCCTTCCCACTCCCAGGATAATGATGCCCGCGCCCCGGGGAGCTGCCGAGAGAAATTCCACGCGCATAGAGCTACACAAAAATGCCGAAAGTAGGTCAAAGTAAAACTACAAGGCACAGGGGGTCAGAGCACCCCAGCCACCCCTCAAGACCGTGCCGGGGTTTGCTGAGTCACCACGTCCCCTGACCATGTGGGATGGGTTTGCTGTCCTCGCTGCCCCGTGGTGATCTAAGGACACGTCCTGGGGTTTTCCCGGCCTTCGCAGTGGCGTTTGGGTGAGTCCCCCGGCCAGAGCCGGAGCCGTGTGTCACCTGCGGGACAGGCACCCTGCAGCGTTCAGGGCCGTGCCACGGCGCGGCACACCCCGATACCGGCAGCCAGGGCTCCTTCACCAAGGAGATGTTGCAGGTGCCCCCGAGCCGCGGGGGGGAGCAGGGCAGGCAGCCAGGACAGCAGCGTTTTGTTCCCTGTCCCAGACGGGATTAAAGAACCAGCTTCAATCCACAGACGAACAAAGGCAGCTCTGTCTGCCCTCCCTCACACCAGCCCCTCCGCGCCGCCCCGGCACCCGGCCCCAACCCAGCCCCCCGTGGGGCCGTGGGGTGCCCTGGGGGCATCCCCCCCAGGATTCACCCGTGGCGGCTGGGTGGGCGCAGCAGGGCAGTGGTGGGTCCGGGTGGGAGAGGCGCCAGGACGCGTGCAGGGTGCTGGGAGCGGCTCCTAGACGTAGTTGCTGGCCGGCAGCGAGCGGGACGCCGTGTACTTGGCAGAGTAGGGCTTCTCGCCCCGCGGCGGGCAGGTGCAGCACAGGATGCCCCCCCCCAGCAGCAGTAGCGCGGAGGCCGCCCAGCCCACGTAGAGGGACGAGCCCAGGTCCCGCTTCTGGGACTCGGCAACCAGCGGGTTGTAGAAGTCCCGGATGATGGAGTTGGCCGACCAAGAGATGGGGATGAGGATCAGCACACCGGCGATGATGAAGGTGACACCGGAGAGGATCATGACCTTGGCCTTGGCAGTCTCGTCCTCCACGCAGTTGGTGCACTTGCCGCCAGCAACAGCGAGCAGGGTGCCCAGCACGGCCAGCACGATGGCCACCACCACCAGCGCGCGGGCGGCCTGCAGGTCCTGCGGCAGCGCCAGCAGGGAGTCGTACACCCGGCACTGCATCTGCCCCGTGCTCTGCACCACGCAGTTCATCCACAGCCCTTCCCAGATGATCTGTGCCACCACGATGTTGTTGCCCACAAAAGCCGTCTCCCGCCACATGGGCAGCGCGCAGCAGAGGATGGAGGCCAGCCAGCCGATGACAGAGAGAGCGATGCCCAGCACCTGCAGCCCCATGGAGGCCATCGCTTGCCGGCGCGTGCCTGCTGCCGCCGCGCAGTGCCGCCCGCCAGGACCATGGCGGGCGTTATATGCCCTCGCCGAGGGAGGAGCCATCCCGCCGGCACCGGACGAAGGGGTAAAACCAGTTTCCCGGGATTCCTCCTCTCGCATTTCTCCCCACAGCCATGACACCTAATATCCCTGCTGCTCCCACGGTGGCCAGGATGAGGCCACCCAGGTGCAGGATCGCAGCCACATGCTGCCCGTGGGCAGACGGGGAGATGCCCAGGTAGGGCCAGAGCTGGCCCTGCAGCTCAGCCTGGGGTGCTGTAGGGGAATAGACAGCATCCGGGATGGGGATTTCTCCGCCGTCACTCCCAGCCCCTTCTTCTACATGACCAGGATGGATGCCTCCATGCATCTGTGCCCCAGTTTCCCCCCAGTGGCTGCTCCTGCCCCTGTCTGCCATAGGCCCCATGCCAGGGAGCAGCAGCTGTGCCAGCCCTGCTGCTGGGCTCCGCGCCGGGCAGGGCACAAGCGGCTCTTGTTTGTTCCTTGGCGTCTGATGAGCGCTTCCCATCCCTCCATTTGGCCTCAGGCAGGAGGTGCCACCGCCCGCCGCCGAGACCCACAAACCGGTCGGAGCTGCTGCTGGCTTGCCGCGGAGCAGAGATGGCGCTGCCTGGGGCGAGGCAAGGGGCAGACCCCAAAGCCCTGATCACCGTCCCACAGCCGGCATTCACATAGCAGCCCCTGGCCCCAGCCTGGGCTTAGCTGGACCAGGCACATGGTACTGAGACGGCAGCATCCTTCTGCAACCACCCCAAAGTGCCTGGGTGCCACAGCAGCACCAAGTGGGGACTGGGGTGCTGAGCACAGCAGGCCACATGGTGCTGGGGGCATTTTGGCACAGCCAGCTGTGCCCACCGGTGGACACCAATACTTTGGGCTCTGCCTGACCTCTCCCCTTTTAATCCCCAGCCCCTGCACACATCTCCTGCCTGTCCCCTCCAAAGTCCCCCCCATCTTGTGCAGAGGCACAGCCTGAAGCCAGACAGCCCGCAAGGACAGACAGGCAGTGCACCGTTCCCTCTCCAGCTTAATCTCTGGGAGAGATAACACGGCCTGAGACTATCTTTGTTTTTCCAAGCACACAAGCACTGGGTGGATAAGGTATCAGGAAAGCCCCGTGGGGCTGCGTTGGGGGTGGAAGAGCCAGCCCCCACCAGGTGCTGCATCCTCTAACCTGCCAAGAAGCGGGATGGTGGCTTGCTGATATGATATAATTGCTTGTGCTAATTGTTCAGCATGATGGGCTCTTGAGCCACCTCTGACCATTCTGGGGCATTTCTGGGCACTTGTATGGACAAGGTTCCTGCTCTAACACACAGCCCCATTCACAATGGGACGAGCCGTGGCCATGGCCAGGAGGTGACAGCAGCCTTGTGGTCCATGCAGAGTGGTGCCACGAGGATGCCACCAGCACTGAGGCTGGGGACACAGGTGTCCATGCAGGCAGGGCAGAGCCCAGGCACTCAGGGACACTTGGGTCTTGCTGCAGAGCCCTCGTCCGATCCCTGTGCTGTTTCAGGGGAGCCACTCAGATGCTGGGCTCCGCCAGGGTGCTCCCGTGTCTGTCTGTCCATCTGGAGCACCCACATTGCTGGCATACCAGAGCACCCACCCTCGAGCCAAAGGGCCGAGCGCCACGGTCAGGGCTCCCTTTAATCAGCGGGGCGGCGGCAGGGACCAGAGCATCCCCCGGCCGGGGCACCCTTCCAGGGATGCAGCACCAGGGCCAAATCCTGCCCCAGGCTGGATGTGGCTTCGCTGCCCAGCCGGCTGCTCTAACCACACCATCATTTGGGGTTGGAGGCAGGCGCGCACACATGCGTGCGCACACCTCATTGCACAACCTTGGCCCATGTGGGACGTGTCCCCACAGGTGCCTCCGGGCTGGGGACAAATGGCAAGGTGGGGAGCGGGACATTGCCACGCGCAGCGCATCCAGCACCTGCACTGAGACAGGCACGGGGCAGCTCGCCCTCACCCTCGGAGCCAAAGCAGGCGCCAGCGTGGCCGTTTGACAGCTGATTACTGTAATTAAAGCCAGAATGTGACATGTCCTCAAAATGGTGTCTGTCACCAAGAAACAGCCCTCGTGCCCTTCCTCACGTCCCCCAGCCAACACAGCCAGCCCCGTGTCCCCAGCACTGCCACGGAGGCCAGCAGGACACACGGACACAGGGCTCAGCAGGGAGCAGCGAAGCTGACCCCTGCAGCAGTGTCCCACCTCACACTGCGCCAGAGGATGCCACCCGACTGAGGACACAGCCTAGCTTCAGGGAACTCCTCCACACCAAATCGGGGTGCTCAGTCCATCCTGGGGTTTTGCCTGGCACCAATTGAGTGTGGTTGCCTTGCCCCGAATCCCATGGGATTCGCAGGTCAGGGGGGACTGAGCTGCTGTCCTCGTTCCAGTGCACCCCAAAGGGCTTGGAGAGGGCAGAGCTCACCTCCTATGGTGGCTTAGAAAACGCTCCCCATGGATGCCCCTTGCTGCGGCAGGACAGAGACGTGCTGCATCCCCGTGCAGCCACCTTGGGGCAGGGACAGGGGACCAGGCATTAAACCTGCAGTCACTGCAATGCTCAGCGCTGGTGGCACAGAGGGACTGGCACAGTCCCTGACCTTGTGCCAGGCAGAGGACACCCTGCAGGGACAGGGCTGGCAGATGTCCCTGTGTGGATCACGCGTAGCAATTCCCCCTCTCCCTTGCCCCCGCATTCACTCCCAGTGCAAGACCTCGCCGCACCAGCACCACAAATACCTCGAGGTCCCAAAAAGACAGGCGGAGGGGAGCCGGGCAGGGCCAGGAGCTGCAGCGGAGCTGGTGCAGAGCTGAGCAGCCTCTCCCCAGTGCGCACACGGGGCGGTGAGGGATTAGTTACCCACATGCCGCCACGCTCATTGGAGACTCAATGTTCCCAAAAAGTTCTTGCCTGACATAAACTCCCTGACTGACTGAAATGTGCACAGTAAGGTTGTTTTCCTCTACCTGAAAGCAAAGGTTTATTAACTCGCACAGCCCAGACGCTCATGGAAAGCACCGTGCAAGGGAGCTGCGGCCAGAAACAGGACCTTTAGTCTCGAGTCACCGAGAAAATAAAATCCCTATGCGTTCGCTGAGTAAAAAAAGCAGCCAAAAATGGGCAAAAGCACTGGCGAGTCAAAGGGACGTGTGAGCTGATGGTCACGTGCTGGGAAGGGGACACCTCTGATGTGGCATGGCAGGTGTAAGGGGGGGTCCGCACATGGGTGAAGTTTGGGGGGGGTCGTGCCCTCAGTAAAGCCTGGGCAAGACAAGGAACCGCTCAGAGTGCATAGGGGTAGGGGTGTCCCGGGTGTGCTGAGATTCAGGGTGGCTGGGGCGTGCCACCAGCCCCCTGCCAGGCCCCACCGGCCAGTGCCCCGCGGCCCCGGCACCCTGCGTGCCGTGCTGCCGGCAGCCCCGTCCCCGCCCCGCCGCCAGACAGAGCTGCCATTGATGCTGGAGCCGCCTTACCTGCTCCCCGCCGCCGCCGAAGGGGCTTCAACAATGGGACGCCTGTGTGCCCTGGCCGGGGCAGATCCTGCAGCCCCGCGCCTGAAATATAAGCAGGCGAGGCAGCACTCACCGCCCCAGCACCGCTGCCCCAGGGGGGAAGGCGCCGGCCCCGCCGCGACCACAACCAGGGGGAACACCCCAAGCCCCGCGCTGGCCACACCGTGCACGTGAGCGGGATGCGGCCCCGCAGTGCCCGGGGCAGTTTCTGCTGTCACCTCCTGCTGTCACCCGCCCTGCGGCAGCTGGAGCTCCTGTCCAGTGCGAGATACACATGGGGACAGGAATGGGGACAGGTCCCCTGGACCACCTGCGGTGGCTGTCCCCCTGCCAGTGTAGGTGCTTGTGGAGAAGGGCCACCACCACAGTGATGCTCACACACCCCTCAGTCTGGCCTTCACTCAGGGTCACGTCCGTCCCCATGTCACCATGCGTCCCCCCCTTGCTCCCACCACAGGGACCCGCTGCAGGTGATGCACCCCCTCACTTCCCAGCAGCAAGGGGAGAGAAGAGGGGCTTCAGGCACATCTGGGACCCCGCAGGGATGCCAGCCCCCTGAGCTGTTTTGGGTAAACACCAGCAAGCCAATTCCTTGCCACAGGAATGCATCCCAAAGTGAGCGGCGGCCAGCACCCCGAAACCCCGGTGATTTGCCCCTTCCTCCGCCGTGAGTCAGGCAGCCACCACTGCCCCAGGCCAGCAGCGCAGCGCGAGCACAGCCTGTACTTTGGGCAGTTTGGGATGACGAGATGGGTAGGCAGCGCGGCGCGTGGGGGCTGATTGTAGGGCCAGGAGACCCGTCACCCTGGTCCTGACCCGGTGGCCCCAGCCCCACAGCTCTGCGAGGGGTATCCCCCTGCCCCACGGCCCTGACCTAGGTGTTTCCCCTGCACCTGCGCAGCCGTGCGTGCACCGCTGGGTGCTTGTTTGCGCACACACCGCCGGCATGCGCATGTGTGTGTGTGCGCGTGCACCTGCCTGTGAGTACTTTTGCTCCTCGTTGTGCCTGCGCTGCCTGGCGCGTGCACCCAGGGCTGCGTCCGGGGCACATTCCCCCATGGGTGTGTGCACTTGTGAAGGTAGCTGTGCATGTGCACAGGCGTGCAAGCACCCATGTGAGCACGTCTGAGTGTCAGTGAGTTTGTGATTCTGTGTATGTGTCTGTGTGTGTGTACCTGTGCGTGTCTGTCTGTGCATGTGCTTGTGTACCTCTGCGTCCATCTGTCTGTCTGTGGCTTTGTGTGTGTGTGTGTATCTGTGTGCCTTTGACTGTCCGTGTCTGTCTGTCTGCCTCTGTGTGTCCGTCTGTCTGTGCAGCCATGTGTCTGTGCATCCCAGCCAGCAGGGGGTGCGTGTGTTTGGGTGTGTGTGCATTGTCCCCCGCGCAGCCTGCACCTGTGCACCCCTGCATGCCGGGGCCGCAGCCGGCAGAGCTTTGCACTGCCAGCACCTGGCTGTGTGTCCCCGGGGTGCCCCAGCCCTGTCACCACTGCCACCTGCCCGGGGACATGCCCGTCTGTGCTGTGCTTCGTCACCCCGAGGGCTGGGCCCCCCCAGCAGCACCTCACCAGGTGCAAGCCCCTTTGCGTGCTGCTTGCACAGAACCCCCCAGCACCCCGGGTACCCGGCCCAGCCACCAACACCAGCACGCCGTGGGGTGCCATGGGGTGCCGTGGGGTGCTGTGGGGTGGCAGGCTGACCCTGCTGCATAAGGGGTGTCAGGGTGCCACAGGGTGGTGGAGGTCAGGCACAGGGTGCCACGGCACAGCACAGTGCCAGAGGCACCCAGGCACAGGCCACTGGGGTGCCGTGGGGTGGCAGGAGCTGACCCAGCCAGACTGGGGGTGTCGGGGTGCTGCGGGAAACAGCTGGGTCAGGGCCCCCTGCCTTTGGGGTCCTGGCTACTGGAGCAGGAGGGGTTGTGATGCGGCACAGGCTGCCAGCACCCACTGCGCACCGCGCTCTTGAGTAGTTAATGAGTTGTAGGGGGGCCCTCGGCAGCAGCTAGGAACAGGCTGGAGCAAGCCCGCGGGCACTCGCTCGGCTGCAGAGGAGGGGGCAAGCGCATTCCTGGGGTGGGGGGCTGGAAATACCTGCAGCACTCTGGTTAAACAGCCGTGCAAGGGCTGGGGGAGCCGCTTGCACAGCAGCACCCCACTGCCTTGGGGTGGCTCTTTTTGGGGACAGTGAGCCCCAGGATGTGACTGCTTATGGGGCGACCACGCCTGGGCAGCCGGCCCGTGCCTGCCTTGTTTTTCTGTCGCCGGTTGCTACTCAGCCAGGCCTGCCAGGTGGATGGGGTGACGCTGCCAGAGTGTTACGTGCTCTGTCTGCTTCCTTCAAGGACAAAACATTTGAGCAGGATGAGTAAAGAGGTTTATCACCTGGCCAGGGATCCCAATGGGCACACCCAGCCCAGCACGTCCCACGTTACACAAGGGGGATTGGGGGCTCAGGACAGGGGGATGGGTGGAGACGGGGGCTGTGTGGGGTCGGGGCTGTGTGGGGACTGCCAACATGGGGTGCGTTGTGGCGAGGCAAAGGGGCTGCACTTTGCACGGTGATGCAAAGGTGCCTGAGTGCACCCTGCTCTCACTGAGCCACAATGAGATAAGAGGCAATCTGCAAGCGGATAAAAACCCCAACAAGGCTGTAATCTTAAATAAACTCCCTTCCTTTTGGACACTATGTTAAACGTGAGATCTGATAAGGTGCTCCAGAAATACAACAGACTGTGACCTACAGCATCCCTGCTGAAGAGGCTGGGCTGCGGGAGTGACGGCTCCCACCCATGCCGTGCCGTGCCGTATCATGTCATGCTGCCTGGTATAGGGGCCCGGGCTAGGATCTGGCCATGGCCATGTCCAGCATGTAAGCACAGACGAAGGATTTCCAGGAATTTCCAGGCCCTGCTGCCTTTAGGAAGGGTTGTGAAGGGGCAGTGATGGATGTGGGCTCCCCAAAAGGCACCGAGGTGCAGGGTGGGCAGCAGGGCTGGCACTCAGAGCCCATGGACGTACACCACAGCCCATCCAGCTCCTTGTCCAGGCTTCCCAGTGCCACGCCGTGGTCTCCAGATTGCACCCATCCAGACCCACGCCCCGAAACTAGGCCTCTGCCGGCAGTGGCCATCTCAGGTGGCTTCTCCCCCTCCCTCCCCTGCGCCAGCGCCATCTCTGCAAACAAAGGGGAGGGTGTGGGACGCTGCGACCGAGCCAGTGGCGAGGAGCGTCCGGCGGTGAAACCCCACCCCGGGCGGGCGCTGAGCGAGCACAGCCCGGCCCCAGCCCCGCCAGCCCTTATAAGCGCAGGTGCACCCAGGTGTAAGCCGATCCCCAAGGCTGCAGCGGCGAGCAGAGCCCGGGGTGGTTTCGGTCAGTGGGTTCCTTTCTGCCATCGCCTGGGGCGCGCTGAGCCGGACACCATGTCTATGGGGCTGGAGATCGGTGGGGTGGCCCTGTCGGTGCTGGGCTGGCTGTGCAGCATCATCTGCTGCGCGCTGCCCATGTGGCGGGTGTCGGCCTTCATCGGCAACAACATCGTGACGGCGCAGATCATCTGGGAAGGGCTGTGGATGAACTGCGTGGTGCAGAGCACGGGCCAGATGCAGTGCAAGGTGTACGACTCCATGTTGGCGCTGCCGCAGGACCTGCAGGCCGCCCGTGCCCTCCTGGTGGTGGCCATTGTGCTGGCCGTGCTGGGCCTGATGGTGGCCATCGTGGGCGCCCAGTGCACCCGCTGCGTGGAGGACGAGACCACCAAGGCCAAGATCACCATCGTCTCCGGCGTCATCTTCCTGCTCTCCGGCATCATGACCCTCATCCCCGTCTCCTGGTCGGCCAACACCATCATCCGGGATTTCTACAACCCACTGGTGCTTGAATCGCAGAAGAGGGAGCTGGGCACGTCCCTCTACGTGGGCTGGGCGGCCGCCGCGCTTCTGCTCTTCGGGGGGTCCCTGCTCTGCTGCTCCTGCCCCCCCAAAGATGAGAGGTACGCGCCCAGCAAGGTGGCCTACTCCGCCCCACGCTCCGCCGTCACCAGCTACGACAAGAGGAACTATGTGTGAGCCCCCGTTCCCCCGCCCCGGCCCCCCGAGGGGCTCGGCCACCTGCACCCCCACCTCCAGCCCCGTCCGGCGGGATCGGCGCCGCCAGGGACCCTCTGCCCCGCGGGCCGGGGAGAGACCCCGTCCCCGAGGGCACCCCGACCCCGGCGAGAGCGGGCAGAGGTGGGGGGCGATGGGGGGGGGGGCAACGGGAGAGGTCCAGGGGTCAGGGCTGGGCCGCGGGAGCGGGAGCCGGGCGGGCGGCTGTGTAAATACAGACGGTTTCGTGTAAACAGAGCCAGTTTCGGGTTGCCAGGAGAGCTCTTCGCATGAGCGCCAGGAGGAAGCGGCGGTGCCCCCGTGCCCTGCCCCGCCAGCCCCCGGCCCCCCGGCCCCCCCGCCGGCCAGGCGCTTTCTCTCCCTGTTACGCGTGGTCTGTACGAGTTACATTTGTCAATAAACGTGTCCTGTTTTGGTAGCTGCGTGTCCTTGGGGCAGCTCTCCTCAGCTGGATGTAGGGGGGGACATGTGGGGTGGGAGCCATCTGCGGGACAACAGCTTCAGCCCCACGGGCTGAAAGTGTGGAGCTAATTAGCACAATTAAGGAAGAAAATGCCAGCCCCGGAGCCAGGATGGATAGGAACCCACCGCAGCCAGGACCATCTCTTTGTCCTCTCAGACAGGGGCGTGAGCACAGAGCTGTCCCCATGCCAGGAGCCACCCCACTGGGAATGGAGCCCACCAGGGGCACCGGGGATGCCCCCCCGACCCCGCAGGAGCAGCAGCGTCCACACAGCACCAGATCTGGGGACATGCAACTCCCAAGTCCCATCCTGTGCCCCAGCCCCTCCTTGCTTTCTTTCCCCCTCTGGCTCCCTCCCAACCCATGGGACTGCCCTTCTGGGGTCTGGTGGTCCCGGGGAGGGCTGCTCTCCCCCCCACACACACTTTTGAGGGTACTGCTGGCAGCGGGTGGGTCTGCAGACACCCAAGCAGCCGTTCACATCCTGCTGCTGACACTCCCTGCCCGCTCAGTACAAAGTCTGGCTCTCCGGAGGGGAAGACGGGCTCTTTCCCCCCCAGCAAAGGCTGGGGTGAGGCCACATTGCACAACCGCCCGTACCGCCTGTTCCCAGCCGGCGGCATGGCTTGGCTCGGCTCGGCCCCACAGAGCCCCCGCCTTCCCACCACGCTCCAGCGAGCAGGGACAAAGCCGCAGGTGCATCGCCCCGTCCCGCGCGGGGCCGCCGGCTGCCGCCTCCTCTCGCCCCTTCCCCAGCCCACCGGGGACGTCCTGCAGCCACCGCTTGGAAAAGCGCTGCCCAGAGGCAGGGCAGAGCAGGCGGTTTCGCCACTCCCGGTCCGACACCCCCGTGGGCAGGCCGAGCCCGCGGCGATCTGCAAGGCTCCGGTTCCCCGGCCCCACCTGGCCCCCGATAAGGATCGGCCGCGCTGCGGAGCGGAGCAGCCCGGCTGGGGCCGGCCCGGGGCTCCCGGGGACAGCGGGGCGCTGGCACGCGGGGCCTGCGGGCAGGCGGTGACCTTGCTGCCTGCAGGCGGAGGCCGGCAGCGAGCACAAGGAGGCCTTTGAGGGACGCGGCCCCCCCCGGTTCCACCCCCGGTGTCAGCTCTCCCCTCGCTGGCTCTGCGACAAAGGCTGCGCTGCGGGGCCGGGATGCCCGGTGCGGCGAGGCGCTGCCTCCGTTCACCCGAGCGTGGCTGCGGGGCACCGACGTGCACCCACGTGCTGCCTGCTGCGGTGGCTGCGTCCTGCACAGCACAGCACGCGTCCCCTCGGGGCGCCATGGGGAGCAGGGTGCGGGCAGCACCACGCAGGCCTGGGGGAGTCCCTGGGCTGGCAGAGGTCTGGGGGCAGCACCGCACATCCTCGGTCCCAGGTCCCAGACGGGGTTGGAGCCCCACGGGGACAGGGACAGGGACGGGGACAGGGACGGGGACAGGGACGGGGACAGCTGCCTGCATGGGGCCGGGAGTCGGACGGGCAGTGTGCGGGGACACGTGGTGTGATGTGGGGACAACGGGGGGACACGGTGACACACCATGGTGCACGGTGACACACACACGGTCACACACACGGTGACGAGGCCCCGTTCTCCGAGGCCCGCTCCCGGCGCTGAGTCACGGCGCCGCCGCCCCCTCCTGCCGCCAGGGGGCGCGCGCGGGCAGCGGCGGGGGCGGGGCCGCCGCTTGTGCGTCACGTCCCGCGCGCCGCCCGCCGCCGCCGCCGCCATGCTCCGCCGCCTGCCCCGCCGCCCCCTCCCGCCGCCGCCCGCCGCCCGCTCCGCCGTGACGTAAGGGCCCGCCCGCGCGCGGGGCAAGGGAAGGAGGGAGGGAGGGAGGGCGGGGCCCCGCCAGGAGGGGCGGGGCTTCGGCCATCGCTTGTCCCCGCCCCCTCGCCGTATGACCCCGCCCCCTGCCCGCGGTGCGCGCCTCTCAGGGCCTGGGGTCGCGCGTGGCCCCGCCCCCTGGCCGCGTGCCAGCACTGCCCGCGGGAGGGGCACCCCCGGCCCCCGCCCCTTCCCGCCCCTCTAGGCCCCGCCCCTTCGCGGCCCCACCCCTCTTTGCCCCGCCCCCTTCGCCCCGCCCTGACCGCCCCCCCCCGCAGGGCCGTGCCCCTGTCCCACGCGGCGCTGGGTCCCGCGGGGCCGCGGCCGCCCCTGGTGCTGCTGCACGGGCTGTTCGGCAGCCGCGGCAGCCTGCAGACGGTGGCCAACGCGCTGGCACGACGCAGCGGCAGCCAGGTGAGGCCGGGACCCGGGAAGGGGGGGACGGGGAGGCCGCGGCGGTGCCGGGCGATGCCCCGGGGCTCGGGGCCGCGGCCGCCTGCGGTGCCGGTGCCGGGGGTGACGGGGCGCTGCCCGGCAGGTGCTGACGCTGGACGCCCGCAACCACGGCGGCAGCCCCCACAGCCCGGTGATGACCTACGAAGCCATGAGCCTGGACGTGCAGCAGCTCCTGGCCCGCCTGGGCGTCCCCAAGTGCATCCTGCTGGGACACAGCATGGGCGGCAAGACGGCCATGGCGCTGGCCTTGCAGCGGGTTGGCGGGCGCCTGAGGCCGGTGGCGGGAGCGGACCGGGTGGCGGGACGCTGTGGGAAGGGGGTGGCGACCGTGAGGTGGCGGGTGACACCCGAGGGAGCTCGGGGACGGGCACGCGGAGCTTTGCGCTGGGGCAGGAGGAGGCTGGAAGCCTTCGAGGAGCCTTGCCGGGAGCCCTGCGCCTGGCCCCGCCACGCAGAGCGGGGCTGGGAGGTCTCGACTCGCGACCAATGTGCCCCGCTTGTGTCCCCAGCCAGACCTGGTGGAGCGCCTTATCTCCGTAGACATCAGCCCTGTCTCAACCACGCTCGTCTCCGAGTTCTCTGCCTACGTCTCCGCCATGAAGTCAGTGAACATCCCGGCTGGTCTGTCCCGCTCTGCAGCCCGCCAGCTGGCTGACAGTCAGCTGAGTCCAGTGGTCCAGGTGGGAAGTCCTTCTGCTGGAATGGGGCTTCTGCTCCTGGCCTGTCCCTGGGACACTGGGCTTTAGGACCACAGTCGCTGCTGGGCTCTTCCCTCTCCTGCTAGCTCGGTGCTGGCCTGTGCAGCTGGGCCGCCAGGGCACTGGGGGACTTGGCACACAGAGCCTGTGAGGCATGCGGGGTGGGCTGGAGGGGACAACGCAAGGTGCCAGCACATCCTGAGGGCGCGTTGCTCTCACTGATGAGCGTGTTACCCACCAGCACGTTCCCCTTTTGTGGCAGCACCCGCAGCTGAGGCAGTTCCTTCTCACCAACCTGGTGGAGGTGGAGGGCCACTATGTCTGGCGTGTGAACCTGGAGGCTATCTCCCACCACTTGGAAGATATCATGAGCTTTCCTGTATTCCACAAGCCGTACCCTGGCCCTACACTCTTTTTGGGAGGATCCAACTCACCCTATATCAGGTGGGACTGGAAAGAAGTCTGTGGCTTGACCCCTCGTGATCCTCTGCAGCTGCTGAGGGTGCGAGGAAGTCCCAGGAGGGGGGAGGTCCTGGAGTGAGCCCTGTGCCTCCAGCAGCCGGTGACACCAGCATGCTGGAGAGCGAGGAGGAACCTGGGGGCAGCCCCAGGCCTTCCTAGCAGTGAAGGGAGATGTGGTCAGAGCTGGGCTAGCCCTCTGCTTGGGGAGTGTGAGGGCAGACATCTGGACAGGCCTCTGACCACACCTCCCACCTTGTGTTCACTCGTCCTGCAGTTCCAAAGACTACCCAGAGATCCAGCGCCTCTTTCCCAAGGCAGATATCCAGTTCATCGAAGGTGCAGGTCACATAGTCCATCAAGATAAATTTGAAGACTTCATCACCGCTGTCCTCAATTTCCTGCCACCACCGTAGCACTGGGGACCAGGGTTTCTGCAAACATTGTGTGAGACCTGAGGAGCCCTGGGCAGTAGTGCAGGGCTCCTGGGCTCTGGGCAGAGGGGCTCATCCTGGACCAGCTGCCCCCTTCGCAGTCCTAGGACTTCTGCCATCCCCGCACACATGGAGCCGGAGCTGAGACACATTTCCATGCCCATCCCTCTGAGTTCTCCTGCAAGCTCTCTGGGACACTGGTGGCACTGGCCAAGGCCGCAGCCTGCCTGCACTGCGGTGTTTCAGACACTAGGAGGAGGCAGGAGGGTCTTCTCCTTCCTTACTGCCAGACCACCTGGTAGCGGAGCTGCAGAACTTGCAATAAACCTGACTCCATGCCAAGGTAGAGAACGGTTTGGATGTGGCTATGGAGGAGAACGGGAGCAGTGGTGGGCACAGGAATGGGCTCTGGCTCGCCTGAGGGGACGCTGGTGGGACTGGGGCATTAGACATGGGTTTAAGGAACCCTCATGGCTCCCAGAGGGAATCACATCCTTCCTCCACCTCCAGGCAGTGTGAGGACATGGAGGGAGCTGCCTCCTGAGAAAGGCAACGCTGTGGGCCTGCAAGGAAGGACCAGAGGGAATACGGACACCCACCCTGCTTTGGGCTTGGTGGCCTGGGTAAGGGAAGGCTTTGCATTCACTTTCTTTCCTGAGGGACTCAGCCAAAGGAGACGGAAACCTGGAGAGCATGCAGACTCTGGGCAGAAACTCGAGATGCCGAGGGACAGCAGGGCATGAGGCAGCTCTGTTGTTGCATCCCCCTCGTGCCAGAAAAGACAAACCATAGCTCTTGCACAACTCGGGTAAGGACTAGAGGAGACGCTGTCATAGAATCACAGAATTTCACAGAATCACAGAATTTCTAGGTTGGAAGAGACCTCAAGATCACCTAGTCCAACCTCTGACCTAACACTAGCAGTCCCCACTAAACCATATCCCTAAGCTCTACATCTAAACATCTTTTGAAGACTTCCAGGGATGGTGACTCCACCACTTCCCTGGGCAGCCTGTTCCAATGCCTCACAACCCTTTCAGTAAAGAAGTTCTTCCTAACATCTAACCTAAAATATCCAAATTGGAAGGGACCCGCAAGGATCATCAAGTCCAGCTCCTGGGTCCTGCTGTCCCAGTGGTGCAGAGAGCAGATACACACTGAGCAGTCGGGGGCCTCCAGGAGGGCAGCCCCAGGCAACATGTGCCCAGCCACCCCCAGGGTGGGCACCCCCTCTGATTTCCACCCTCCCACCTTGCTCAGTGGCCGCAGGAACGCAACACAACAGCAGCTACTGCTGGCCATAGTGACCATCCACCCACCACAGGCTAGAGGCAAAGAAGAGGTGCTGTCTGATGTTAAAAACCCTTTATTAGATGACAGGTAGAGTCAGAGACAGGGTGGAAGTGGCTGTCGGAGATCTGTCACTGCTGGGGAGATGCTTCACAGGCTCTGCTTGACTAACATCTCTTCACCGTTGCCATGTTTGCATTCAGTGCTCTACTGACAGGCATCCGCTGCTCCCTGGCAAGACTTTGCTCAGAGGTTGCAGGCCACAAAAGGAAAGGAGAGGAGACCATGGACTATTTTATTCCAGTCTGAGGTTGCCTAGAGGAAAGGGCAAAAAGAACTGGTTCAGAGATTTTTCTCTGTAGAAACACACAGTTCTTGGCCTTTACTCCAAGGACAGAAAAGGAAATTTTCCTTAAGTGCATTGCTCTGAAGCGGAGCTGAGTTCCCCTTGAGTTTGAGTCTTCTACTGTATCACTCCCAAATTCAAACACTTTCTCTGTCCATGGCTTTTTTTTTTTTTTTTTAAACTCATCGGAGAACATTAGACCAAGACGCCCCCCTGAAACAGGTGCCCAAGGAAGTTGTTTTGGTAGCCTGTATCTCCTGTAGCCAGCTGGGAGATGGGGAGCAAGTCAGGCCAGTGCCTGGCACCTACTACCAGTACTCATGTCCTTTGGACATACAGCCTAAGCTGTGTGGTCTGAAGCCAGGAGAGATGGGGAATTTATCCCTGCTCCTGCCCTCTGACAAGATTACCAGGTTTGGGCCACAGAGAAAAAGCTGCTGTAGAGGTGTGAGGTGAAGATACTCACGGCAGGCAGATCAGTGGCCTGGGAAGAGATAGAACTTTCTGAGCATTGTAGTCCTTTCTTGTGTTGGCAACTGCTTAGGGAAGTCTTCAAAGGAACGTTGGACCTGGGGTGAGAGAATGGGGAGAAATGAGGACACTCCCTTCCCAGCATGGGAACACCGTAGGGAATCAGGAGGCATTCCCAGGAAGGTGTCTGGTGGCACAAGGGGTGCCATGGGCTGCACCAACACTCCAGGTTCTCACACACCCACCACACAGCATGATGCTGATACCCCTGGAGATCCAGCTGATTTTCCAGGCCAAACCAGAGCGCCTGGGCCCCTTTCCTCAGGAGTTTGCTCCTGAGGCCTGCAGAGGAACAGCCTGCCCTGGCCAGAGCTCTGCTTGGAGCTGGGCCCTGCTCCCAGAGCAGTATCTCTAACCACTGCGTAGCTGCATCTGCATTTGACTGCAGAGCCTCACCTTTCGGAACAACTCCTGCAAGTCACTGTTAAAGGCATGGCTTCGAAACTGCTCTACCAGTCTCTGGATAAAAATGGAGCCTGTTACTGGGCTTCTCCAGGATATGGTATCTGGGGAGACAAGAGATGCCAAGTGTCATTTCCCTGGTGTTCTCCACTGCCACAGTGATTAACACTGGGTGCTACAGCAGGAAACAGGGTCACCTTCTCTGGGATATTTGTATTTGGCCTATCTGACCTGCAGGATAAAGAATGGAAAAAGGACAGAGCATTCCAGGGAGGCTGGCTGTGATATATCCTCCTCAAGCCTCTCTGTCCACCCTGCTGCCAGCCACACTCCTGATGTGTGCCAGCTGGCATGGCCTGGAGCCATCTGACCGAGCCAGACTCCCTGCAGGAGACAGCTGTCCCCAGCCAGTCGCTGTGGTGAGATAAATGGGCTGGGGAAGGTGTGCGGGCAGAGCTGGTGAGGAGGCTGGGGTGAGGGCAGGCAGCCAGGCAGGCTTCCCTTCTGGGGAGCATTGCAGCACCAGGGTGCCTAGTGCATGGGTGAGAGCAGCCCCAGCTCAGAGTGTGCCAGGAGGGCACAAAGCTCCAGCCCTGGTGCTGCTCACCCAGACAGGGCTCAGGGCCTGGCACAGCCGTGTACCCTGGCATCAGGGCACATTGCCCTCTCCAGAGGCTGCTCCAACCCCAGGGCAGTGCGTGCCAGAACACCCGATGGAGAGGACCCCCAGGCAACCTACCCCAAGGAGGTGGTGTGGAATAGACCCATGGCACGGGGAATGGCAATCCTGTCCCCCTCACCTCCCCTCAGACAGGAGAACTATCTCCCAGGAATTGCTTACCAGGTGTGGAGGAATATAAAGTGGCAAAATCACTCTCCAGGTGAATTAATCTGAGTTTTCTACATTGCTGTTTTACAGTGTTTGTGCTGTCTGAGCTGAGAGCAGGCATCTTGGAGATGGCCGAGTCAGACACCAGCACCGCCCCACTGTTGTCTAGGAAGATAGGGCCAGCCATCAGTAGTGGGGTGCCCCAACCTCACCCCGTGCTTGGGGCAGACTTGCCCTGGGAGAGCCTGTCTGGCTTGCTCACCTGACAGGCACCCCACAGTGGGAACTCACCTCCACGGCAGGACTGGATAATAACCACCTTGGGTTTGCCAATCAGTGCCTTGCAGTGCTTGTTGTTGAAGTTCTCATATATGGTGTCAAGGGAAAGGATGTCTGTGGTCTCATCTCTGCTCTTGGTTCCGCAGAGCCCAGTCCTACGTCCGTGGGACATGAACACCAGGAAGGTGCTGTCAGAGGTCAAATGATCTTTGTGACCTGCAAAATCCTTCATGACCACATCCATCTCCTGCAAGCCACAAGGCAGAAGGAGCATCACACTCCTGTAATCAGCTGTGTGGAGATCCAGCCACCAGCTGTCAACAGGAGCCAGGGACAGAATTGTTCCCATGGTGCCTGAGATCCCCCAAAGCCATGTCTACTCTGAGCCCCCCATGACCATTGCACACAAGGGTCTCCACACCATTTGTGGGGCCAGTGCCAGCTGCTTTGTACAGTCCTTTACCTGGGAAGTTAAGTTTTCATGGAAGTCCACCCTGTAGCCCAGCCCCTCCAGCAGCTTCGTCATTTCCTTCACATCCACTTCAGCCCCCTCTCGCTGGCTGAGGTACTCAAACTCTGTGTTGCAGATGAGCAGAGCCCTACGGGTTCGTGTCTCCCGTGGCAAGAGTATGGGATAGATCTGTGAGGAGGGAGGGAGGTGGTGCTCAGCTGTGGGTGGATGAAGGGGAATTTTCTTGGTAACAGTGCGGAGAAGGCCCTCGGACACAGCATCCACACCTCCCTTTCTCAGGGAGATCATCCCAGAGCTCCTGCTCCTGGGCCAGGGAGGACCCTTAGTAGCCCTCGCCCACTCTGGTGGGCAGCAGGTCTGTGCTCCGGCCCTCCTCTCATCTCCTCCACCCACAGCACCTGATTTCCCTCTGCTTCCTGGATGCGCTGGTACTCGCTTAGGGAGCACTGCCGGATCCACTGCTGGCCCTGGATGCTAACGGGGGGCTGCACACCAGGGGACCCTGTAAACACAAACTCCCGCGGTTACACGGGGAAGGACAAGCAGGGGCTGTCACAGGGCATGAGTAGGCAAGCAGAACCAGACTCTGCCACACAGGTGTCCCTGTTCAGCCCCACAGGGGACAGCCCCCCAAGAGCCTTGTCATCGCTGCATGGCAACGGGGACCCACTGCCACAGCGCAGTGACACTGGGAACTCCCAGCTGCTCCCATGTCTCCCTCCAGCACCCTGCAGGAGGCGCCCAGCGCCTCATCATGGCTGGGGCAGGCCACAGCCCCGTGTCTCTCACCCGAGCCAGTGGCCAGACCCAGCTGCTCCACCAAGGTGTGATCATGCTTCCTGAGGCTGTCGATGAAGATCTGGCTGGCCTTGGAGCCCTTCAGGCGCACAGCATCAATGAGGCAACGGGCCTTGTCACCTGTCACTGCATTGCCTTCTTGCACCTCATCCACTTCTCCCTGGCTCAGCACCTTGTGGGCCAGGAGGTCATCCAGAAGCTTCGAGATCACCGGCTTCCGCACACGCTCCACGAAGTCCGCGCGCACCCTCAGCAGCTCCTGGTCTGCAGGGTGGCCACGTCAACACCCAGAGCCCCCGCAGGCCACAGCTCCACCGCCCTCCCCAGCCGTCCCCTCTTTCCCATCTCTTCCCTCAGCGCACCCGAGGGTGTCCCCACCGCCCCACAGCTTTTCCACCAGCCCCGGGCGCTTCCCGGGCCGCCCCCCGCCTCTCCCCCCTACCGCACAGCCGCGGAAAGCGCCCCGGGGGGACGCGTCCCTGGCACGGGGCCTCGCCCGGCTCCCCAGCCCGCACGCTGCCGGGCGCTGCGGTGCCCCGGGCCCACCGGGCCGGCAGGGCCGCACTCACCCGCCATCCCCCTGCAGCCGCCCGGGCTGAGGAAACCGAAAGCAAACGCGCCCCAAACGCTCCCGCCCCGCTTCCTGCCTGGAGCCCTGACGCGGCCCGCCCGAGCCCCGCCGCCCAGCAGCGCCCCGGCCGCTCCCCGCCGCGCACAGCCCCAGGGCGCCGCCGCCCGCAGCCCAACGCCTCCCCTCGGCTCGGGAGGGGGCCCCGCGGCCCTGCCACCGGCAGCAGCCCCCGGGCCGGGCACAGGCGGCCGCAGCACCGGGACCCCCAGCCCCCAGGGGCCGAGCGCGGCCCGCCCTGAGGTGAAGGCCTGGCCGCGCGCTGATTGGCCGCGGCGGGACGCGCTGTGATTTCTCATTGGGCGCCGCGCGCCGCGCCCCGCCCCTCCCCGCGCGCCGCGCCCCGTCACGGGATAGGCTTGCGGGCGAGCAGAAGGGCGGGGCCCGGCGGCCGGCTCGGCGCTGGGCGGGGACGCGTTCCGCTCGCTCATTGGCCGGCCGTGCCGGCGGCGCCGGGCGCTGATTGGCGGCGCCGGGCGGGGCGGTGGGGGCAGGGCGGGGAGCTGCACGCGGCACGGGCGGGAGCGGCGCGCGCCGACACAGGTGAGGGCCCGGGGGGGGCGGGGGGGGGCTCCGGGGGCCGGGGCCGGGGCCGGGGCCGGGGCAGGGGCCGGGGCCGGGGCAGGGGCAGGGGCAGGGGCAGGGGCAGGGGCAGGGGCAGGGGCAGGGGCAGGGGCAGGGGCAGGGGCAGGGGCAGGGGCAGGGGCAGGGGCAGGGGCAGGCCTCCTCCCTCCCTCCTCCCTCCCTCCTCCCTCCCGGGGCAGGCCGCCGGCAGATCTCGCCCCGTGCCCGGGCGGCTCCGTGCCCTGCCCGGTTCCCTGCCGGCCCTGCCTCGCCCGCGGTTCTCCGCTCGGCCGGGGCTGCTCAGAGCCGCCCTGGTCCCGGCGGCGGGGCCGATGCCCACAGGGTGCCCGTCCCGGTGCCTGAGCGGGGCCGGGCCCGTCCCTGTGGCCGGGGGGCTCCTGCCGCCAGCCTCCCCGAGGCGCTGCTGTTGGCGAGGCGGAGCTGCCCCCGCCCCCCGCGGCCTGTCCTGAGAGGGAGGGGCGGCCTCGGGAAGCGGCCGGTCGGTAACGAAAAGGGGCCGGAGGTAAAACGAGCTCGTTCCCCGGGCGCGCGTGGGGTTGAACGGGACGAGCGCGTGGGGCTGTGTCGGAAGTCACTGAGTGACGCCTGGCAAGAAAATCCAGCAGCGTAAACTGACCTGGAGTATTTTCACACGGGAGGAAGGTGAGCGGGAAAACATCTCCATGCTGTGTACCTGCACAGGCTCCCAGGGTGAATGCGTCCCGAGGAATTCATAACTGGCAAACAACTACAAACAAAAGTTTGTACCTTTTTCTTCCGTCCTTGCTGGCCCACCCTCCAGTGCAGCTTCATTGACCCACGGTTCTCCGTCTGTTGGAGAGCTTCGGGACTTGGATGTGGTCTCACCATGGCACTGCCGTGTGTCGTGGTGCGCAGGGAAACATCAACGTCTGGGAATTTGGACAGCGGTGAACGGAGGAGAGAGACAATTTAAAAAAATTACCTTGCTCCTAGCGAGTTGGGTAACAGATTAATTCCTGCTGGCAGTCCTGGCTCACCCCCCAGGATGTCTGTACCGCTCCTGAGCTGGGAGGAAGTGATCCACATGCCCTGCTCTGATGCTGCCGCATCCCGCTGCCCCTCCCAGCTGTCCTGCGGAGGCGACCGCTCTCCCCACGGCCCAAGGATAGGATTTCCCTGCAGAGGGGTCAGATGATTAGCTTATAAATAGTAAAATGCCTGTTCAGGACTACGAGTGGCGTGGTTGGGCCGCAGCCTCGCTCCCTGCGCTGCTGCTCTGCCTGCCCAGTGAGCGCAGCCTCGTCTGCACCTCGGAGTGCGAGCCACCTCCGAGCAGTAAGGGGGACATTCCGTCCGAGGTGGTGAACTTCTGCAAGCGTCGGCCTTTGAGGAAGGAAGCTGCCCCGCTGCGAGGCACTTTGGCTCTGCAGCCAGAGCTTTGCAGCTGTTTGGAAAGGCTGCGGCCGTGGCGATGCCCTGCGTCGCTGTTACACACTGAGGTGGTCTCCGGTTACTTGCTGGTGCATTTAACTGGGAGCCCGAGTTGAAATGAAACTGAAACACGTTTAGTGGTTGAATCCCATGTGATATGTGCCTGTTTTCCTGCAGGAGAGTGTTTGCTCATGTGGGGGAGCCCTCTTCTGCCCAACCTTCCTTGAGTTGAGGTTTTGTTGTGGAGCCGTACCCAGCTTAGCTCCTGAGCTGGGGGAGCTCCTTCCCCTTCTGCGGGGAGCTGTGCTGTGCTAGGGACTGGGAATGGCTTTGTGTGGCTTTGCAGCATCCCTCTGCAGGCCTGATTGATCTGTGTGGGGTAGGTTTGAAAGCAGTGCCATGGCTTTGACAGGGGATACAACGACGGGAAGTGGCAGAAGCAAAGCTGAGGAGGTGGCTCCTGCTCTTTGTAGCGGCATTGACCTTGTTGTTGCTTTTTGTTTTGACTTGGTTGCTCTTTCTTGGTTGAGAGATTACCTCAAATTTCTTCTTCAAGAGGGAGTAGCCTGCCCATGACACATCTCTGGAGAGGAGAGTTACACATTGGTATATTCTGATCCAACTCACATTAAGTTACCAGCCTCTGAAGGTTCCTTTGCAATTGTGTCTATTTGCAGGCACCTTACTCCTTTTAGCCTTTGGTTTAGAGCAATACCAGTCTTCCTTCCCTTGTGGATTGTATCCCTTATCTTCTAGGTGGAGCACTTGCTCCACAGCACGCTTGATACAGCTGATCTCATGCACTGGAAAGCCCGTGAAGGTCAACTCTGCTGGACGTGCAGAATGAGTTTTGCATTTGCCGCCACTTGTTTTCCTGGGGAAGAAAATGTGGCGCTCTCTCCTGCAAGGGTGCAGAGTTGGTCGGACTGGAGGGCTGGTGACAAGGACTGACAAGCTCAGCCTCGGAAATGGACTGGCCAGGAATAAGGTGGATGGGGCTGTTCCGATAGCAAAGTGCGGCCCCGTGCTGTTCACCTCCTGCCTGAGGCTTCGCAAGAAGCCAGATCTGGTGGCATTTGCTGAGGCAGGCGACTGCTGACTGCAGGCGGCTCCACCCCTCTCTGGAGGAGTCCGTCCTGGCAGCAGAAACATGGGTGGAAAGTGCTCGCGGCTTACCTGCTTGGGGGCAAAGTCTTGTATCTGAACTTAAGCCCACATTCATGGTAGTATATCCTCTAGAGCTTTCTTCCATTCCGTAGCTCGAGCAGCGCTGACTAGGGAGCGGACTTGTTCCTTTTCCAGCCCGGCCAGTTCTTCGTTGCAAAATGAGGTTTTGGAATTGCTCACTCCAGCAGAGCGTGCGGGGACACGGCACTGCTTGCGAGTGACAGCTTTATGGTAAGGACCCTCCAGAACCAATTCAATTGCTTGCTCTTTGCCAGTCTTTCTCTGATGTTCTCTGTGGAAACTGAGAACTGCTCGGAGCAAAGGGTGCAGTTTGCATTGTTTCTTCTGGAAGCTTCAGAGGCTTTTTTGTGTTTCAGCCTAGGAAGTCGTTAAAGTAGCCAGCTTTCTCCTAGTGGTTGATTTTCTTGTGGCAACCCAGCATCAGTCTATTCAGTTGCCTCTGTTATTTCAACTGCACTGCCTGCCTTCCCATTATTATTATTATTATTATTTACTTATTATTTTTTTTAAGTCTTTCGAAGTAATCTGCGGAAGCACACTTTATTGCTGGTGCATGGCTGGCATTCAGCACTCAGCACCGTGCGCGCAGCATGATACAGCCAGGCAGGAGTCTGTTTGGCTATTGTAATGTGGAAGAGAGAAGCCGCTGCCTCGCTGAGCGTCTCGTTTACGAGGCATTGCGCCCAGGTTTGAGGACACCTCACCAAGGGTGCTCGGTGAGAGCGCAGCCAGCCATGGCACAGGCAGGCGCCTGCTGCAGCACAGCTCGCCTGGCAGCACTGTTACCCGGTGGGCCTCGTGTGGCCCGGGATGCTCGGGTGGAGGTGCAGGTGGATGTCTGGAGCCCTGCAGTTGTTGCTTCTCACCCCAATCAGCATCGTCTCAGCTTGTGCTTACTTCTGCTTTCTGACCTGACAGCATGCCCCCCGCTCCTACCTCCCACCAGCTGCAGCTGCCCTGGTGCCTTTGGTCACATCTCTTGTTGTGGCAGCCTGGATTTCCCACAGGCTAAAACGCTCCAACCTTAGTGAAAACTTTGGAGCAAGCCCAGTGTGTCTGGGTGCAGGCTGTCTGGACGCCTGTGCTGCCCTGACTGTCGGACTTAGGCAGATGGAAATCAGCCTTTTCAGGCAGGGAGGCTGTGCTCGGGCGTGTTTCTGTTCCCTAAATGGAGCAGGCTGAGCGTTAAGGGTGAGATGGCTGTGTTTGGATGTGGGGAGAATAGCAGTAGCGTTCTTCTGGTGAGCTTCGTTTGGTGAGCAACTCTGGAAGTATCAGAGATTTCTTAAGAAGCTATCTGCTGAGGCTGTGCCAGCTTTACTTACCAGCAGCCTACACTTAAGTGCAGTTGTTGAAGCTTTTGGAGCGCTGTTGTCAACCTTTCTGTACCTTCAGGTAGGTCTGGGGCCTTGGCAGCCCCTGGTCCTTCTGCAGCGCTCCTTCCATGCGCAGTGATGGACTTCAGGGTTTGTCAGAGCCTGATAGCTCTGTCTGTGGGAATTGCTCCCTCTGATGTTACAGCTCACGTTTACTTAAAGCTGAGGTCCTGGGGATGCGGGGAACCACCAAGGTGTGATCTGTGTCAGCTCCTGGGCAGCCCTTCCCCTGCTGTCCCACTGGGTTGGGACCCTGCAGAGGGATTAACTCTCCTGTTTCAGGGGTATCAGCTTTGCTTTCTGAGGACTTGAATCTTTTGTGCTTGCAGACAGCATGCCTCATTCTCCTCTGCAAACATCTCTCTCACCTGTGCGAGGCTGTTCATCACCTGCCTGGTATGCAGGGGAGAGCTCCTGCTTCTGGAAGGTGCCAGCACCTCATGTTTCTTTGTCAGGGGAGCTACTAGCCTGCATTTTTCATTTCCACACCCTTCACAAGTGGCTGACAGAGGCAACCACCCTGGGAAAGGGGAGCTCCCCATGCCCTGCGTGCCTTCTTTGAGGGCCGGGAGTTCCCCCATGGATGTGTGTGAGCCCAGCAAGGGTACTCAGGGCCAGGAGACACCTCGGGGCCAGGAGACACCTCAGCACTGCTGGGCTCGGGTGGGTGCTGGAACTACGCGGTGCGGTGCCCCCGTACAATGACTTATTACCAGATCTCGGGGAGTTTTATCATCCCCAGGACAGCCCAATGCTGAGGGCCTGTGTATCCTTCCCTCTCCCAGCTCCTGACCGCTGCCCTTTATAAGGGCCTTGTTGCCTCTAACACAGAAGGTGAAAAGTGTCTCGGGCTCTGAATGCGTTACTGATGTGTGCTGGGCTTTGATGTCCACAACCAGCTGCCTATGGGAAGAGGAAGTCCCTTGATTTCAAAGGAGAAGTGCTCATCTAAGCTGTAAAGTCCCTATTTTCTGGGGGGTTTTGAACCTGTAAGACGTCACTGCACTGGCTGCTGTCACCAAAGGCACACGCGGGGTGTTGAGCAGGAACACGCGCCCTGGCAGGAGGGCCCGAGGTAAGGGAAGGGCCATGGTGGGACACTCCAGGGGCTGCGGGTACGTCCAAAAATCCCTGAGGGGCCCTGGGGCAAGTCCCAGCCTTTCCCTCTAGCTTTTTCAGATCGCACCACGGCTCAGGGTGATGTCAAACGCTCCTCGGTTCAGGAAGCCTTACAGGCACTATCCTCGGCAGTGGTGCCTTGAAGAAAGGCGTTGCTGTGGCTGCTTTTCTCCGATCCTTCTACTGGTGTGACCACCTTGGTCCTTCAGGTGGGCGTCTGCAGTGCCAGCCATGGTGCGGGGGTCTGGGGGAGGCAGCATCTTTTAGATACTTGTCCCAGGATAAATTGTTCCTTTTCTCATCTCTGAGTGGCTGCATAATGTGGTGGCACTGTGAGCATCGGGCTGCCAGCCCGCAGTGAAGCCCCTGCAGTGCTCAGAGACGAGTACACAATCAGAGGAGGAGCTGAACGGGCAGCGCTTCTTTACGAAGGATCAGCCGTGCCCTTTAGCGTGCTTGCAGCTGACTTAAGCCAGCATGCAAGGTGCCGTGGTGCCGTGCTCGGATTGGGGTGGCTCAGAGGCATGCTGCAGGGACCTGGGCAGTGGGTGCAGGGCTGGTTGTGCCAGTGGGCAGGTGACTCGCACCGCTCCCTCCCGTCCTTTGCACCTTCTTGGACTGACACGAGATAATTTCTTACCTGCTCTGTTCTTTGCTCTTTCCCCTCTCCTATTTTAAAAGCTAATGTCTGCTGCCTACTGGCTATGCTCCCTGCCCTTCCTCTCCCAGGAGTGTCGCCCCTGGCACGCCAGCAGGCAGACTGATTCCCCTGCTGCCTCTGCCTCCTGTTGCCATCGAAAGGGGGTGGCCAGGTGCCCCCGGATGCTGGGTAACAGAATCCTAGACAGAGCTGGCTTTGCTCAGCAAGGAGAGTAGATGGAGATTGTTTTCATGTGATAAAGCCATTCGATGCAGAGTTTCTGCGCAGATAATCCAGCTGCCTCACTAGAAAGCAGGGTGCTTTCTCTGCAGTTGCTAAATGAGACGAAAGAGGAAGTGAAAGTGTTTCAGTACTCTAAAGCGAACTAACAGTTTTGTTTGATAAAGCGCACACGTAATGAAAAGTAACCCTCCCCTCCCTCCCTCTCCCCTTCTCTTTCCCTCTCTCTCTGCTGCATCAATAGCTCTTTCTGCTAGAGGAATTTCCAGCAGTGTGACAAACGATACAACCTGTGGGCTTGTCTTCTCTTTTTTTGCAATACAAGAGGAAGTTACTTGGACTTCTCAGGAAAGGTTCAATAGGTCTGCTCCTCTAGTAGGAGGAAGTCACATTTTCAGCATATTTTACTAATGACAAAGCAGCCAAAATCAAAGCCTGAACGAACACCCAATACACACAGCAGAGTTCCCTGGAGCACAGGGCACCCAGAGGCAGGATCCTGATGTGCTCATGCTGCAGGTGGCTGTGCTGCTGCTCCGGCTTCCCCTCAGTGCCCCGAAAAGTCACGGAGCTCCAGAGTTACTGGAGCAGCGATTGGGAAGCAGGATGCCTTTTCCAGCACCGTGCCTCTGACTTCTCTCAAAGACACAGCTTTCCGCTCTGCCTGGTTTTCATTACTGCTGGTATCCAGAGCTATTGTGTTGCAGCCCTGGGTGCTAGCTTGTGTTGCAGTGCGCGTGTTGAAATGAGTAAGTGGTGCTGGGGAAAATCTGGCTTCAGCTGAAACTGCTGCTGGGTCTGCCGTTGATTTCAGCAGGCCTGGGATATCAACTGTTCGTGTCAGTGAGGCGCTGGCGTGCAAAAGGTGGCTGTCTCGGATTTAAGGAAAAAAGAAAAAAATCCCATTGCCTTCTGAGTTTTTTGTTTGTTTGTTTGTTTGTTTTTGTATTCAGATATAGCAAGTCTGATGTATTTCATTTTTGGCCTAAATCTCTTCGAGGCAGGAATTCAATGCTGATGAGTTTTAGTGCAGTCAGTTACTTAAGGTAAGTGATCGTAGTCACTGCTCCTAGCGTAAAAAGAGGTTTGTGTTAATTGCAGCAGATGAGTGTAAATCCTTTGGCTCCTTTTAGCATTGAGCTTGTCGTGTGACTGTCCCCATGCCCTGTCCTAGGCAGCGGGGAAGGTTCTCTGGGTGTGAATTTGTGCGGCTCATACTGTCAGATAAGCAGGGGACTTGCTATATATATCGAATTGTCTTCTCTTTCCTTTTATTGATTGGCTAGGGATTTCCCTTTCTAAGCATGTCTGTTGAGAGGACGTCATGGGCAGTACTGTTTTTAGAAGTGGTTAAGCTCATGGTAGAGGGCAGGGGCCATAGCAATTAAGTTCACCTGAATTTGCTGTCCTGCCCCATGGTTCGAGGTGAGTTGGTTCACAAAAGCAGGTTAGCGTGCAGCACAATCCTTTGACGTGATTTTCACTGCTAAAGCACAGAGCTGTTCTGAAGGCTCCAGACACCTGGAAATGAAAGACCAGGGACTCCAGGCTAATCTTCTTAAACCAGAGACTTCACAGGACTGGGGGTGGAAAGGGGGAATCCTTAAAGGCCGATGTAGGTGTTGCTTGGGATTGGGAGGGTACAATGAGAGACCCAGCCTGGCGCGAGCCTCTTAAGCAGGTTGCAGAGTCCCCTGCTGCATGCACCTGGCCGGGGACAGGGCAAGGGGAGGTGGAGGCTGCTGTAGCTTAACCAAGTGCCCGTAGGCAGCTGAGCCACCAAACCCCACGGTGTCTCAGGACAGGTGATGTTACAGGGCATCCGGTCACCCGGACAAACAGCAGTACTGGCTTTCTTTTAGACACTTTCCACTGACTGTCACAGCTGGGCTTTGGGTGCTTGCAGGCGGGTGCCAGTTTAGATGTCAAAGGCACCCTGCCTGGCCTCTGGCTCTTACCGAGGGGTATGGTTCTCCCATCCGTCCTGCCCTCCTCCTGCTTGTGGCAGGCAGATGCCTTTGACACCCTAAGACTTGCAAATTAGCACCTGTTGGGGATGTTTATGTACCTGTGTGAAAGTAATAGTAGTTGCATCCCTAACACCAGCAGAATCTGGGCTGAGTTTGTGCTGCTGCTGTTTAGTTGACATTATTTTAAAATACCCAGGTTATTGGTAGGAGCTCATTGCAGCCCAGGTGCCCCAGAGAGCTGTGAGCTCAAGGAAGCTGGGGAGCAGGGAGAGATGGGATTGGCACATTTCAGGACTTCTCTTTTGATTTCTGAGCCTTCTGGTGCATTTGGGTCACATATTTCAGGCTTTTTTTTTTTTTTTCTTTTTTTTTTTTTTTTTCTTGTACTCACAAAGACTGTCTTTCAAAGAAAACGCCAGCTGTCAAGGACATTACAAGTTGATGGGAATTAAAATGCATAGACTTCCGATGAGTAAGAAAAATGAATGTTTGCAGGGAAACCAGGTTGAACAGTGCTTCTGCAGCCTGGAGACTTGGGATGTGACCTCAGTAGCACAGTCACCATTTCCTTGAAGTTGTTGCTGCTTCCTTCCTGAGATTGAGTTAAATCTGAGAGCGGAGCAGCACGGAGAGGTAACAGGGCTGCCAGAGTCTGAGTGACTGGGAGCTCAGCCGCCTCCTCCACTCCCTGAGGCACTTAGGGAGCAGCATGTGTTCCCCAGGGCAGCCCAGCCCCTGAGAAACCCTCCTGGGGTCCTCTGCAGCCCCAAGCAGCACCCATGCTCTGGTGGGTGGCAGGGGCTCTGCGTTCCTCCCTGGCTCAGGCCTGGCTCTGGAGCTGCAGGCAGAGGATGGGGAGAAGCAGGCGCCTAGAGTGCAGCTGGGCCCAGTCCATCTGCACTGCTTTGGGTAGGGACCAGGCAATTGTACTTGAATAAAGGCCTGATTGTGACTTGAAATGTCCCAACTGCTTTTTTAAAGAAAAGCAAACAGAACCGGAGAATGGGCTGGAGTTAGAGGGGGCGTTGGAAATGCTCACCAAAGTCCCGCTGCACTTCCCATCTCCCTTCACTCCGGGGCTGTGAAGTCCAGCACAGAGCGTCAGTCTCAAGCCTCTTCTGTGCCTGGTCAGGAGGGTCCAGAAAAGGTCAGGAGGGTCAGGTGGGGTGGGGGCCCTTTAGGGCCACGGTTTGGGGTTTCTCTGAAGGCCACTGAAGTGAATGAGCGGCCTGCTTCGCCCTCTGCTGCTCTCAGCTCTTCCGCGGCTGTCACCGGAGATGGATCGCTGCAGCGATAGCAGTGCGCGGGGCCGGTGCCAGTCCCTGTTCTCTGCCAGTTCCTCAGGAAGATGAAGGAGGTGGCAGAGGCAGCCCTGGCAGGGGAGCATCCCCGGCGTGCTGCTGCCACCTGGTGCCACCGGCTGCCCCCGGCCCCTCGGCTGCTTCCCCTGCAGGCGAGGCATTGCGTGGCACCGCCGCGGTGAGAGAAAGGAGGTGCTCTGGGTACGTGTGGCTGTGTCAGCGGTCACCAATTTCCCCTTGAAACTGTGACTTTGTTGTCATTAATGTAAACAGTGGAGCTGATTGGCAGGCAGGCATGCTGCTGAAATTAATTATGTGTAAAGTCATTGCAGTGGCGGATGGATGGCAGTGCTCCTCAGGGGTCTGGCAGAGCACAGGCTCTGTCTTCGTCCCTTGTCATCCTGCACACTTGGGTCACACCTGGCTGGCCTCTGCCCCCAGAGGCATTTTTCAAATCCTGGTGGTATGTTCCTCCCCCAGGCTCTAATCCCATCTGCTCATTTTCACCTTCCAGCTCTCTCCACGCCCCATTCTCTGCCCCAGCATCCTTCTCTCCTTTCTGCTCCCTTCCTCCCCCCTCAGCCCCTTTTGCTTCTGCCTCGAAACTGCGGTGCCCCAGGGCAGCCGGCTCAGCTCAGGCCACCCCCTCTCAGCGCACTTGGCTGCTCTGCACACAGCTCTGGGATCTCCAAAGCTCCCATCTTCTTCCTCCTTCTCTTTTTCTGCAGAGGATCTTGTTTCTTCCGAGAGAATATGAAGTGCAGTGCCAACGTCCCTTTGTGCCTCCCCACACTTCCCGCAGCACTCTGCTCCTTTCCCTGCGGCAGGCACAGCATCTCTTTGCACCTCTGCCCCCTTCCTGTCTCATCCGCCTCTGAATCCTTGCCCTGTGCAGTAAACTGTGTGGTCTCTTGCTTAAAGCAAAGCCACCTGTGCTCCTCTTCACCTCCCATGACTTTTTCCTTCCTTCATTACACCCCCCATGCACAGCCAGCTTGGGCTGACATCCCGCATGTCTCCAACCCATCTTTCCCCCTGCACCAGAACTGCTGATACAAAAACCTTGAACTTGGCAGGCTCTCAGATTTATTCTTACCTCTTCACCACTCAAGAGGTTCAGCTCCCTGGCTCCTGCAATCCCTTCCCTGACCTCACTCTGCCCCTTCCCACCCTCTCTGCTGCTCTTCCAGCATCTTCTGGGATTCACCTGGGTCTGCTCGTGGTCCTCGCATTGTCCCATGCTCTGCCTGACCTCGCCTACAGGCTCGCACCCAGCCACCCTCTGCAGGTGGCGTGCACGTGCTGTTTCTCCCCCTCAGTGCCCAGCTCTCAGTCAGGCTGCTCACCTGTCCCGCTGTCACCTGTGAGAGTCCCTGGCCACTGGCAGCACTGGGCCTCCTGCCCAGCACCCATGCTCTGTGCTCGCTGGCATGGAGCAAGTCCCCAGTCCGAGTGCTGTTGGCCTGCGTGTCAGCCCAGGTTTGTGCTCTCGTTTGCGTCTGAGCTCTTCTGCAGAAGCTCCAGCACAGGGGGTACAGGCGGGGTCTGGCCACCGCGGGTGTGCGAGCTGGCAGTGCCATGGGCCAGCTTGGAGCAGGACAGACTTCAGACATCCTCACTGCACAGCTTCAACTGGGCTGAGAGAACGAGGCTTGGAAACAGCCTAATCCAAGTATGGTTTTGAGGGCCAAAAGGTGAAGTTCTCCTTAGGAGGGTGCTGTGCAGCCAGAAGTACTTACAACTTCGGCAGCTTTCCCCTGTCTCTCCACGATCCTGCATGTCCTGCTCTGGCCTTTGGGTGCAATCCCTGTGATGGAAGCCTGGGTGCTCCTGCTTTGAACGCAGGAGGAGCTAAACCAGTTTTCAGAGACGTCTTCTGATGGTTCTCTGTTAACACGAAGCCTAACAGTCTCAGGGCATTTTAATCATGAGCCAACCCTCCGATCAGGGAGGGCAGGAGTTTTGCGAGCTGTTACTTGCTACCAGCTGCTGCCGTGGCAGTGGTGGAGCTGAGGCAGTTCAGCTCTGGGGCAGTGCCTGCGGGTCCGTGTCCTGCTCCTCATTTGTCTGGAACTGAGGAGGTGAGACCGTCCCATCCCATCCTAGGGGTGGGTGATGCTTGTGCAGCGCTGCAGGGCCAGGGACAGCACCCTCCTCTACAGGAGAAGGTTTCCTGCCTCCCAAATCCCGCAGGAGCACTGACTTTGAACATGAAATTTGCTGTGTGATCCCAAGCCGCTGTTCTCCAGGTACCAGCAGCCAGAGCTGCAGGGTGCTGAGGGCACCCTGGGCAGCACTGCTTACCCAGAGACCTGTGGGGATTCGCTTAGTCAAACTGGAAGAAAAGATATCTGATCCATTTTAAATCCTGTAAGCTGTAAAAAGGCTGGCTTTGTCAGAAGCTTGATGGAATTTATCTAGTTCTGAAACTTCATCTATCGGTAATTGGATTGAGTTATATCCTTGTCAGCAGAGTTGCCCAGAGCTGAGCATACTTTGCATAAAAACTTAAACATACTCAATGGTTTTTTAAACTGCGTACATGAGCTTGTTTTGCTTCAGATTACTTTGGTCCCTCTGCCGTGTGCTTGCTGTCTGCACTTTGGCCACCTGAAGGCAGCCCCAGTCCTGGCCCCATGATGCTGGGGACAGGGGCACGATGCTGGGCTCATGGGGGCAGAACTGCCCTCGGGTCACCACCTCAGCCAGTGCCCCATTAGGTATCGCTGCGGCAGGCTGCCTGCCCCCTCCTTGTTCCTGCTGCCCTTCTTCACCTGCCGGGTATTCTTGCTCTGCTGCACTCGTACCCAGCCCTGGTCATGCCCACACACAGGTAAATTGGGGTACTTCTTACTGCAGGGTGAGCTGAATGCTTTGGCCCGCTTGCCATCATAATTCAGTATTGTGGAGATGGTTTTGAACCCTGGTAGCCCAAGCTTTTCTTTTGAATGTTTATTGATCAGTAAAAGTAAAAAAAAAAAAATCTTGTTGTTGAAGACCAGCTGTTAGAAGCCTTCATTAGGAGCAACCCTGGGACCTGCAGTTTCACTTAAAATAACAAAGACTATTCCGTACAATCCACTTTGCATGTAACTGAGTGGTCTGACAATTGTATTTTTAGCCTGTAATTAGTTGAGAGGCCTGAGATGGCTGCTTTTTTTTCATTTGGGATCAAAATAAGGCTAATTGGACTCCTGGTTGTTTCTTCTAACATCCCCTGTTTAATAATGGGACTGTTTTTTGCCATTAAGTACATTAGGACTAACTGCACTGTTTTCACTGAAATTAAACCAAAACCTCAGCCTGGGGCAGGTGCTGAGCATGGAGAGCCTCACTCCAGCTGCAAACAACCGCCGGCATTTCCTAAGCGGTGCAAAAGAAGCCACAGGAAAGGCAAGCTCCCATCTTGCCTGGGGTGTGTGCCGAAATCTGCCCCGGAGCTTTGCCTGTCGTCTGCTGCCCTTCCCATCTCCCTGAGCTCCATCAGCATGGGAAACCTCCCCACGTGCGTGTGGATGGGCACAGCTCCTAAACCGCCGTGCTTCTCCCTCCCAAAGGACTTCATTCCCCGTAACATGCCAGTGGCAGATGCTCACAGGAAGCTCCTCGGTGGTGCTTTGTTATTATTTATTATTTATTCCCCATTCCCTAAGCCTACATCACTGCAGTGAATCAAGCTGCACTGAAGACAGGGCTGTTAAGGTTTTCCTGAGCTTTTCCATGCAGCTGCCATAAATAGGTGCTGGCTGTTTATTTTCACAGTCCTGAGCGAGGCAGGCAGATGCAGAGAGCGAATGTTTCTTCCCATTGTTGACAGCCTAGCTGTTAGCTCGTGGTGTCAGGTTTCTCAGAGCACACACGCTTGATGCGTTTGGATGTTGACTTGCAAAGTCAAACAGGTGTTTGAGCCTGGAGCTGGAATTAAGAAAATTCCAGGGGAATTTTTCCTCTGAGGAGAATGGAACCAGGCTATTTGGCACCCCCAGCATTGCTCCCAGCACCTGCAGCAGGTGAGGGCAGAGGTTTTGAGATTAATTCCTGTCCCTGTCCAGTGCTGCTTCGGTCTCTGCCTCTCTGTTTTGCACTAAGAGAGACAAAGGTCCCTTGAGGAAATAACACCGTTGTGTAACGCGGTGTGCAATAACCTGCCTGAATCACGTGCGCGAGAGGGCTGTGGGGAGAGCAAATTAAGGTTTTATGGGAGCTCTCGACTCTGACACTTCCTTGTTATCTGAGGGCTTGGCTCCAAGATTAATAATCCTGGAGAAGGATACAGGCTATAAAAACTTGAGAACAACATGAATTGTTTTCCTGCTTCACCCAACCCAGGTCTGTTGGGCAGCATTGCGTGAGCGCTGGGGAGAGCAGTGGGCATCGTGCTCTTACCTCTTCCCCAGCTTCATCCCTTGCCTCTGCTCCCCTTGTTGTTTATGCCCAAGCCAAGGTGGGCAAATTAGCCTTTGGCCAGGCCTGGTGCATCCCCTGCAGCTGTGATTTTAGGGCAGCTTCCGACCTGGTGGGCTTAAGCAGGATTTTAGGGGAACTCGGCCTGCATGGCGTGCTGCTGCACAGTGTATGACCTCTGGGGAGAGTGGGGCAGTGGGACAGAGCCAGCCCCACGCAGCAGCCTCCGCGAGGAGGAGGAGGAGGACCATGCTAAGTCCTGAGGCAGCAGACAGCATCAGCAAGGACAGCTTTGAGGTGCAGGTGGAGGAGCACGTGAGGCCGCGCGAGTGAAGCTGTCTGCAGGCCCCGGGCTGAGGAGGACAGCCAGGGGCCCGGGGCCTCCCGGTGCCTGCAGGGCCTCCCGGCTTCCACAGGCCCTCTGGAAGGCCTTGCCTGGTGCTGCCCCGGCCTGCCCAGGCAGCGGGAGGAGGCGGCCACGTTCCTGCGTGCTGAGCTCACACGGAGCAGCCTCCTCTCAGCCTCCTCTCGGCCTCCTTTCGGCCTCCTCTCGCCGCAGCCTGGCGGTGGCAGCTTGGAGGAGCGGCCTGGCGCGGGCTGTAGCTGAGGAGAACTGCAGTTACAGCAGTTACACGAACTTCTCGTATGAGGGAGGAAGTGAGGAGCTGAAACAGCCATTAGCAACGATTTAATACATCGGTACAAAGCGTACAGCAGGAAAAGTACTCATGTGTCATTCATCGTTATCAATAATTCAGATAGCTTCAGATTAGTGAACAAAGAGTATTAACATTTTACTTCCCTGGCTAATTATGCTGTTCACCTAATTTGTAAGTCCCTGCCTGGCAGTGGCTCCTCCTGGTGGCATAGTAAGCTACCACCAGTTGTTTTTCTCTATATGAAGTCTGGTGTGAAGTGGCTCTTTTGCTAAATAGTGTGAAAATCCGTTTTAGTTAGAAAGAGATAAACTGGATCAGGGTTTGATATTGCAGTATTTGGCTTTTCTGTTTCCCTAGGACAAAACCCAGGGAGGTTGTGGAGTCTCCTCTGGAGATATTCAAGGGTCATCTGGATGCCTACCTGGGCAGCCTGCTCTAAGGAACCTGCTTTGGCAGGGGGGTTGGATCTGATGATCTTTTGAGGTCCCTTACAACCCCTTCAGTTCTGTGATTCTGTGAAAACACTCATTCCCATTGTTGTTTTTCATGCTTTGCTGAAACTTGGTTACCTGCTTTTAGATGTAAAGGAATATAGCAGATAAGTTTTGAACCCTTTCTAAAGCTCCCTTCCTTTCTCATTGTGTGTGTGGCAAGACATGAGAAATTAGCAGAAATTAGCTGAAGCACGAGGGCAGTTGCTCCTTCCGGATGGCGCTGCTGCAGGCTGTGAGCCCTGGGGCAGGGCAAGAGCTCCCTCCAGCACGGCCGTGTTCCTGGATGACTTGCATGCTTCTTGTTCTTGGGGAAGATTAAATTTCAGAAAGGAATTCTCGTTGCTGGCATTTGGTTTAGCCTTCTGACGTGTAGGTGTGAAACCTCACGTAATTCTGTGCTTGGAAAGAAATCCCAGAGCGGAGGGAAAGTGCTCAGTAGATGTGCAGAAACTCTGCTGTGTCCGATGCAATGCCTTGATGGTGAAAGGAGGAGTAAATCACATCAAAGAGAAGTTTAGGCCCTCTCCAGTTCCACATTTTTTGACATTTACATTTTGTCTGAGGAGGGAAGAAAATCTTCACATGAAATGGTGGCAAAACTTACCCAAGGCATTGAACATCCCTGGAGCTTTGGCACACTACAGATGGCTGCTTGCTGCCAGAGGCTGGGTTTGGTTGGTGAGCTCAAAGCCACCTTCAGGCTATATTTAAAACTGAATATTTCTGGAAAAAAAAAGGAAAAAAATAAAAAGTAATAATTAAAAATTGGGGGGGGGGCGGGGAGTGCAAGCGACACACGTGTGCTCTGCTTGCATTTGCTGAGGGTGCTGCACAGACGCATGAGTGGCACCAGGGACATGGGCACACGGTGCACAGCAGTTGTGGTGATCTGATACCTGAAATGTCCCACAAAGGGTCCTCCGTAGGTCCTTGAACCCTAACAACCAGGTCTTTCTTCCCTCGGCTCCCTCAGCACATGTTCCTCTGTAGAATGCCATGTTTTTTTCTGTCTCACTGAGACGCCGCCATTCAGGGCAGTAGTTCAGTGTGTGCTCCATTGTCTGACAGGAGAATGTTTCTCCCCAGCTCCTTTTCTCCTGCCCTTTGGTAACATAACGACTGAAAGAAGTACTTCTCCCCCGTTAATGAGCTTTCCAACTGTTAATTTTGAGGTTTGCCCTTTGCTAGAGCTAGAGGCTTGTACCGCTTGATTTCTTGAGTGGGCATGGAAGTAAAATAAGGTGGAATTTGGGGAGGAGGCTGTATCTGCTTCAGTCTTACACCCATGTTGTCCACAGATACAGTTTAGTTTCTCTGCCAGAGCCACTGTGCCATCCCCAAGGTGTTTTTCACACCTCTGGAGCCCTGGCCACCACGTGCCGGTGGGGAGCAGGTCCTGTGTGTAGTGGCTGACCCTTGGGACATGGTGTCTCCCCTGTGATAACGACTCTGATACCCAGCATGTTCTGGAAAGGGCGCAAAACAGAGGTTAGCAGCAATAAATACAGAGCTCTGGCCTATTGCACTCTCTTATTATAATTTTTTGTCTCTGTTCATATTGAGGTGTCATTGCTGTTGATCTGAATTTCTGCTCTGGGCTCTTTTGTTTGCTGCAGGTGTGTTTCGTGGAACAAGAGGAGACTGAGCTGTGATTGACCCAGGAGGTCCTGGACAGTGGCTGAGGATGGTGAGTACATATTCTAGTCCTCCTCTGTCCTGTGTTTTTTGTTGTGTTTTTTTTTCTCAGTGTGTGTGTCCAAAAATATGTCCAAATGTGAGAGAAAATACAAGAATTAGAAAGAAAAATGCTAAAGTATTGTGTATTATATATAATAATATAATGCAGAGAGCTCTGTAGTATGTCTGCAGTCAGGATGCTGTTGGCAGGAAAAATTTACCTCTAAACTTGTTATTGGAATATACTGGCAAGCAAAGCAAGTAGGACTGGAATCCTCTTCTGCCTCCTTTGACTAGTGACATAGTCAATGATACGTTTCTTGTGCTTTATCGATTTATTTTTACTTTAAAAGTAAAGTTGGGATTTCTCCTTCTGTTCCACTATCACCTCTTAATGAAGAGTTAACACCATGTTAACAATGTGTTTTGATGGAACCAAAGTAGCAGAGATTTCACAATAATTTGTCAGAAAAAAAATGTGGTTTAATAGAATCTGGAGGGACTGAAACACAGCCAAAATAGCCAGATTGCTGATAAACTTGAATAAGGTGACTCTAATGACTCCAGCAAGAAAATATCCAAAATAAGCGCCATCTGATGAGAAGTCTTGAGATCAGGAATGTTGAAAGATAGGGTGAAGGGCAGTGCTTTGAACAGGAATTTGAACGTGACGTGGTGATACACATGTTTTACAGTGGGTGGGCAGCAAGTCTGTGCATTGCTGCAGTAGCAGTATCGTGATCAGCTTTATACTCACTGCTGTCAGAAGCATATCGTTATGTTGGAAGGAGAGCAGAGAACAGCAGATGCAGTCAAAGGGCTGGAAATTCAAACAGAGGACTTGAAAATTTAGGTTAAACATGTCAAGAAAACCTGGCAGGCTGCTGAAGGAAACGGTGATGTCTTCAGTGGGATTGTCCCCCATGTGATCTATTAACAACTGCAATAGGAAAGGAGAATTGCTGTCTGCATTAATTGAACTGTCAGCTCTAGTAGCATAGAATCACAGAATATACTGAGTTGGAAGGGACTCACCACGACCATCAAGTCCAGCTCCTGGCCCTACCCAGGACCACCCAAAAAGTCAGACCATACGTCAAAGCCTTGTGCAAGCACTTCTGGACCTCTGGCAGCTTTGGTGCCGTGACCACTTCCCTGGAGCCTGCTCCAGTGCCTGACAAGCCTCCTGGTGAAGAACCTTTTCCTGATAGCTCCTGTCTGAGAACAGCTTCCTGCTGTTCCCTCGGGTCGTCTCACTGGACACCAGAGATAGGACCTGAGGGAATGGTAGTTATTCATGCAGTATTTTTGGTGCAGCCCCTATCCTCGTGCTCCCTTACTTGGCTTAAGATCTCCTTTCCTCTCTTTTGGAAGAGCTTCTTGCCATGTTTCTGATCAACTAACTTGCTTTGGGGTGGAGAGATGAAAGTATATCTTTGTTGTAACCTGATAAAGCATCTTATGCTCTGAGTTGGAATTATTCTGGTTTCAGATTGAAAAAGACCCAACAGTTTCTCTATATGAGATGGAGGTGAGATTGATGCAGATGCATCCAAACATTAATGAAAAATCGAACCTTTTTCTTTTCTTAAAATGACCTGATCCTATGCAACCTTTCCTGCTGTAACGTGTCACGAACACTCAAATGTTGCAGTGGCACTGGTAAAGCTAACCAACATCTGGATAATCCTGTTCCCTTTCTTTTGTATCTGTAGCAGAGCATCTCACTGTCAAATCTTGGAAATGTCTGGATCGTACTTTGTGTCATGCTGAATCACTGAAAAACAACCTGCTCTTACAAAATTCCTTGTTATGTGCATGTTCGTGACTGTTGAGAACTGACTTAGGTCAGCAACTCTGTCCCGGGGCTTGCTGCTCTTGCCCATACCTTTTCATGCCCAGGTTAGTGAGTGTGGGAAGTCAGGAAACCTACTCAGGTTCCCCTTTGTTGAGACAGGGCTGTCTCCAGGCTGGAGGCCACATGTCTGTGTCTGATTCTGGTTCCCTGAACTTCCCTTGTGAAGTTTCACAAGGGTCATGCTGCTTCCTCCTAGCTAGAAGCCCTTGTGCTTCACAGTAACTGAGGCTGGGAGAACTTGCTTTGCTCTCAGTGTCACAGGGAACCGATGTTCAGGGTACCACACAGCATGTGGAGAGGCTGAGGAGACCCAAGCAAGGCTGGTTTGTGGCTATTCCAGATCGTGTAGTCTGAGAATCTCTAAAGGAGAGGACAGAGAGGAGAAGTGAATATATGTGTGGAAAATACATCAAAAATCCCTCCAGGTATGGTGGAAAAGGCCAGGGTCTACTGGAGAATGCTGCAGAGAGAGCCTGGGGGAGCATCTCTCTGCTGTACTCCCTCAGGTCAGGATCTGCAGCTCAACTTTGTAACCCTGAAACAATTTCCTGATGTTTTATTAGCCCTTGGTAGATTTTTTAATGGCCCTACCAAGGGCCATTAATTAACCTATCTGCTTTTCAAAACCAAGTAAAGATCTGCAGCTGTGCAGACCCTGGCCTTTTCCACCTTACCTACGGCTGTGACGCGCTGTGCAAAGAGCTGTACTCCCAAGCTGTGGGCAGCAGCCCTGTCTGCCTTCTGAACCTGCTCCACATCGTTTCAGCTGACTGTCCCCAGCTCTTGTACTGGGAGTAGCTTTGAATAGTGGTGTTGCCTGTGTGCTGCTCCGTGCCCCTCCTGTAGGTCTGTCACGTTCCCCTTAGACAGCTGAAGTGCTCTGTTGTTTGCATTGTGCTCTGTACAGAAGGTGGCTCTTGCCTTTAATCCTTATCTACACTCCTGAAACCTGTATCCTTTATGGGGTGCATGGGCTGGAGCTTTACACTTACTAAAAAGTCAGAATCCTTTACTTTTCACTGGGCTCCTTTAATGTGCCTTGGCAGATACATATCCTGAGCTGGCCCTTACATAGTTTTAACCTTTAGGAGTTTGGCTTCTTCTAGGCAAGAGGGTCTCCTTACGAATACCTGAAGATATCTTTACATTTTCAGAGGACCTTTTGAAAAGGATTTATGCATTTTTCATATTATACTCAAAAGTTCCTTTCTGGTCTTTGTTTTGCTTTTTGTTTATTTTTCCTTTTGCAAGAAAAGAACCACGCCCCCTCATCCACTGTTTTGGGAAGAGGGCATAGGCTTTCTGCCTCCTGGGACAAGGGGGAGAAAGCAATTTACTGTGAGCTGCAGAGGTAAGCATTTATCCCCTCCTGCTTATCTGAGCTGCTTCCAGCAACCGAAGGAAGGGGGTAACTCTTACCCTCAGTGAGTCCTTCTGTGAGCTCTTCTGCAGACTGTGACCTCTGAGCTCAGATCAGGCCTGCTTCGGGTGCTGGAGGCTGGGTGCTGGTTTGTGGGCAGGCGGCTTCAGCCCCCTGCAGGGAGGGCTGCTTGGAGACCTGGTTCCCTGCAGGCGAGCTGAGCTGGAGTTAATGAGCTGTGATCACTGCGGTCAGAGGGCAAAGCACCAATGCCTTCTGGTTAGCAAGGGCATGCCCCAAAGCTGGTACCTTACTCAGCAGCACCCCGGTGCAGATTGCTAGCTTCTTGGCCTTTTCTGCTGCTACGGGTGCATGGTCATCGCTTAAGAGCTTTGACTGCTTTAATTGGAAGAATCTCTTTATTTCTCCCCCAAAGATTAGCTGCTGATGAAAATAACCTTAAAGACAGCACTAGTGGTGGTTTAATCCTTAACTTTGGCTAATGGAAGTCCTAAAGAGCAACCAGCACCTTAATACATTACTTAAACTAACCCGAGGGGTAAGTCGGTGCGGGTGCAGCTCTAGCTGCATGCCATACAACTTGTGCTGCAGCATTCCCTGTTCTCAGCTGCTGTGGGTAATGGGGCTGTCGAGATTTCCACCTCAACTTGTTCCCTTTGGAGGCTGCTGGCTGTTAGTAGGGTGAGGCTTTGCAGTTTAGCCATCCCATCCCATCTCTGTGGCATATGGAGCTGTGTCATCCCTCTTCTCAAAGGCTTTCTGTGTCGTGCTTGTGTTACGTGCTCACTTCTGGGCAGTTTTCTGAACAAATATTAAATGTGTGGTATATCAGATCTACAACCTCTACTGTCATCT
The DNA here is from genome assembly GCF_965140915.1 of Aythya marila. Taxonomy (NCBI): domain Eukaryota; kingdom Metazoa; phylum Chordata; class Aves; order Anseriformes; family Anatidae; genus Aythya; species Aythya marila. Next base: position 891,715 of record NC_139061.1, on the reverse strand, counting down.
TGTAAAGATCAAAAGATGACATTCGCCACCCCACTCCTGGTTTATGGGGTATAAGGCAGTAACCTCTTCACAGAAGTTTATTTATTTTTTTTTTCTGGAAGGCCATCTCAATGGCTCAGCAGCCTTTTGGTTCACCAAGGACCTCCTTAGGCTTTGAGGAAATGAACTGTTTTTGTAGAGAGACCCAAAACAAAGATGCCCTTCATATAAAGAAGAAGAGGAGGCAGAACAAGAAGTCCCATTGGCCACAGCTCATCAGCTGTCTGCATCAGCTCATGTAGATCCCTGTTATAGCAATTTATCTCACCCTGGTGCAGGTATCTGTGCTAAGCAGGAGGATAAATTTTGACTTTTAGGACGTGGGACTATCTGCCCAAGACAGTTACCTCCTCCTGCTACGTTTTTTCCCCTGTTGTTTTTCTCCAGCTGGAGACAGGCTGGGGCAGCCCTAGGGACAGGGCTGTGGGTTCGGTTCTGCCATCTTGTGCAGCAGCCCTGGCTCTCTGTCCGCATGGGTTCTCTCCTCACATAACCCTGCAGTGACAAAAAGCCCGCCCTTAATCACTAGAAGTGGTAGAATTGGTGCCCTCTGCCTGATGTGAGGGTATTTACCGTCATTTTGTGAAATGGAGGACAGGAGTCTGTTAGGATTGGGCAGATGGACCCGTTCTCAGAAGTCTGTCCAGGGTGATGGTGGTGGCATCCTGCAGGGGACGGGAGCACTTCTCCTCCTCCTGCCCTTCAGTTGCTTGCTGCCACCTGTCTGCAACAGTCACGTTTTACTTGGTGAGGGGTTGCCAGCCCTGCAGTGTTTCATTTGCACTCTTTGAGGCACTGCAGACTTTGCTCAAGTGTCCTCTTGTTCTGGGAGGAGGCATTGGGCTGTAGACCCGCAGAGCAGGAGGGAAGCTGCGAGGTGGCTCAGCAGGCGGGTGCTTGCTGCTCGCTGCATTGCACTGTCTCTGTCCTGTAGAGAGCTGGGCCACCTTTTGACACCGGGATGTAATTCAGGGTGCTGCCAGCTCCAGGCCATGGGATTTCAGTGCCTCGGCAGCAGTCCTGTGCTGCCAGCACAGACCCAAATGCAGCCTCCAAATCCCTTCTGGGACTGCTAGCAGGTTGCAAGCTGTTTACCTGTGGTGTGTGAGCGGAGCTGCGCAGAGGGGAGGGAGGAGCAGCACAGCATGAACAATGTGCATTGCTACTGGGAGAAAACAGGGTTAATTACTACTAATTGGCTTTATGAACATGTTGACTGTATTATATTCAGCTCCTCTCTTCCTTGAAGTACACAAAGCCTTTAGGATTGTTGTGGTTGGGAGAAATGCGGGAGGTTTCTCTCTTCCCCAGCATAAATGTACATGTGCAAGACACTCAGAGGAGCCCAGTTACGTGAAAATAACCTTGTCTTCCCAGTTCAGTCGTACAGTTTTTAGAGATAATGGAGGGAACACCAGCTGCTCGGCTGGGGAGACATCTGACTTGGCATTTAGGAAATCCCTTGAGTTAAGCCAGCTAAAAGGAGGCTGCCGGCGCCCTGCACTCCCTGAGCCTGCTTGGTGCTGCAGCTGTTTGATTGCACGGATGTGAGAACAGATATTTTGTGAACTAGGATGACTCAGGAGGCTAAATTTGCAGTAGAAAGAGGTGAGAGTGGTGGAGTTTGAAACTCTGCAGGCTCTTGACATGCTGCTAAGGCTTGGGGCTGGGTCTGCTCAGCCCCAGACTTGGCTCTCGGGCACAAATCTGAGTTGTGTGCGAGTCCTCTTCTAATGCTGCAAATGCAAAAAATATTTCTGTTGAAGCAGAGGAAAATCTATTTGTGGATGTTCAGGTCAGCTTAGGTTGGAAATTCAAAGTAATGATCTGACAAACGACCTCTTAACTCTGCGCAGCTGCAGCTTAGGTCTGTAAAGGTCCCTCTGCAACCTGAGCTGGAAGCAGCCCCTGTGCTGGGCCCTGAGCTGAGCTCTGTCCTGACCAGCTGGTCCGGAAAGTCTCAGAGCAGCTTGCTTACTTGCCTTGTCCATAATTTTGTATGTTGTAAACACAACTCATACATTCTATGCACTCAGTACGTTAAAGAGCAATGTGTGCATTGACTCCACCAGAGACTTCAGTGCTTTACGTATTGACAGATGTATTTTGCTTTTCCCCAATGCATATCAGAAAATAAAAGAGGTTTTATGTCTTTTATAGCTATACTTTCTTTCCAGCATAAAATACTTCTGCCACCTTTTGCTGCTCTGTTTTTTCAGCAGACTTCTGGCACTTACCCAAGAGGAGTACCCCCGGGGAACCGCTCAGATTTGGCCAACACAAATCCTTAACCTTGTGCATAAACCTCTGTTCTCCTTATGTGTTGACCTCGTATGTAGCACAGGTGCCTTAGGGGCTGTGCTTTCTCCATGTCCTGCCAGGCAGCCCCGTTAGAGGAGAGCCCCATGGAGGCAAGGGCCTCTGAGCCCAGGCAATGTCTACTGTGACACCCACTAGGTACCAAGTAAATGCTGGACTAGGACAGAACCAATGGTAATGGTTACTGGGATTTTGTGGCTTATTCTTCCTCTGTGCTTTTGTCCAGCATCCAAATAGTGTAGCCTGTGTGGCCTTTGGGGTAATTGGTTCACTTGGTTTCCCAGCGAGGGAGTTCATTGCCTGGGCTCTGCTGCCCTGCAGTGACACAGGACAGCACATCTGGGTGTTGCAAAGCTGTCTCTTGAGCAGGGCAGCTCAAAACAATCTAACCCTTAACAATTTTTGTGGAGAAATGCCCAAGTCTTTTCATGTGACTTGAAAGAACCTTTTGAGATGCTGTTGTGTTGGTGTTGGCAGTTAGAGCTGTCTTGTGGTGACTGTGGGGCAAGTGGGTCCTTGGGGAGCCCAAAGCCGTGTTCTGGTCCGCTGCCCCAGAAGGAAACCAGCTGGTCTGAGCAGAAGACCTGGGCCTGGGGCCTTGGAGGACTGGTGAAGGGCTGGATGTTCCTTTTGTGTTTCAAGCAAAAGATTCTCACTTTTGTTCTTTATTTCCAGCATGCTAATCTCTGTCACCAAGATGTGGTGGCTCTGTAGGGTGCAATTTGGCTTCAAAAGCAGCAGCTAGGAAAGTAGTTTTGAGGAGGGATGCTGTCCAGGCTCAGTGCTGCTGCTCAGTGCCAAGCAGGGCAGGGGAGAGCAAATAATCCCAGCCGCCTCCTCAGTAGCAGGAGGCAGGGCTGGTGATGGGAATGCAGCTAGCATTTCCCCAGAGGCTGCTGTCCCGTGGCTTCTGGGCTGGGACCTGGTGAGCCCATGGTCTGCTGGGGGGCACGAGGAGTGGCGGGCAGAGCGAGTCAGCCCCTGGGGATGCAGGGGAAGGGGCTGGGTGTTCAGCCCCGCGGCGCCTCCTGCACCGGAGGCATTCGCCCAGTGTCTGCACCCATTGCAAAACTGGCGGTGGGGAAGCTCCCCAGCAGAACCACTGCCCAGGCCATCAGTGAGGGGACCCGGTGGCCCCGTGCCGTTGCCTGCGCCACAACATGAGCACCAGGAGAGCCGGTAGGAGCCAAACATCCCGCAAATCCCTGCGCCTGGCAGCTGCCGGGCAGCGCGGACGCAAAGGCTGGGGAACCAAACCCCCGTGGAGCAGCGGGACAGCCCCTTTGTCCTCGCCTCCCAGGCCTGGCAGGGAGCCGTGAGGCTGCCAGAGGCCAAAGCGAAGGTTTGCAGCAGCGGGCTGGAGCACAAAGCCTCCTCGCCGCTATTGTTCCCGGCATTCCCACCCGCGCCATCAGTGCGGCAGGAGCCAGGTGCCGCCGGGGAGGAGCGCCAGGCCCGGACTGCATCTCCCGGCAGCCCGCCGAGCAGCGGGGCCGGTATCCGCACGTCCTCGCCGGCCAGGTGCCGGCCGTGAGCATGGGGACGGGACGAGGGGAGCAGGGGTGATCCCCATCGGCCTCTCCATTTCCTGTCTCGCCTGTCAGGGAGACGCTTGGATGGCAGAGCCCTGCTCCGCTTCCCTGGGAGGTAGGTGGAGTCTGCCCGTCCTCCGCCCTCCCTCCCTCCATTGTCAGCGCAGCCGAGCGCGGCACCTGCTCGGGCTGCCCGCTGCAGGGATGCTCCTGCCCTTCGCCGAGGCACGGGGAGGCTGCGGAAATCCCTGCGCCAGGGCTCGGGAGCCGCTGCTGGCCGCAGCAAAAGGCCCAAGGCAGGAGATGCTCCTTGCGTGCGCCCAGCCCAGCTGCCGCCTCTGGAAATGAACATGAGTCTGCCAGGCCGCGTCTCCTGCTCTATGCTCAACTGCTTTGTAAGTGCTTTTTTTTTTTTTTCCATTCTTTCCTCCCTCTCCCCCCCCTCCTCCCCTCCCCGTCTGCTCCATGTCTGCAAGCAGGGCGGTAAGCCAGCTCATCTCTCCAGCCCCCGTGCTGAGCCGCCCGCCCCAGATCAGGCCTGTCCTTGAGGCCAGGCTGCCTGCAGGTCCTCCTGCCCCGCACCTCCCTGGCTCAGCATGCTGCTGCATCCCCCTTGTGAAGGGGGAAGCCCTTCTCCTCCCTTCCACGTGCCCTGTGAGACGCTGTGGCCCCTGCTGTGGCTGTTCCACTCTCCTGCCCCAGCCCAAGGACACAGCAGGCACCAGTCCAGTGGGTTGTCAGCCAAAGGCCCTGGTGTGGGTCCTTGCCTGGGGCTGGAAAATGACCCCGCAGGTGCAGCAGACCCCAGGGGCACGGTGTGAGGCTGGGATGCATGAGCCCCCTTCCCATTCTGACCCTCCCTGCAGGCCATGCTGATGGAGGGAATCCTGAGCTCTCTTTTTTACCTTCTGGGAAAGCAGTTTTGCTCAGAGGAGATCTGATGCCCCATCCTGCGTCGTTGTCCCCCATCCCCTTGTAGTGTGTCCCCCGCCCCTCCCTCCCCCCCAAAAAAGTGACTCATGGTCAAATGGCTTCAGGGAATCACTGGCTTGTGACGAGCGAGGGGTCCTGAGCTGCTGCTGCACCCCAGGAAGGGGCTGGGCAGGAGATGCAGAGATGCTCAGCCTCCTGCCCAACCCATGCTGCGGGTGGGGAGGGACTCAAGGACACCCATGCTGGTGGAGATCTCAGGCTGCTCTGCTCTAGCTCCTGCTGCTCACTGGGATTTCTTTGTGTGGCAGGAGACGAGGGTCTCCGCTTCCAGGCCAGCACCTCGACAGCCAAGCAGGGGCTGGTGGTGGGAGAGGCCCTGAGCCCCCGTGGCCTCCTGCGCCCCTCACAGCAACGTGAGCTTGGGGCCGCAGGCTGAGCCTTCAGAGGAGGAGTGGGGTTCTGAGTTGTGTTCAGCGCCGGACGTGGCCCTCAGGGCATATGTGAATCACTTTCGGTTTAATCTCTGATGAAAACATAAGAGGATTTGGCATCACTTTAAATTGTCTGAGCAGGGTTCTTATTTCCTCAGATCGAAATTTGGGGTTCTAGCTCAGGGAACTTAACCAGAAAAGTATTTCATTTTAAATTCTTCCTGTTACTGAATGCTTAGCAGAGTATTTCCTAATAACTGCTGGAGCTTGTAGAGGAGCACTACTGAGAGAGCAAGAGGCACTCTGAAGAAATGTTCCTACAACAAAGTACCTCAGCACTTGGAATTAATGCCACCCTCAGCTCTCAGCGGCAAGTGTCTTCTGCTGAGTGTCTGGATGCTGCTCGTTCGTGCAACGTGTTGGTGGTTTGACAGAATGTGGGGGAAGGGTCGCTGAAAATTAAGACCAGGATTTCATAAGTGACTGAAGATTTGCTTCTTGGGTGTAATTCAAGGCAATTGTTGTAGGTTTGCATTTCACACTTTCATATATTCCTCAAATAAAACTTCGGGCTCTTCCTAGGTTTCTTTGGGCCAAGAATGAGAAAAGCTCCCCAAAGAAACGAATCCTTTGTAGCAATAAGAGGAGGTTGAAGCTGGACTGTGGGTAGAACCCTCTGGGTTCATTTCTGCTGTGGTTCCGTGACAAAGTTCATGGGGTCACATTTGATGTGACAAATCACAGTTACTGTCACATCACTCCAAGATGCTGTGCATCGTTGAGGTGTATCTGCTCAGCTTTCCAAAGAGCACATGGCTGGAAGAGACAGATTTGGAGACCTGTGTCAGCTTTCTGCTGTGCTATGGTGTTCTGCAATAGCAGGAGAAACTGCTGAGGTCCTGCAGCATCGGAGAGGTTTGGTCTGGAGGCAGGACAGGCATTTCCATCCACAGGTTCAGGGGATCCCCAACGTACTGGGGTGCCAAGAGTATCCATAACTCTTGATTTTGCCTTTTCATAACATGCACTGGCTGGGGTCTTTCTCTTAATGTGTGTTTTGTTTGTAATGCAGGGTGAGGAAGGCCCTCCCAGTTTGGAGTACATCCAAGCCAAGGACTTGTTCCCCCCAAAAGAGCTTGTAAAGGAGGAAGAGTCATTGCAGGTAAGGAAGAAAACAGAAACCATCTACTTCAGGATGTAGCAGGCTCTGTAGCATGAAATCGGAGAGCACTTCTCCAGCCCGGGATGCACTCCAGAGGCTACTGGTCGGCCAGCACTGTAGGTCACACTCACACTGGTGAGCCCTTCATGTGCATGGAGGCTGTGGGCAGCTGCTCGGTGCCTCCTCCCCCTCCTTTCCAGCCCTGCCAAGATGCTGCAGTTCACACGGCGTCACATCTGCTGCTCAGATACAGCTGAAGCATGATGCAACACCGCTGTTCTGGGTATTCTCTGCTCTCCACCTGTGCTGGTGGTGAGGAGCTGTGATGCTGTATCACGCCGCAGCAGGCAGGCCCTCTGTGGGACTAGTGGCATATCGGAGCTAGGCTGTGCTCTCGATGGCAATAGCGTGCCGTATTGCAACAGCTGATCTGACTCTCATGTACATTGCTTCTGGTGTTTTTCTGCTGCAGAGCTGTTGGAAAGAGAAACCAACATATGGAAAGAGAAACCTGGCTGGTGCCAACCTCATGCTGCAAGAGACCCTTGAAAGAGACCCAGGTGCCACTGCTGCTGTGCAGCAAGGGCAGCGGGAGCTGAACATCCCAGTGTTTCTGCCTTCTTTCGCACAGTCCCCTGCCACCTTGTCCCAGTGCTTGTCATCCTGCTCCTATGGCCAGAGCCAGGCACGCAGTGTATGTTCTTACTGCTGCTGCAATGGTCGAGGATGCTCAGAGATTGGCATTGTTTCAGTAAACAATGCTGGTAAGAGCAAGGACTGAAATGTGACAGCTGGAAGGTTGACTGGGAAAGAGCAAACGCGGGCTGGGAGGCGTGCAGAGGCTGTGGGTCGGTATCCTGATGATGGAGCTTCTGAGGTGGCTCTGAACTGAGAGCACCTGGAGAAGAGCACGGCCTGCTTGAGTAGTCTTCGTGGAGGACCATAAAGTTTGCCCCTCCCAAAGGATAATTTGCATTCAGTAAAGAGAATAGTGATTTTTAGTGTCTTAATATAAAATGAAGTCTGAAAGGGAGCCATCAACTGATAACAAGCTGCATTCAACCACTGACAGTTTATTCCAGGATTCCCCTGTCAGTTCTTGGAGCTTTACCATCCCATCTCTAATCTCTCTCCCTTCTGTTGCTGTGTGAAAGAGCCACGTAAGCAGACAAAATATGTGCCAACTAAAAACAGCATTGGCAAGTATGCGTAATAGACTGCAGAAATAAAGAGAGTATATTTTCTTAATGTCAAATAATTAATATTTCAAAGGTTTTCAGACAGGTGCCAGCCTAAGGTTGTTATTTTTTTTCAAGTAACTTAAGAAGGGAGAATTCTTTAGGACAGTTGTCACTTGCACAATCACATCTGAAATCCAGGAAATTCAGTTTTTAGGTATCATGTATTCAAGCCGTAGATACAGCTTAGAAATAAAGATAACGTGGCCTGACCTGTATTAATAATAGTAAAATGAATTGTTTCATAAGATCCCCTGGCTGGCAAGTAAAGGGTTTTGGCTGAAATAGTTACAATATTTTTGCATAACTGGTTACCAAAATCACCTGGTATAGGTGGCATTCGGGGAACAAAAAGGAGTCTGCTTAGCTAGGGCAAAGAGGCCTGATGAATTCCAGGCTGCTCCGCTTTTTTTTTTTTCCTTTTTTAACAAGGATAAAAAAAAAAACAAAAACACATTAGTCTTGGCCATCTGCCAGGATCCCCTGTTTTAAAAATAGCTACAGCATGTCTGGGCTGATAGGGAAAATGAGACAGACGTTTGATTTATCTCCACCTAGATTAAAAGAAAAAATACAGGTAGCTTCATGACGGTTTCCTCGGTCTTACAAAACACTATACACAGAGATTCCTTCACAGCCTTGTTAGCAGAAAGTGTGCCACCCTTTGTTTCGTTTATTTACCTAGATTAGTACCCAGGGGTTCTGTTGGGGTGCTCCTTTGTTCCTGTGGCGCAGCAGCATCACATGCATGACTGCACCTTGGGTAGAGGACTCGGGCAGCATCGGGCTGCATCTGGCACTGTGCAGAGCCTCCCTGGGGCTCCTCCTCAGCCCAGGCTGTGTCTGAGGTGGTTCCCTTAATCACACTGCCTGCATCAGTGCTATGTTGACCTTCTGTAAGAAGTGGGGACCGTAAGGCCCCCACCTTGCATGCAGTACCCTCATAGCCAGGTGCCCATGGTCGGTACACGTAGTATTTGTGGTGCACACCTCTCTTCTGCAAGTAATTGCCTCCCTGCAGCTGCTCACTGCTTCCCAAGGCATCCTTGGCAGAAGAGCTGTCCAGCGGGGCTGGGCAGTGGGTACCAGCGCTGTTTTGTGCTCTCAGCAGTGCACAAAAAGCACATCGATGTGATTTCCCACAGGAGATGCATTGTGGAGACAGTAGGAGGAGCAGCTCTTGGCATTAATGGTGTGCAAAGTGCTCAGCATGTGACCTAACTAGTGGTGTCTCCTTTCCAGGTCCCGTTCACTGTGTTGCAGGGCGAGGGGGTAGAGTATCTTGGCCACGCAAATGATGCTGTGATCGCCATCTCCAACTACCGGCTTCATATCAAATTTAAGGATTCTGTGATCAATGTAAGTCTGGATTTGTCCATTCCTGCTTCCTGAACTGTAATCTCATGCAGTATTTTGGGATGGGGAGTTGGGGAGGTATAAGCCATTTGTATGGTTTGCAGCCTGGGAACTGTGCCTCTTAAAAGATGCCAAGCCTGACATCTATTACTGCTGGTCACGCAGTTGCTGTCCTGCTGCTGCATTTTGGAGGGCAGATGGGGTTTTCCTTTAGATGATAATTAGGTCTTTCCCTTGCTCTTCATTTTGAAATCCAGCATTAAGCTCAGGGGTTTTAAGACTTGTTCAGGTCTCTTATAGGCCAGAGGCTGGTCTACCTGGCACTTGTCTTATTTGGATATCAGCATCCTAGAGTCAGCCAGTGGGAGCCTGAGGCTTTCTCTCACTGTATTGACATGCCGTCTTTTATTGTAGTCTTAGTTTGGCTCAGTTGCCTGTGTTTATCTAGTTGTGATTTAGTCAGTAACTGGCTGATGGTGGGAGACTAGCCAAGGACAGAACAGAAATCAGAATAGTAATCCTTGAAGAGACTCTGTGCTGGATCATGATGCTTCATAAGCCTTGAAGTGGGTTTGTAGTTTGGGCTAGGAGCTCGTGTTTGTTAACTGAGCCATGGCTGGGAGTGATGGGTCTATGGGCTGGGCTGCTGTTTCTGCTAGTATGATGTCTTCTCATGCACTGCTTCTGTCCCTTGCAGGTGCCTTTGAGGATGATGGAGAGTGTGGAGTGTCGGGATATGTTCCAGCTTCACATTGTCTGCAAGGACTCCAAAGTGATCAGGTAGCCGTTGCTATCTTATAGATGCCACTGCAGTTGCCATGATCAGCTCTGGTGTTTCTCTTTGTTTTGTCATTGGAATGAAGCTCTTTATGGTCAAGGTTGCTCTGTTTTTTTTTCCTAGGACTTGGTGCTTTATTCCTTTTTCTGAGCAGAGCTCCTTGCCTTGGTCTCAGCTGGATATATGTACCCACTGAGTATGATTTGCATTTGGGTTTGCAGGTGCCATTTTTCCACCTTTAAGCAGTGCCAGGAGTGGCTGAAGAGGCTAAATCGAGCCATTGCCCGCCCTGCAAAGCCTGAGGACCTTTTTGCATTTGCCTACCACGCGTGGTGCTTAGGAGTCTGTGTTGATGAGGAGGATCAACATGCCCATCTCTGCCGTCCAGGTAGGCTCCTGACCCATCTGCTTCCTGTTTTTTTGTCCAGAAGCACAGCAATGCAACATGAGCTATTGTTCATAAACCAACGTCTTGCTGTGTCTTACTTTCTGCTGTGGCCACAGCCCAAGTTAATCTTGCTAAGGGCCATCCCATACCTAGTCTAGACATCCAGCTGATGTCCAGATGCAGCTGGCTAACACAGACAGTAAAAGGAACAATAAATAATAAGCACACTAAGGAGTATTCTGAGCCAGCAGCACTTAAGTCCCCTTTTCCCTTTCTCCTTGTGAATGAAGAAAACATCCCATCCTTTAGTACTTTCATCATGATAATGAGACAGCTCAAGCAGTCTTGTCCTTTGACAATAAATGTCATCAGCATTGAGGCAGCATCATTAATATCAGTCCATCTGCAACTCTTCTCCAGTGCTTAGAAATGTCATGACATTCCTGTGATAAAATCTGCAGAGATGTCTGGCTCATTTTTACTCAGGCACAAATGAAATGTTTGAATCCATAAAGAGGAAAACAGAGTTGTGATAGTGCCCTCGTGTGGATTGGAAGTTTGCCCTCTCCTGGAACACAAAGTTCACTTGCAGTTGCTTTCTCTTTGAAAAGCTTCAACATGAATAAAGGGAAATTAAACTGAGTGATAAGCCCTGCTTTAGACTTAGAAAAGTGTTGTTATTAAGAGAGAAGCAGTAGCCAGAATGACGCAGGTTTGGATGGAGGGATGGGGGATGAATAGTATATCTGAAAGAAGTACCAAAAAGAAGTTGGTAGAGAAAAAGGTAAGATATGTATCCCTGCTCTGCCCCCAAACACCAGCAATTAGGAGGTATTTGATGTCTCTCCCATACAGAAAATACTATTATCCATTATAAGTACATTTACCTGCAAAAATTGTTGCTGCAGGATATGAATGAGGCAAAGAACATTTCAGTATTTATTTATTAACAAGATTTGTCACTTGAGCACCAAAGACATCCAGTATTTGTACGGTGAGGCTAAAACATAAGAGGAAACTGAGTCACCCTCTGACAGAGCAGTCTGAAAAAACTGCCTCTGGAGTGGGCTGCCTCTGCCATTGGCTTTCCAACACCTGCTTTGGAAGCCATCTCCATCAGAAGGAAAACACAGATGAAATTAATACCACTGCCCCCAAAACATGCACTGAACGGGAAGGCTATTTTTCTGCTGCTGAGACTGAGAGGTGATCTGACTTGACAAAATAGGCAGAGGAACCCATGCAAGGGACAAGTCTTTTTGGCTTCTGAATCAAGAACCCTGCTGTCCAGCTGTCCTGTGGTTTCTCTCCAGCCTGTGATAGTTGCTATGGAGCTGCCACTGATGTTTAAATTTTATCGGTTCTGCTTAGCTGTCAGTAAATACCCTATGCTCTACCATTCCAGGAGACCACGTAAGATACCGATTCGAGATGGAGCTGGTGAGGATGGGCTTTGACTTACAGAATGTCTGGCGAGTCTCCGACATCAACAACAATTACAAGTGAGTGTTTCACCACTAGGCTCTCCCCGGTCTCCTCTTTCCTTTCCTTCTTCCCTTTGCAATCCCCATGCAGAGCAGTGGATGAGTCAGGCTCCAGCTAATCCTCCGTTCAGGTCTTGATAACCCTCAGGAAGATCAGCATATGAGCCAGACCCCCTTTCTTTCCTCCTTGAAGAAGGAGTACACTCCAAACATCAGAGCTAGCAGCAATTGTAAATGCTGACTCAGGTAGTTTATAATGTGGTGGCCATAATTTATCCTTGAAGGCAATCTAGGGTCTTGGAGAAATCATTCATCATAGGGTTGCCTTTCTGGTCAGTCTTTCTAAAATGCTCACATTGAAAATTGAAAGGTTACATGAAGTCAGGCAGCCATTCACCTGTGTCAGGAAACTGGGGACAAGCCAGTGGAGGGCTCTCAAGGTACTGAGAAGTCTGGAGGAAGAGCTGGGTTGGTTCAGCCTGGTGAAGGAGAGGCTGAAGGGTGATCTGCTTACAGCCTGCAGGGCAGTTACAAAGGTGATGGAGTGAGACTCTTCTGACAGTGGAAGGTGAAAGAACAAGGGACACTGGCCTCAAGTTGCAGCTTGGGAGGCTCAGATTGGACATGGGGGAAGTGTCCTTCTCCAGAAGGGGGAAGATGCTTTGCTGGGATAAGTCACCCAGGGAGGCGGGAGGTCTCCATCCTTGGAGCATTTCAGGTCTCAGCTAATCTGGTGTTGGATGTGGTTCCACTGTGGGCAGGAGGTAGGAGTGGAGATCTCTGGAAGGTCCTTCACCCAGCACGTCAGTGATTCTCCCCTGTCTTATGCTCCTGGAGAAGAGCTCTTGGAGAAGCGCTTCCGCATTCTTTGCAGCAGGTGGCATTAAGCCAACAGGTTTTTATTAAGCTTTGACTGACATGTTCATTTCTGCATTCCCTTTCATCCTTTGCTTGAAATGACTGGTATCCGTCAGTCTTTTCTGTATTTCTCAGACAATAAAAACATCCCCAATCACCTTTATATTTCCAGTTTCTTGTGGAGACCGTGAGAAGCCTCAGGTATGCTGACCTGGGGAAATCCCTGTGGAGTTTGCTGCCTGCTACCTTCTCTCACGTGCTTCCTCAGGAATCCAGGCATCAAGCAATCTGGGCTTCAATTCATTTTCTTCTTATCCATACCACATTATTGCTTCTGGAATGTTACGTGACTTTGTTGACAGCATTTACACAGTTTTTCCAGGAATTTCAGATAAAAATTGTTTTCCTGAACTGCTCAGTTTCAGAATGCACAACAGGTAGGTCTGTGCTGCAGGTGCAGTCTCTATCTTTGAAAGCAGCCAGGTTTTCCTTCCCTGCTAGGCTTTGGGATGTGATTCCCTCTGACTGCTTCAGAAAGTCCAGCTTAGATCAACCACCTGTGGTTTGCTTCCTGGGAGTTATGACCAGCAATGCTCAGCTATTAGCAAACGTCTCTGAAGACAGATGTTTGGTTTTCAACCAAACCAGGGAAGAAAGAACTTGAAAGAAGTTCTTAGCAAGCTGGATGCAGGCCTGGTTGTGCTTTCCTTGGGTCTGCTGAGTTCCTCCGTGGGGATCCTGGCAGGTCTCAGCTTCCTTTCTCAGCAGACATCTCAAGATCTTAAAGGTGTTGTAATTTGCTTGTGCAACTCAGAAACCAGTTCTCTCTTGCTGCTCCAGGGAGTGTGTCTTTAAATCCTGCCTTGGCTTTTGATCATTACCACCTGCCTCTATTCACAGGAATCAGGTTACTTTTTAACTGTTTATAGTCCTTTTTATCTTTTATTTCCCAGCATTGACAAAACAATGTTGTTAGAGACAGGATACTCCAAGGTAATGACTTTGTTCGTTGTCTTTCAAGTCTGTTCCGAGATGTTCTTATCTGGTAACTATTATCTTCTTCCTGGCGACAGCCATCATAAAAGTAGAGCTATACAAGCATATAATAACCACTCCTTCAGTCATGATAAAAGTTATACTCTTTCAGCACACAATAATAATAAAAATATTACATAATATCTCCATGGCTTTTACATCCCCAGTGATCTGTACACCGAGAGAACTGTGCATGCTCTGACATAGGCCAGCTAATGTACCCATGCTGTCTGAGGTAGAAGTTGTTTTCATGTTGCCCATGATGCTAGGAGAGTTGATGCACACATAGTTCCTTCAAAAATAAAGAAAGAAAGAAACAAACAAACAAACAAACAAATTCACCTTTCTTTTGCTGTTGATGCTTATCTTCAGCTTTGATCTTTTTACAGCCACTCACAGTTTTATTTATTTTTGGTTTTATGAGAAAAAGCTGCCTGGAGTGCTGTGGTATTGTTGAAGATATCCGATGTTTCCTACTCATTTCTGTGACTGCTCTTAATTCATAGTTTGTCTTATTTTGTTAGACTTCTCTACAAATCTTAATACTTTCCTCCACTTTCATGGCAAAGGTGATGCTTCATGTTCTTGCATACTGTGAAGGAGGATCTCTCACTGGGGTGGTTGTTGCCTTTGTGGCAAGAAGATGCTTCGTCTGTCCTTGTCTGTAGGTGTGGCTAGTGCTGATTTATGCATTAGTGTTGTTAATGCCTCTTTCTGGGATCTAACTTCACAGTTTCAAAAACATTCCATTTGCTAGTTTGGGTCAGCATGGTCCATGAGTCACATTGTTTCACTGTTCATTTCTTTCCATGTGCAGTGTGAGCACATTACACAGCACAGGGCCAAACATGGGTCCCTTTGGGACTCCCTTTCTCACAAAAAATAACCAGTTACATTCTGTTACTGTTTCTTGCTTTTCAAGGGTTGCTGTTTCTCAAGAGGAGCTTCTTTCAAGTCTTCAGTGAGCAACTTGTGTAAAAAAAAAAAACCAAACAAAAAAACAACTATGAAAATCGAAATCCACTGTCAGCTTCGCAGTCTGTATCTACTTGTTCAGTGGTGCCTGCAGCAAGCTCTAGATACGTGACATGCGACCTCCCTCCACAAAAGCCATTGTTGACTCTTCCCAAGTGCACTGTATTTACCCTTGCACCAACTGTGCAGTCAGTGGCTTTGTACAGAAGTCAGACTTGAGAGGTTTCCCACATTCACCCCAGAGAGCTTTTTACAAAATTGATACCAAGTTTGCCACCTTTCATTCCTCTGGCACCCAAGCCAATGTAAGCAATAGATTACGCATCTCAGTTAATCATTCACCTGGTGTGCATTTGGGTTGCTGTAGCAATGTTGGGTATTATCCAGTCCTGCTGATTAGTTGCTCTTCATTCCTAGCAGATAGTTCTACAGCTTCCCCTGCTGAAGTTTCCACATTAATCTGTTCTTGTCCCTTGTCCCTTGCAAAACAGGCATAGGTCTGGCAACTTCTTTTCTCTGTGCACTCCTCCAATGATCACCGGGATCATTGTAGATAGTTTTGACTCTCTGCTGTGATCTTGCTTATCTATCAGACCTCCGAGGTGTCTTCATAGTTTTAATCTCTTAATAGGGCATTTCTTGAAAACTGCATGATTGCCTTGTTTTTACTGTTTTTTAATTGAGATTCACATTTGGCTCCTCTCAGGTTTGTGTCCTTTAGAAACGTTTCCCCTATTTGAAGGATGTCATTGTATTTCTAAAATCCTACTTTCATTCACCAACTCTGCCATCTCTTTCTGATCCTTTGATGTGTTTTATATTACATTGAATAGCATATTTAATTAAGCATCGCATCAACTGCAAGCTTTTTCTTTTTGCTTCCTTTCACTTTCTCTTGAAGTATATAAAAATGAATCTTTTCCTCTTTCTGAAGCAGACTTCTACCACAGTGAGAACCTTTTTGCCTTTAAATGTATTTTCGACTTCTACTGTGCAACGATTGCTGCAACAAAGTGATTTTTCAGTTACCCTGTTTTGGAGCAGCTTTGTGCATGCTTAGGACCAAAGGAAGAGTTATATATCTTTTGTATTATTTGGCTGGTACCACCAAGAAGCAGCTGATCATTTCTAAAAACGTAGCCTTTGTCTAATGTGTTATCATGATGCTTATGTATTTTATGTGGAAGCAATGCAAGTCTCCCATTGCAATTTCTGCCCTTGCAGCCTCTCTGAATCTCTTTCAGCCTTTCATGGGTATTGCTGCCGTGCTGCTGTGGTTGTAGTGTACCCCTAGTACTATCCAGTTTCTCTTTAGGGTTGGGATTTCAGTCCATGCACTTCTTGCAATGTGTGTTGATGCTGGCAACTCTTGGCCTCGCAATTTCACCTTCAGTTTTTCTTGGAACAGACAGGACTTTGTTAGATCAATCTATTCTGGTCTTCCTACAAAGCTTCTACTCCAAAATCTAGGGTACCAGTGATAATCTTCCTTGTGCCAAGTTTATAAGGTGCTGTTAAGCCAACATACTTCTTTATCCTGGCTCTTTGTGTCCTCTAGCCTTAGGAGCACAGGTCTGTTTATCTTCACCTCAGTGTCAATTTTTGTGCACCCTCCTTAAATTTGGCTTAACTTGTTGAGGCTGTCCTGTGTTCTAACCTGAATTTTATTGACTTGATCCTTATTGTTTTTGTAAGATTACAGAGTTTGTGGCTTAACTCTTACAATATATGCTCCTGTACTGAAACACTCTTGTATTTATTCTCCCCAGTTTTTGAGACATCTTCCATAACATTTCATCCTAAGTGCCAGGAAACAGGTTCTGTTTTGATTTAGATGAAGACCATTCTTTTACAAACCATGGCTATTCAAAAAATCCCCCCAGATCCTAATAGGTACTAATCTTATTCAACATTCCATTGTTCTTGATCACACTTCAGTGCTTTTCTGGTTTTCTGAGCAATTTTACAAGAGGAACATGAAGCACTCCAGAGAGTTCTACCACACACAGATATTCTGTCTTCAGCTTCTTACCCAACAGCTTAAATTTTCCTTACTGGATTCTCTTTCCATGCCCTATTGTTATTGTCCCATAGACCAGCCTTGCCTTCTGTCCAGGGCTTTCTGAGAAGCTGTCTAGACACAGTGTGAAGTAACATTTCTAACATGTCAGGCAGGTCCTTTCTACCATCACAAACCAGGTAACATCAGCTAGGGTAGCCTGGATTGAGGGGAGCACCAGGCCATCCTCTGGAGCTTACCTGCGTGATAGTTTCACCCTCCTCAGTTTGCTTCCTGTCTGCCCCAAAACATTCCTTCGAAAGATGTGGGTTATAGCCTGGAGCTGAGACTGCTCTTTGATGTTTCTTGTCAGGGCTTTGTCTGCCTGAGCTGCTGGGGCTCTGCTGGTCCGGCATCCAGGCGGTGCTTCCTCTCTGAAGCCTGCAACCTGTCTGCCCGCATGCAGCCACATGCTGGGAGCCCAGGGGCAGAGCAGTTGCTGCAGTAACCAGGAAGCCCCTGCACTCCTGAATTTTCACCTGTGCATCATTTTGTTTGCATTGCTCTTAGCTCCTTTCCCCAGCATGCTATTTGGATTTCCCCATCTTTCCCTTGGCTGCTGTCTTGTCCTACTGTTAACATACACTACAATTGGTTTTTTTAACGTTTGGGGAGTTAAACATTTGTAATCACAGAATCGTCTAGGTTGGAAGAGACCTCCAAGATCACCTAGTCCAACCTCTGACCTAACACTAACCAGTCCTCCACTAAACCATATCACTGAGCTCTACATCTAAATGTCTTTTAAAAGACCTCCAGGGATGGTGACTCCACCACTTCCCTCGGCAGCCCATTCCAATGTGTAATAACCCTCTTGGTAAAGAAGTTCTTCCTAACATCCAACCTAAACTTCCCCTGGCACAACTTTAGCCCATTCCCCCTCGTCCTGTCACCAGGCACGTGGGAGAACAGACCAACCCCCACCTCGCTGCAGCCTTCTTTAAGGTACCTGTAGAGACCAATAAGGTCGCCCCTGAGCCTCCTCTTCTCCAGGCTGAACAAGCCCAGCTCCCTCAGCCGCTCCTCGTAGGACTTGTTCTCCAGGCCCCTCACCAGCTTCGTCGCCCTTCTCTGCACCCGCTCAAGCACCTCGATGTCCTTCTTGTAGCGAGGGGCCCAAAACTGAACACAGTACTTGAGGTGCGGCCTCACCAGAGCTGAGTACAGGGGGACGATCACTCCCCTAGTCCTGCTGGCCACACTGCTTCTTATGCAAGCCAGGATGCTGTTGGCCTTCTTGGCTACCGGAGCACACTGCTGCCTGGAAAATCCTATTGCCTGTTCCCCACTCCCTCCCTCTCTCCCCCCCCCCCCAACTTCTGTTTCAGCCAGACTGCTTTGAACTTCTGTGAGTTTAGCTGTGGCGCTTTGTTACTGCAGCTCTGTTTCTTAAAGAGTTGTGTCCCCTCTGCTATAGCTGTACATGCTTGGAGTTTATCTAGGTGACCAGATTGGTAGGGACTTGTCCATCACATTTATGTCACTGCTGGCACATGTTCAGATAATGACCTCACTAAATAAGATACTATTTCAGATCTCCCTTGTATCATTTTATTGTAGCACAGACCAAACCATCATTGCCATCTTTCTAGGCAGAGATCTACATCTTTGTCATGGAGGTGTGTAAAGCTTGTCAGTGGTGATCTGTTTCCTAAAAGGGCCAGATAATCATTTACTAAACATAGTGTGCATTTCTGGGTTTGTAAGTAATGCAAGAAAACTGACCCCCCCACACACAATGACTGTTCCCTTAGACCCTCGTGCACATTTAAATCCAGAGCATGTTCTAAAGGCATCCTTGGGAAGTGCTGGGATACTTGGCATGGGTCCAGAGGTGAGGCCTGATGTTAAGGGAGGCTGTTATCTCCTAGCTCATTCTTGACAGCATTTTTTGGGTTACTTTTCCTGTGTTGAAACTGTACTGAGACAGATATGAAGAGGAAGAGCCATGCAGAGTTTGTGAAAATGTGAAATGCTCCTGCACTCTCTGTACAACTTGTCTAGTACATATTTTAGTCACTGAGTTCTCATCTTGCCTTGCTGCTATCTTTTTTCCAGGCTTTGTTCCAGTTATCCCCAGAAGCTGCTGGTGCCTGTCTGGATCACGGATAAGGAGCTAGAGAATGTGGCTTCATTTAGGTCATGGAAGAGGATCCCTGTGGTTGTGTACAGGTAAAAAAAAAAAAGCAAAACAGCATGCTCCCCAAGTCCCCAGTAGCTGCCCTTTAGACAGGTCTAGGAACTTGGTCTGTGATGGTAAAGCAGGACATTCTCCCAGAGAGAAAAATCTTGGGTAAGTGCTGCTTGTTTCCTGCTTTCATTTAGATCTGAGGAGAGAGGTGACTTTCCTTCTGTGCGAGATGCAGCAAGAATCCCATGTCAAATTCAGGTTCTCTTTGAGTTTCAAAACATTGTCACAAATTGAAGTGTGCCTAGCTGTTACTTTGAAAAGAAATCTTGGTCAAAATGAGCCTGCTGCATGGCCCTTCAATCAACGACTTACCACAGCCTGGATATACATTTTAGTACCCACATGCAAATCATTCCTGTTTTGACTGAGTTGTGAGAGTTTGAAAACAGAGTTTGAAAAAAGAGTTTGAAAGTAACAGGTAGGATGAAATATTTGCATGTGGCTGAACATCATTGATTCAATAACTGGTAAATATGGAGAGTACCTCTTCCCCGATCAGAGCAGCCTTCCAAAAATTACCTATACATGAGGATGCATGACGCTAGGCAGCAAACAAAGCAGGGCTTTTCAGGGCAGGGGGTTGATTTCTCATTAAGCATGTCTTCTAGGAGGCTGACATGTTTGAACCAAATGGGACGTTGGTTGCATAGGTGTGCAGGAAGATACCTCACCCAGTCAGTGTATGTTGTAATGTATGTTGTGGTTTCTAGCATCAGACTCAGTGTTAGCAACTATTAAATCCAAATATAAAAAGCTTTGAAAATGTCAGAGTTGCATTACAAAGGAAAGCCCTGGAAAGCAAGAAAGCCAGGAAACAAAACCAGCAAATTTACACATACCTTAACTCTACATCTTTGTTTTACATGGTTTGTGTTACATGCTGGCAAAACAGCGTGCTGTTTCTACAAGAGCTAAATTCTACAATGAAGTAATAATGAGCACTGGTTATCGCATGGAGCCTCCCCCTCTTTGCAGCCGAGTCAGCTAACAAGTTAATTGTATTTGTGATTACTTCTGCTAAAAATGGTCTGGCGCTGGAGACTGTGTGCTTGTGCACCTGAGGGCAAAGCCATGTCTTTTTCTACCCTCTTAAAATTATTTTGTTCAGCGCTTTATAATATCACTATGAAGGTACCCAGTAATTTACAGGTTGAACTGCAACCTTTTGCAGCCTGGTATCAGATTAGAAGATGCTGACAAGTGATGTTATAAGATGGGTCCAGGCCTTCCCCATTTCTCTCTCATTTTCACGTTCTCTTTAGCCTTTGCCTTCAAACTTTATGCATTTGGCCAAGAGGGTCTATGAGGGCCATGGCTGCTTCTGGAGTACCTTGTGCTGTGCCAAGGGGAAGGGGCAAAATGCAGAGCCTCACACTCAGCTCCTCATCACCTACAGCTCAGGGGAGAGGGCAAGTGGCCTTGGATGAATTTATCCCAGGGACTCAGTCACCACAGGACTGTTTGCTAGAGTTCAGAGATTTTGGAGAGCAAGGCTGAATTCAATAGCTGACACTCGGATCTGTAAAGCATGACACCAAAGATACCACATTATCAGTTTCCTTACAAAAAGTATAATTTAGCTGGTAAGCAAAACAGAAATACGGATCTCCATCTTCGAGTCCTCAGTGGAGGACATGCACAGTAGAGATTCAGGACCTTCCAGGCACAACTCACTTTTAAAGCAACACAGAGGACGCAATCAATTATGTAGTTGACTACAGAGGCAGACGGGCATTGTATGCCAGCCGCTCCTCATTATTACTCTGTCTGCACAGCCACCTTCAGAAGACCTTGGGACTACGTTAGCAAGACAGCTTCTCACAGAAGCTCAGCAGTTGCCTTTGACTGTGTTCATGCTGCGGTGAGTGTCAGGGAAGCAGTGGGCAGATGTGGACATTGCTGCAGCTCCATGCTGAGCATTGGTCTCAAGCTGGTCAAGGTGGAGTGAGCCAGGGCTTTCATCTGGTGGCTGGGAAACAAAGCACTTGCATGAATGCATCTCAGGTGGGAATCTTTAGGTGATGCTGAGAGGCAGCAGCTCCGTAAACCCTCTCAGCAGTTTCTCGTGTTTTAAGCTGAGCTGCTTGACTTTGCGTAGTGGATGAGAACTCCTATGGCCAGAATAACAGTCAGGAAAATCAAGATGGCATGTGCTAAGAACATCACATCTGCTCTAGCCTTGTGCTCTGAGTGAATCTGGGAGTAAAAGATCAACTGATAAGATACAAGGCATGTCATACTCCAGCATTGGATTCTGAAAGGGTCTTGAGTCATCTAGACTAAACTGAGGATCCCTGGGGAATACTTACATCCACATAAGTTAACATGCTATGGCACGTTCTACCATTCCAGTTTCAAGAAAGGATCATTTTTCCTCGGGGAAAACTTCCATTAAGAAAAGAACCGAAACTTCATACGCTCGTGTTGTGAAGATCTGCAGGAGACCACAGAATCAAGCTAGCTATGTGTGCTTCCGTGGTCTAGGAAGCTCACTGCAGGCTCGGTTTTGGTTTTGGTTCTTATACTGGCACCTGCTACACTTTCTGCTTACTGATGTCTTCATGCTCATCAATGTTGGCCATGTTTCCTCGTGTTTATTAGCACATCATTACATCTCTTGAAACTGGTTACCTCAAGACCATGCCCTGCCCAGTATTTGTTGCGCTGCTCAGAAGCCTGTGGTACCAAGAAATTCTCTAAATGTAGTATGACACTTTGGCCATGCTTCTAGTAATGCATTGGACAGGCCATCACTGAGGTGGCCTCCTACAACTCACATCTACACAGCTACAATCTTTTCCTACCCTCTGCACCCCAAAATGTTACTGTCACATCCAAACAGGCTGCTGGGAACAGTCCCTGGCACAGCACCTGCATGTCCCAGAAACGTGCTCGGGCGCTGTCTGGGAAAGTGCTAGTTGGCACAGGCCGAAAATTGTGGGTGTGATAACAAACAGGCTTGGATGATCACAGGCCGGTGCTTAAGTCCACACCTTGGCTCTGTTTCATTTACTAGTATAAACAAAGCCTTTGCTGCTGTCTGTATTATCCATCCTTCAGTGATCCCAATGCCAGAAATAGACCTTCTGGGAGCGTAACTCACCTTGCAAAACAAAACAGCAGCAGAGGATGGCACCAAATGAGAAAAGACTCCAAAGTATTTCGAGTTAGCTGCATACGAATATTGTTTTTTGGAAGTCTTCAGTTTAGAATCTTCATCAGTATTAACTATGGGACGCCATTAGCAATAAAAACTTTTTCAGTGTTTACTGGTAAGTTGCTTCAGGACAATCTTGTCTCTGAGGAGCAAAACCATTTCTACAAACTGCAGTAGCTGCTGGTGAGATGCCACTGCTGTTGAAAGAAATTCAAAGTTTCAGTGTATTTTCTGGATGTACTGCCTTACAGCAAGTAATGTGAACAAGCATTGTCATCCACTGTGGAACAGCAGAGCCTATAACAGGGGGATGCCAGCATGAGCAAAAAGAGACACCTTCAAGAGTTCTTCTACTTTTAGCCCCCACCAGTAACCAAACAGCCTTTGAGTGATGGCATGAGGCTTGTGCTAGTGTGTTTTAGGATCTAGGCTGTTATGTATTCTGCCACCAATGCAGGTTTTTCAGAGGTGTCAACCTTCAAAGAAAATATCTGTCAGATGTTTTATCTCTGTCTTTGTTCTTACTCCAGCTCGTCTTCAGAGAGGTGTCACATGCGGGGCAGTGGGACAGGGAGGGATGAGTGTACAGGGCTGTCCAGGTTCTTGTCCCCTCCCTGAGAAGGGCCAGGCACCACGAGTAGCATCTTGAGGAAGTGTAACAGACAGGACAGGGATGCAGGTATTCTGCCTTGCTGTGTCTTTGGAGCAGCCAAAGTATCTTAGACTTCCTGCGGCATATATTCAGGAGAATGTATGGTTGTGTTTCATGGTCACTTGGTGGACCTACCCACTGTGAATTAAATATATTTATAATTCCGTATCATTGTGGCAGTGAGTCCACTCTCTGTTACGGTTGTGGATGGATTAGAGAAAGAAGCTTGTGTGATTGTGAAGATGCAGGTGTGTGATGTGGTGTCATAGTATTTTCTGTTTTATTCTTTTCTTAATAATTCCTTGCACATTCTTAACCTTTCTGCTTCCTTTGAGCCTTGAGCTGAGGCTGTTTAAGAACAGCAGTGACTTCAAAGTCTTTGAGATTTGGCAGCTTATTGTGCATAACTGTTTCATGTCATAACTGGGATACTTATTGATCATCTTTAAATACTTTTCAATTATTATTGTTACATTTTTATCACTCAGTATCATGAGATCCTCTGCATTTTTTCCAGTCAGCTATGACTCTTGGATAATTCTGTAGCACAAGCAAAATTTGTCACATAATCATCCACTCCCTTTTCAGGCCACTTGTGACTGACTTGACAAGTATGTTCATATGAAAAAATGAGTACTTCTTTCTATTTCAGACCTTCTGCCAGGCCTTGATTAGCAGCAGCCAGGGTAAGGTTCACATTAGTAAACACCAGCTCAGGCCTCCACCCAGAAACTAACTAGTCCGATGCTGAGTGAGTTAATCTTTCTAATTTACAAGCACTAAATGAAATGGTTTAACAACCAGTACATAATGTAAGGGAGGAAAAATGTGAAAATAGAAGAACAGAACAAGAACAGAACAAGTACAAGAAATAATTATGACTTTCCCGAAGTACAGCCATATTTATTGGAACTTCTCTCTAGTTTTCTAGAGTTGTAATGACAAGAACAACTGGCAGCTTCCCCCTTGCTACAGAAACTCTGGATCATTTTAGTGGTGGTCAAGATCCCAGCACAGCCACTGGTCCCAGGGGTGCAGTTGCCGCCATCCGCTGGCACTGCGTGTTCCTGACAGCCACTCCTGCAAAAACTGCAGCAACCTGCTCCTCTGCAATCTCGTTTTGCCAGCTGTTCCAGCTCCATCAGCCGCTCCTGCGCTACTCATAGCCATCTTCTGTTCCTCAGTGCTGAGATTTGAGTGACAGCCTCTGTGTCACTGCTGTCGTTATGAATAATGGTTATTTGAAATGCCCTGCCCTGTTTCACTGCTTAACTACAAGGGTAAATGCAGCAGATGAAGCAGTGAGGAGGGTTGCACAAGCACTGGCTGTTTGTAGATGTGTGGGGAAGTTTGCTGGGCTCATTCCTCACCTCTCCAGGGGGATTCATCCAGCTCTTGCTTGTTTTGCAGACATGTGCGCAATGGGGCAGTGATTGCACGCTGCAGCCAGCCTGAAATCAGCTGGTGGGGCTGGCGAAATGCTGACGATGAGTATCTTGTGACATCCATTGCCAAAGCCTGTGCCTTGAACCCTGGAATAAAGGTACCTGGTGGCATTCCACACAATGGAAGCAGTGATGGCAGCGAGGCCTGTGAGGCTGACTTCGGTGAGGCAATATGCTCCCTTCTGCTGTCTCTTAAATGTGTGAATTATGGTGTGGTTCCTACATCTAAATATTGTTGTTGCCACTAGCAGGGCTGTTACAGTGAAAGATTTAAACCCGACATCCAAGTCAATAATCTGGGCCCTGCATGTGGGACATGTCTCTGGGCTTGTACGCGTCCAGTGTTGGGTTGTGCTGGAGGCCTGTTGTAAGAGGGAGGGAGGTGCCAGGAACTCAGTCGTGCTGTCTCTGCAGACTCGTCCCTGACCGCATGTTCAGGTGTGGAGAATGCTGGAACTCCTCAGAAGCTGCTGATTCTTGATGCCAGATCCTACACCGCAGCTGTGGCCAACAGAGCAAAGGGAGGAGGCTGCGAATGCGAAGGTACACAGAGATAAGCAAATCCCAGTGTGTTGCTCTTGAACCTGCTGTGTTGAGTGGGCCCTGGAGCACAGTTTGGGTCAGGCTGGCAATTTGGTGCTCACTCTCTGGGAGCACATTCCCCTTCTCACTCATGCAGTCTGTTATCCCAGATATATTGCTGCTGGCCCACAAGGCTTTTCTAGAAACGCTGCCTACCTTCTGCTAGAGACTAGAAACAGTGCTGCAGGGTACAGCCAAACTATGTGCATAGAGGCACTTGCTGCAGTGGCAGCAGCACTTTCTGAATGTTTTTGTCTCTGTTGTGTTCAGAGTATTACCCAAACTGTGAAGTTGTGTTCATGGGCATGGCCAACATCCACTCCATCCGCAACAGTTTCCAGTATCTGCGTGCTGTTTGCAGCCAGGTACCAGACCCTAGCAAGTAAGTGACCTTATTCTAGCTAAGTTTGATGCCATATCTGTTAACGTCCTGTGAGCTTTTTTTCTTCCTTTTTCTTTTTCTCCACTCCAGATTTCTACCTCACAAAATGGAGGAAAAGTGCTCACAGTGCTTAAGTGGTGCCCATTTTGATCCCCAGTAATCCAGAACAGATAGTATCACTGACTCAGTATCACTTATCTATTTATATCCTCTGAAGGTTTCAAAAACATAGCTGTTTTTGGGGAAAACTGAGATTAGGTGATGGATTCTTTGTAGTTATTCACAAACTGTCTAACTCCTCTTTTGGACGTTTTTAGAAAAGACACTGTTTTTTTCACTGCTAAGGAACCATCTCCTTGCTTTTTGCACACCTTCTAGCTGGCTTTCTGCCCTGGAGAGTACCAAGTGGCTGCAGCACCTTTCTGTCATGCTGAAGTCAGCGGTGCTGGTCTCCAGTGCAATTGACAGAGAAGGGCGTCCAGTGTTGGTTCATTGCTCAGACGGCTGGGACAGAACTCCACAGATTGTAGCACTGGCAAAGATTCTTCTGGACCCTTACTACAGGACCATGGAGGTACACATTGTGCTATTTTGCTGTTTCATGTCTGCTAAATGACAGTCTGAGTCTCCTCAGAAAGGAACAGAACTGTATTTAGCAATTAGTTTAGTGGCATTTCAGAGCTGCTCTTACAGGTACTGAGTTTTTCTGTATGGTCTTCCTGCGTGTTTTCAGTAAACTATATACCTCATTCCCAGTGTCGTAAGACACTTTGAAAAACAACCTGTTGTGCTCAAGGTGCAGCCGCTTCCCTGTACTTCTTGTGTTCATTCTCGTGGCTGTTTGTCATATAGAAATAACAGTTGTCACTTTGTTTTTGGAAACCTCTGACATTCATGTAGCTTTGCTCCCAAACCAAGAACAGATACAACTTTCTTTGCAGACCTTCAGAAGTCCTGCGATTTCCTGGCACTGCTAGCAGACAGAGCTTGCCTTGTCTTGCTAGGTGCCTGCAGCAAAATTGCCTGCAGTTAGTTTTCTCTTGTGTTCGCAGGGTTTCCAGGTGCTTGTTGAATCAGATTGGCTGGATTTTGGTCACAAGTTTGGTGATCGCTGTGGTCACCAGGAAAAGGTGGAAGATCAGAATGAGCAATGCCCAGTTTTCCTCCAATGGCTGGATGCTGTTCATCAGCTTCTGAAGCAATTTCCTTGCCTCTTTGAATTCAATGAAGCTTTTTTGGTAAGAAATATGCATGCAAACATTTCTTTATTCCTTGCGAGATGTGAGCAGAGGCAGAGAGAAGGCCATATTTTACAGCATTATAGTTGAAAAACAATTCTTTAAAAATGGGAAAGTGTCTGAGTACTGCCTGGATTTCTGCTGGCATTCCTGACATACCTACACTGTACGGGTCCAGCCCTGCACTTTGGTTGTGGTATTTTGACCTGGTGCTGTATGTGTAATGCTCCTGATGGGTTCTTGCAATTTCTTCTTTCTCCCAGTAGGGATTGCAGGCTTGGAGTACCTTGCAAACTGGGCAGTGATGAAGGTTTTATATTGTCTAATTTCTATGAATCACTTCTTCTGTGGGTCCCTTTCTAGCCCAGTGAATTCAGATTTTCTGAAATCAGAATTCAGGAGCATTGTTCTGATCAAAAGCTTGATTTGCATCTCTCAGACATACTAAAAAAAAAGGGGGGGGGGACGACAAATGATAGCTATTAATTGCTGACTTACCAAATAATAGTTTAGGGCCATAGAAGGGTGGATATGGTATTGGTTGACCATTGCTTTCTCTTTAAGCTAAGTGGCTCCTGTTATCCCCAATTTGTCCTGCCCTGTGTGACAGAGGACCACAGTAAGGTCACCAGCTAGATAGAAAGTACATGGACCATCCTAGACAGGTATCCTAGACAGGTAGAAGACACTGCTCTTGGGGACAGGAGACACTGCTTACCAGTGGCCGTGACAATTGTTCTCCTTTTGATGCTGCAGGTAAAGCTGGTGCAGCACACATATTCCTGCCTCTATGGGACCTTCCTTGGGAACAGCCCATGTGAGCGAGAGATGCACAACATCTACAAGCGTACCTGCTCCGTGTGGTCCCTCCTGCGGGCTGGCAATAAGAACTTCCACAATCTTCTTTATATGCCAGGGTCTGAGCAGGTGAGTAGAGCTCCTGGTCTAGTCTTCTGGGCTCTGTGCCTGCCGAGCACTGGGGACTGTATAAAGAGAGACTGGAGAGGTTTCCTTCTATGTTCATCTCTAAACATAGCAATTCTTGCAGGTGCTGCATCCAGTGTGCCATGTCCGAGCACTGCATGTCTGGACAGCAGTGTATCTCCCAGCTTCCTCCCCACATCCTCTGGGACAGGATGATATGGACATTTACATGCCCCCTGGATCTCAGAGCCAGGAGTTCAGTGGCAGATGTTTGGACAGGTAAGAGCCTGGAGCTCCAGTCCTAGGTTGCCTCTTACCCACAGTCATCTTTCCCTTCTTGCTCATTATAGTTTCTCTGTTTTACCTGTTGTGCTTATTATCTTTACTGTGGAGAGCAAGAGCTCAGTAGCATTGTCCCAGCCACTTGGAGAAGAACATGTATAATTCCCCGATGCTCCTAAAAAGGCAGATTGTGGATGCCATGATGTAGTTTCATGCCTTTCAGTTCATGCTGCTGCGCCCCTCTACCTCACCCCACCCCATGATCTCTAATTAGGAACATTTATGTTATCTCAGTTTCAGCTGAAATGAGGGACATTTCAAGAGTTTTGTTCTGAGATTTGCTTTGCTTCTGGGTTCCAGATTACCAAAGACAAGATCTATGGATGACCTGCTTTCAGCCTGCGACTCCAGCAGCCCGCTGACCCGCACATCTAGTGATCCAAACCTGAATAACCACTGTCAGGAAGTCCGGGTGGGCCTGGAAGCCAGGCATGCCACTGCTGAGGGAGCTGAGCTGCATGTGGGAGAAGGCAGCGTGATGGCTGCAGGCGAGGCAGGGGAGGTGGAAGAGCATCAGCAAAATGCCCCCCTGCAAGCCAGCAGTGTTTTTAGTGGCTATGCTGAGCATGAAGTGCATAGCAAGCAACAGAGCAGCTGGGCATCTGTGCCAGCAAGCAGTGTATCTCTGGAGATGGAAAAGGGAAATGTAACATACATGGAGGAACTGGATGGCGCATGTCCAGCTCCAAATCCTTCCAAGCAGGAAAATGTTGACAGGGTTCCTACCAGCTCTGAAAAGCAATTAGAAACCTGTTGCCAGGAACCCTTGAAGGCTGCTGACTTTGCATGCAGTGGAGGAGGTTGCCCCAAGAAAAACACCACCTGCCAAGACATTCCCAGCCAGGAGTCCCTGGCGCCAAGTGCTCCTTGTCAGGAGCTGGGCATCCTCTGCCTGGATGAAGATAAGGGCAAAAGCGACGCTAGAAGGAATGGACCCTGTGAGGAGCCCTGCCGGCTGGGGAGAGTCCCGCTAGAGCAATGGCGCAAACCTATTTCCCAGAGCCAAAGCAGCGAGTTCTCCTTCCTGGGGTCCAACTGGGACAGTTTTCAAGGAATGGTGACATCGCTCCCCAATGGGGAGCCTGCACCCAGACACCTCCTCTCCTATGGCTGCTGTAGCAAGAGGTTGAGCAGCAAACAGCTACGGGTTCCTGGCCTGTGCCTCAGTAGCCAGTGGTCTGCAAGAGAAGGTGCAAAAGCCTCAGTCTGCTCTGGCCATGTTGGCACACATTTTGCAGGCTCTGCAGTGAAGCCCAGCCGTTCAGGGCTACCCTGCCACCTGAAACAAGTATCTGGTCCCAAGCATGTGCCGCCAAAATGTCCTTCTCCTGTGCCTCCTCTCTACCTGGACGATGATGGGCTGCCCTTCCCTACCGATGTGATTCAGCACAGGCTGCGGCAGATCGAGGCCAGCTACAAGCAGGAGGTGGAGCAGCTACGCAGGCAGGTGCGAGAGCTGCAGCTGCGGCTGGACATCCGCCACTTCTGTGCCCCACCAGCTGAGCCACCCATGGACTATGAGGATGACTTTGTAAGTAACTGCCTCTAACACCCCAAGTCCAGCCATGCATCTCCTGGCCAGCAGTGGTCCCTGCACACCCCTCACACTCCCCTTTCCAACCAACATTCACCTTTAGAGTGGATGGTTAATACTGCTTCTGTGTTTCTTCAGCTCCTTTCCTCTGTTTTCCCTGTGCCATGTCCTCATGCCACCCAGAAGCACCTCTGCTTCCTGGAGGCCAAGCAGTGGCTCCTATACGGTTGTGAATGCTTCAGCCCTTTTCTCCTTGGGTGGAGAACTGCAGAGCTAGCCATGTGCCCCTCATAAGCACTGTGTGGCTGGAGAGGGAATGTCCTTGGCTCTGTGATTGAGGCAGCTGAGGGGATTTGACTTGTTCTCTTTTTACAGACATGTCTGAAGGAATCAGATGGCAGTGATAGTGAGGACTTCTGTTCTGATCACAGTGAAGACTGTTTGTCAGAAGCGAGCTGGGAGCCTGTTGATAAGAAGGAAACAGAGGTACGTGTGCTGCTATGGCAGCTCTAAAGGTACAGAAGAGGATGTTTCTTCCTAGCAGCTAACTTCAATGGTTATGGCAGCAGAGAGTGGGCTGGAAGAAAGGATTAGAGCAGCAACCCTTGTCCTTTAAGACAAGGTCCAAGAGATTGCATCTTCTGCTGCTGCTGCTGTGTCCAATAGAGAGGACCAGTGGGATGGGCTCTCTCAGGGCTAGCCTGTTCTGGTCCAAAGCAACATCTCAGCCTGCATCCTGGGTCCTGAGACCTGGCTGGTGTGGTGTTACAGATTTAAAGCTGATGAGGACTGGTGTTTGCCCTAGGTTACGCGGTGGGTTCCAGACCACATGGCCTCACATTGTTTTAACTGCGATTGTGAATTCTGGCTGGCCAAACGGAGGCATCACTGCAGGTAAACAATATTTTTGCTGCAGTTCCACTGCTTTTGTCTGTCAAACCTCACAGAATTCTCGAGTGCAATCTTTGTCCCCTCCACCTCCAAGGAGAAAGTGTTAAGTCTATCCTTTATTCACCAGGTCCCATAAATCCCCTGCAGGTTTCCAGTCTGCTATGTTGTCCTTGTTTCCATTTCCTTTTTGATCCTTTTGGTCTTTGATCTTTTTTCTGGGTAGTACTGCCTACTAGTCCCTTTCTAGTGCTAGCCAGCCAGATTGTGTTGGGAACCACGTTATTTTTTAAGAAACATGCTGACTAGTCGTAAGTAAGGCTGAGACTTCACTCCTGAACTTGGTCCTTTGCACTTGCTGAGATTTGCTGTGGCATTCCCAGCTCTCGTCTCACTGCTTTTCTTGCTCCTTCACAGGAACTGTGGGAATGTTTTTTGTGCCGGTTGCTGCCATCTGAAGTTGCCCATCCCTGATCAGCAGTTGTATGACCCTGTCCTCGTTTGTAACTCCTGTTATGACCACATCCAAGTGTCTCGTGCCAGGGAGCTCATGAGCCAACATCTGAAGAAGCCCATCGCCACAGCTTCCAGCTGAATGCCAGACAAGGGACCTGTCTAAGCCCAGCCTTTTCTCTCATGGGTTTGTAGGGTGACTCTGCCTCCACTGTAATTGTGAAGGCCTTTGGTGCAACACTTAAACACCAAGCTTGAATGCACTGTCTTCAACAGTCTTACTATCAGTCTGGAGCAGAGGAGCTCAGATTGGAGTACGGTGTGTGTCCCCACTCTGGTACCAGTGGGCCCGTACATTGTAGTCTGATTACCTAGGGCTAAAGAGGGGATTGCAACCTCTTTCTTTTGTGGGCTGGAAAGCAATGTTTTCACAGATATTGCCTGTGCAAAGTACCCCCAAAGCAATAGAAAGGCATGTTTAGAACCAATTCCCCCAACAAAGGCAAGCTGCTGTACAAGGAAGAGGGCAGACTCTAGGTGGTACCATGTGCTTTGAAAGGGTCTCAGCCTGGAGCAGGTCTGTAGATTCTCTTTCCATGAGTGTGATTTGTGATCAGCTTGGTGAACAAGACTCATTAGCCATCACTGATTGATTTTCTCTTGAGCATTGAAGAGAAATTCATTCTGGCTGAAAATGGGCTGAGCAGATTTCACCCGTTTTCATGCTCCACTAGGATTGGTGAATGCACTTGACTGTCCCTGCCCCCCAACAATGTGGGGAGATGGGAGATTGGCTTTTTCACTTCCTGCTCTGCCCGTCTGCTTTGTCTGCAGTAGTGTCACAGCCTGGTGCTAACACAGGAATGGCACCCTGATCTTCTTCTGGCATGGAAACAGAACTTGTGTTCCTGTGTTGCTCCTCCTCCCCTTTTCTGCCCTCAGCTCTCCACTTCCTACTGCTCTTTATCCTGAAAACTTGATACCTTGAGGGTATAGGCCATAATGTGTTGTTTTACCTCCTGGAATGTGCTGTCTGGTGTATGTGAGGGTTTCAGTCCAAATGCTGCTATATATTTCTGTGCACTTAATGTAACCCGAAGAAGGGAGAATGAAGCAGATACCAAAATGGGGGTGGGGAAAGACACTGGCTGACATAGACACTACAGTCTGTGCTTTTCACTTCAGGATGTACAACCAAGCTACAGTGATAAACATGACATGTGGCATCTGTTCAGTGGTGGAAACAGTATCTCTGTTTTGCCCCAGTGCTACCTAAAATGCCTCTTGAATTTGACATCTTTTTTTGTTGCCTGTACAGTGGTCGAAGTTCAGAGTTGCCAACTTGTAATTGCCTCTCTACTTGTTCATTAAACTAGAGAACGGAAATCCCAACTCATTCCAAAAATAAAAAGAGTTAACAATTGAACTGGGGTTAGAAAAAAAGTGGGCTTTGGGTGAGCTTTCTGCTTTAGGAAGAAGAGTTTGAACATGGGACATTTCTTTACAGAAATGCAAGTTTTCTTTCCAACAATATAAAAATGTACTATGTATTCTGTAATATGTCATGAGCTGAGACTTTATATGTTGGGAAGGGAGTACTTGTGAGGGCATTTGGTCTAATAACAAGGCAAAGTACTTCATGCTGTTGTGATCTCCCAGATTTTTTGCTATTGGTTTGTCATCTCTATCAGAGGGAACGGAATAATGACCCTTTCCTGTACTTTGATATGTCAGCCTCTGGTTTTGTAAGTCCCAATAGTGCAAGTAAAGCTAGCATCATCTGAAGACCCTGTACTTACTTGGACTCTGCTTCTTTTCCATACTGGGAACAACCAATATGGCTTTGGGAAGAGAAGGCACCTTGCTTCAGATTCTCCCTTGCCTTGTACCTTGCAGTCATTGCCAGACATGGAAGAGTAACCATTGGGCTGGCAGAAGAATTTGGATTTGTTCCTGTTTTGCACATGTTGGAATGACTGCAAGCAATAAGGAAGCCAGAAACTAGGTACTCCTGGCTCTTCCGTTCAGGCCATTAGTCCAAACTGCTTTTAGCTCTTGTGAGTTTCAGTGTCACAATGTGCTGGCCAAAAACTCTAAAATCAGTTTGATAGCATTGTGACAAACAAAATGTGCTGTACAACTCAATACAGTTGAAATAAAATCTCTATATTAGTGCTGCTGTGTTTGGACCCATTCTTTAGTTTGTGGTGTAATCTTACTCATCATTTCCCTGGCTGTAACTTGCTACCCTTTCCCTTCATTAAGGTATGTTAGGAATTTAGTATCCCTTCTCACAAATAGTAATCAAGAGTAGGACACAAAGCATGCTATGTCATAGTCTTCTAATTTGAGGCTCTGTATTCTTTACCAGACAAGCCTGTGGCTACCCAAGATGCCAACTTCCTCCAGCCTCTCCTTTAATGACTGGGTGAGGAATTTTTCTCTTCTAAACAAGAGCTGCTAGGGAGGATTCTGTAGCTTTTCAACATGTTTGTACCACTTTTACCTGGTAAGTTATGTTAGATTTGAACATCCTCAGGGATGGGATGGTTTCACAGGCTTCTGCATACCTGGATTAGTCCCCAACTTCCAATCTGTGGTAGAAGCAATGGTCCGCTTTCTCTCCTTGCAATTTGGTAAGCTTTTTCCTGCCAGTTTCACTTCTGCATCTGGCAGTTGGTTGCATTCCTCTATGCAGAATGGCAGCTGGGGACTGTTTTGCTTAGTCAGCCTGATCTGCCAAGGGTGATGCAGGTAAGTAACAGTTTGTAGTGGAACTGGAGTGAAACTTTTAGAAAGCATCCAGGGATCTTAAAATTGAATAGGCCTCTCATAAAACTACTCCAATAGTTCAGGTCAGGCAGGTACCTAAACACTTGGTTGTATTAGAAAACAGCAGCAAGATAGCTAGTCACATTTAAAAATTAACCTTTGCTCTTGAAACAGTCATACAAAAGAAGGTCATCTTTGAAGGCAATGCTTCTGAATGTTAACCGTGAATGATGTTTCTACAAGGAAGAACAAATTAACTTCCAGGCTGTGGTCTTAACAGTTCTGATGTCATCTTTCTGTGCAGTGGAAGACTGGCTGCTGGGACTGTTGTATGACCCTTTTGGCATTCCTTCACCAGAAGAAACAGTACTTCCGCAGAATTTCCCTCTGTGCCTTCAAAGCTGAATATAGGCATTTTGCCTGAGACACTTGTAACTGTTACAGTGTCAGGCTGGCAATGCCAGCAAGGGCACTTAACATTCATGAGCACTGAGCACAGAACAAAGGATTATCACTTAAAGAATATAAAGCCATAATTTGCTGACATGTTCAGGCTGAGGTAATCTATCTGTGCACACTGAAATGTGTCTAAACCTAGCACAAACAGTAAGATCAAAGCTTTCCCCTATCAGTGCACTAACTGCCATGAATTCTTAGCAAATTAACAACTGGAACTGCGTATGATGTACTATAATACCAGCCACTGAACAAAATAAACATAGATTTAGGTGTAGTGAGAAGTCAGGTCAAGCTTGTGATTGTTAGATATTATTCATCTGCTAAGCCATTAGTAGATAATGCTAAAACTGCAGCAGATGTAAAGAGACATGTTAAGCCTTGGTTATGAAAGAGGGAAAAAAAGAGGAATGTGATATATGGCCTTCTTGTGAACCCTGCAAGTACTGAACAGGAAGCAAGTTTAAAGTGCAAGACAGTCAAGACAGATGCAGGCTTTCTGAGGTGTGTTTGATGTGCTTCTGGTCATTCCATTTTCAACAGTTAAATAGCAGTACAATGCTCTCCCAAAATGTTATGCTTCTGTAAAAGTGAACTTTGGCCACTGCCATTTATTTATGGTACCTTGGGTATCTCTGTATCTCTTAAGTACATACTAACATATATATAGTAAACTGTCCTTAGATGAAAGATGCTGTATGCAGTCTCCAGTATGTTTAAAAAGAGTTACTGAAAGCAGCACACACATCTTCGGTCTCACAAAGTTTAGGTTAGTCATGCAGCTTTAGTCTCCCATGCAAACATATATTTTACTGACATGTCTGTATCCTATTCTTTCTTACTGAAAACAAAGCCAGTTCAGAACCTGTGTCAACCTCTGCATTTGAAAAGCCAGTTGTGCGAACCTGCTGGACTGGCCTATTAAGTTACGTGTTCATGAGAGAAGACAGCAGCTTAAGGGTAAGCCTTCATTATGGGGGTACTTAGGTGTTTTATGTGACCTGGAACAAAATATTCGGTGTTACAACTGCCACTTCCCTTTTGTGACTGTAGCCTTATTTCACAGTTAGACAATAAAGTGCTCCCTGTCACCTTCTAACAAAGTAATCACATTGTACAAAAATCGATATATTTTTATACCAAGGACATACATCAAGAAAATATAAGAACAAAGCATTTTCATTCATGGTCTTAAAAAAATGCAAATTTATTTTAGATTTGCATAACATTTTTTATTTTTTTTAATGGCTGCAAAGGCACTTGCCAAAAGGAAAGCATTTGGCAGAACTGTATCAGAAGTAAAGACTGACAGGCCTGGCTTAATGGTTTCAGTATATACACTGCGCAGAGCATCTTCCTTTTGAATGAATGGTAAGGGTAAGTCAACTATCTGCTAAAAGTCAGTTCTACTGAAAGAAGGGAGGCATGCAACATCAAAGACTTGTAACAGGTGAACAACTAAAGAGGAACAAATTCAATAGTCCGTAAATCCAACAGGGACAAGAATCTCTGCAACGAATTCCTGCATAGAACTGCAGTTCTCATTTGGTGATTGAATTGTGGAGGCAGCAGTAGTGCTACCAGACTTGAAGCTGCGAGTAAGGGAAACTAGGACCACCATGAGGGGAGAACCTGTGCTGCCAGGTGGATTGTACTCTGCCTGTCTTTTCAGACCCGGAGCATTGCTAGTTTGGGGAAGACTGAATGATGTAAGTCAGAGTGGGGCTGGAATGGTGTCAAGGTGGGTGTTGAGTGAAGTCTGGAGGGGCGATAAAACTGTGCAGGGAAAGAGAGATGTAGAGAAGCAGCAGCAGTAAGGCTGGCTGAAAATGCTAGGCACTGTTGTCAGCTGACAAAGCTACCTCTAGATCCCGCACTGTCCAACAACTTTTGACTGAGCTACGTTTCCTGCTGAAAAGCACTTTGTTATTATTGATCTGGTTCAAGTAAGAGCAAATTTTCAGTGTTCCCCAGAAACATTCTGAGGGGCACCTACACTGTCTAAAACATGGGCAGTTCAGAGGTTGACCTACCAAGACAGCTAAAAGGATCATTACCTTCTCATTGTCAGGCTTGCTGGGTGAGTCAAGCACACTCCCATCTGTGTGACACAGCTATAAGAGAGCTATGAAGCTGTTTCCTTCAGCTTACCTCCTGCCACATCTGCTGTAAGATTGTCTCGTGTGACCTGGCATGAGTAGTGAGGCACTGTAAGGTGCAAGACACGGCTTTGCTGTGAGCAGGCAGCACTCTGGAAGCTGATGAAAAAACATTCCATCTTTAAAAAGTCATCTGTTTTGCAGCTATGGGCTCAGCTGCAAAGTATGAAAGGAAATACTTTAAAGGGACTTCTTAGTTTTAGAGACTCATTCTCTGCATTTTACTTATGGACTACATATTGTTGAGTGTGACAAGAGTTATGGTTGACATAAGAAAACCTCACCTATCTCAGCTTCAGGCAGTCATAGTCTTCTTGCACTCCTGCACAGGGAAAGAGAAGCCTTAAATAATTTCTTTGACATAGTACAAGAGACAGACTCAGGAATGCTGAGAAAATATTTTGTGAAGTGGACTTTTTCTTGATTTTCAAGTTTGCATTCAGTATGCTTCACTTCAAAGTTATAGCTGTTGACACTGAGCAACCATTACATAATTCTTAAGAGGATAAATTATAAATTATTACTGAGGAAATAAAAATGCAAAGCCCCTTGGGAAGATGGCTTCATCTTCACATGGGTTTAATGAGTTCAACTAGAACTGTAGGCCATTAGTTCCTCGGGTAAAGCAACTTCTTCCATGGTCCAGGATTTTAGCTTTGACAACAATGCTGGCAAAATTTCTGTTATTTCCTGCTGTTGCTACTGACTCAGAATACCAACTCAGAAATACTGACTCAGAATAAATCTGACAAAGATAGGCACAGGACACAGTAGTAATCAGTCTGCTAGAAAAGGGGCAAAAATCATCTCTTAATCCCTCCTAACGATCACTTTCTGTTGACCCATTTCTTATTTTACCTGTCTGCTTTAATTTGATGTGACCATATCCCAAAATATTTAAGTACTGTTTTTTTCCTCACTTTAGTTATGCAGAAGAGCAGAATGATTTTGCTTTCAGTTTACAAATAAGAACAGTTTCCCATCACAGCTTATTCAACCTTGTCTCCTTTCTATGATTTACTGCACTTTCACTTGCCGTGATGGTTTGGGGCTGTACTGTAAACCAAAGCATTAAAAATTATTTCAGTTAAAGAAATCTTATGACAACTATCAAATAATGTACTTAAGGCCACAAGATGTGCAGCTGTTTGATCTTCTCACTGTCTTGCTCTGAGGACAGCCAAAGATAGAGGAATGTCTTTTTCATTGCTGATGACCCATAAATGGGATGCAGACAGAGATTACCATTCTCTTCCTTTCCCAGCTCCTTTTTTCTCCTCCCTTTTTGGTTCATAGCAGAGGTTCGTTCTCTAAAATTCTAAGAATGACTGTACTAGGCTAGAAATAAGTCCTGTGGAGCCTGTCTCCAATCACAGCTAGCAGCTGAAGCTCTGAGAAGAGCCTAAGAGGCTATACATGTACTAATACATCTCTGGTACGAACGCTGATCATCCACCAATCTATGACTCAGGGACTACTAGTGACAAGTGCCATCTTTAAGAGCCATAGATGTACTTCTCTTTGTGAATATATCTGGTCTTTTTATTTTTTTTCAGCCAAATCCTATTTTGGTATCCAAAACATCCCGTAGCAATTAGTTACCCAGTTTCCCTGTAGGCACCCAACTTGATTTATTTTATTTGACATTCTCCCAATTCTTCTACTAGTCACGTTCACTTTCTTTACACTACTTATAATTTTACTACCCACCTTCACATAGTCAAAACCACTCTGAAAATCTCTTCTTCAGTGTTTCCTTCTGTCGAAGTTAATTCATATCCTCAATGC
Organism: Aythya marila; assembly: GCF_965140915.1. Lineage (NCBI taxonomy): Eukaryota > Metazoa > Chordata > Aves > Anseriformes > Anatidae > Aythya > Aythya marila. The sequence continues at coordinate 854,165 of NC_139061.1, read as the reverse complement.
TGATTTTCTCTATTCAATTCTAACACTACTAAAACAGTTCTGGAGTGGGAGAGATGAGAGCTGCACATGTTCACTTTTAGGCACAGTGAAAATTTGTGTTTTCATCTCTGTTCCTTTTCTAATCCCGTCTAAACTCACTTTCTTTTCCTTTTTGGGCACTGACACAGCTGTGAGCTGACACTTTTATAGACCTACTGTAACATCACAATTTCTGTGACAAGCAACATTGTTTCAGCGACCATCACTGGGTACCAGGTTAGGCTTCTATCAGCACTGAATTCCCCCTGAGTATTGCCCACACCAGCAGATGCATAGTCCTGCAGTCCCTCACAGCAGCTCCAGAGAAGTTAAGGTGAGGAGCACAAGCCATCATCTGTCTCACCAACCTCTTTTTGAGTGCACTCCTGCACAGGCTGGGCACAGGCCATCAGTCCCCATAGGAGTTAATCACTTTCTGTGGAAGCTGACCCGCTTTCCTGAGTAAGCTGCTCTGAGGAGAAGTGGGCAGCCTCCCTCAGCACATGAGTACTCCTCCTTCGCTAAGCCATTTATGAGGCTGGACTTCCCCTTCAGGCCATAGTTTCCCTCAGCACCTGGTGTTTTTAACCTGTTTCCACGCATCTGGGCTGATAGTAGAGCACTTACCTGTGCTTTGGATGATGCCCTCAGGACTGCCTGGGGATGCAGACAGACAGTTCCAGCAGCAGCAGCCCCAACCCCTGGGGTTCGGTCTCTCTCCTCCTGGGACCCACAGGGAGCCCCTGATAGCACTGGGGCTGAGTGGGTGGTGGAGCTGAGAGGGGCTGAGGGGACATCGGGAATGAGGGACCATCAACGGGGCTAAGCGGCACTGAGGGGGACTGACGGGGGGATGAGGGGGATTGAGAGGGCTGAGGAGAACCGGGAAACCAGTGGGTCTGAGGGGACGGCGGAACTACGGGGGGAATGAGAGGGGCTGAACCAGACCGGGGGCACTGAGGGACCATGGGGAACTGAGAGGGGCTGAGATGAACTGAGGGGACTGAGGGGGACCAGGGGGCACTGGAAGGACGCTGGGACTGTGGGGGGACCGAGAGGGGCTGAGGGGAACCAGTGGGAAACAGCGTGAGGCCGAAGGGGCGACGGGGACAAGGCGCCAGCGGCCGGGCTGAGGGGGACCGGGGGCCGCTGAGGGCAACCAGCGGGGCTGGAGGGACACTGGGGGCGCCGAGGGGACGGCGGTGCCGGGGAGCCCGGGGGGGCGGGAGGGGAGCGGGGGAACCGGCGCGTCGTGGGCGGGGGGCACGTGCCGGGCGGCGCGGGACGGCTCCGGTGCTGCCCGGCGGCGGCGGCCCTCGCGCGGCGGCCGTTGGGGCGTGAGCGGCCGCCCCGTCCCGGCCCGTCCCGTCGCCATGGAGGAGCCGCTGCTGCCCGCCCCCATCAACCCCAACAACTTCCCGGCCAAGCTGTGGCGCCTGGTGAACAGCCCGCTGTTCCGCTCCATCCGCTGGGACGCCCGCGGCGAGGGGCTGCTCATCGACCAGCCGCTCTTCGAGTCCGAGCTGCTGGGCGCGGGGCCGGGCCGCAACGCGGGGCCGGGCGGCGACGGGGCGGCGGGGGCCGGCGATCTCTTCAAGACCACCAACTTCACCAGCTTCATCCGCCAGCTCAACCTCTACGGCTTCCGCAAGGTGGTGATGGGGCCCGCGGGCGGCGCGGCGGGGACCGGCCCCGGCCCCGGCCCCGGCCCCGGCCCCGGGCTGGGCCCAGGGGGCGACGGCGGCTCCGGGGGGCCCCTGCACCACTTCCACAGCCCCCACTTCCGCCGCGACCGCCCCGACCTCCTCGTCCACCTCAAGCGCCTGACGAGCGCCAACAAGGCGAAGCTGGCGGCCGGGCTGGAGGTGACGAGCCGCCCGCCCAACCGCTTCCAGCGCCTGCTCGGCGCCTCGCTGCACGGGGACCTGCTGCTGCCGCCCTCGACGCCCGGCAAGGCCGAGCGGCCCGGTGAGGCGCGGCGGGGCCTGCGGGAGGCCGGGCGGGGCGCGGGGCACGGCTCCCGGCGCGGCGGCGGGGATGCTCCACGAGCTTTCACCTCGTAGAGGAGAAAAGGCCTGGTTGTAAGATTTCTGACAGGCCGCTCCCAAGAGAGAATAGTTTGTAAAGAGGATCGAATGACAGGGTGAAAGCTGAACGGAACATAACATTGTTAGAAAGCCTCAGAATATGTTTTATTATCTTCCTAACCCTCCTTGAGAGGGTCTGAGTTTTCCAAGACAAGCCTGAGCTCTTGGAGGATCATTCCACAAATTCCAGATAAGAGAAGGAGAATTATAGTTGGCGTTGTCCTTGTTTGCTGTGCTCTCAGCCTGACCCAACCATGGGCTGCTACCCAAAGAGCAGTCCTGCTCCCAGCTCCCGTGACCACACATTGCCATCATCTTCGTTGCAGTTGTTGGCTGTACACCGTGCCCTGAAGGGAAGAGCAGGGGCTGCCCCTGTAGGGCTGACCTGGGTGCAGAACTGTGAGGCTCGGGGTAGGAGAAGTGGCAGGACTCTGCAACCAGAAAGGAAAAAGCAGATGGTGTACTGCCTCTTGCGGTACCAGCCCTCACTGAGGGCAGGTCAGGGTATCCTGATATTTATTCTTGGTTGTTGTTTCCAGGTAGTAACTGTAATCTAATTGTGTGGTGTTTTCTGTAATGTGAGTGGAATTGCACCTGTAATAGCAAGGAAACAAAAAGAAACTTCTAGGAAGGGAAGAAGCTTGCTTCAATATTGAGTCTAGGAAGCATTTAAAGATTTTGTTTCAACATTTTCAAGGCTAAGATAAGTAATTACGGAGGCCTTCAATGAAATCAGGTCTGAACTGGTGTACTACAGGCCATTGATAGAGTAAATCCTAAGGAAAACACAGCCTTTTTTTTCCCCCGTCTGTTTTTATGGGTGCATTTTTGTCCCAGTTTTTAGAGAGCTTTTGCTCTAGGAGTCTGAGTTTCTAGAAAGAAAAAGAGAACATCAGTTTTTATAGCAATCGAGTTCTGACAGGCTGACAATTTACTGTGCACTCTGTTCTGTACTGACTAGGGGCATGTCTTACTTTGCTTTAAGTATGAGGTAATGTGATAGGTGGAAGATATTTTTGTTTGCAAAGTGTCAGTCTGTTCCAAATGTCTTGCAACATGTAGCTCTGTGTTAAATGTCCAGGAACAATTCCTGTTAACGCACTGGTACATTGTAACCTGATAATTGTAACCTGAAACTAGATAATCTTAATTTCCCTATGCAAAGGTAAAATAGGAAGAAAGGAATCCTCATACTCTCTTCGTTCACTGTTTTTATATGGTAAAAATACTGGACAGGAAATAAACAGTCCTATACATAAACTCTTACTAATGTTTAGGGGGCAGGTAGTATTTATTTAGTGATTCCTAATGGTTTAATAAGAACTTGTGGAATAATGACTGTATGTTACCCATTTCTTGAGTTAGTTCCTATCAGAAGAGTGAAAGAGGTAAACGCGAAGCTGTTTTTTAAAAAGTCTAGTTTGATGCAAACCATTCTTAAGCTTATAATTAGTATAGCTGTACACAGCACTGTGGAAAAGTCATAAATACGGTAGTTCTTTTAGGAATTCGATGAGCATAAAGGCATTCTGACTTTTATAGTCAGTGTTCTGAGAATGTCAGCAAAAAATCTAATAGAAACTATGTCGTCATGGCATAAGACGTATCAGTATCTAAACTGAACTAGTTATGCTGACTGGAAAAAAGTTGACTTAAAAATGACAAGTGATCTTTGATGTTAATCAAAGATCAGCTGTGTATAGAAGAAAGGATATTCTTTAAACATACACAACAATGAATTACAAAGCTTGTAGCCTTCTTTCTCCTTCTCCTTTTTGAAAAAGACTTGGTTGTTCATGCAGAAATATTAAAATCCAAATCAAATTGGGGCATAACCTGGCTAAGGAAAATAGCTGTTTTAAACTTTTAACACTTCCAAAAGTTATAAAACAACAACAACAAACAAAACCACAAGTTCTAAGTGAAAATGCCTTATCTGTAAGTGTTGATGCAAGATCTTGATTACAAATTCATTATTCTTTTCTTTTACAGGTTACTTCTAATACTTCCCTTTTTCATTATCACTGGAGTCCTTCTGTAACTTACAAAGAAGCCAAGTGATATGCATCTCTGGCTTCCTCCAGTGCTAATTTGCAGTTTTAGTTTTTCATACTAGAGAACAAGAGGCTAGTACGATGAATGGCACTTGGGAAGAAACAGTTGCTTTTATACCCTTGTCTACAGCTCTTTCTTCAGATTCAACAATAAATGTTTCTATCATTTCTTTTTTCCTTGACAAATTAAATGATTTGCCCTGAAACATATGAACTTGGATTTCAAAACCACTTGGAGGATTTTGACATTGCCTTTCTTTGGCTGTCTTTGAGCTTTCAGCATTGGAGTTTCATATATTCCGGCTTTATGATTTGTTTTTCATCTTTTATTTTTAATATACTGTCTGATTTAACACACAGTACTTTTAAAATTGGTTTAGTGTGGTTTACTAGTTTACTATGCATTATATGTTCATTATACTACATTTATAAATACAGATAACTGGTTACTGCAGGCTTATGGAGAAATGCTACATAGACTACTGTGTGCTGACACTGCACCCATGTGCCACTGCAGCTGTTACTGTATGTTCAGGTGGAAGAATACAGTCAGTTTCTGGATTAAGTATATTGAAAGAAGTGTTGTCTTCCCAAATAATGTTTTAGAGCCTTGGCTCCCCGTATTACCTTTCATTACCTGTGAAAACTCCTTTCATTCACACTTGTTTTATTTAATTTTGTACCCAATGCAGGACTGCTGACTGTAGGACAGTTTCATGGACCTTATCATCAAGACAGTTTATTTCCTTACTCTTACATATCGGCCTCATCCCACAACCACAGCACGTTACCGTCAAAAAGTTTAGATCGGACTCCAGTCCCTTCCAGAACGTGGCAGAATTCTCTTGGGTTTGTTCCAGGACATGAGGCTTCCCCAGCCTTTTCAGATAAAGGGGTTGCCTTTCCAGTACTCCAGAGGTTTCCAACAGAGGTCACGTACACACTACAGCCCAGCACCTCTTCTGTGCCACTTCAGCAGCGGTCTCAAGCCATTGCCACGTCCCCTCCAAAATACAGCAGCTACACATCTTCAATGCAGTTCTCACAAACCTATTATCCAACAGGTGAGAAAAAATTCTAAAAGTTATAACTTTTCTATAATGCTGTGTCATGTGTATTTCAAGTGAGAATTAGAAATTTTAAAGTCTAAGAGGATGAGAGACCTTTTAAAGTAAAAACGTTTCCTGTTTGAAGTTCCTGCCCTTCCTCTAGATTTGGAGTGTTCTCTGGTGATTTTCCATGTAGCCTCTCTGTTGACAGTGAGGAGAAAAGTATTTGTCCACAACTAGTCAGTGTTAGCCTAACTTTTTATTTATTTATTTATTTATTTTTAAATAAAGGAAAACTGAGGGGGATGATACTAAACCACTGATAACTTGTTGAAAATATGATACTCCTCAGTCCTACGTTTTTCCAAGTAACTTTTTTAAGCTGAAGATCACTCAGAAGTCTTCTGCAGAAAATTTAATTCTGGTCTGTAATCTGTTTTATTTTCTCTCTCTTTTTTTTTTTTTTTCTAGCTTCTTCAATGTTGTACTTTTATGCACTTAAGACTGAAGAGTTACAAAAGTCTTGACTACCTTCTATTGTCTAAAACAGTTCTGCTAAACTTTTCAGTCTTCCTACAGACAAGTGTTGTTTGTTTTTGTTTTTGTTTTTGTTTTTGTTTTTTTTTCCTAGAAGGTAGTTGAAGCTAATTAATCTTCTGCCTTTGCTTTGAACTGCAATAAAACATGCAGAAGTTTGGGGGGCTTCTCTTTGTTAGTTTTTTCTTTCCCTAGAACTTCAGAACATAGTGACTCTTTCCTTGAACAAATTAAAACTCAGTTATTACTCTCACTTTCTGCCTGTTCCTCCCTTGGCAACTGCACCTTCATGAGTCAGATATCCCTGTTTAGAAATCCTGCATGTGGTAGCTGCTGTCTTTCTCCAACAAGTACACAATGAAATCTTCACATCTTTTGTGTGTATCTTCTGAGACCTCTGCAGAGAATATTAGCTCATGTTTCAAACAATAATCACTACTTTCCGTTACATACTGGTTAAGGAAGGATTCTGAGGAGTTATGCAAATCCTGTGTATGTTTGTAAAGGTTTAAGGGACAGGGAACTTTTGTCATATGTCCCTTGCCCTGTGCTGCTTATAAAGATTACTGGTAGCTAGTGCCTACATTACAATCTGCAAGTTATTAAGCTCCTCCAAGGAGCAGGGTGACATGAGCATGCAAGCTTAAGGTCGGAAATGGTCCCTACTTCTTGCTTCTGTCTGGACATAGAGCATAGGCTGAGATTCATCTTCTTCAATTTTAGATGCTTATATCTCAGTTTGTCCCCCAAACCTCGTCCATAGTCAAACAAAGGAAATGGACATCTCTAGGGTTTGATTCATATGGCTTGTGTTAGACTTTGTTTTAGGCACTACCAGGAAATGAGTGATCCCACCCTATTTTGCAGTATTGACTGTAGAGGAGTTGAGCGTGACTAGGTTAGATTTAGACATGATTCTGTAGATCTCCGAACTGGATGACACTAATATGTCTCACTGTAGTTATAAAAGTTTAAAGAAGAAATCAGTTATGGTGCTCAAAAATCTTTTCTCTCTTTGCAATAGCATGGGAAAAGCACAGACAGAATCATTAGCAGGGGGAAAGCATGATAAAAGCAAATTTTGCAAGGTATGAAAATTAACGTGTAATTCAAACAAAAATAGAGAAAGGTATGGAGTCTGAGACTTTTGAAAACTCCAATGAGTTCATTAGTACTTCTGAGAAGAAAGGTTTGTAATTGACAAGTCAAATTGACATTTGACTGTTTTATAAACTACTTCATGTTCACTGCTACTTTGGACACTGTTTTTACTTCTTTTCCTGTGTATCTCTTCATCTCTCTGCTATCCTTTTTGTTGTATACTGTACCTTACAGAATGCTGAAAGCTTATTTTTTCATATGTCCACATGAAAAAGTCTAGTTTCCTTCATCTCGAGAGCACAGAACCAAGGTTAGCTTATTTGAAAAGTGATAGTTAATCTTAAAGTATGTATTTAATAAGTGACAGGACTAAAGAATCTATGTCCAATCTTGTAGTTGACTCTCTTCATTTCACTTATAATGAACATAATGTTTTTGTAGTGCCATTAAATCAAAGTAGAACTTTGTCAACAGGTTGTCACTATGTATATTCAAATTTCTTTGTTAACTTAAGAAACCAAAAGTTTTCCTTGTTTTTTTTTTTTCCATTATGATTCTTATTGGAAAGGCAATAAAATTAGATGCTCATCTGGATTTTTTTTTTCTCTAGTATTAGAGAATAGTTGTTTTAAGAATTTAGTTCTGCAACTTCAGCTAACTGCAAAACCTTTGATAGTAGTAGGATTGCATAAAAGAAATGTAGTGAAGCTTGAGTATTCTAATAATGAAAAATAAGTCAACTATGTGAGAAACATTACTTATTGGTGCTACCTGATACAGCAGGTCCAGTCATGTCTTCTGAATACATCTGTGTCTGTAGAGTTCATTTACATATGATAACCTTTCTGGTGAGTGATAGCTTAGGAGTAGTCATATTATTCTGAATGGTACGTTCTCTCTTAAGATAAATATATATTTATCTTTTCTCATATGTAAAGCTTAAAATTCACGTATGAGTTAGTCAGAAGGGGTATCTTAAATAAACAGCTGGAAATATAGCATCTGTGTTTTAACACAGCATAAATAGCACGGTATTTTCCCTTGACAAAAGCAGACTGGATGCATTAGTAATGCACTTGTAAAACTAGTAGTAGGATTCATCTTGCCTAAGATTCATCTGAATGTATAATATTGAATTGTATGTGCCTGGGCTTGTCAGATTATATATATTCAGCAAAGAGAAACAGGCACCTCCCAGATGTTGAGTCATTCCAACTTTCTTAGATATATACCTTTGGAAGACAACTCTTATCTTTCTGATGAGCCTATTTCTGTATCAATGGTGTAGAGAGCACAGATGACTAGTTTTGAAAACTGGTAGACTGTAGCAGTAATGCAATTAATCCCACCTAAATGTCTAAGACATTTCCTGTTTTCCTTTATGGAAGAGACCTTGGATGTCATCCTCATTCTCATCAGTCTTTTGGTTTGTAAAGGATCACAGCTTGCACAGCTGTTGCATTCAGGTCCATCATGACATGTTCATTGATCTGACAAGAAGAGGCACAGTTGCTTTCCATAATTTCCTGCACAGCTTTGGTACTGTTACTCATAAAACTGAGTCATCTCACTTCCCTTAAGCATAACATTGTGAACTGACATGATAAGGTCACACTGAAAAGGTGGTCTTCAGGGTTCTTCCCTGGTATTTTGCATGTAGCCTGTGCTTGAGAAGAATGGAAGAAGCTGGAGTGTCAGTCTCATCCCCTGTGGCACAGCTGAGTTGCTAACACTGTTTATCAATGTCTATTGCTATCTTGAGTACATAGAGAGGTATATGTTTTCCTTCAATTTCCAACAGATCTTTGGAGAAATTACTATGGTTGTTCAAGCGTGGAAAAGATCTGCTGCTGATCATACTGTATTTGTATTTGTTTGGGAACTCTCCTGAGCTGGCATGTGCTGTTAGAACATAGGAAATCATGCAGGGCAAATGGGTATACATCAAGCTATAAGCATGAAGCTATTTTCATGTTCTCAGATTTTGTTTATGTTTAGGTTCTAACTCCCAGATGCATTTGGCAAGGTATGCCTCCGCTGAGACCATGGCTGAACTTAGGCATATCTATCTGTGCCTATGTTAGTATATTGAACTTCGCAGGTAAAGAGCCTGGGTGTCTTGATCCACTCTAGAATTAGACTGCTAGTTAGCACTCTGCCTGGAAAGTACTGTGCTAAGTTTTGCAGTTGGCATGGGCAAGGGACCATTCCCAACAGGCAGTTTGGATGTGGTTATTTTGACTTGGAAGAGTAAGAAATTTTAATGTTATTAACAGAGTCTGTTCCAGAGAACAGATCTGGATGCATTAAATTTACTGGTAGAGCTGTAGCCTTTGTGTCTTCACCAAAGATTATAATTGATATGTATTTCTCTACTGAAACATCGTAAGCACTTAAAATAATACTGTCTCAAAAGGAGGGAGATGTATATAAGAACTGCCATTTTATCACAATGGTTTCTAGTTTGCTTAATGGAGTGACTCATGATTTCCATAGGACATTTTTGTAATTTCTTCACTTGTATTATTTGTCTGTGAACTTTTTTTCTATTCTTGGAAAAAAATGGAACATGATCTGCTGAGGAGATTATGTAATCATTTGTGTGTGTGTGTGACCTGTGATTGAAAGACTTGAGATAAATGCTTGTATTGGATCCTTTGTAACATCGCTAGGAAGCCTGTTCCAGTGTTTGACCACCCTCACAGTAAAGAAATTTTTCCTCATGTCCAGTCAGATCCTCCACCAGTACAGCTTTATGCTGTTCCTGCTCATCCCGTCATTGGTGAGCAGGGAGAAGAGACTGGTGTCTCCTTCTCCACTTCCCCTCCTTAGAAAGCTGTGGAGAGCAGTGAGGCCACCTTTTAGCCTTCTTTCCTCCAAGCTGGGCAGGCCAGGTGTCCTCAGACTCTCCTCATTGGAGTTGTTGTTATGGAGTGTTGGTATGGAGGAGGTGGTATTGTGGAGTGATTGATTTCAGGCCTCAGAACTCCACTGATGTATAAACTGTAGACCAAATTTTCACTGTTGGTACTGTATTCAGTTTTGGGCCCCTCACTACAAGAAAGACATTGAGGCCCTGGACCGTGTCCAGAGAAGGGCTACGAAGCTGGTGAAGGGCCTGGAACACAGGTCCTGTGAGGAGCGGCTGAGGGAGCTGGGGTTGTTTAGTCTGGAGAGGAGGAGGCTCAGGGTGGAGCCTCCTCAGGATGGTATTGCTCTCTACAGTTACCTGAAAGGAAGGTGTGGGGAGCTGGCAGTCAGCCTCTTCTCAGAGGTAAATAGTGATAGGACTAGAGGGAATGGCCTCAAGTTGTGCCTGGGAAGGTTTAGGTTGGAAATTAGGACACATTTCTTCTCAGAAAGAGTGGTCAGGCATTGGAATGTGTTGCCCAGGGAAGTGGTGGAGTCACTGTACCTGGGGGGTGTTCAAAGAAAGGTTGGACCTGGTGCTTAGGGACATGGTTTAGTGGGTGACATTGGTAGTAGGGTGATGGTTAGACCAGCTGATCTTGGAGATAATAATGATTCACTATTCTTAGTGATTCTATGATTCTATAAAACTTAGAAGCTTTTTTTTTTTTTTTTTTATTTTCCAACAGCTAGATGTTAGATCATTCCTTGTTTTTCCACAGTGCTAACAACTAGGTTGATTCTTTAAGTTTTGCTAATATCATATTCGTATCATAAATTCCTGGAGTCAATGCCATTAGTATTACTGATAGCTGACTTCAGAATGATTTTAGTGAGGTTAATGTTGTCATCCCTCCAGCTACATTTCACTTATTTTTATATAATTCATTTAATTTTGCCAATGGTGAGAAAACAGGATTTAGCGAATGCCTCAATAGCTCTCTGCTTTGGAGCAGAGAATATAGATCTCTGCTTTGGAGATGAGAATGTTAGCCTTAATCAGATCAAATGACCATATAGCTCATCATTTCCTTTGACAGTAATTCCCTGAAGCTGCAGTGTTGGAGCATTTTGGAAAAGCATCATTCTGTGTTTGCTCTACTCTTTTACTCTTCCTTAGGCATTAATCAACTATAACATGAGTTGTCGAATTTAATAGCCCTCGATGGATTTGACTTCCATGAACTTGTCTTTTTTTCCCAACCAATGTAGACTCGTTGTATATCTGTAACAAGGAGTTCATAACTTAATTGCATTTTGTGCAAGGCACCTTTTCTTGTCTCTTTTAACCCAATTAAATATTAATTGAATCTCCATTAGTTTGTTTTCTTTGTGTGCGTGTGTGTAAATGTGTCTCTACGGATATCCCCTTCACTGCACCGTTTGTGATTCTAATAACTTTTAGTGATTTCCCTTGGTTGCATTTTCTCAAGATCAGAGATTTCTCTAGAATTTTCTAGATTTCTCTGCCTGGCTTGGCTGTTTGTTGAGGAGTGCTCTGTAAATCACCCATGTTGCCTTCCTTGTAACTTTCCAGTTCTGTTATTTTCTTAGAGAGTTGTAAAATCAAAAATTATACACAGTGGTCAAAGTGTGGGTGAATCATGGGTTTATGCAGTGGAATAATAATGTTTCTATTTCTTTCTCCATTCCCTCATAATAGTTTTTAACAACCTGCCATTTTTGATTTTTGGGGTCTTTCTGACAGCTCCTGAGTGTCAAGCTGCTGTTAATTTTTATTTTACCAAAGTACGGAGCTTTATCTGGTGGGTGGTAGCTTTGGGAGATTCATAGGGCTTTTTGCATGCCTCCATAGCTGGCTGCTTGTTTCTGCCATGAAAAACCTGGTGCAATTAGCAAGCATCACCTCGCTATTCCCTCACCCTATTTTTAAAGTAGTTTATTGAAATGATGAACTGCATGAGTTCTAGTGCAGGTCCTCCCTCGCTTCATTCACCTGTGAAAAGTGACTGCTTATTCCTATATTCTGTGTCCTGTCTTTAAAACAGACTGTTTTTTTAAATGTGCAGCCTTCCCTCTCACGCTGTTGTTGCTTAGGTTTTGTAAGAGTTTTTGATGATGAATTTGCTAAAAGCTTTCTTGAAACCAAACTATCATATCAGGAAGATCACCATTATCCATGTTCATTTACCTACTGCAGGTCTTTCAAGACAGCAGTGAAGGGTGATGACTTCCTTTTAAATAAATGAAAAGCATTCTTGTTGACTCAGCCTCCATAATATGTTATCCGGTATCAACTAATTCTCCATTATATTTCCTTCTATTTTTTCTTGTTCAACTGTTAGGATTTATAATTTGTATTTCCTTGTAATGTTTTTGTTAATATGTTTCTAAATAATTTTCTTTAAGTATTGATTTCTTTTCTTGAGTTCTTTGCAACCTGTCTGGATATCCAAATATATTTTCAGTATGTTTGAAATATGATCATTTGACTCCTGTGCAGGAACATTCATCATGCAGAGTGTTTAGTCTTTTCCTTGTTCTGTGAGATATGCTGTTAATTGCTCTCTGCTTGTCCTCAGTGTTTTGTTGCTGTCCCACTGACGGCAATTCCATTCTTGTACATTGGCGCTCATATTCTACATACTGTGTACTCTAGACTTTGAGAAATTTTTATTTTCCATCCAGAGCCTGTATGGACAGAATTGCCTCTTTTGTGACAGAAACTAAATCTATTCTGAGTCTGATCCATCTTGTTTGCTGAAAAGGACTATATCTCTTTCTTAATTTATTCAGTAATTATTCCTTTATTCCCTAAGATACTGTTCACGCCTGTCTCCTTAGTATTTGAATGAGAGACATGCTCACTGTCAACTGTTTCATAGCAGCCAGTAACAAAATGTGCTTTACCTGCTAATTTCTTCTGGGTATGGCTAGATTAACTAAGTCTTAGACAACAGGGTTTGGAAATGTATTCACTCCAGTTTTATACTACTTTTAATATAAGCATGTGAGTGAAGCAGATACGTTTGTTGAATGAATTAATTCAATTTGAAGACATAAGGTGCAGTAAATGAATCAACATTTTTACCTTTGATAACACTCCCTGTCAGTAAATGCTTTCTTGAATGTTTTTTAAAAGTTATTTGGATAAATGGTGAATCTCCCTTTTTGACCATGGGTGATGATGTTGCTTATCTCAAATTGACCTCTGTCTTATGGTAGAATTGCTTCTGAATTGACTCATTGTTTATCTCCTACGATACTGCACAAATGCCATTGTTCTTGCTGTTAGATCAAGTCACTGTTGTAGCCTGTGAGCCCCCCCCCCAAAAAAAAATCTTTTCAGTACAAACCATCGAGTTTATATGACTTCCTCTAATTCAAAAACATTCAGAATGTCATCAATCTCTTGTCCTCTAGACAGTTATTTTTGTTCTCCTCACTTTGATTTACAAACATAAAAATGTTTGATTAATGAGTTGCTTTTGCTCTAAGTTCTACTAGTTGTGAAAAGAGTATTGTCATTTATCTTGTAGTATATTGTAGAAAATAATCTGCAATTAATAATTTACACTTACCTAGTACTTCACAAGCACTTCTGCCCTTCACATCCTTCCTTTTCTTTCATTAGAAAATAATGTTTTTATAATTTGTGTTTGCTTTTTGTTAGGGTCACTTTAACAGGCTACAAGAAACCTCTCATTTGTCATTGCTCTCTTGCTTCACCTTTACAAGTCTTTTAAAAGCTTTTTTGGTGTTTTTCTTGGGTTTGTAAACATCCTTTGGAGTTTCCAGTGAGTGAGATATTACCAAACCAAGGTATCATTTAGGTTTTTAACAGTATCCAGATCTGTAATCCAGATCCTGATCTCTTTCTCTCCTGAAAGAGGTCCAGATTTCATCATGAAGTTGCTCAGAATTCGCTTCTGGAATTACAAATCATACACAGATCTCATGCTTGCTTAGAAGGATGTCCACTAGCTCTTTCTTTGTTGTTTAGCTCCCATGTTTGTTTCTCTGAATCAAAGAAAAAATCTGCAATATCATATTTAAAAGGGCAATAAGAATAGATTAAAAAAAAAAAACACATTTGGTTATCGTAGCAACTATCTCATGTGAAATCCCATGTAAATGTCAAATGTTGCAAATAAATTTGATCTGTTTGCCACCTCAAATTATGCTTTTTAGTCCCTGTTATGATCGTTGGACTAAACATGATAACATCAAGCACTTAGTTTTCTCAGAATGATGGGAAATCTTAGAGCTTATCCATGATGCAAATGATGCCTTTACTTTAAAATTAAGTATCTCTGCACGTCACCAAAAATTATACCTGCAGAACGTTGCCTCATATATAAAGTTGCTTTTTAGAGTAAAATTGCTCTTTAATGTCAATGTGTATGTATGAATATCTAGAGTTTTCTTGTGTGAATTCCCTATGTTATATTGTGATGGAAAAAGTCAAGCAGCTAAATGAAAGAGGTGATATGGGTATGCAAAAGATTGTGACAGACATATTCATATATGTTAACATATATTCATATACATACATATGTATAAAAAGTTATAATATTTGTATATGTTATAATATATTACAACAAATATATCTTCATATGAAGAAATCAGTCTTAAAGTTGTTCAGGAGTTAATAATACATTTCTGGAATTTAGTTAGTTTGCTATGTGATTATTGAAACGTTTAACCAAAGTAAGCAATAGAACTCTGCATGCCAAACACAAATTCTGGAAGTCTGATAGCTGTTTGATTTCTTGTAGCTGCACTGCAGTGTTGCTCACCAACTACCCACATAGATCCTCTGACTGGCTATGCTAGTCCTACAGCTTCGACGTACACCCACTGCAGCTTTTTCCAGGTGAGTGCAGCATACTGAAATCAGGTGAAAGCTGAAAACTGTATGGATGGACTGTAGGTTTATGGATTCTGGAGCAGATTACATAAATTTGAAAACTTATCTACTTGAGAACGTAAAAGTAAAATTTTAGTTTACTATTTCAAAGAACCACTCCATATTTAAAGAGGTAGTTTTGTAATTCTAGATAGGTTTCAGGGTAGCAGTGTGGTGGATGTGGATGTCCTGATCAGTGGAGTGATTTCTTCTGTATGAGATGTGTGCTCAGCTTCACCAGAATTTGTTTGAGTTAACAAGTCTATGTATATATATATTTTTAAGAATATCCTTGCCGTGACAAAATCCAATTCTTAATATACTACAGTAACACTGGGAAACAACCCATTTTTTAAAAAGTTATTTATTTATTTATTTTATTTGTATTTTTTATTTTCTGTCATCCAAACTTTCTGCAGTCCTTAGGCTCATTTGATGAATGAGGAAAAACTAAGATGCCTTTTGGAATTGACCCCACCACAGAGGTATCCTATTAAAAATAACTACTGTAAATGCTTTATATAACTCTGGTGAAAACACACCTTTTTTGGAGGGCCTGTCTTTTCAAATATCAAAAGGCTTGAAGTAAAAATGCAAGGGCTTCCTTTTGTGTTACAGCATAATACATGTACTTTTTTTTCCTCACAGAGGACAAGCAAAGCAAGTTATGCTTATGTGTGTTGAAAATAGGTTGACCTACCCAAGCTTGATTATCCAGTTTCCTGTCTTGCAAATATCAACCTTTGTCTTTTATTCATGATTTCTTTTAATATAGGCTTATCCAGGATGGCCAGGTTACAGCCAGAATAACGTGTTGTTTTAAGCATATAAATAACCAATCATGATTGGTACTCTTGTATTTATTTTGCACACAGTGTATCTTTGTTCTCTCACTTTCATTATGAGATTGTGGAAGCTTTTCTTTTTTCTCTTCTCTTCTCTCTTTTTTTTTTCTTTTTTCTTTTTCTTCCAAGGCATGACCTGAGAATAAGTCTGAGTGATCAAATAAAACAAATAAATTCTCATCTCAGGACACTGAGATCAGTGTTTGGGATAGCAGATCATTTCAAGAGAGACATCGTGGCTGTTACTAGGGCTAGACTGAAAGATGATACAAAATATACTGTCCAAAGGGTGCAGTGAAAATTAGTTGTTTGAGGGAGAAAGTCCACAGACAGTGCGTGGAGTCAAAAGAGGTTTAGGCTACTTAGTAGTGTCTTCCACCAGTTGCAGGAATTCAGTGCAATGCTGCTGAAGGATGGCTTGCAGAGCATTTTAGGCTGTTTGATCATGCTGTGGCCTATTACCACTGGCAAAATTTATACAAAGCTGCTGAAGTTAGCCAAGAAATGATTGGACCAGTCCAGGAGACAGTGAACACACTGGCAGTCAGCAAGTTGATTATCAGTCTTGTTTCCTTTGGATCAAGACAGTGCTTTGTTGTCCAGATGGAAAAATGGGAACTGTTGACCAAGAAAGCCTAAGCCTTGTGCTAATCCTTACAGAAGAACATCACTTTGCATTCAGGAGACATTAAGACAGGTTTGGTTCAGTGTTACTAGAAGATGGGCTGTAGAGTACCCATCTGAGCTTGGTGACCTGACTGGAACGTGGGTAGAGAAGGCCAGTAGGTAAATGCCTGTCTGCCCACAGCTCGCACTCCAGAAGAAGCTCCAGAGAGTCAGCACATGAAGAGGTGAGGGGTTATATCTGGCTATATGACTGCTTAGGGTATGCATCTCGTCAAGTTTCTGAAATCAACAGCTTCAGGGATTTGTGTTATACTCTGTACATTCCTGCTAACAAAATTGGGAATCATGTACAGCTTTGTATTCTTTTTCATTTGGTTTCTCTGTAGGAATAAGTTGTGGATCAATGTGATGAATCTCATTGCTTGGATGGGAGTGAGAGTCTTGTAAGAGGAAACTCCAGCTATCTCCTGCAACAGTTGTTCTGATAGTTTACAACTAATAGTGCAGTACTTCCCTACTATTTTATCATGGCTGTGAACTGAGGCTACATATTGGTTTTTAGTGTTCTGTATATATGTGTGTATATACACACATTTATTTTAAACTAGCAACCCTAATATTTGATTGTTGCTATTAGCATTTTTATTAAGCTGTCGGTATTTTCCTGTAAAACAGAAGCAAGTCCTACACTTGCAATAAATATTGTTCTACAACTGAAGCAATAAATATGTGAGAACAAAGAAAAAAAGAAACTTCCACTTTTATTTGTAACAAGAATATTAACCAACCATGTTAATTCGAAAGGAGATTGAATCCCAACTACTTCTGAGTGATTGCGCAAGGACTCAAGACAGTCACTGAGGAGTTGCAGTTGCATTTTACTTCCTCTGTACGCTACATTAATCTTATAATAAGTGAAATACCTATCTTCCCTTTCACCCCTTTTGCTGAATCAGCCCATTTTGCTTCTTGAACTGAAATGACCAGCAACCTTTTAGTCTTTTGAGTGCTGACTTCCCAATCTTTGTCACTTTCCTCTGTTTCATTGCTGCCTCCCACTGTATTGTCTGTCAAAACATGTTTAGGTAAACTAGAAGGATTTGCGCTGTGTCTTTGTGTGTGGGCATTTTCTTCTATTGGAATTGCATACTAGATCCTATGGTGCACCCAAAAAGATGGTATGTGTTTTTAGATGGTCTCATCCCTAAGCAGTTGATTTGTTAACACAGATCTTTCTTAAAATCCTGGCTACTTAAGACAGTGAATAAATAAACCATGCAACAAAAGAGAAACACCTTGTGTTAATACTTTTTAAAAGTACAACTGGAAAAAATTAAACAAAGGTGACTAAATTCAAACCCATATCTTAAAAATGTTAAGGTGACTTGCCTTTAATGAGAAGATTTTTCTTAGCCTAAATATCTCAAATTTAAGGCTTTATCTTTTTTTCTTTTTTTTCCCAGAAGGGTATGGTTGTTTGCAGACTGGCACATCTGCGAGTCCACTACAGGACTTGTCTTCATATACCCTGAGTAAGGGATCAAGATATTGTCTCATCTCTTTGTGGTACTTCCTTCAGGGACTTCTGGTGTTCATGCTGCTGAGAAACCAGATGCTTCAATGGCATTTGATCTGATATGGTTTTCCTGGTCCTGTGGCTTCCTATTCTCTATATTAATCTATTGAAATAGCTTTTTTAATAGCCATTATCTCAGCTAGAAGGTCTGAGGAAAATCAACACTAAGGTCTAACCTTCCTACCAGATCTCTTCCAAAGTGAGACTGTATTTTAAATATACCTGAGTTTCTGTTCAGCATCATTATATTACATTTTTTGTCAGAAGAAATTACCCTACTAATGTCCTTTAAATCTGAATGATCTCCAGAAGAAATAGCAGTGTAGGTATTGGCTGTTAAAATGGGATTTATCATTTCCTTTGAGTAGGACCTGCTGCTTTTGGAAGATTCTTCATTGCCTTCTTTATGTTTTGAAGGTCCTTTGATTAATTCTACTTAAAATAAATAAATAAATAAATAAATAAAATCAACAATTGGATTGGTGTTTCTGAACTGAAGATCCGTAGGGCTTCTGTACAGATTTACATAGACTTCAAGTTTTTGTGGGACTCTGTTATGTGTGAGTGTCCTGATTGGAGGCTGTGACAGACAGGGCGATTCTATGGTATTTGTTTTCATAGGTATCTGAACTCCCTTTCATTTGGGACTGGAGCATCCTTGGAAATCATTCACTGTGTGAATGTGTATATGGACAATCACTAGAAGAGGAAAAAGATGTTATTGGTAAGTAACTGTGAGTTCCTCAATTTGTGTTGTCCATATGCACGTTTACAGCATGTGCACCTTTTTCCTAAAAATTTAGTTTACGTTGTTTTTTATACATAACAGCAGTGCTTGAGTTTTAGAAGAACTGAAGGTGGATACATGTGCTCTGTCCTTTCTATCACATATGTCACATGTAAAGGGGATGGTTCTAATGTAACCTAACAGATCTACTCAGAGTAGAAGTCTCTGGTTTGAATGCTTGGGTGTATGTTGTTTATTTGCAATGAAAAGGGTATGCAGACAGAGCATCTGAAAGAGTATCTAGCTACTGTTACGTAACATTCCTTTCTCTCCAGGACACACAGTGAACAGAAGAAAGTAAGCTTGCTACGGGTAAGGTGGTTACTGAAAAATAAACAAAGTGGTAACCTTTTGTAATTAAACCTGATTTAACTGAAAATAACATTGAAATAACTTGAAAGCTTGTCTATATGAACACTATGTCGATTGCTCAGGTTCATTTACAGGACCTTACAGAACCAATGCGCATCCTGTTATAGTACCTTTTTTTAATATAGAAGTTCACTCTATTTTGTTTATCCCAGAGTCCTCCAATGCAGTCACCTTATGCAGTTGAATTTCTACCCTCTAACTGGCCATGTAATACATCTGATGAAAACAAGAAGACAGAGGTAAATCTTGAAGCCGTGTTTCAGATTGTTGATGAAATGCATTCAACACCTAAAGCTGAAATGGTGAAAGTGGAAGCTGTGGAGAACCCGTGTTCAAGCCCTCGATCCAACAGAAGTCAACCACTGCTAGTTGATACTGAGAACAGTGATCCACCTTCTCCAAATGAGGAGAGTCAACTTGAACCTCTTACTCCTGTAGCTTCAGACATTACGTCGTTTGTGATGGGAGCAGATCAAGCAATGACTTGTCCTCTGTCACAGCCTACCGAATTTCTTTACACTCTCCGTACCTCTTCATCAGTAGAAAGTGGTGCAGCTCAAATACTGCAAGAACCTGTGACCATGCAGGAAGCACGTGCAAAACTGGGAGAACAACAAGATCACTTCCCAACTCCATCCTCAGTAATATTTGTTCAAGAAGGACAGCAGTTCAGTCCACAGAAGGTAAGGGGTAAAGAGAGATAAAGCAGCATATTTTTGAGATAATTATATTCAATATTAATGCTGGTCTGGTAACTTTTTAGTATTCTTGCACTCTTAGAACTAAAGAGTTCCTTAATTAGGATTTTAATGGACAATGAAGAATTTGTTTGATAGAACAACATTGTGGGTTTTTTTTGTTGTTGTTGTTTCTAAAAAGATAATGGAAAAGTATCCCTTGTTAATAAGCATGTTAGTCCGTGATGGCCAAGTTAGGCTGCTCATTTGCATGGGAAAAATACACATGGTATTTTATATGTATACATGGTGATGAAGTGGAAGCTTTTTTAGGCTATGACATACTTTCTTTACTCTTTAAATAAGAGTATTTTGAAAATTGCCACTGAAAGTAAAGATTTTTTTTTTTTAATTTAGATAAATGGTTAGACTGTTTCCAAGAAACAATTACTAAATGTGTTTTCTGTGGAAAGCATAATTTATTTGCATGTGAATGGTATTTAGCATTTAGATTTTAATTGTACTGTGGTTCACCTGCACCCAGTCTTCCCTGTGATAATTTTACACTAAATTGTAAAATTATCACTGACAGGCATTCTAGATGTTTGCTGTGTTAAGGCAGCAAATGCATGCCTATTTTGTCATTGCTGTTTTGAAAACAAACTAAAAGCAAGAAATTTACTGCATCTGTTTCTGTGGCATGAGACCTAGCTCACATGTAGGCACTCCGTATTTCATTTTGTGTACATGACAAGACTACTGTACTGTTGTGTTATCAGTGTCTTGATGCCTTCCCTAAGTTTCTACCTCTGAAATCCTCAGCTGGTAGAAACTTGCCATTATTGTTCTCAATATTATAAAAATTAGTTATCTTCCTCTTGGGTATATATTTAGAGAAAGAAGTGTATGTTTTGATCAGGTTTCTGCAGAGACTGAGCCAGTTACAAGGCTGTTCTGCTCAGCCCTGCAGAGAGAGAGAAGAGCCCTTCTTTGTGCTAGTGTACACAGAGTTGGCCATGCTCCTTAGTGAGTGTCCACTCATTATCTTAACTGCTGACCACAGTTTAAATGTTTTCAGTTTTGGAAACTTTGGAACTGCATTTTTAGAAGTATATTTTTCCTTTGTTGAACACCTTGGAAATTTGTGATCCAGACTTTCTTCTTTAGAACATTAATTGTGAGCCACAGAGTTGTGTGGAGGGGGGAAAGTGCTTTGGTTTTGAGGCCCCGTTATGTGTGTAATGGGTGAGAATCACGATGCTGGTCCTGGTCTGGTTCCCTGGAATTTAACTGGCTAAATAACTGGGGGATATTTTGTGTTGAAGAGGAATTTGTGGACTATTAGGCCTCTGTTTTGACAGATTCTGTCTTTTTCTCAAAAGTATTCTTTCTCTTACTAGTTTCCCCATCCTCAAAAGGGGCAAGGTTGCCTCTTGTCCAGCAGTATTTCCAGGGCCCGGGATCATGGCAGGTGCAGAAGTCTCCAGGGAAGGTTTCTATGCTTGTACTTCCATCAGGCTCCTACATAATTTGTTGTCTTCTTTATTCCTGAATCTGGAAGACTTCCAAGGCTTTAAGTAGCTCAGTGCCATTTAATTCAAGGCAAGCTTATGGTAAAATACTGCCCATGTAGAGAAGACTGTTTTATTCCTCTGTGTAGCAGCAGAGGAGGAACAAATTCCTCCAGTGTTAATATAAGAACATCAAAACAGCTCTGCTGGGTCAGATCAAAGGTCCGACTTGCACAGTGTCAAGTCACAAGGCAATAGCTGTAATCTGATGCCTAGGGAAGAGAAAGAAGAAGGCATGCAAATAGAACAGGGCATTCCTCCTTATACTTTCCAAATATTTTCAACTCGAGGATTAGGGTTGATACAGCATACTAAATCTTAGATTTCTCTTCCATTGACTGAAGTCAGCCCTTGAAACCATGTAAACTGTAGCATGTGGTATCCTTTGACCAAAGAGATTCTTTGCTCACAATCTATTGCACAAAAAACTTCCTTCTGTTTGTTTTGAGCTTGGCTGTTACAAGCTTCACGTGGTGCTTCCTAGGAAAACTATGGACTTCTATAGTGACACGAAGGTGTTCACTATTTTGTTCTCTATTTCTTCGACGATGTTTCTTATCACTTAATTGGTTTTGTGACAGCTAGCAAGCCTCAAATGGTCCTCTTCAAAGAACTAACAATTTGGTAGAAACCTGCTTTATTCTGCTTCCAGCTTAAAAGATAACAAATTAAAGAGCAGTTCTTTGCATAAAAAAAGTCTAAGCGTGTTCACAGTTCACATTCAGCATTGTCATCTTAGCCTCAGTGAATTCCTGTCCTTGTTTTGATTTGGGCCATAAATGGGCATATTTTAATCCACTCTTACTCATAATAAATATATATATTTATTATTATTATTTTCTTCTTAAAGTGGAAATACAAAACTTCTGTAATACCAGTTCAAGGGGAATTTTCCTCCTATTTTGTTCACTCTCCTTAGCTGTATACCTGTCTGAAGGTTGAAGCTCTTGCTTACTTTGTTGGTTAATCCAGCAAACCCCATTCATGTGAGATTGAGCTGCTAATTTTAGTAATTTAGCTTCTCATCATGGTTCCAGCTGGCTACAGGAGTCATGTAACCAGTGAGACATAGCAGGTTTTTTGTGAATGGTTTGGCATTTTTTCAATAAAATGAAAAGGCAAAACTTTCACATCTGTCCGCTTTGGTAGTTTGTTTGATTCTCTGCCAAACAGCATTCAGGACAAAGCTGCACAAGTACTAGGCTTGAGTGAAGAGTCTTTCCACAGATGTGGTAAATCCATAATCAGAAGCATGTTCACTTAAATAAATAAATAAATAAATAAATAAATAAATAAATAGAGTTTTGGAAGCAGATTTGTGTGTGTTAGGTTGATGCTACTAGAATTAAAATCTTATTATTGCCTATTTTATATAAGATTACTAAAAGAGTTGGTGGGTAAGATCTTATAAGCACAGTAGTAAAAAGGAATCTGGAAGGAACAGTGCACAGTATCCCTCCCTGCTCTTCAGTTCCATACCTACAACAGTGAGGTTGCTGGTGAACACAGCATTGCAAGTAGAGATTTACCAGTCAGGGAAATTAAATTCCCAATTTACTGATCATGTTTATCCTCATGCAGCCCAACATGCTGTAAGCCTTACTGGGTACTACAGCATCCCCAGGTCCTTCGCAGCAAAACTGCTATTCTGTCAGAGGTTCTGGATTCCTTTTAGCAAGTAGTAATAATTTCTTGATAATGGTTATCTCAATAAATTTTAGTATGCTTTTTTTTTTATTTCTTATTAATGTAGTTTGATTTCTAAATCCGCTGATAAGAGCTTGCTTTTCAGATTGTACTGTATCTATTGATTTCCTTTTTTTTTTTTTTTAATAATAAATTTGTAGAATTGTTTCTAGGGAGCATGCAAATTAGGATGCTTGCTTAAGAAAGATAACCTTTCACTAGGTTAAGGCTGCATACTCATATTTCTAGAATTAAAGTTATTATGTAAAAGTCACCAGGAATGGAAAGGTTTAAATCATCATGTGACGAAAAGTCTCATCACACCATTGCTGATGTTCCAAAATGTGCAACCTGTATCTACTCTGACCTGTTCTCTTTCCCTATTTGTAAGAGTTAGTCTTGAGAAATCAGGATTCTAGCTAGTGAAGGTAATGAACTATTGACCTCCTTCCTTCTCTTTGCTTTTACACTTGGGAAGGAGCTGTGGTTCTGATGTTGGACAAAAAAGTATATCTATCCAAATGGTTTTCATATTAGCTAATCCTACTAATGTAATGCATATAGACAACAGATTTTAAAGAACAAATGTTACAGTAAAGTGACTGAGTGACTAGCAAGTCCAGGAGGCTTGCTGGGAGAAACTATCTCTCCCACTAGTTTTCAGCTTCTGTAGTTGCATGGGCCTTTTTGAAAATTATAATAAAGCTTTGACATAGAATGTATATGCATTTCTATTAATATGCATACACACTGCCTTTTATATATTTAATACTGAGCAATACAGACTCAAGGGGGAGATAGAGATTTCTGGAATTATTGATACCTTACTACCAAATGCAATGACATTTTGCCCTCTACAAACTCACACATACCAGTTTTCAAAAGCTTTCTTTTTCTTTTATGGAAGAAAACATTGCAGACTCTGAACAATCATTCATCTTTAAGATGTTGGTCGATAGGATATTTGCAGAAGAGATTAATACTCTAGAACAGGTGACAGTGAGAACATCTTTCTGTCTAAAGGTAAAGTCCAAGTGCTTAATTTTGGGCCTTTACTTCCTTACTGGGACAGAAACATAACTTGTTTGTTTGTTTGTTTCCCTTTTTAACCTACAGATTTTGCCATATCATTAGAGAACTATTCAAGTTCAGTGAATGGTTGCTTGCAAAATACACATGGAGCAGCAGCAGAGGGCTCCAAAAAGCAAGCAACAACATTATACTGTAATGTCTTAACAATTTGATGGGGTGGGGTGAGATTTCCAACCAGAAATGCGCTGCTTACATGTGTGGTTTTGCATTACCCATCTCTGTCAAGTTGTCTGAAGTAAATCTGTCATACAGGTGTCAGAAACAATGAGTGTACCTGGATTTTTTCTGCTTTACTTCTCATACCTACTATGATGACTGAGGGCAAAGCTGAGACCATGAGTACATGTACTCTTACTCTGTATATACTGATTTTCTGATTTCATGTTTTGCTTAATATTACATTTTGTAAGAGCTTGAGTTTCAACTTGGCAACCTTAACAAGTGTTTTTAACTGACAGTTACATAATCCATATAGACACTGTTCAACAATTGTTAGATGTCATTTTGGAGTAGAGAAAAAAAATTAATATTTTGTTCCTTGCAGTGATTACAAGAAAATATTGAGTGGTCTTTTTTGTTTGTTTGTTTAGTACTCACCTGAAAGCAAAACAAAAGCTAAATGTCAATCCGATACATCAGAGACAGCGGTGTCTTTGGAAGAGATGGGATTGCTGACTTCAGGAACTGGGCCTGTGAACAAATCTGCAGTTTCATCTGCACAGCCTAGGAGCAGAGAGAGAAGAAACACTACACAGAAGAGCAAGTCCCCTGGTAAGAAGAGACCCTAATTTATATATATATATATATATATATATATTTTTTTTTAGAGATTACAAAAACAGCTGCTCTAAAACTAACCATTGCAGAAAGGGGAAATCGGAACAGGTTAGTTCTTGTCTGCAGTGTATTTCATTGTACCTTCAGTCAAGATACTACACTTGTACAACCTCTTAGTGTATTTGCTGGTATACTTCTTGAGTTATGCTTGCATTATCTACTCATATGTGGAAATGGGTATAAATTATATGAGTAAATAAAATCTGATGTTCTGGGGGTTGTGTAAGAAACCTGGATGTTGTAATATTGAGATATTACCGTAGATGTGCTGGAGAGTAACAGTGTCATGAAAGAAGGATAAAGTAATAAAGTGACTATTGGAGTAGCAGGAAAAACAAACAAACAAAAATCTCACCAAATTTATGAAGTAAGTATAGAAATCCAAACTTTTTGCCCCTGATCACTAAAAATTTGGTACCAGATTGCTGATGTGTATGCTGAAATACATGAGAAAAACAAGTAGTAGACCATCTGAGGCCAAACAGTTCATGAAATCTACTAACTAATGGAAAACCTAAATGTGTCTGAGGACATAAGAGTACTTTAGATCCATTCTAGAGGAAAAATTGGTGTGACATGCAAATCTTGTAAGAAACTATTTCCCTCACAGCTGATCATCGAAGAACTGATTGTATAGTTTAAAGAGCTGTTGCACACTTCAAAGGGTAGTTTCTAGGTACCACTTAATGAAGCTAGTTAATAATTCAGCTCATATGCCCATCAGTTTCAAATGTTTAAGTGAGGAATAAAGTCCTTTTATTAGAAAGTTGGGGTTTTTTTGCATTTTTTTTAAGGGTCATCTTGAAAGAATACGGGCTTTTGTTTAAAAATGTGGAATTGAAAGCTCTCATTCAGTTACTTCCTGATGCCATAGACAATTAGTACACTTCTCAGGTTTTGTATCTACAGTTTTTTGTATCTTTACTTAATTTTTGTTATTAAGTAAATTTTAGTCAACAGTAACAAATTTACTTAACAGTCATAAAGTTACAGGAATGTTCTGGAAAGCATTTCTGTTATACAGAAATGAAACACTGCTTTGCTAATTAGCAATAATTAGCATAGTTATTCTTTGGGAAACATGATAGTCATCCAGGTCTTCATTTCTACTGCTGTACCTTTTAGAGGTGACATACATGTAAAGGATAGAGAGAACACACCTGAACCAAATACAATCAGGGTCAAGTTGGCCCAAAATAAATTTGTCACATGATACAAGCCTTGAAGCTGCATAGTCCACCTCCTACTTTTTAAATGTAAGGCTAGAGAATATACATGTAATTATAAGCAGACATCTGTTGCTCTGACTACATGTTTGTTTGTCAATACCTCCTTTCCTCTATGCATCTCTGGACACAACTTCTTCCCTAACTTTTCAGATCTAAAAAGGTACATGATGACAAATTCTAGATATTTCTTCACAATGTATCGTCTGAGTGCAATTGAGTCCTGTCCTTTTTCCTCTTTTCCTTTGGGCACCCATTTGTGTGTTTCCTGAGCCTACACTTTGATGTATGTTCTGGTATAGAAAAGACTTTTGTTCCATCTATTTCATTAGGTTTAGGACACGATTCACTTGTCTTTGTTATGCAGTGTCTTTGTTGGTGACACCAAGTTCTAGATATCACACAGTGAGAGCCCACATAATGGAGTACAAAATGCCACTGCAATGAGGATGGAAGGAAGAGTCACTCCCGTGACTGGGAGCAACTCTGGGCCAAAACCAAGGTCACAAATCAAACTGTCCCTTTTGAAGAAGTCATTGCTTTCCTTTGAAGAATTGGACCAGATTTCTTTGCCTTTTACAGTCATTCTGAGTGAGAGACAGTTGTTGTCTCACTAAAACACAATTCTCAGAATTTCCTTCCGTAGATGCCAGCTCATCTTTGCATCACCATAGATAAATGAAATAGGTATCTGCTTTCTAGTGTACTTAACCAGCTTTCTCATTTGAATTCTAATTTAACAGTTTTAAAACCATCCTGTCAAACAGGGTCAAGATGAAGGGTCTCCCTAGTCCAGTGTCCTGTCTCAAAAACAAACAAACAAACAAAAAAACTGGCATTTTGGTACTATTAAGTACAAGCCACAGTGAACTTTTCTTCCATCAAATTTTCTAGTCACTTTTTGAAGTCTTGCAAACTTCTACCATTATGTGCAAATTAATATAGTTAACACAAGTTAATTACACAATGGGTGAAGAACCCTCTTCTTCTTTTGTTTGAAAACTTTTGTTTTCACTATGTTTGCTTTCATTATATCCTTACTCCTCAAGTGCTAATTGTCTTTGCACCTCACAGTCTGACAGAGGGACCCCATCTCCTTTGTTAACAACAGGAGATATGCTTGTGAGTCCTCCCTCAGAGAATCAGAAGCTGCAACAGAACATCCTTCTGAAAGAGTCTGAATGGGCTGTTTCACCTGTTCCTTTCCTAGTCGTTTTTTTGAGAGATGGTGGGTATGGCAGTCTAGTTTCTGGCATGTTTGTTTATCACATTGAGCTGAGGGATATCTCACACCTTTGAGAGACTGCTGTTTTCAGCCCCAAGCTCTTTCAGCTCCAGGATCTTTCTTAGGATGTAGTTTTGAAAGTGCTGATGATTAATCTTTTTATCAACTACTTTCTAGTTCATCTCATCTATAATTTTTTTTTTCAGAATAAATTTGTCAGCAGCATCCATACCTGCAAGAGGTGTCCTTTTGGACTTCATGAATGATGGCTAGGAACTCTGTAAATTATTCTTGTGTCCTCCCCCATTTCTTGTGCATTGTATTCCACTGGTATGCTCATCTAGTGAATATAGCTATACTGGAGCTAGTATCTGTGTTTTGTGTTTTCTCTTCTAAGACAGTACATAAGAAGGACCAGATTCCAACAGGAGAGATCTCAGAATGACACAGGTAGAATTTGATCCTTCTGGATTTAAGCATTCTGATACATTAAGGAAAAAGCTTTCTTCCTCAATGACTGTTTTTTGTTTGTTTGTTTGTTTGTTTTTGTCAGTCATCTGATCCTTTTCTTCAAATAATCTGGCAACTTCCTTTATTTTATTTTATTTTATTTTATTTTATTTTATTTTATTTTATTTTATTTTATTTTATTTTATTTTAATTTTATTTTTTTGCAACAGGAATACAGACATAATACTGAGATGCCACTGGCTCAGATGAATCTGTCATTATGCTGCAAGGTACCCTAGACATTTATCACCCAATCCCTTGCCACTACAGTTGTGTCATTATGCATTCCTTCTTATTTAGATTTATTGATGCAATTGCTAAGGTCAAATCTTCATTCAGGCAAGGTTGTCCATGCAATTGTATGTGTGAACGTTCATTTGAATTATTTGTTGCACCTTCCAGACAAAAAACACTTTACTGTTCAGATAACATTCCTAGTAGGACATGGTGAAATCCTCTACAAAAGTGTTAAGGGTTAGTGCAGAGACAGGCTTGGCCCATGCCTCTCGTGTCCTGTATTGGAAACCCAAAGTGAAATTGCTCTCAAAAGTTTGAGCTGCAGGTTCTTTCTCTAGCTCAGGTGCTGTTACCTTTATTTCATTATCCATTCAGTGAAGGACTCTCAGGTGTCCTGGCAGTCTGCTGTTTTGTATGAATGGATGTTAGATGCTATCTCTTGTATTTACACAATTGAGAGTTGCATTGTTACTAGCCTCCTCGTTTCTCCATCCCAACGCCTTTTCAAGATTTATTCCCAACAGTCTGCTTTGGCAGGAGGTCGATGTCAGAAAGTGCAGAACTGCTGTCTTTTCAGCAGGTATTTTGCAGTATGGAAAAAGGAAAAGGACGCCAGCCCTTGTTCTAAGATGTGAATGTTTCTGTCAAGGGTTTGAAGTTCACAGGGGTGATATTTGCAGTGGTAGTACTACTGTTGTGACTCTATCAGGGTACTTGTTCACTTCGTTGACCTGCAAGATGCTACATTTTACTTTTTTGGTCTGGTTATACATTACAACTATCTCCATTTTGCTCTGGATCAAGGTATTTTTTTAGAAAAGTCTGCCTGTCCTGTCTATGACAATGCATATTGGCACCAGCTACGGTATACTTTGAGGATATTGTGCGTTTTTGCATAAATGAAGTTATGTATCACAAGCTGAATGGCCATTTCTGTAGACACTGCTGAGGTTTTACAGTAATTAGCTTTTGGCAGTTGGTACCCATGGCAGTGAATGCATACAGAAATACACCTTGAAGAATAGGAGCACAAATCGCTTTTTTTTTGGTCTTACATTTAAAATTTTGCAAAATTTGAATAATTCCTATTCTTGAACAGTAGACATCAAATTCTGAAGTTATAATCTGCCTTTCAGGCCATTTTCTATATTACCTGATATTGATTACAATGATGATTACAATTGCTATGTATGCTGTTTAGTGACATATACAAGGACTGATATTTACTCAGTATTCCCTTTTCTTCCTAGATCTCCATCTGCTGGTAGACGTAGCTTGCAAGCAGGGGCACTTTCCAAAGGAAGAAATAAGAGAGTGAGAAGTGGGTGACAAGTATGTGAAAATGTGCAGCAGCTGCCAGCTGGGTTCTCTTGTCAGACTCCAGAGGCAATGTCTTGCACACAACAGGCACTTTGGATCATTTCAACTGTTTATTTAAAAAAAAAAAAAAAAAAAAAGACACTTTTTTTTTTTTAATTTCATTCTAACTTTGTGAGGTGTTAGTCACTCCATGCTTTTTTACACCTCTTCCATTACATTTTCTACCCGACAAGTTATAAAGTGTCTAGTGGTCAGAATATTTAATATGAAGTAAATACTCAGCTGCTCATTTTTTTTAGATATGGAAAATCTGGACTTCCTGTAAACAGGAACAGCCTTAAAAGCTTTTTCCAAAACTTTCTTACTGGGAAGCAAGTTGGTTTTAGTGCTGTATTTGGAATCTTTTTATTTAACATTGTTGGAAGCTACAGTGTACTCGGCACATATGCTGTTTGGTGCTCTCACCGTCTTTGCTTGAAGTCATACTGTGGCTCTTTAATGGGAATTGTGTATGAAACAAAAGCGCAGGAAAGTCACAAGATTCTAGGTCTGAATGGGTCAGGGATTTCAGGAGAGCAGCTATGGGAAAGATGAGCTAATTTTCTGAGTGATTAACCAGGAAATGCTCTTCTTTCCTAAACCAATGCTCTGTTTCAGCAACAAGTGTGTCCCTTCTGGTGGGTATCCGTTACATATGACAGCTGCTGATCTTTTACATTTATGGAGAATTGTCCTGTTTTAATAATTTCTTTTTGATTCTCATAATATATGTAATGGTAAGTTATCTGTTGTTTTAGTACTTTATTTTAAGTAGGTCTTAAATACATTGTAACATATTAAATCTGATTCTATTTATATTGATAGTAGATTTAAAGTTTTTAATAGCTATGCATTTGTGTTAATATACTGTTTAAAGGATAAAGTGGGCACAGTCTATATTTATGTTAGGGAAATACATGTGAAAGAGCACCTAAAACATAGATTTAATTGTGTCATCTGTGTTCATGCTTCTTTTAAAATTAATTAGAGCCAGTCCTTTCACACAAGAAAGAAAAAGAATTTATTAGGACTGTCTCAGCTATACCCTCCAGCACTTTATGTAGCTTCTAGCTGTGGTAGGATGTCCTAAGTGAACATTGAGTGGTAGAATGAACCGGGGCAAAGCCTTTGATTATTCACCAGCAGTCCAAACTAGACAAATGCAATCTGAGGATGCTTTTAGGTCAAGGCTAGTGAGAGTGTTACCATACTGGTTGTCCTCAGATTTGTTATCCTGTATCGTATGTTACAGGATATATGTGTAGTACAATTTCAGTTGACATGAATAGTGAAGGGTTAGGTGGTTATGTTCAAGTCCTGCTTCTTAAACAAAAGTATATGGAAGCCATTTGTATATGAATGAGAGTATTTGGGTAGTTAAAAGGAAAAGTTTTTCAATAACATTGCTGGAGCTCATCACCTAAATTTGCTTTCATGCCCTATAGCTGACATGGCTCGAGACTGTTGCATAATATGCTGTGGAAATTGTGGATGGTCTGTGTCCTGTGGGAGCTGGTGCCATCAATAGTAATGGGGTTTGACAGCAGCAGACTAGCCCTCACAGACCAAGGGGTAAGGAGATGCACTTAAAAGGATTTCAGCTTATCAAACTGGAGCTGTTACCTCTTTAATTCACATACACTACAAAGGGAACATCTTAGTTTACCTTTCTTATTCCTGCTTGCCAACCAAAAGATTTGACACTTTTGGAGATTTAAGATAGGGGAATCTCAGGGTCTTAGATAATGCTCTGTTGTTTTAAAGGCAAATTACGAAAACTTTCATATTACAATTTTTTAATATGCTGATTTAGAAAGGCTTTGGAGCTGGCTCTCCTGATGTACATCACTTTCAGAACACACATGGATGTAAGCTCTCTTCATTCTTAACCAGCTCACCCTGACATAGGGAGAGAGCACAGGAGAAAGGGCATTCGCTAGCTTAGGAAATAAGTATATTGCTGCACAAGGCCTCGGGAGTCTCAGGTGGCCCTCTAGATTGAAGGTCTAGCGCTTCAGCACCTTAATGTGGATCTAGTTCAGTCAGTAAATAATAAAAAGTAACTTCTGTAGCAAGACCTTGTTTTTAACTATATTCTTGTTAATGGGAACACAATGCAATTTTGTTTACCTTGCGGATGTTCTTTTATCATCCTGCTCAGACAGCATGGTTGCACCAATCTGCAATAAATTGAACTTTCAAACTGAAATATGGATGTTGCACCTATATTTTCTTTCTTTTGATTTACAAATGATGTATTATCACCATTGGAAAAAGTCCTTCATGTTTCAGCAGTTCCTCCTGCCACTTTTTTCACCATACAACCATTACCCCTGCAACCACGCTCTTATTTTTAAAAGCGGAGCAATTCTTCTTTGTGTGACCTTCTACTTTCAAGGAGTTACTCCAGGGATTAGTTTAGCTGTACACGTAACAACAACAAAAATGTTCATTAATCTCCACTTTCTTGAAGGTGCTTTTTCCTGAGCACCGGGAACAACGGCAAATGACTCTCCGAACTCCTGCCTGGATCATACGCTTTCTGCAGGCAGGGCATTGTTTTCACGTTTGTTTCTGAGTGCCCTCCTCGAGCACCACTCCATCGTGCGCCCGTTCACAAATTTCCAGTTGCAACCTTACTTTGAGGTTATAGGTCTGACCTGCAGCATTATTCACCTCTCGGTGATGTCAGAGGAGAATAACAGTTGAATTCCAGACCTCTGACATCAGCCTGACCTGAAGCCTCGCAGCAAGCAGCAGCCAGAAAAGGGCTACTGCTGCCTCTCGATGGGCGGCAGCGTGGGGAAGGCCGGGGGAAACGCGGGGAGCCCGGCGGGGCCGGGCCGGCGGGGCGGGAGGGGGCGCCCGGGAGCGGGGCCGGGGCCGGGGCCGGGGCCGGGGCGGGCGCTCGGCGCTGCTCCACCCTCACTTTGTGCCAGCAGGTAGGAGCCGCGAGCCGGGAGCCGCGGCCGCCTCGCAGCCCTCCCGCGCCCGGCGCTCGCCCACGGGCGCTGCTGCGGCAGGAAGGCGGCTCCGCGCCCGCCGCGGGATCCGGCCGCCCCCGGCCATGGTCGAGCAGCCCCGCGGGGCTCGCCGCGGCCGCGCTGCCCGTGCCTCGGCTGCCGCCCTGCGCCGCGCCTAGAGCCGGTGCCCGCACGGGCTGCGCAGCGAGGGAGCCCCGGGTACTCCGCGGGAGTGCTCCCGACAGGGGGCCGGCTTCTTTCCCGAGGCTGCGGGTTGCATGCGGACACTTCACTTGCAGCCATGCCTGCCCCGGGAGCTTTCTGTCTGCGGTAATTTTCTCCCTTTGATCTCGCTGGATTCTCCGTCGGGCTGTGGAGCGCCACTCGCACCTACCTGCCTGCTGCATGTGCGTGAGACGGCTTGTCTTTCGTGACTTCTTTTTCGAATGTTCCTTATTTTTAAGAACAGATTGCGTTTCTAAAAAGGAGCAAGAAGACCCGAACCAAACGTCGTCAGACGCACATGGTTTCCTTAAGCTACTGGAAGTAACTTTTTCTGGGATTTGTAGAAGCATTTCCATCTGTCCCAGCCCCTGCGGGTTGCAGCAGGCGTGCTGCCTAACAGGTTTGCAGATTTTTTTTTTTAATCACTTCTCTTCACAGCAGAGTGATCACTCTAACTTTTTAGTTGCACATAACCCTTGTGTAAACTCTCCTAGTTATGAAGACTCCTCGATACGTTTCATGTGACTTTGGGGAAGACCATGGAATTTTATGTTTTTTTTTATTTTGTGGGGCCTTTAGTTGGGATCTTCTTGGAAGTGATCATACCGGAACCCATAGTGTGAAGGAAACAAGATATGTGGTAACTTTTTGCTTGATACCTGCTTTGCTTTGTGTCTAAATTTTTAGCATGTTTTGGGGCCTTCTTAAAATCTCCTGGGAACTTGAAACTATGAAGAGAAGCTTCGTACTTCAATAATTATCCTTGGGAATTGCACCAAAAGTCAGACCAAGCCTGGATTGTTAGGAGAAAACTAGAACTGATCTGTAAGCCTGAATGAAGCATTTCTGGCACAGGAAGGATGGAAGGGATTGATTTGATTTGGAAGGGAACAATATAGTAACAAACTTTTTTGTTTTTACCAAATATGCAAGAAATACCTCCTGCATAATTTTTAAGAAGGATACCAGTAACTGTAGACAACATTCAGCTTTAAGAGCATGAGCATATATTGTGGAAGAGATGCCTTGCTGGCAAGAAGATGTGTCTCTCAAGCATATGTGAGATGGATGTTTTGAACCTGGCAATCTTCCTTACTCTTGGGAAGGAGACACCAGGACGTTGCGTCCATGGAGGAACCTCCCTGTGTGTGCCTCCTCTCTGAGGACCTGACGAGTTCTTAATGCTGCGGGAGATTCCTCTGTGTCTGAACTGAACCCGTCCTTGCGACCTGCTCATTCTCTTTCACTGATCTTTCTGGATCTGTCTTCTAGAGGAGGGACTCATAACTTCAGTGGTTGTTTTTTTTTGTTTGTTTGTTTGTTTGTTTTTTCCTGGTTTAAAGTATGCTTTTCAGCTCCGAGCAGCCTCTGAACACGTGGCACCAAGGAAGGGAAGCAATGATGGCGAGAAGCAGGAGGGCCACACAGTGAGCAGTGCTAGCAGTGGCCGGTACCTGAGCCCCTCTCTCCCCATTTTCTTGTGCCCCAGGAGCCAGCACTGCACGCCCTGCACCCGCTATTAGAAGCTGCTGGCAGGGCGAGGACGCGTTTGGAGCGGTATGTGTGGCCGGAGCGAGCTGCTGCAGCTGGTAGCATGAGTGGTGGCCCCCAGCTGCAGCTGGCTGTCCTCTGGCCTTGGCTGCTCATGGCTACCCTGCAGGTAGGACTTGGCCATACAGGGCTGGCGCTGGCAGCGGCAGTCGAGTCTGAGAGGTCAGCGGCACAGAAGGCGATCATTAGGGTGATCCCCCTGAAAGTGGAGCCGATCATACTGGAGGGAGAGTTCGCAAACGTTGCTGAGGTTACTCCAGCCGAAGGAAAACTGCTTCAGGTAAGAGCACCTCTGTTTTATCCAGCCCTGCCAATCTCACGATCCCACTCTTTCTATCTTTGCCACCTTTTTTCTTCTTGCTGCTCCAGCTTCCAGCATGAAGCATTTGGCTTTATTTCCCGACTACATGTTTATAACCTGAGCAACAAGGTATTTTTCATGTGAGCTGTCCACCTGTTTTGTTTCTTTGTGCTGCTGCTCTTCAACCCTGCACAGTGTTTTGAGGCAGAAGTGCTTATGTAAGTGGTTGCCTCTTCATTCTGCTACCATCTGTAGTTGTGCTGGTATTAATGTTAATTTTGGATATGGTCAATCAATCCCAGGAAGATTATTGCATATCTTAATAGATGGTATAAAGCTGACTGTGTTGAGTCACATGCTGGGACACTAAACATCTAACAGAAAACATGATTATTTTTCTTTCTGAAACCTGTGTACACTTCTGCTAATAGCTAGGATTCTGTTACAGCTAAAACACACGTACAGGTGTTGTCCCTCAGAATTACTGACCCTTCCAGCTGTGGTCTTGCCTGTAGTACCACCTGTAACTGGAAGCTGCATTTTACCCATCCAGTGATTCCTGTACAGTGCCACCACCATGTATGTTTGTAAGTGAAATTCATGTTGACTTCTGACCTTTTCTAAGAAAGGAGAGCATCCGAACATCTCACTGTGAGACACAGATGCTACTGAGGGCTGTGCTGTTCAGTGAACAGGCTGATCTCCTGTTTACAATATGCTTTGAGATCAGTTTCTGAGACTTTGTGTACTCTCTTTTCTGTTGGCAATTTGCTCATCAGGTGCTTTATTCTTGAAAACCAAGAACGACAAAATCACCCATGTTAATATTGAACCTAATTTTTGCATGGCTATTTTCAGGCTTGACTTTGCAAATGTGGTATGTTGCAACCTGAATCTTAATTAAGGCTGTAACCTGTAAATTTAAGTTAAAATCAAAAGTTTTTTGTAGTCTTAAAAGAAAAGAAATGTGGTTGAGCCAGCTTTAAAATAGAGTCACATGGCTGAAAATTAAAATAGATAATTTGTGACGTTTATAGATCCTGTTTGCAAAGCCTTTTAAACTAATCGGATAACTGGAATGAAAGCTATGTTATAAAGTTATATTACCAGGGTAAAAAATATCTTAGTCAAATGTACTCAAGGTCCTGTTCTGTCGTGAGGCAATGTCCAGGAAAGTCAATATTTATTCCTTACAAAAACTACAGTGGTGTTGCAACTGAGCACAAAGTATAGAGTATGGACCTTTTTGAAATGAAAAGGTGATAACCTCTTCTGTATGATGTTTGAATGTTTTTAACTGAATGCAGTGATTCAAACCATGATTTTTTGTGTCATGTGCAGTCATTGAAGCCCACCCTGCAGTGCAAACAAATAAGGCATTTTGAATACTAAGCCATGGATAGTGTAGGGTTTACATAACTTCATTCTTTAAAAATTATCCTCAAAATGGAGAGGGTTACAGAAACACTAATCGAATCTTCTTGGTTTGTGTAAACAGACACAGACCTGCATTGTATATGATTTTAGGCCATGGTCCTGCAGCTAGATTTGCACAGGTGATTGTTCCTATTCTGTATCTCGCTGAATTCCGGTGCTGTTTTGAAGGGTTTGCACATCCGGATCTGGTTTCAGGATTAGTGCGTGATGTTGGGACTAGGGGGGGGTCAAACTGCCTGCTGCAGCAGGATGTTTGCATGGTGCTAGGCACAGGAAAGCTCGAGGAAAGCTCGAGTCCACCTCATCCAGCACCCTGTGTATCCTACAGCATAGTTTCTAATTATGCCACTGCATAATGAAACTTGTGATATTAAATGTCATGTCAGTATTTGGGTCCTGAGCCTTCAGTGGGTTCTTGACTTTGGAAAGTCAAAACTTGAGACCAAATGGGAAATGGAGCCATAACTGCTAAGGTAGAAAATGAGTAAGAAATTAGTAGGAAGAACTATTTTTAGTTTGCATTTAAACAGTCAGGTGTTAAATACATCTGAATTATGCTCTATTGGAAAATCTCATTTTACATGTGGTTGCCAACATCCCAGTCTTGCAAAAACGTTACAGGCCATGTGCTTAACTTTGATGTCATTGGAACTCTTTAGGTAAATAAACTTCAGCCTGTTCACACCTACCTTCATAATTGCTTCTTTATATGTAATTTAGGCATCTTTACAATTAATGAACTAAGAAGTCTAGTTTTACGTTGGTTTTGGATTGGCCTTCTTGGCTGTGTCGGAGTCAGTAGGGTGCAGCCAGTCTTCATACACATCACATGAGAACACAAACTGAAGAGTTTAGCTTGGGAAAGGTGAATGCGTGGTCCAGTCCTGCTTTCAAGATAATGCTCTCTTAGGTCAGCAGGATAATGAGGTTGCTTAAGGGTAAGTGCTACAGGATTAGGTCTATGTTCAAGTAAAGTTCTAGTTAACTTCTAGGTTTCTTATGTTGTTTTGGTAAGTATAATTTTGGAAATACATTCCTAATTATATAGAACATCCAGCATATCAGTGATTGAGTCTCACCAACCATACTTACATGTATACCATAATATTTTCTTCTTCTCTCTTCCTCCTGACTTGTTCTCCAGGATCATGTACAGAAACTAACCTTGACCATAGTGCTGCATTCTTTAGTGACTTTAAAACTATCTTTCTTACCTCCCAAGTAACCCAAATGCCAAATTCCCACTCACCCCCTTTTGCCTCATCGCCAGTTCTCTGGGAAATGTCTGGGTTTTTATTTTTGCCTTTTGCCTGTCGGAACACTGCAGGGACCCAACAGCACTGCCTCTGGCACTGCAGAGGCTCAGGGCTGCTGCCGGATGATGCAAAGGGAGAGGAATTTCTCAAGTAGGCAGCGCCACTTCAGACTTTATAGGTCAAAAAACCAACACCTTAGACTTCTTACAGAAATCGTCTTCAAGCCTGGTCAGAGCACAAGCTTGCTCAGATATTACATGCTCTAAGCATTAACTATTGCTTAACAAGCGAGAAGTAGCATGTGTACTAGCTGGCAGTTTCCAGATGGCTGGAGGTTTAGACCTCTGTTGAGCTCACTGCATGCGATAGTCTGCACTTCTGAAAAAAATTCCTGGGGAAGTCAGAAAAAGTCCCTGTATTAAAAATGGAAGAACCAAGCCTTTCAGACAAGTAGGCTGTAAAGAATGTATTTGGATCTTACTGGTAAATGGAAATCCAGCAGCAGCTAATGATTCAGCATGCCCTCCAAATCACAACTCCTGTAGCTGTTCGCCAGATCAGCTCCCTTCAATATGATTGCTAATGCAATTTCTACAACCTCTGCTTTTGATATTTTGCTGTTCTGTTAGTTTATTTTTGATGAATAAATCTTGTTTTCCTTCTTACCTAATGCCTCAGTTTCTATTTGGTACTGGAGAGAGTTCATGATGTTAATCTGAAGATATACAGGAAAATAAGGAAATGCATGGAAAGAAAAGGAGAGAGATTTTTAGAAACTTGACAAAAGGAGATATAAGATTTGGAGTCCAATTCGAGTCACAACAGAGTTCACATATGAATCTAATCCTGTGGAAGAAAAAAATTTTATTTGAGAAATAGCACATCGCTTAATTAAAGGCTTTATAGAAAAGTGGGTATACAAGCATACATAAATAAAACAGCACTAGCATTTTTTTTTTTTTATTAAATTTGAGTATATATAACCTCAGTCTTGTATACAAGGGAAAGGATGGTACTGCTAGTAGTGGCTAGTGTGGCTAGGATCCATTAATGGAGTTTTCTCTTTAGTTCTGGTGCTAGTATTTTTGGAAATAATATTAAAAGTTTGAAAAAGTCCCAAACAATAACATTTGAAAAGAGATACCTAAACTCTAACTACTGTCTTTAGTACAGAGAAGGCAAACCGACGGTCAATCGTTTTACATGCCTACATGCAGGAAAAAAAATGAGGTAGTAGAAGTCTTACTTTATCACAAGTCTCACAATACTTTGTTTCATTTCCGTATAGTCTTAGCAGTTACATAATTAGGTGATTGCATGAGAAAGTCAACTTTCATTTACCCACTGAGCACATTGTTTTAGTTTATGACTGCAGAAAAAATCTTGACAGCACAGGACAAACTCCCTAAGTGCTGAGAACAAGGATTATCCTATTTTCCTCTCTCTCCAAAGAAATAAATTATTAAAAAACAATGTTTTTAAAGTCAGTCTTCTAGTTAGGGTAGAACAAGTGAGAATTAGAAGATCTTAAATCATAAGCTTTTTAGGTGTTGTACACGATCAAAAAGCTGATTATCATTTATAGATGAAGTCAGAAAAGAAGCATGGTGCATTTTGAACAGCAGTGACAATTAACCATTGCAGTTACCTTGAAGTTACATACTGGCATGGTGAATTCAACAAGATCATCCCAGAAATTGAGTGTTTCCAGTGTTGCAATGCATAGCGCTGCTGGGGAATTATAATCACCTACTTAAATGCTTGTAGAGGGTTACACTCCCAACCCGTAAGAAAGTAAATATATTAGTAGTTTTATATACTACCAGCTCCTGGATCAACAAAAGGATGTTGAGTGCATAATGTTGACAGAGATCAAAGAAGTGGGAAAGTCTAACCAAATGATAATGGGGACTTAAATTACCTGTGAATAAACTGGTCAGATAGCACAATACGAGTAAGTTCAAAGAAGCAATTTCTGCCTCTTGGAACAGCCAGTACTAGAGTACACAGAAAGATATTCTTGACTTAGTGTTGAGTAATGTGCAAGAACTAACTCAAAAGCTAGCAATAATTGAGCCACTTGTACTGACTGCAGTATAATAAAATTCATTGTCTGAGTACCAGAAAGTAGAACTCTGACAGCAACCTTTAGAACTGGGAATTGCAGCAAAGTGAAGCAGTGCAACAAGCGGCTCTTATAGTTTAAAAGAAGTATCTTTCAAGGTAACATAGATACTACTCAAGAAAGTAAAAATAGTCTTAGGAAATGTCAAAAGGAATTAAAAAGGCGATTGTACTCCAACAAAAGTACGTTGATAGTGGTCAAGAAACTATTTAGGCCAAACAGACCTTGTAAGATTTGGGCATATAGTATTAAGATAGCATACAGTAGAATATATGCTATAGATTAGTATAGTATAAGTAATTAGCATCAGTATAGGATTGGTGATTATTTGAAAGGTGAGCCATTAAAATCCATATTCAGAGTAGGTAGTCTCGGCTAAAATCAGCTCCAGAAAAATTTGAGTCTAGAGGTATCACTTGGGAAGCTCCTAGAGGAACTTCCATCCCTTTCTTGAGCATACGCAGAGGCTGAGTTAGAGCTTTGCATTTTGTGTTTTCCCCTTTCCTGATCCAGAAAATGCTTGGTGAAAAGGTATTCTCCATTTAAGAAAGAGTTTGAAGGGCTTAAAACTGAAATCTTCTGCCACTAAGGATGTTTCTCAGATGCTCCCTGGGGTGCCATCTGTTGCTGGCCCTTGTTCCCGTAGGGGACCCATGGAGGCAAAGACCCATCCTGAGCTGAAGATTTTCATTACTAAAGAGGGCATAAATCTGGAGGCCCAAGTATTTACATGGGGCAGGCATAAGGAGCAGAAATAAAACCAAGAGCAGCAGAGCAATGCTGCATGGTCAGAAGGCTCTGTCAACAGGGCTGAGTGACAGTCAGCACAGGACTCCTGGCCATGCACACCCTTCCTGGAATGGCTCCAAGGAGCAAGTGGACATTTCCCAAAGATAAGCTGGCAGGAGGGATGAGGTTAAAAGGGAAAAATTCTTTTTTTTTTTTTTTTTTTCTGTGCCTCCATAAAGCTATATGTTTGGTAGGCATTTCATGCAGATTATGAAAGTCTAGACTGAATTGCATGTGAATTCATGATTATTTTTTTTAAATGGAAGCTCTCAGAATTATCCAAGTAAGACAAACTTTGTATGATCAAAGAGAGGTCTGTTTTATTAGAATTTATTTTAAACAAAAATTGTGTTATATTTTTATATATAACACAATATACTACAATTGTATCTCTCTGTTTTTCTATGCTTAGAGCTCTCAAAAGTGCATTAAAGCTTTCTGTGGACTTTCCCCCTAAGTCTTATTCCAACTGAAAACAAGAAAGTTTTACCCTAAAAGAAAGAAAGTAATAAATGAATACAATGGAAAACTTTGATCTTCAGGTCCAACTGTCTTCAGTATCATAAAATCTGTGTAGCAGGGGTTGCCAAGAATCAAATACACTACATTTTGGTTTATAAACAAAGCTGAGTGGTAAGCTGAAACTCAGAGTATAGGGTTGTAGAGCGCACTCAAGCAGTCAACATTCAGATTTTACCACTGGTTCTTTCTTAGACAAGTCATAATCTCTTGGCATGTTTAGGAATTTATTTCTAAAACAGGTAGATGTGAAATGTCTAAAGACAAGTACATATGTCAGTAAAATACTGAACCATGTGTGTATTTATCTCTTTCACTTTTCTGCTATATGTTTTTGTTGTTGTTTGGTATGGTTTTGTTTTTGTTGTTTTGTTTCTTTTTTTTTTTTTTTTTTCCTGTAGGGTGCAAGCTGCTCTATGTTCAATAGTTGCATCCAGTCCCTTTAGACTTGAAGTATTGATGTATTCGTTGTACATGTTGTTTTAGATATGTATTTTTAAGTAGTCGCTCCGTTTTCAGATTTGTGGTGTTTTCTCTTGTTATCTCACAAAAAGCAACTACAAAGCCTGGGTTTTGTTACTTTGCATCCTTCTTGGTGTCACATACTTCATTGGTCATTTTCTTGTCAAATTAAGCAACCCTACAGATGAATTGAAGTCCATCTCGGTACAGATTTTTTTTTTTTTTTCACAAGACATAATATCAGTGCAATCTTTTTACCTAAATAATCAACTTTCAAAATAGCTGTGCCTTAAGTGATGAAAAGAGAGGAATCCTATGCTGTCATTCCTGTTTTAATGCTATCTTTGTGTGCATCAAAAAGTAAATACTAAGAAAGTAATGAAAGTGATTCTCCTTTTATACACAGTGTTAGTAATGTCTCTCTGGAGAGCTTTACCTATTTCTGGTACCCGAGTGTTAAGAAGGATATGGAAGTATTGAGAGAAACTGTAGGGAGAGCTACAGAAATGATCCCACCTACAAAGCGTAATGCTTAAGGAGCTCAACTATTTTCAGCTTTTTCAAAGTGCAAAATGAAAACTGCAGTATATATGTATCCATTTATAATTAATATTGCCTACAAGGAGAGGGTGAGAGCAGCTTAGCAAAGACATAGCCAGATCTAGTAGCTGAAAACTAAAATTAAATGACCAGTGTTACACAATTGATTACCTCGTTTTTTTTAGATAAAATAGATAGGTTCTTTACTGTAAGTAAAATTAAAGGTTACAACAAATTATCAGGCAAAATTTTGGTTATCCCTCCATTCTAGGTCCTTAAAATTGCATTAGATACAGACAACAAGAAAGGGTATGAAGTAGGCATAAATGGCCTGGATGGTCATGGTGTGGTCTCTT
Source organism: Aythya marila (assembly GCF_965140915.1). NCBI lineage: Eukaryota > Metazoa > Chordata > Aves > Anseriformes > Anatidae > Aythya > Aythya marila. The sequence goes on along the minus strand of NC_139061.1, from coordinate 812,388 downwards.
GTCTTGGAGTTCTGTGTTTTTTTTTAAAAAAATATCTCTGTTTTTCCAGTATTTCACTGTCATCCGAGAAATAAAGTGTTGTACTGCCTTTCATATGCCCATAACACTTTCAGCCTGCATTTGGACCTGGTGCTTAGGGACAGCGGTTTGGTGGGTGACATTGGTAGTAGGGTGATAGCTGAACCAGATGATCTTGAAGGTCTTTTCCAACCTTAATGATCCCGTGATTCTAAGGAATTGTAATCTCATGCTTCGGAGCTTCTGGCTTGATGCCCACATGGCTTAGGAGGGAACTCTTCTTATTTCCTCTATGCAGAGTTGGCCAAGAGTAGACTTGGGACCTTTTCACCTTCTGGGGGGAGCATCAGAGATTGGCCTTGCCTTAAAACAAAACACTAAAACATATGGTCAGTGTAGGTAGTAGAGAAAATATAGTTTCACAAATGTGTAGGCTGTATGCGTTACTCCCATGTGCAAGAAAGAAAAGATTGCCAGATTTGAAGTGGAAGACACTTTCTTCCACCACCACACCATTCAAATTATCAGAAACTTTGGGTGTGTACCATCTTCTCTTGCATTTTGAGACGTGAATAATCCTCATAGAACATCGGATGTATTCTCACCTTGTCACTTCCCTAGCCCTGAAGGGGCTAGTTAAGGGCATTAGTGGCCCTTTGATTTCTCTTTTGTTCAGTCATTAGGTCTCCGGTGATCATCTTGGTTAATCTAATGTGCATTACTCTGCTCACTGTCAGGGCAGTTGCATAAATGTAATGGATTGTTGTATACAGATATTCTGATTACATAGTTGAATTATTTTCTGTGGCCATAAACTCTGTGAAAAAAAAAATTAAAGTTTTTGTACAAAGCTCAGTTAATTTAGAATGCAAATAAAGCAGCTTAGGGATTAAATTTACTATGGTTTTGCCAAAGGATATGTGAATTCTAGCTCAAGATTAAATGAAAAAAATAGAATTTAGGCTATCTGCTTCAAAAGCACTTCAGCAACTGTTGTTCCATGGAACCTTTGTTCATCTAGGTAGATTTGCTTTGGTTGGCCTGTGGATCCCTGCAGAAGGGATACTTCTGCATCATTATAGGAACTAGCAGAGATTGCATTCAGATATGAAAAATGAATAGCATTCTAGTGCTCTTGCAGACGTGAAGCCATTTTCCTTCCAAATGCCTTGAAGTTCAATAGTAGATCAGAGTAGCTTCAGTGAAGACACAGGCTAAAAAAGGATTTGGGGAGATTGCCACATGGCAGAACAGAAGGGAGAACTTGAGAAGATATTCTAGGGAGTGAATGAAGAACATTGATTCTTTCATTTGTTTGTTTTTGTTCAGGATCATAGGCAAAATGTTAATATTGTTTCCTGAATGTTTAAATATAACAAAAATCTTTAAGGATATGAAAGTCAAATAACAAAGTGTGCACTGTGGCAATTCCTGTAACTTCCTGGATCACAATTTGAATCAGAAGTTACTGCTTAGCAAGTTAGTCATAAGGTTTCTCTTTAGACCACCATCCAGTGAAGAAATACAGCCTCAGAAACCCTAGTGAACTATGTCTTAAAGTCGTAGGAGGGGCAACATATGTATCTTTGCTACTGCTTCTATGTTGAATCATGTTACTTACAAAATGATCTTAGTAACTTTTATTTACTATGACAATTTTACACCAAAATAAGTGGAACATCACAAAGATCCTGAAGAGGTAAGAAGGAGCTCCCTCTTGCCATGCTATACCTTAGTTATTCTTTTGTTCCATGCTATGGGTGCACATATGTCCACAAATGATAACATTTTCTAAATGTTATCTATCATTTAGAAAATAGTTTTTCTAAATATTTCCCTACCACCACAAAATTCTGTCTCCGTCCTCCCTGTTACTCCCTCCTTCATCTGGTCTCACTGGTCTTATTCATATAAGCTTAAAACCACCTCAGGTGGTTCAGACAGCTTTTTTTTTATTATTTTTTTTTTATTACTCATCTGCTTTATGGAGTAGTTTCTTTTATCTTTGCCCCTTACATTTTCATCCTACTTTTTGGTCAGAACAATGTTTTTTGTTATTTTTCTGTATGTGTTCTCCCTGATCACCATCAGTACATAAAATTGCTGTTGCCTGGTGTCATGTGGGACAGTTTGGTTTCTTCATTTCTTTGTGATCTTCTGCTCTTTTGCAGTTGTTATTTTTTTTCAACTGTCTCCTCCAGAGTATTTTTAACATCTGTTTTGTCTCTAATGAGGAAGATTGCTGCACCAAAAGCTGTTATTTGTAAATTTTGTACAAAGTACACCTTCATGAGAGGTGCAGGTAGTTGTAGTCTAATTTGTTTGGATGATGGATGAATCACAGAATCATTAAGGTTGGAAAAGATCTTCAAGTTCATCTGGTACAACCATCATTGTACTACCAATGTCACCCACTAAACCATGTCCTTAAGCACCAGGTCCAACCTTTCCTTAAACATCCCAAGGGATGGTGATGCCACCCCTTCCCTGGGCAACATACAGCTCCTATAAGCCCTGTGTTAGAAAAGATTATCAAAATTATTTCTGTGGCTTCTTGCTTGAGAAAACACCATACACCATTTCTGATTGTTGCACCTAGTAATGGCTTGAGTTACTGCCCATGCTTTCATGTTCCCCTGCTTCCCTCTGACTGCCTGTTTTGAGATTGCTTTCCCCATAAACCAAACACTAGGGAATGCCCATGGGGAAGGTTCCAGCTGAGTCTTCCCTAAGAAAAACAGTCATAGCTTCCTGTGAAGGTTGGGGGCAGCTTGGGATGCAGTGACCATGAGATGGTGGAGTTCAAGATGGAACTTGGTGGAAGAAGTAAAGCTAAAAGTAGGATTGCAACCCTGGACTTTCAGAGAGCCAACTATGACCTCTTCCGGGACCTGCTTGGGAGTATCTCATGGGCTAGAAGGCAAGGGTGCATGTGAGAGCTGGGCTACAGCACTTTTTCCAAGCTCAGGATTGGTGCATCCCTTAGAGTAGGAAATCGAGGAAGGGGGGCAGGAAACCTGCGTGGATGAGCAGGGAGCTCATTGATAAGATCAAAAGGAAGAGGAAGGATTATGAAATGTGGAAAAAGGGCCCGTCCACTTGGGAGGCATATAGAAGTGTTGTCAGGGCCTGCAGGGATGTGACAAGGAAGGCTAAAGCCCACCTAGAGATGAGGCTTGCAAAAGAGATAAAAGATAATAATAAGGGTTTTTTTAAGTATGTAAACAGTAAAAGGAAGACTAGGGATAATATGGGTCCCTTGCTGAATGACAGGGGTGTCCTGGTAACAGGAGATGCTTAGAAGGTGGAGATACTGAATGCTTTCTTTGCTTCAGTCTTTTCTTCAAGGACTCCCCCCTGGAACTCCTTGACCCTGGAGGGAGGAGAAAGAGTCTGGGAAGTGGAGATCTCCCCCCTTGTTGACAAGGGAGTGGTTCGGGAGCGTCTGAGTGGGCTCAGCGCACACAAATCCATGGGTCCTGATGGTATGCATCCACGTGTGCTAAGGGAGTTGGCAGAGGTGATCGCCGAACTGCTCTCTATCATCTTTGAAAGGTCCTGGAGAACAGGAGAGGTACCTGAAGACTGGAGGATAGCCAATGTCACTCCGGTCTTCAGGAAGGGCAAGAAGGAGTATCTGGGAAACTACAGGCCAGTCAGTCTCACCTCTGTCCCTGGAAAGGTGTTGGAAAGCTTGTTCTGGATGCCATCTCCAAGCAATTGGAAGAGAAGAAGGTTATGAGGAATAGTCAGCATGGATTCACCAAGGGGAAGTCATGCTCAACCAACCTCATTGCATTCTTTGATGGCATCACCAGCTGGGTAGATGAGGGGAGAGCAGTGGATGTTATCTACCTTGACTTTAGCAAGGCTTTCAATACTGTCTCCTATGACATCCTGCTAGCAAAGCTGAGAAAGTGTGGGATAGAGGAGTGTACAGTAAGGTGGGTTGAGAACTGGCTGACTGGCTGAGCTCAGAGGGTGGTGATTGGCGGAGCAGAGTCTGGCTGGAGGCCTGTGATTAGCGGTATTCCCCAGGGGTCGATGGTGGGTCCAGTCTTGTTCAACATCTTCATCGACGACCTTGATGAGGGAATAGTGTCTGCCCTCAGCAAGTACACCGATGACACAAAGCTGGGAGGAGTGGCTGGCACGCCAGAAGGCTGTGCTGCCATTCAGCGAGACCTGGACAGGCTGGAGAGCTGGGCAGGAAAAAAAAAACATGAGGTTTAGTAAGAACAAGTGTAGAGTTCTGCACCTGGGAAGGAACAACCCGAAGTATCAGTACAGGCTGGGGGATGACCTGCTGGAGAGGAGCTCTGAGGAGAAAGACCTGTGGGTCCTGGTGGACGACAGGTTGACTATGAGCCAGCACTGTGCCCTTGTGGTCAAGAGGGCTAACGGGATCCTGGTGTGCATAAAAAGGAGCACGGCCAGCAAATCAAGGGAGGTGATCCTCCCCCTCTCCTCTGCCCTGGTCAGGCCTCACTTGGAGTACTGTGTCCAATTCTGGGCTCCCCGGTACAAAAAAGAAAGGGATCTCCTGGAAAGAGTCCAGTGGAGGGCCACAAAGATGATATGGGGCCTGGAGCATCTTCCCTATGAAGAAAGGGTGAGAGACCTGGGTCTGTTCAGCCTGGAGAAAACAAGACTGAGAGGGGATCTCGTCAATGTGTATCAATACCTGAGGTGTGGGAGACAGAGGGATTTGGCCAACCTCTTTTCAGTGGTTTGCAGGGACAGGACAAGGAGTAATGGTCACAAGATAGAGCACAGGAAGTTCCACACCAACATGTGAAAGAACTTCTTCACAGTAAGGATGACAGAACACTGGGACAGGCTGCCCAGGGAGGTTGTGGAGTCTCCTCTGGAGATACTCAAGGCCTGTCTGGACGCCTACCTGGGCAGCCTGCTCTAAGGAACCTGCTTTGGCAGGGGGGTTGGATCCAATGATCTTTCAAGGTCCCTTCCAACCCCTTCAATTCTGTGATTCTGTGATTCCTTTTGCTGAAGACACCCAGATGGACCATCTTGCATCCACGTGACACTGTAGAGCAGTCAGCCAGCCTATGGCACTGACTTTGGTAGGCTGAGGAAGATCAAAGAGCAGGAAATGCAGCAGTAAGGGGAAGCTTCAATTACAGCCATTGTCATTCAGGGAGCTGCTAGCCAGGAAAGCAAGGAGAGGAGCGATGCTTGCCATGGCCTTTTCCAGGACTTCATTCAAAAATCATCTTTTGAAAGGTGCTCTGTGATGGTGATGGTAATGTATTTTGTACCTGCAAGGATATTGAGAGGGAAGCCAAAAAGTCTTCCACAGTTTTAACTTTTTTAATTCAGAAAGAGGGGCTACATAAAATTGAGTAAGCCTATTAAAAACGAATGTAAGAAGGCAACTTAGAGTTATATCCTCACAGCGGATTTGAAGATATGGAAAGACACTATAGTAGGAAGGAGTTAAGATCAAATGTACCTCTGAAGAAATACTTTTAAAAAAAAAAAAAAAAAAGATAACATCAGACCTACATACCTAAGCATAAGGGTAAAAGAAAGTACATGAAAGCATCCTGAAAAAGCAAAGATTGTGGTAAAATGAGAAAAAGAGGAGGGATCATACATACTAACAAGCTAAAATATGTTAAAAACATAATGAAAATAATTAGGAGAACAAAAACTTTGCAAAGGATAGAATAATTAGTAATAGATTCTCTTTAGTCACATCAGAAGCAGAAAGCTTGCCAGACAATCTGTAGGAACTATACAAAATTGAAGTATAAAAGATGCACTCAGGGCAGCCAAATTGATATCAGAAAAATGAATACAATATTTTTTGTTCTTTCATCTGTCTCAGGCTGAAATGTCTGTAGATAAGATAATGATGTAGATAGACAAAATTAGCATTATCAGTCACCAGGATCAGGTGGTATTGACCCAACAGTTGTGGAGGATGAAATAGTTGAACTATTACCTATGTTAATAAACTCATATTTAAAATAACCGGAAGGCAGCTGATGCGATACCAGTTTTTCTACTGGCCCCAAGTCATCTGGAAAAGCCCAGTACTGTAAAATTCACATGGAGTAAGTTGTCTGTAACTATAATATAGAGCGTAATAAGTAAGTGGACAGTTCAATAGGTCCAGGTGAAATTCCAAAATGCCCTCATTAAAGGCTTTTAAGGAAATTAAGGGTTGGAAGGAGAATACTGACTAAATAATTATTAGAAGATAGGAAGCAGATGGTAAGAATACCTGGCGCATTTTCACAGTGGAAGAAGCTGATGAAGATTGTTCTGCAGACATATGTGATGGTAGCCATGCCATCCTGTACATTTATAAAGCACACAGGAGCTGAGTGCTTGGTAATATTTTAGAGCTTTCTAATACATTCAATAGATTGAAGTAATGAAGACAAGGATCAGCTATCAAATATTGCAAAAAGTACCATATAGTTCCTTGGGAACCATTGTTGCAAGTGGCCTCAACACATGGCTTTCAAGTGGTGCTTTTAAGCTTCATTTGATGCCCTTGGCACTTTGGCCTTCCTATCATCCTGGGTGTATATCAGGAGATCATCAGGAAGGCTTACTTCATCCTCCTGTTTCTCCCATTGATATCATCCTTCTTACCCTGCTTTGGAGCACAGATGATCAGCCCAGCCAGTGCTAGGGAGCAAGAATCAGATGTACACTGTTTAATTTTGCAGCTTCCTGCCGTTTTCAAGGACTTCTGTCACAAGATACGTAGCAGAAGACTTCTCACTAGGCAGCACTGAACGTGTTCATCCCTCCTCACGTTCTCGGTGCTTTGTGTATACTGTAGACAACAGAGCCTGCATCTTTAATACCTACCTGAGTGTTCGGGTAGTGTACATGCTCTTGTGGGGTTCCCTTTATAATAACCATATCTCAATAACTGTCAGATATTCCTGTGGCTGAAATAAAAGCCTCACTACATTTTAGAGGAAATGTGTTTTGTTTTGTTTTGTTTTACAGCTGTTGGCATCCATACCTCTCTCCTTGCCTAGGGAGTGAATCATAGTAATCCAAGAACATTTGGTCACCACAAAGACCAGTCACTGTGTTGAAGTCAAAAATAGTTCCAAACACTTGCCAGCTGTACCACTTTTACTTTAAGGTCTTCATGTTCAAGTAATGTAAAACAAGGTATTCTGAGGTCCCATCCTTTCTGTTGGAAGCCATGGAGCTAGGAAATCCAGTATGTCTGGTGGTAACCCAGCTATCACAGATGCTGAATACGTCAGCGTTAGAAAGTCATTTTAGCCAACAGACTACAAGTAAAAAATGTGGAATAATAACTGAAGGGACAGCTTGCAGAAGCTATGGGTTTTGCAAGATTGTTTCCTTTTCATTGGATGAAGTTCTGGCTCTATTGTCTGCAGGCCATCATGTTTCTTGAATTCTTGGTTCTGTGATCTGAAGTAATAGTTGATATTTGTCTAATCCTTCTTTCCCTGCAAACCTACTGCAAGACAAGGCAACATGCTTCAGTGGTCATCCTGCACACTTCAGGCTGACTGGTGTGGGCTGAGGAAATGCTAAAGCCAGAGTTATTGGTGTGATCATAGAATCATTAGGGTTGGAAGAGACCTCCAAGATCATCTGGTCCAACCATCTTCCTACTACCAATGTCACCCAATAAACCAAGTCCCTAAGCACCACGTCCAACCTTTCCTTGAACAACCCCAGGGACAGTGTCCCCACCACCTCCCTAGGCAAACCATTCCAATGTCTGACTGCTCTTTCTGAGAAGAAATGTCTCCTAATTTCCAACCTAAACCTCCCCAGGTGCAACTTGAGGCCATTCCCTCTAGTCCTATCACTAGTTACCTGTGAGAAAAAGCCGACTGCCAGCTCCCCACACCTTCTTTTTTCCTGTACTGTTGAAAAGGCTGTAAAGTTGAAAAAGTCTGAACACAAAGGGAAGAAAGTTATTCTAAACCTTCCCTACTCTCATCTTTTCGTTTAGGCACCAATTACTAATATTGCTGACTGCAGAGTACTGGGCTCAGTGGGCTTTTGGTCCAACCTACTATGACCATTCTTACTACTTTATAGTACAGCAGTAAGCAAATCAGAAGTGCTTAAGAAAAACAATGGCATGGGCTGCATTATTGCTGTGACAGTACGGATGTGTGTGTAGTTTTCCAAGGTATTGCTGCTCTAGGACAGGGGATGGTAAGCATCCACTTGCAGCCACAATAAGCCTCTTCTAACAGATCTGATTTCATGAGTTCTCTCTGAAAAGGGCACACACATGACAAGTTGGAAAAGGAATTATCATTACAGTCTTCAAATCTGTAAAGTATTCTAAAGAAGACTGAATTTATCATTCCAGAGGTACCGAGTTGATTTTCCATTTTTTCACTTGCAAATTTCTCTGACAAATGAGCTTTAATTTATTAACTATATCAGTGCAGATACCTGAGCAATCATTTCTGTCTGTCTGAGGGATTTTAAATTTTCTTTGGCCCTTGGGTCCTCAAATTACGTACAGAGCTTTGCTAAAAAAGTGTTAGCCTCTACTCTAGCATGGAATCTTATGCAGGGTCTCACAATCCAGATGGGGCAATAATGTGAACCTGTGGCAGCTTGCTCATTACTGTAATGTAAATTACTCTAATGTAATTCTTAAATGTAACTTTTCTGGTAGTAAGAAGTTCTGCCAGAGGGCAAGAAAGACCCACATGCTAAATGTTTGACATCAAGTGTCTTTTTTCCCTCTCCCAAGGTAAGGTTTCTCATATACATGTACTTTCCTGAGGTAATATAGAAGTTTCACTGGAGCCAGAAAATAACTCTTCTTTTCCTGCCAGTGAACTCCAGACATGCAGGGACAGTGGCATGTCTCTTCAGACATTTGATGTCAAACAGACCATCTCTTTTTTGTCTACAGAGAACTAAACCTGTCAGGTGGCCTCTATTCAGTCGTGTCATGAACTGGGAGATAAAGAAGTACAGTGATACTAGTAATTGCATAACATATTGTATCAGGAGATGTTATGATACTGCCTAAGTGTTTGTGCCTCCGGCCATCAGTAAGTTCCATCAAAGGTCAAGTTGTACAGTAGCTTCTCTAGAGGATATCTCCATTCTTGACATCTGCAGAGCTGTCATGTGGAGTTCAATTAATCAAATTAATCTCTATACCATTGCAGATACTTCCAGGAATTATGCCAAATTAGGCATCTTGTGGTTTGCAGACTACTCTAAAATGCTTGAGATGCCCCTCCCCACTTACCTGTGGGGAAAGACAGATGGGGAATTATTGTTTGGAGTTACTCACCTTTTGAATATGTATATGGACTGTCATTTGAAGAAGAAAAGAAGATAACTTGATAGTAATTGGGCTGTTTTGAGATGTGTATTGCAAATCCACACTGACTGCTTTCTCCATTTCCACTGAGATCTTGTGGTTGGGACAAGTTGCAGGCCCACACTGAACTGTATACCCAGGCTTACTGTACTGAATATATGCATATTGATGATGTGATCTCAAAGAAGACTACTTAATGATGGTAAACCTTTTTCTTTTTTTTTTTCCCCACACCAGTAAACTGGCCCTTCTGCCATGATCTATGATGTGTGGGAAAAAAAGTGGAATGAAATCAGTGGTAGTTATGGATGGACATACTAATTTGTGTAAACAAGATGAATGCTGGTATTGAGAAGTCTGGTGTTTCCATGAAGGCAAACTTTCTTATGTTTATTTAATTGTGTTGACTATGTTAAGAACTTTGAGAGATTTTTAATAGCATATAAACTCAAGTTAAGCATTTGTGTGAACATGGATCTAGGTAAGTGGGCTGAATAGATGTTTTATGAATGATGCGAGAATATTCCTATGCTTCTCTGAAGTTTATGTAGGACTTAAAGGGTCCTGAAGAACCTAAGTGAAAGCTGCTAAGTGATACTTTCAACCACGTGGGATGGTGTTTTTGCCATTTTTATGTTAGCACAGATTTGAAGGGAAGTCAGGAAGATTTTTGTGTTGTCTGTGTGCTGGTGGAAAGATCATTGTTTGTCTGCAGAAGTTAGCAACAGTCTTCTCATCCCTTGGCCATACAAACTAATCGGTGGCTTTGGAATATGTTAAGCATTTATTGCAGAGGTCTTCTTAAGAAGCAATCATGTTTCATTTTTAAGGTATGTTTACAATTGTGGGAGGTTCATTTCAGGGAGTTTCAATGCTCAAGTAATATGATCGTTTTGATACTGCAGATCTGCATTTAGAAAATTCTAGTCCTCAGTCTTTTTTCCTTTCCAGTTTCTTCTTTGTAAGTGGGATGGAAATATTAGGCATTTAATACCAGTAATAGTCACAATAGTGCTGTTTAGAAGCAGTATGTCTCAAAGAAAAATCTGTCTGAAGTGATTAAATATCATGTGTCTGAGCCATGAGTCTCCAGATGAGGGAAGAGTTTTCACAGTAATGTCGCTATTTGTTCTTTTCTTTTTACATGTCCTTTTCTCTAGGCATCTAGTATAAGCCCTTGGCAAAGGGAGGTGGAACTTTCATCCACTCCTGTGATCTTAAATCTCACCTGTCTAACCTGTCATAGAGGGTTACAGTTGACCTTCTGACCATGATATCACACTGGCAGTGTATGTTCATTTGGCATGATATTGTCCTTTCATCCACCTTTGGTTCCTTTCAGAATCAGTGCTTTCAAGGGAACAAGTCCTTTGAGTATTTTCTGAGCTCTTCATTTTTGATTTATATTGGTGTCTCTGACGTTATATCTGGTCATGCTATAATGTCCATTGTTCCAGTGTACCCAAGACATCAGAGCTAGTGTCAGGCCTTATTTTTGACATTATTTTTGATGGTACAGGACCTTGTATTATCTAGAGCAAGATTGCCAGAAGGAAGTTGTCTTCTTTGAAATTGATAAAACTAAGTGAAGCTCAGAACTAACAAAAGGAATGTTACTAATTTTTTGAGGATTATTTTATATATTTGTGGAAGAATTGCAGGAGTAATCTGAACTTCTCCATTTGATTGACTTTTCCAGTTAAATAGGTAGATCTTAAAATATATTGTTTCAGTTCCATTTAAATAACTAAACTCCACTGAAGTGATTCAAGCAAGGTGAACAAAACAGAATGATGTATGTGCCTATTCAATGCCCTTCTGGTTTATTCTTCACCTTATGCTTCATCTTTAGATGCCTAAGTGTGTAGAGGTTCATCTCTATAAATGTTTGAAGGCTGGCCGATATGCCTATGTGAATAGTTCATTAAGAAAGTGCATCTTTGTTGTTCTACCAAATTTCTTTTTCTCTCTTCAGTGGGGAAATGAAAAACCATTGTGAAAAACTAACTGAAATATAACGTTTGTGACATTTTTTGTAGAAATTAATCTTCTTGTTATGATCAGCTGATACAAAGCCCGAGTGATGAGTTCAGCTAGCTTTTGAAGAAATTTCTGTCATTTTATCTGTAACTGACACAATGATGAAAGCTTACAATATAGAAATCATACATTTTTTAAAACAAAAATGCCATCTACTAGGAGAAAATAGCTTGTTTGGTCAAGTCTAGTGTTGGCCTCTTTACAGAAGACATTTGTGAGCAGCAGTGGAGAGGGAGAGTTCTGAGATTCAAAGCAATTGCTTTTATCTTTAAATTTTGATCACAGAATCATCTAGGTTGGAAGAGACCTCCAAGATCACCGAGTCCAACCTCTGATATTCAGTTGTGTTTTGCCATAATAACTTTAGGAATTCAACTGTCTTCCAAATATTTTTACAGGGAAAATATATGTATATCTGTCATTTCACATGTAAGCTGATCCTTTGGTTTCTCTAGTTTCAGTGTTTTGTTTTATTTTCTTTGTTTTCCACCATGTTTTCAGAAGATAAGCATCTCTCAGTGCATTTCCCCTTCATTTTAGTAATTGTCTTCTCTAGTGACCTATTTCCTCTGCTCTTCTGTTCGTTTAATATAAGGTCTAGGTGTACAGCCCACATACGCAAGCATATAGAGCCCCAAATTAACCATTATGTCAACTCGGACAATTCATTAAAAGCTCCTCAGATCATCAAATGGAAAAAAAAAAGTACTAGATCCTTTGAACTCACTCCCCAAAGATGGAGCCTGTGTAAACAGACATGCCTACAAGATACCTGGAAATTTGACATCATTAGACAATGACGTGTGAAATGATTTTTTTGTAGGTTTTCAAAGTTCTTTTGCTGAAAACATTTAGCCTCTCAAAACTTCAGTCCAGATATTAAAAGCTCAATCTTTGCCACTGTTCTGTCTTCCTGCAGAACAACACAGAAAAAGAAATAGGTTTGATTATAAGTGATTCAAACCATAAAGGAATTTGTGACTAAAACACAATAATTGGATCTCCGTATTAAACAAACTAGGAAACAATTTTGTCTCTTGCAGCCGGATTTACTATGCTTTCTTAAAACGTACTTATCAAGTATTCAGTTACATTCTGTATCCTCAGAGCTCTCTGTAGTGATGTTGTCTGATAACAAAATACCTACATATCTGTAATGCAATCTCATCAAGAAGTGAGGAGATGGCTACCATGTAGTAAAATAAGAATGAAATGTACTTTTACCCATTATTGACTGGAAGTTCAGGATTAAATGAGAAACCAAGGTTGTAAATTTGGATGATTGAGCAAAAGTCAAGTTGATAATGCCTCCTCTCTTTCTTCCTATTGCCTGGTAATACCATTTCAGTTTTAACTTGGACAGTGTTCAGTCAGTGTTTATATATTTTCTGGAGCCAACCAGGTTTAGCTTATGGTGTTGTATCTTCATTCTTCCAAGGTTTGCAGTGTCCGTGCAAGCATGCTGAAAAGGGAGGTTAACAAGAATGAGGTAAACCATACGGCAGATGACAGAATGACTGTGCTGCACTGCTTTTAGGGCCTGCCACAGAGATATGAGTGATTACCACGGCCTTGCTGAACTGCATGATGGTTTAATTATTTGACATCAAAGCCTGCAGCCTCACTTAAAGGAAGTATGAAAGCCTGCGTCAAGAGTTTCATTCCTTGTAGGTTCTTCTATGCTGTTTGTTATCATACTAGATATATTAAACCTCTTCCATCAGCACACTGAGAAGCATGGATACCTACATTCATATACTGATTATTTTGTTATCATCTCCTTAGGGTCAGAATTTTGTGTAGAAAGTGATCTGCTTTGTTGGTTTTAAAAGAACAATGTTCTTACATTTGTTGGAGAACATAAAGCCAAAGGTGTCTTTACCCAGAAGTCAAAAATGAGAGGTCTGTGAATCCAGTCCATGTTCCGAGACAGATGTGCTCCAAAATGTTGTCTTGTATGCAGATGAGTTTTATCCATTTTGTGGAATGTCACTGCAGAGAACGGGGACTTCTTGGGGCCAACTGATCTAATACAACATAAGCGGCTATTACAGGGCAAGTGAACTGTGCATTCACAGTTCACATGACTTCTTTATCCATTGTCTTTAAAGGAAGGTGAGGCAGCTAGCTCAGCAGTACATGAGCTACATACATAGGTACATGTGGTGGCTGCTTAAGTTAGCTGAAATGATTCTTAGTTGAAATGACCTCAGGATAGGCAGAGTAGTTTTGCTGCAGCTTTCTGAGATCGTCTTCAGGCAGGACCATCTTCTTTTTTCTCTGTGCCCAGTAGGAGAAAAAGATCAGTGTTGGTGTATCCTCCCAGATCCCAGCAGAAAATGGCTCTGGGAGTAACAGAGTTGGAAATTACATACGGGCCACCTGGGTTGTTAGCCCAGGTGGATCTTACCTACATGGCTTGCTGGGTCTTTTACACCTCCACATCATCTTTCATCAGGGAAGGATCAGGGAATATGGGGCTGTGCAAAGCCTTCCTTTTGTTTACTTCTGACCTTTGACTTGGCTGTGGTTAGGGTGCCTGCTTTTATCCTTGCATTATGGAGAATGACTAATAATTATTCTATGTTTCTATTGTTTGCAAAGTTAAAAAATTTATAAAACTCCTTGTTTGGATGGAACATTCTAGGCTCTTACACAAAAGCCATTCCACACCTTGGTATTACTTGTGTACATTTTGCTGTTATATTTTTCCAGTTTGAGATAGGATGGCCATTAGTGAATGCACCATTCAGCTGTAAGTTTACCACAGACAATATTTTCTGGTCCTCTTTTTCTGTAAGTCTCTACTTGCTTTTTTGGATAGTGTCTGATGTTTTCAGAAAATGTTCCAGAATAATCCCAGGAACTTTTCTGAGTTTAATTAGCTATTTTAAAGCTTACAATTTTGTCCTTAAAATTGGCATGATTGTTTCCCAGACACATCACTTTGCACTGATACTGAACTTCACCTGTCATTTTATCACATGGCCATCCAACCAGCAGTTCTGTGCAGAGCTGATCCTAATTGATAGCTCCTTGCTACTGAAAGGAAGAAAACTTACTCTTCCCTGTTTCTTCCCCAACTGCTTCTTTCCTTCATGCCCACTTTCCATGTGGTAACTGTTCACTTTCTTGTTCTGTCTCCAGTGTTCATGAGACCCTTTCCCAAACCAGTCCAAATCATTAAAACTGCAGAAAACAGAGATTTTTTGCTTGGTCTTTTTCTGAGGTTTTCATAAGCTAAACAAGCTCAAACAGGGTAAACAGCAGGGGATGTGGTCAGGAACAAGGGTGGAGGTGGGCGTAGGAGGGGGGAGTCATTAGCACGCTGTTGCTCATTAAAGCATACATCAAGTAGCCTGAGATCCTTCATGCAAGTCTCACAATCAGCTTTAGATTAGATAATTCAAAAAAAATACTGTTTCATCTGCAAATTTTGTCACCTCATTAATTTACCATTTCCCAAGTAATTTATGAATATGCTGAAATGCTCTGCATGGGAACTTCCTGACTTCCTCTACAGTGAACCATGATACAAACAATTCATTTAGCTTTTTAGCAAATATTTTTTGAGTGCATCTTTCATTCCCTATGCTGTTTGTTAGCCACAGAAACTCACTAATAGGCTTCCTTCTTCTGATGTGTTGAAAAAGGCTTTGTTGTTTGTATGCAGACCCCTAGCATGTTGTTCCCTTTTGACCAGCCTACTTAACTTGCCAGGATTATAGTAGTTTCTGTTTTCAGCATTTGGATGCAAGTTCCACTTTTCAAAGGTTGCCTTTTCCTCCTGGTATTCTCTTTTCCTTTATTGTTCACTGTTGGACTTTTGGGTTCCATATAGAGACCTTTTGCACAATGGTGTACGTTTATTCCAAGCCCGTAATAGATCTCTAAATAATTTCTGTATCACCTAGAATCATTGGAAACATTTTACCTTTTCATTTGCTTTCTGAAACATCTAACTACTCTCCTTATTCGTAGAATTTTAATGTCTTGATTTGTTGTGTTGTTGTTGTTGTTTTCTCTCCTATTAGGAGGAGAATTTTAATACATAAATATATACATTGCAGAACTTATGTTCGATATTTCTGTCTTAAACTAGACCCCTGTGTACTATATAGGATAGTGTCTACTTTGAAGGTTTCCCTGAATTGCCCCACAAAGAACTTGATGAAGATATCTAAAGCTGTGTTTTGGTCAGATCTCAATACATTTGCTCTGCCTGCGTATATAGTGATGGTTGAAGTCACCTATTAATACTGTGTTTCTCCAATTTTGTTACCTTTCTTACTTCCCTTAGCCTCTCCTGGTAGCTGTCACTACCACGAAAGGGTGATTGGTAGTTATAATACTTCTGGTTTTGTTTGTTTGTATGTTTGTTTGTTTTTGTACAGGCATAGAATTTCAACCTACAAATATTTTATTATTATTTTTGCTTTAATTATTGAACCCTTTCACGCAGACTGCCTTTCTTTAAGTTTCCCAGATGTTTGTGAAAGTAATATTCTAATTTTAAAGTAGGCAATTTGTTTTACCCATCTTGACTTTCAACCTTGGATTTTGTTTTTGTAAGATAGGTATATGTAGATACAGATATAGATACAAGATATATATGTACAGACACACACCTGTATATATACAGTGAAAGATACACATTTACTGATGCACATTTCATTCTTGCAGGACAGATATCAGTACAATATCCCATTTTTAGGTGCAGGAATTAAGACAGGAAGTTTATATCCAGATTCCAGCTATGAATGCATAAAGCATACAGAAAATCTGGAAGAGGGGTGTGGGTTTTTATGTGCTGCTTGAAAAGGGGAGCACAGAGTGCTGCTCTGCATTGCCTTTTGAAAATGTAATGAATTGGAAAATGTTCATTTAAGTTACTAGCCCAGAGCTAAGCACAGAGGCAGAGCTTGAATCAGGTACAGACGAAGGCACCGATTGAATGTCTGCAGTACTTAATCTCTGCAAATGTTAATAAAAGTATTAAGCAGGCAACATGTTTCCTCTTGTTTTGTTATGGTTGAATTTCATATGCAGACAGCATGCCACAAACCTCATTTTCCCTTGCCATCCCTTCACACCAGCAGCAGCTTTCCCGAGCCTCAGGCACCGCAAGCTCTGACTCATTTACTTAATATTCCTCTAATGAAACTGCCCAGAGCTCTGGACCTATTCTCCTCCAAAACAATCTTTCTCCTCCCTATTTTTCCACACCCTGTGCTTTCTTCTCAGCTCCTGTCACATTCCTAATCAGACTTTTACTGAGCCTCCTTGAGCAGACCTTCCCTTACTCCCCGTGCTTTCCTGCCCGGCTCCTCCAAGTCCTGCCAGCCCAGCTGACATGGACCGGCTGCTCGGACCAGCCGACACATTCAGGCTGGTGTTGTGTAATGATGAGGGCATGGCTGTACCAGACGGTTTGTAGTAACGCCAAGAGGGTGAGGAGCAAGCAGGAGTTTCCTCATCTGCAGCACAATGGGGAAGTGCAAACAGGGAAGGAAAGGGGCAGCAGCTATTGCCATCCCTTCTTCACCATGTCCTTCTGGCAGGACATGGGGTGGGTGGCTTGTAGCTGCACTCCTTTGTGATGCACCCTTTGCCAAATTCCCATGGGGGCTGTGGCAGTGAAGTGGGAGAAATCCCACACAGCAGCTGTCTTCAGGGCCAAGGCGGGCTGGATGTACTGGGGTGAGTGGAGCCCCAGTGCGTGGGACCATCACCAGAAATAATCAAGGTCTGGCCGTTGTAACACCTCCCCAGATGTGCTGAGGACCACATTACCACCTGAAATACACATAGTAAAAGGGGGTGAAGGTGACTGAAAACCTGGACTGCAGCTCAGATGCATAGCAGAGATTCAGCTGCAGTTCTGGGGTCCAGAAACAGGAATTTTAGCTCCTTCCTATCAGCCCATGTCCATTGGCTTTCCTTTCTCCTCTCTCCAAAGTCAGTATCAAACACTGTGTGTGTGTGTAGTAGCGTTGCATGAGAGATTGAGAGACTCCATAGCAAAGCTGTGTGGTGGAGACAGAGGAGGGGAGGACAGAAAATGCATTTAGGGGCAATCAGGAGCCCATGGGTTTTCCTGGACCAGGGACACAGGTGATGCTGGAACGGTTGTGTGACCTGGTGTGGATGCTCAGGGCTGCATGGCTGTGTAAGAGAGGTGTCCAAGTTAGGTATTGCTTCTTCTGATGGGAAGGAGACAGGGCTGTGACTTGGAGCTGGGCTTGTAGTTCAAGCCACCATTGCAGCAGACTTCTGAGAAATGCATGAAAGATTTCCCTTACTTTGGCCTCTTCTTTGTAAGGCTGGCAAGTGCAAAACTTGTGAAATCTGGTTTCTGAGCTCAGCACCAGTTGCTTTAACAAAATGTTTGCTCGTGTGGAATGTTTTATTCTGTCTGGTTTGCAAAATGGCGGCACTTTCAGGTCCTTGGGATTTCCCTTCAGAAGTGTTGATTTTAACAGCAGATTATCCAGTGGCATCTGCTGAATCATGACACCCAGTGCTTGTGGTGGCCACGCACATTTGATTTGGTGGGGTCCTGTTGCTTCTTGGTCTGTGAAAGAGGGAGCAGGTGTTGCAGGCTGTGCTTCGTGGTCACCGGACAGAGAGCTTTGTGCTCCTGATCCACTCCAGAGGATACACAGGTAGATTCTGAACAGCCATGGCTCTGCAGAGAGAGGGATTTCTTTTTGGGTGGCTGAGCCAGCTGGCGCAGGGCGAGCGGGGGTGGGGAGGGAGGCAGCAAAGCTGTGTGAGGCCCGTGGCTTGGGAGGCCATGGGGAGGAGGTTGGTGGGGTGCATACGCCAGCATGCTCAGCGTGAGGAGGGCTACATCTGTAGGGGTGCACAGACAGGAGAAATGAAGCCATTTTGCATGCTGGGCATAGAAACAGCATGCTGCAGACGGACCTGGCGCACTGCAGGGGCCCCGTGCCGGCGAGGAGGCAGCTGACGGGTGTTGGTGTCGGCCGTGTGCGCACAAAGCTCTCCTGGGCTCCTGCGGCCTGTACAGACAGGCCTGCTCGCCTCAAAGACAGGGATCGGATTCTTGCCCTCGGGGGTTTCCAGCAAGCGCACAGTTCAGAGGAACCCTTTCTTTCTCCTGCTGTTCACGCCCTGAAAAGAATTTTCTATCAACAAAAGAAATTGTTTTATAATCAACTGATGTTCGGCCCTGGTCCCTGGATATGAAGGGGGTTTTGAAGGACCAGGGAAATCTGTGAGGGCCCGGAATGAAGCCTGGGGGTGAAAGCAGGGGATGGCAGCCAGTGGCACGGCCATGCTGGGACAGAGCAGATGAATGTGGGAGCACTCTGAAGCTCATAAAGCTCCTGGGCTCTGCTCCAGAAGTCATAGAAATTGAACAAAATGACAGACAGCCCCTAGAAAGAAAGGGAGGATCCCTAGTAGGTGCTCTTGGAGACCAAGAAGACTGCTTCCTTTAGTTTCAGTATATGTGCTTGAGTATCTCCATTGGATGTGCCATCATGTGAAGATCCCTGATAGTTTCAGAGTCAATAGGACCATATCAGACTCAGAAGGATTTTATTTGAATGCTATCAGTCATTGCTCCAGGGAAGGCCTGTCTAGTCAAAGCCTCTTTGATAGCAGCCCCATCCCAAATCTCCTCTTCTGTGCAGACATGCAGAAAGAGAGTGTTGTGAGAGCCTGGGGAGGGGAGGTCTCATCAACACCAAATCTGAGAACTGTGTGAAAACTAGAAAAAGAAGAAGGAAGTATACTGTGGGTTTTGCAGGGATTGATTTTCACCCACATTTTTGAAGATGTGGGTGACCAACAAATTTAATTTGTCTCTGCAAGTGAAGTTCTTGGAGACTGCTCATGGCCCATGGCTGTTCCTGAGGGCTCCTCTCCTGGCCTTGCAGCTGGGAAGAACAGATGTCATCCTGTCCTCAGGAGTGTGAAACATGGGTGGTTGGCATGCGGGCTCTACATGCTCTGAAACATGGCTGCCACCAGTATTTCCTGAAGGAGATACCCGTCTGCCATCACTGTTACAAATGGTTTGTACTAGGAGACAGAGAACTTGCTATTTTTATAGCAGAGAGATGTCCTGTAGTGTCATCTTCGGTGACTGACATGTTAACTGCTTCTGTTTCCATACTTTCTGTGCATATGATGGCCTTGCTTGTAGCCCAGGTCTCATAGTCCTACTGTGAAGCAGACAGCTGCTCTTCATTTCATTGTCCTGTCAGGCTGCGATTACATGTATGTTTTCATCCTCTTAAAACAAAAACTTCTGCAGAAAACAGGCTCAAGTAGCCCATCTGTTGCTTCAGGATGAAGATGGGCAGGGCAGTAGGAAGGTGGCTGAAGAATGTCATAGAATTATTAAGGTTGGAAAAGACCTTCAAGATTGTCTGGTCCAACCATCACCCTACTACCAATGTCACCCACTAAACAAAAGACCCCCAGCTGGAGGCACAGCCTCCATTCTTGGGATATGCCAAGTGATCCCTTCAGCTCTGGGGGGCTGGCAACCTCAGGCTGGGCAGAAAAACTGTTTTGAGTTACCTAAACATGCTTCAGGCTTTTGTAAAGCAGCTGTTGCTTCACTTTGTAATACAAATGTCCCTACCTGGGTTTATAATGGTGGGGTCAGTATTTTTAGAGAAAGATGGAAGTGTGGTCTCAGTTACCTGAGAAGTTTTCTTGGCTTCCACAAATGTGTCCAGAAGCTGGAGTGTTTGGAAAGGATTTTTTTTTTTTTTGTGCTTATGAAAGGCAGTTTTCAAATGTCAAAGTTGAAAGTACTTTTCCTTAGCAAAAAATCACCACCAAGCTGTTCAGAACTGGCTGGGCAGGAAACCATCTGAGCAGCTGGGCTGACTCCATGGCATTTTGTAGGAGATTTTTAGGACTTCAAAGGCAGACCCATCTTGATGTTGTATCTCCCAGCCAGGAGCGTGCACTGAGCAGCCTTTGAGCTGTTTGTGTCAGAATTGTTTGCTTACTTAATTTTAAAACGACCACATCCACATAGTCGGAGGGATTGCCACATCATGATGCTCTGAAAGTGTCCTTTGGCACTTGATTTACAACAGCTAAATAACAAGGGGGTCAGTGGCCAGCTGGCCACCAAAGCAGGAAACTGAATGACAACGAGAATAAATAGCGTTTCATGGAGCTGGAGTGTTTGACAGTGCTAGAAGCTGGGAGTACAGATCAGTGTCCAGAATATTAACTATGGAAAGGGTTTTCAGATGGTTGCTCAGCTGTGTGCCAGCAGGGGTGGCACCGGGAGCAAACAGTTTATGAATTCATACCCCCTCCACACACACATGCATGTACCCCTGCAGGAAAAGGAGCATTGTATTGCATGTGCAGATGATGATTTTTGTTGGGGATTGGAGGGATGATTGATACAGTTGTACAGAAGTGACGCCTCTGCAGGTTTCCAAAGAATGAGAAACAGTCATACTTGGACAAATCTCTAGGAGAAGCAGTATTTGGGAAATCCCCAGCCCTGCTAACATAAGTGATTGATGTGATCTGTGAGATTATAGGATTGGTAAATGAAAAATATTGTCTGGGCTGTCAGCCTGCCCACACTGTGAGGGGTGCTCATGATTAAAAGTGTTGTCACTTTGTATGTGCCAGAAGAATGGCAGGCACTTTAGAGATGTAAGGACTTGATCACAGACTTGGGAAGAAAGCATAGGCCAGAAGAGTGGGAAGGAGGGACTTTGACACTCTTCATGTCTATGAGCTTCAGTAATGAAGGTGACTTCCACACTATTTTTACGGCATTAGACAAGGATTTGAGTGCTCCTCCAGGAAAAGTGCCACCCCCACTACCCCACAGCAGTTTGTCCAAGTTGACCTCAGTGGTTTCCTGCCAAAAATACCTGTGAACAATAATGACTTGTTAATGATTTATCCCTGTGTTCTCAAGTGCTGCACTGATGCCTAATATAACAGAAACCATCGAAGCAGTGCTCTACAGGCTTAAAGGTTTTGGCTACAATGGCTTTTTGTCCTTACAGAATGACAATAATGCAGATTGCATGAGGAAACCAAGAACTTGGCTTACTAGGCAGTGCAAATGCACATTATTCAATATAACATAGGGAGGTTTGGTGGGAAAATCAACTGAATTGTACTGCTGGAGAAATCAGCTGAACTGTAATGAAGAGTTGTCCCTTCCAGACATTGCACAGTAGTGAACAGACACATCAGCAGTTCCCACATGGTAGCATCAATGCCAGTGAGGCTCAGATGTTTGAAGAGTTTGCTTTCTGCAAAAAAGAGCTGCAGATTCACTTTTTGTGTTCTGGGTGTGGCACTGGTAGTGGAGCTATGAGAGCAAGCCGTGTCCTTCCCAGGGAAATGGGCAGCTGTGGCAGGGCAGAAGTATGGAGTCTTATGGCATGGAAGGATGAGATACAACTTTAAAAAACAAAAACAAAACAAAAACAAACAAACAAACAAACAAAAACAACAACAAACAATGTTCTCTGTGCTTCCAGCATGGCTATCTAATAAACCCTTAATCAAACATCCTGCCCTAGTGAGGGAGAACACAAAAAGATGAAAAGCAGCAGATATGTACAGAGACAGAATCTGTACAGAGACAGAATCTGAGATTGTAACAACCACCTCCATTCCAAAGCCAGGAGGAAAGGCAAGCAAGCCTAGGAACTGGAGTTTGCATGTATCAATTCAAGGTATAGATGTCTGATTTTACACAATGGAGTATATTTTTTTTTTCACCAAGAAGCCATATCAGAAACTCTAGAGAGTGCTAGATCCTCTTTTCCAGTGGCCTTTCTTTGGCAGGAATGAGAGAACCTTTTCTTGTTACAAAACATCAGAAAACAAAGAACTGGCCGGTGCCAGGCTGACAGTTCCTTCCATTAGGTCTTCTAATCCGCAGTAATAAGAGATGAGAGAGCCTTCCCTCCTGCAAGCAGGAGGGCTTTTTTCCTTTCAAAACTTTTTTCAGTCCTAACTACTATGACTCTGGATATCATAATTGTCCTGACACTCAGCCACCTTTCAGATCTTTTCCCCCTTCCTTACCTCTATAGGAGATGTGAGTTGGTGAGAGTTGGATTCTCCAGTTGAGGTGATGTTGCAACTAGCATACTTTCATTCCCTAAAACAAATGATCTGTGGATGGCTCCATTCCCATTTTGCAGACCAAAAAAAGGCTTTTAGAGCTCAGTCAGTCTGTACCTTTTCTAAGTAACATTTGGTCAAATTATTGTGTGGCCTCAAGTAAAGACAGCAGGTAGGTAATCTTCTACTGGATCACATTCTGTCAAGCAGGGAAGTTATTTATTTTACTTTCTGCCCCATTTGTCCTTGACGCTGTGTATTTACATGTCTGTGCTACTCTGAACACTGCAGCAGAGGTGGCTGAAAATGGAAATTTCTTCACCTCTTTGGCCTCAGCTTTTTGAGTACTGGGCCAAGAGCTGTGTCATCCTCGTCCCTAAGAACCTCTGTGTGGAGACATGCCCTTTGGTGATGAATGCTGGAGTCTTCAGAGGCTCCCAGAAGGCTGAAACTAAGGGGAAGAATTATGCTTACCTACTTCAAGCTTCTTTGAACATGTAAGCCAAGCTCTTTGAATGCCTGTGAAATCTTCAGTTGCTGGACTCCCCAGGATGCAGGCTTGGCTACACACAGAGAGGCTGGTAATAGAGTAGTCAAAGGTGTGTCTTGGAGCTAACAGAGATTGCTCTTAGGAGTCTCTTGTGAGGATTTCCTTGATGAAAAAAAGCTGTTGACTTAGCTGAAATCCATTGTGGGGTTCATTTGCAGAAGATCTTGTGCAAGAAAATACAAATGGATAAAAAGGGAATGAGACATTTTTGTGAAATCCATCAAGCTGCACCATGCTCTGCATAAATCCTTCAGAGCAGTAATTCCCCAAGCTTCCAACCATTGGATGATGGAAAAATATAAGTGCAAGATCACTCTCTGAGTGATATCTATTGGCTAGTGAGAGACAGGTTGTTGGGCTATCTTGACTGGGGTACTGACCCTGTGTGCCTGTGCTGAAATTCTCATTTCTACTCAAAATCTGAAGACACCAATGGAATTAATTTTAAAACAATTCAAACTTTTCTGTTTAAACTGGTGCAACCTCTTGCTGCCATGTGTTGTGTGGACTTAAAAATAGCATGTGCATGTATGTAGGAAGTGAAAGGCTGCAAATGAGCCAGGACTGGGACCCAGATACCCCATCTTTCTTACCTCTTGTAGCAGCCAATGAGCTCAGCATCCCCAGGAGCCCGGAGCTGCATTCTCTGCATTCCTGTAGCTCCTTAGATGTCAGTGATGTCATCGATAGCAGCCAGGGAAATGCGGATCCCAGAGGGCTTGAACTCATGTCTTAGCAAGTAAGCGTAGGAGGAACCAATTTTTGTAGAGTACTGTACTGTACTAGCAAGTTTTATTGAATCAAATCACAGCAAATGTATTTGCATCTCCATTTCTGTCTCCTGGCAATGCTACAACATCCAACAGGAGATTTACTCCTCTCCTTCACCAGCCACTTTCATTCCTGTTAAAAGAAAACAACTGCATTTGAGCAATAAAACAATGTGAAGTCAGTATGAGGTATGATTAAAATCAAGGTGTATATTCCTTTAGCTGTTCTACAGTCTTTGCCATTATGCCTGGAACCCGCTGACACACATCATATTTCAAGCACACAGTTGGCACCGTGGGAAGCAAGGCATCAGCCCTTCCAGGAAGGCATCCGCTGGAAACTCCAGCTTTTGTGTCATGGACAGGACCCCGTCAGCCTACAGGGGAGACCCTTTTGCATATTTTTGTGGGACAAACATGCCTCATTTCAGGGACACAGTATCAAATTTTAGTCCTTTTTTCCCCTAACCTTTTCTATCAAGAGCTTTTAGTTGATGGCATACCAGCACTGCTGCAGCCTCTTGGTAGGCATGCCATACATCAGTTGATGCTCCTGGTATAGCTTGCCAGGCTGGAATGAAGCAGAGGTTTCAAAATAATGGTCTGTGGATCACTGGTGATACCTTGAAGCCATAGTAGCTCAGTGCAAATTATCTACTGAATTGTATGTAATAGCATTTTCCAGCATAAAATTTGGTGGTAAGGGGAACTGATAGTTCATTAGGATGTTTCTATCTAAAAATGGGATCTTTTTTTTCCTAGTTTATTTAGGAATTTGTCTATGACAGGACCTTCCAAGAGCAACGCATGACCTAGATTAATTTCTGCTTTCACTGGAGGCAGTGTCAAGCCCCCTCTGGGTTTCAGTGGGTGCAGGACTGGCAGTAGGATGGAGCAGTCATCTGGAGCTGTGGCATTTCCTGCCTCGGAAGCAGTTTGCTGTGTAGCCTCAGTGTTACTTGAATGTGGCTCTGTGTTATTTGGCTGTAATTAGAGCTGCTTGCCAGTTCTTGATTTCATCCCTTCATTTCAACTGTATTTCCAGACTGTGCAGTTTGCCCCAGAGAGCTGGGATTTGTTTTATAAACCAAATTTAACCAGACCTTATACCCACACCTGCATTTTTCTAACTACAAATAACAATGGAAGTGATTTTATCTAATCTCCCACCACCTGGTTTGTTCTTGTCCACACTCTTAGGCACAAGGGTGTTGAAAACACTTTTGGCAGGAGTAGCTTTAAGCTGTGTAACTGCTGGCATTAACACAACCACCCAGGCTACACAGACAGCGTGTAAAGAGCAAGGTGCAGACAACAGTGGCCTCGTGCAGGCAGGGCACGGGGAAACCCGGGCAGCTACGGCTCACCAGCCCTGTGGTGTTGTCTAAGTGAAGCCTGGAAGACCAAACCAACACAGGCAAAGCCCTAGGTGGTGTCCTCCAGGGCAGAGCCTGCCCTGCACAACAAGCATTGCACCAGGGCTGTTAGGGACCAGCCAGTGCTGCTGTGTCCCTGCAGAACTCCCCAGGACACCTTGCCAGAGCAGCCCTGTGACTTGTTAGCCTGGGCTTCAGGAGCGAGTGCTGAAGGCCCCTCCTCTCTGCCGGCGTTTCAGCGCTGAGCTTTGGAAGGACTCCAGGCGATCAGTGAAGGGCTCTTTGATAATATCTGACGGGCGGGTAAGAATTTTGGGCAGCGGCCAAGATACACATTGCCTGTAATCGTTAACTCAGTCTGTAAACAGTTCAAACGGCACTGAAGAGGCCGTCAGTTATTACATTAGAAGAAGCCTTTCATCTCCCCGCTCAGAAGCCAGCCGTACAGTGCCGGCCCCTGCTGCGCTGACTGTAGCTGCAGGTCTGTAGGCAGGGCAGGCAGTGCTTGGTCATACAATGAGCGCCGCGCTGAATGGCTGACCTTCAAACCTTCAGCGCTAGAGCAATAACTAAATCATTAGTTTCCTTTTGTTCTGCACCTGGCTGAGGCCGTGGAGCCCAGGGATATTCCAGGGGGAGGGGATGGGATTCGGGAATCAGACAACGTTCCCGCCTTCCCCTTCTGGTGCACAGCTCGGGAAGCCTCAGCAGGGGTGTCTCCTGCCCCCCTGCCCGCCACATCCCTGTGGCTCTTCCCTGGTGAGCACAGGCTGGTGACAAAGGCTCGTCTTTCGATAGTGGCCCAGTAAGGCTTCCCTGCATATTTGCTGGTTTCTCTGGAAGTGGCCACGCTGGTGGTTCAGGCCCACATCAGGTCCCTGCCACCCCTGAGCAACAGTCGAGACCACACTGCTGCTGAGCACCATCTCAAGAAGAGCACTGGAGGAATCCCCAGTCCACGTCAGCATTGAGAGAACCCCATGGTCTCCTTCCAAGAGCTGTTTGGCCCTCCTGGAGATGTGTGATGCTTCAGAAGAAATTATGGCATAATCTGCCCCACAGAGAATATCCGTGTCATTTTTGCTCTTCTAGATCTGTTATCCCCTTTCTAGAAGAGCAAGAATGATCTTTCTGGCATCCACTTTCAAGGCTTTAACTTTGAAACCCACTTTAGGCTGCTTCTGTAGGGGGACTGGACTAGGTGATCTTTCAAGGTCCCTTCCAATCCCTAACATTCTGTGATTCTGTGATTCCAGTCTGGGTGGTAAAGAGATCTGGGTTTGGGTGAGTGTTTGCATCTGGCCCATTACTGCAGTTGCTCTGGGGATCAGAACTCTCTTCTGTAAAGGTGCTTGATATATCCAGTGTGGAAGACTTCATGGATCTCTGCCACCCCTAAGCTGGACCTGAGGGACCAGACAGCTTTGTGCTGTGTGTGACAGCACAGATTTGCACTTGGAGTGACAGGAAGGATGCCAGTGCTGTCCACACAGTTGGGGTCTTGCCTGTTGATGAGGGCAAGATTTCTTGCTCAGGAGACAAGTATTGTAGAACAGCTTTATCCTCCAGGCTCTGAAAGGGGTCAGCACAGTGCAGCAGACCATTGTGTAAGAGAGCCTTGGAGCATGGAGATTACTGGTGGCATTTTCCCCCAGAATGGAGAACAAGCTGAGCCCTCTAAAATATATGGGGCAGGCAGGTAAGCATGGGTTGGATGCAGTTCACTTGGTCTTGACTCTCAGGCTGTCTGCTGCGTGCTTGGAGGCAGCAGGAGCATGAGCTGTTCTCCCGTGACGTGGGCTGGCTTGCCTTTACTTTCATTTAGCGGCGTGAGTCAGGGCTGACCAGAGAACCTCCCTTTACCTTTGATATTCCAAAGGGGATGTCTGGAGCAGAGAGAGAGAGTTTAACCAGACATCTTGAAATGTGACATGATGAAACTTTTCCAAAAATTCCCCTGCTGGCTCATATTATCATCATGGTGGCCACACTAGAACAAGTGACACTTGCTTCCCCTATGTCTGACCTCTCTGTCTGTAGGAGAGCAAACTCCAGCAGAGCTGGCAGCAGGACAGTGAGGTGTGTAGTGAGAGTTTTCTCCAGTATCATGGCCATGCTTGTGCAATTAAACGGAAAGGATCCAGGCTTTGTGACTCACCTAACACATCTAATCCTGAGTATGGGATAATCAAGTAAATGTCCCTGTTGAGGTTCAGCACTTCTCTTTGTTGCTCACCAGCTTTGTAATGAGAAGGGGAAGGAGATGCAGTCATTGATTAGGGGTTGATTTATGGTACCAAATTCTCGGGCACTGATGAATTGTTATATAGGCCAAAGCTCATGAGCACACTAAGGGAACACGCAGGACTATCGCATTGGCAGCATGTAGGTCCTTTGTCTCCTCTCCCACCTCTTGCCACTCCTTCAGGGGACTAGGATGCTCATCTGAGCTATTCACATGTTGAGGTAGGACCTGAGTCTCTCTAAGAATAATGCGTTTGTTATCAGTGTATGTGTTTGTCTGTGACTCACATGTGGGTAAGGTGTGTTTGCTTTTATAACAGGTCTTGAAACTTTATGCGGGGAAATTAAAAAAACCCATATCCTGATGGCTAGGCTTCATGCCCAGGAGTCATGGAAGCTGCAATTTTTCCTCAGGCCCCTTGATATACTCTGCCATGCTCTTTGTTTTCAAACTAGCTGTCTCCGTTTTCTTTTTCTTAGGTTCACTTCATCTCCCTGCCTCATCCTTCCTCATTATTATACACCCTTCCAGCAGCATGTCACAGCAACTCCACTGTAGCTGTGTGCCAGCCTCCTGGAAGCATCTCTGATACCAGCCTTTTTGTAGCATTCCCTCTTTCCTGTGACTGTGCCTTCAAGTAGAGGGACAACTACAAATTGGAGTGATCTTTGTGTAAGAGGGGCTTTCTGCTGATCTGATATAGGAGAAGCATTCAGATAAATTGGGAAGAGCCTCTCTTGTACAGGGACAAACGTGTTCATTCAGTATGAGCGCTGGAGGAGACTGGGCAGGAGGCTCTGGTGACTGGGGCTGTCCCAGCAGGGCAGTGTAGTTGGTAGCAGCATGCACTGGGTTCGCCCAGAGCTACCAGAGCACAGCACTGCCAGGCATTGCAGACTGAGCCTGCTAAGGGCTCTCAGTATCTCAGTGACGCAGCATGTAACCGAGAAGACCGGGGAAGTGCATGTGCCATGTTCCACCCCTGCCATGCAGAGGTCCCAGGTTTCCCTGGTGTCAGCATTTGTGACGGTGTTTGTGCACTGGCGCTTGTTGGAGGGAGGTGTGCCACGCAGTTGCATGCCTAGCTTCCAGAGCTGGTACATCTCCCTTGCTCCTTCCTGTGGCAATGCTATCACAGGATCCTGGTCTCCATCTCCTGGTAGACCTCAGCAAAGGATCTTGCTCAGTAATTCTCACAAGGAAGTCAGTTTTAGCAGCAAAGAAGGAAGGTAGTAGTGCAGTTCTGCTTGCTCTTTTGAAACCTATGAAGGAATATAACCTTTGAAGAAATATTTATTTAGCTTAGAACCTCACTGACAGACACTCAGCGTGGATAAGGACTAACCAATGTAGGCCCTGATATCCACAAATACAGAACCATCTGTATTCAGCCCTCACAAGCTCATGCTCTGTGACACCCACAACATCTGGGTGAAGCAAGTAGGTCACTGGGGAGGAGGTATCTCCAAATGACAAGCAGAGATGGCACAACAGCGCTTAAGATGCTGCGTACCCTCAAGAGGCCACCACTGGCCATGCTTTAGGCTACTTGCTTATCTCCTTGCCGTTGCCAGGCTCCCTTCTGTTTTGTTGTGCAGCTCCCTTGCAAGGGAGCCTTTCCAGCACAGCACTTACATTCGCTGTACCCTGCTGCACCAGCAGCACGTGCTAAATGCTCTCAGCATGAGCTGCAGCAGTGCAAGGGCTTACCGACCTGAAAAAGTCAGCGCACGCTTCTCCAGGCCTTGCACACCTGAGTATGCCCCCAAAGTCATGTGCAGGAGTAAAAGGGATGAAGTCGGCAGTGAGAGCAATGGCAGAGAGCTGGTGCTGGGTCAAAGCCAGGAATCACAAAGCTGCTTCCCATAGGTGAGGCAGCAGCGGGCCCTGCCTGTGTTTAGCAGGAACCTGTGGGGTGGAGGAAGCTCTCCAAGCTCTCTGGCACTGGCCAAAAATCTCACCTTTAATACATTATTTGCTTTCTAGCCCAAATATTTGTGGCAAAGGTTCCCCCACACCTCCCACGGTGCTGTCCTGAAGCGGGGCTCTCACGTGGGGAGGAGGGTGGTGGGCAGTGCCGAGGTGGGATGGTGCTGGGCACATTTTGACAGCACTCAAGGGGCCAGGCCAGGAGTAGTGGGAAGGTGTGCAGCCCCTGCCTGCAAGGATGGGTTTGAGGCCAAAGGCTTCGCTTCTGAACACCTAGCACCAATTAAGAACAGCTCAGGGAGACTGGCCTGAAAAAGAGAGGAATGAGAACATGATGCATAACAAGTCCCTACCCAAGTCCCACTGAAGGTTCGCTGTGCCCGGTGTCCTGCTTCTGATGGTAGTTGCTTTCAAACGTGTGGGGAAAACATGGAGGGAAAGGGCATCTACCGAGTGATGCTCCTCTGCATCACTCCAGCTTTGGGCAGGCTGTGCTCAGTGTGGCCCGAGCCAGGGCTTGCATCTGTCTCTTTGCGTTAAACAGCTCTTCGTGGCTTCCTGTTCCATGGATTTGTCTAATTGATTTTTAACCCATACTTTTGGCATTCCCAGCATCTTGTGAGAATGAGTCCTGCCATTTGACTGTACCGCGAGTCAGCTCCACTTCTGTTTGTTTGAAAATTCCTACCTGATAATTTCATTTGATGGCCCTAGTTGTTTTGTTTGGGAAATAGTAAATAATCATGCTCAACTTCCTTTCTCCATATTTTTCATGATTTTATGTAGCTCTAACATATCCCATCTCTTCAAAGCTAAAGAATTCTTGTTTGTTTAATCTCTTCTACACAAATAGTCCCTTGTGTTTAATATGAAGTGAGCAGAACTTCTTGTAATATCAAAGCTGTTGACATACTGCAGCTTTATCTAGTAGGTGTGCTTTTTTTTTCAATTCTTTTAGAGTAATGCTTAATAGTCTATTTAACTTTTGACTGCTTTGAATGATCCAACAGCTGCTTCTATAAAACTCCTCGGAATTACTCTGAGAACTTTCTGCGTGTTAAAAACTAACCTAGAGTTCATCTTTGCATAAAATAGCTGTTTGGTTATTTATTTGTTTATTAAACATTTTGTCATTACATCACTCAGTATCATGAGATCCCTTTATAACCAGTTTTAATATTTACCAACTTTAATATGTATGTGTTATTGAGAAATTCAGCCACTTTACCATTCCTCTCATTTTCCAAACCCTTTGTGAAAACATTCAGACCGTACAGTGTACTGCCGGGGCTGTACTGCTAAGTTCGCTCCATTGTAAAGAATGATCTGCTTTTCTGTTTTAGTTAGTACTGTGTAATATCCTGGCATCTTTCATAGCTTTGTCCTTTTAAAGAAAAGAAAAGGAGATATCAGTGTACAATATTAGCTGAACTACCTTTCGTCTCCTACTTGGTGGTTGCTTCAAGGAATCCCGTAGGTCTGTGGAGCATGATTTTCTTTTTCCAAAAGTGCTGTTGTCTCTGTTTGGCAGGGAAGGCAGTATTATTGATCTGCTGTTCCCTGGATCACCTTCAAATTCTTCAAGTTAAGCCTTGTATGTGCTGCTTTCCATTTTTCTGGTACTGTAATCAGTTTAGTGATCAGTTATATGCTGCTGTTAACAGTTCACCAGTTCAGCTCATGGTTTCTATTAGAGCCCTTTGATGAACACTGTCTTGTACTGTTCTCTTCCATGCCTCTTATTGGTTGGTTATAAGATTTTTACTGACACTTCAAATCAAATCAATCCTTTTGACTTATTCCTTATGAAGATCGTGTATGAAATATTCCCTTAAAGAGAAAACCAAGGATCGTAATTCTCTGGCTTTGCTGTTTGGGACTGCTTCTCCAGCCTCGTCCCCACATTCTCTGCTGTGAGTAGATGCGTTTAAAGGGTTCTCAGAAAAGGACAGCAAATAATGTATTTTCCATGGGCATAGTTGATTCAATGTGAATTAATTATCTTGAACTGCAGCAGGAATGATTCAGATAAAGCATTAGAAAATACTTTACTGTGCAGAGGAGAATGCAGCCCTGGACAGGACTGCCTGGGATGGGTGAGTAGTCTCCATTTTTAGAGGTCTTGAAAACAGGTTAAGCAAGTGTCTCTGAGGAATGTTTTAGGTCTGGCTGATCCTGCCTTAGGGCAGAAAAGTGGGCTAGATTACCTCTGAGGGTCACCTTTTTTTTCTGCTGTTTTATAAATGAAGCCCTCTATGAGCATCTAGCATGCCTCTGTGCCTGCCTTTCTGCAGGGCATTTGCACGGGCAGGGTCCTTTCTCAGCAGCCTCCACACCAGCAGCGCCAAGCCCATCATATGAGCGCTGCTGGCGTGGTGGGATGGACGGGCTGGTGTGCAGGTAATGGGTCGTGGGAGAGCGGGGAAGGTTGTGAGGGTAAGTGAGAAAGAAAAGTTTGGTATTCGAAGGGCGGTGGTATGGTGGTACAGATAGGAAAGAAGGAGATGCCATAGGGTAAGGAAATGGGAAAAAAGTGGCAGCAAGCTTATACACATGCAGAGGATCTCTGCATCCTGTTGTGCAGGCAGCGAGCAGGATGTGGTGACAAGGAGAAATGGAGTGACAGAGCCAGGGGGTTGACAGGCCTGACTGCCCTGCCTCTCTAGGTCTGAGAGGCTTTCTGTAAGGAACAATGACTTCTTGGTTGTAGCAGTGGGTGCCACAGACATCCCCAGGCTGGGAGAGCGCCCAGGATGTGGGACCCCTGCCTGGAGAAGCCCGTCTGTCAGTCCTGCAGTCAGTGAGCCACTCTGCAGCCACCTGTGCATGGGCCTGCATCAGAGGGAGTGAGGGATGCTGACTGCAGCCCAGTGAGTGGCAAGGGCCAGCAGCTGGGGCAAGAGTCCTGTCTGCATCAAGGAATCAAATAATATTTGGTTTGCTGTTTGATCCTTAGATTATTTTTAGAGCGTGCTTGTCCTCTGAGCACAATGCGCAGCCATGATCACTCACGCCAAATGCAATGGCCAGGGGCAGTGATCTGGAGTGAAGACGAGTGGGGCATGTTGCTTGGGTGGATGAGATACGAAGAATCCCTCCTGACTGCCTCCTGTTCGTCTTTTTACAGAATGCTGAGGAAAGCACCCGGACTCTCAGCCTCCAGAGGTGCCTGGTTAAGGACTCCTTACAGAATAATGAGGGAGCCACTTGTCTGCCCCAGCTCCATGGGGCAGGGGGCAGTGACCCCTGCATGCTTGTGGCTCCCCTGGCTGTCTCAGTTTACCCCTGCTGCTTACTGTGCCCTTTGTGGATACAGTTGTGTCCCTGGCAGAAACGCACAAAACAAAGGACTCTTGCTTGGCAAGGGGGATCAGGTGTCCCAGAGGGAAAGAGGAAAACACCACAGTGGCCAGTCTTAACAGAAAATCAGAAGGAAGGTTTTGGTGCGTTCATCAGCAGGTCTTCCCCCAATTTACCACCTGGTTCCAAGACTTCGTATATGCTACCCAAGATCATTTGGGATGCAGAAACATAGATTAGCACTTGTTGCACTTATTCCCCGTGTTTGTCATTAATGTTGTGATCAGGCCCAGCAATCCTTGTCACAGAGACACTGCTCTGTGCTCTGCACACAGGAATAGCCCTTACTCCATAGATTCCTGCCCCAGGAACATCATAGCACCCAGCAAGCCATTCCCACCAAGGGTCAAACACAACTCCAAGCAGTACTGGAAGGTGGGACTTCTTCCCAAACCAGCCAGCTGCAGTTGGAGATGTCCTCTACCCCTACCTACCCTACAAGTCTCACCAGCATCGCACCCCACCACTAATGAGACCCTCTAAAGCCTCTTGCTGCTGCAGAACTGGTGTCTCAGGGTGCTCCAGCAGCTTAGGCTCCCTGGAGCTCCAGGAGCAACCTGGTGAAGGCTTGATAAAGCCATCAGGAGGGTTATCTCTGAATTATTAGAAGTATTACAAGACATGCTTTTTGCATTTCTTGTTTTGTGTTTTTCCGTGCTTATTAAATGATATATTAACCAACAGTCAGAGAACTCCCAGTCAAGCAAACAGAATATAAAGGTAATGACATTGGTTGGTAAAGCCAGGGGGACTGCAAACACTTAAAAGCTGTGTTCATCTGCATGTGGGCAACACCTGCCAGTGCTCGAACAAAGTGCGGGGTTATTTGGGAGCCTCTCCTGAGCGCTCCCAAGTCATAACAGATTTCATTGCTTCCCTAGAAACCCCAAGCTCTGAATTTTACAGTAAGTGGTGCTCGGCACAGGTATGTTCTCTAGAACATCTTAAAGGCTGATTTTAAGTCTGAATTATATAGCATTCTGACATTTTTCATCTAATATATGGATTAGAAAGAAAGACCCCAAGAGAAAGATGAATGAGGGAGTGCCCGTCACAGGCACAAGGTTGTTAACCAGGTGCCGTGCTGGATTTCAAAGTATAACAGGTCACAGCACAGGCCGATGGTGCCATCCCTTACATCTGGGTATAAGGTTAGCTCCTGAAGGTTAGCTGAGAGTCCTGGGTTTAGGTTTTTCTGTCTTTCTGCCTGCCTCCAAAGCTACTCCATGTTTTTGTGGGGTTTTGTTTGTTTCTTTCTTTTTAAGTCCTCACCATCATAACTTGCTTTCATGGTTTGGCCAGACCCATTCTTGTTTCCTAGTACCTGGTTTTGGAGTGTCAGGGCACCTGCGCTTTCAGCAGGGTAGTAGTTTGTGTGATGAAGCCCTCTTCTTCAGGGACACAACCCTGCGGTGATCTCCACGGGTCCCCCCTGGAAGCTCCCCTTAGACGTGAGGGGCAGGATCCGGCCGAGGGCCGCACCCAGTGGCAGCAGCTCCAGCCACAGCCCTGATGGAGTCAGGCAGGTGCCAACAGGTGCCAAGGGGCACTCCGGGGCCCAGCAGGGTCAGCTCCGAGCTGGGCTTTGGCTGGAGCCGGGGGATGCGGGGCACAGCGCAGTGCGCCAGACCAGCCTCAGCGCCACGCACCACCCCAGCAGGTTCCCTGCCCTCTAGCTCAGAGCGCTGTCTCCCCACGCCCTGCAGGCTCAGCAAGCACATTTTGCATTTCCAAGTGAACGGAGGTGCCGCCGGTCTCCTTCAGCTTTTGATGTGTCCCATGCAGGTGGCTGCATCTGGGCTAATTGTCTATGCACCTTTATTGTCAGCAGCAAGATATGGGCACTGCACAGCTCCCGAGTCGCGCTGCCTTGAAGGACCTGTTCCTGCTGATGAGGTGTCTGGGAGACCCGCTTGTTTGCTAAATGGCACCATCAGCGTGTCTGAAGCTAGGTGAAATGAGCCCCGTTCTCCCACTCTCTGCAGTCAGGTCTGCAATTGCAACTGTCAGAGAGCAGGAAATGGCTTCCCTCCCGCCCCTGTTTTAAGCCTGTCAAGTCAGCAGCCTTTCTGCACAGCACTGGAATGTTGCTGCAGAGTTACTTGCAGAGTAGGACATGCTGCTGGACACTCAGGTGCAATGCCTGCCCTAATCCTGCTGTTTTATAATGCTGAGCTTTCTTGCTCGTTTCCTGCATTTCCACACACTGATGCATTAATAAAAGCTGCCCAACACCCTTAGTATTTATAGCTTTTTCTGTAATGTAACCGCTGTGTGCTTTATACAGCATAATTTAGTCACAGAGGAGGATGCCAGCCAGCTTTTCTAGGAAAAGCTGGGAAGGTTCATGCAAAATGACAGGACTTCCCAGAGGGAGCCAAGAACCAAATTGCAGTTTCCTTCGACCTCCCGTCATTTAGCACAAGACTGTCTTCCCTCTACCGCCGGACTGAAAAATCAGAAGCAATCACACACTTCACAGGCAGGGACCAGTGTGGCACTCAGCCCCTGGCAGGACTTCACCTTGCCCTCATGTCCCTGTGATAGGCTGGGGCAGGCCATGGCCCCTGCTGCAGGATGCTCCACAGAGGTGTGCACCTAGGCATGGTGCCCCAACCCCATCCCATACGGATGTCCCATGGTGGCTGTGAGCTCTGCTCCCCACTGCCATCAGTTTGGCACAATGTGGTGAATACTTTTCCAGGACTCACAGGGATGTGGTTACTGGGATCTTATCTTCTCCCCTCTCATTCGTGGTATTTCTTTGCTGCTACCTGTTCTGAGTTTTTCAACAGTTCCTTTGGCTTCTCTTCTACAAATTCATCATAAAGTTGTTGAGTCTGGTGGCAGAGGAACAAGAACTGCTGATTCTCTGAGGGCACCAGGAGTTTGCTTTTCTTGTAAGCTGGGGAGCTGTGCATTGTGTCGCTGCTGCTTGCAAGCAAGCTGGCTGTGGGAAGTGGGTCCTGTGCCTTGGGGTCCCAGCAGCCCCACAGCAGCTGAGCCAGCACTGTCTGCACACCCCAACCCAGAATCCACACAGGTCTGGCTTTGACTATGTCACTGGGACAAAGCCAGACCTGTGTGCAGCCCATGGTAGATACTTCACCTCTCTCTGGGATGTTTCCCTGGTGGACCAAACAGTGGCTTGCTTCTTGTGGCATTCAAAGCCTCTCTGACGCTCAGACACAGGATGTTGCAGTGGGTAATGCCCACTGCAGGGATCCCAGCGGTGTCTCCTACACATTCTTGGCAGATCCTTGAGACACAGAGTTTGCAGTGAGCTCAAGCCACCCTTTGCAGTGCTGAGCCCCAGGATCTGAGTTTCTTTTGCTTTTGTCCTGCAGTCCCACCCGCTGTCCCTGTGCAACACCAGTGAGGATGAGCACACGGAGTCGGGATTCATCACCATTGTCAAGCTTGAGCAGCCAGATCGGGATCCCAACCCATGCCTGTCGCTGGCTAACAAGGTATGTGCAAAAAAAGTCCTGAATGGCACCAACCTGGGAGATGAAACCTGTGATGCACAACAGAGTAAGAGCTGGAGGAAGCAGCAGGGCAGGAAAGAACTGCTGGAGGGCAGAGAAAAGAACAAGAATAGAGCATGGACTTTGGCAGAAAGTATCCTCTGGGAGAGACGCTGTGCCAACCTTCCCTAATACCCATTCCTCCTTACTTTTTGTACTTCCTGGCTTTGTAAAAGGTATAGAGTTTTCCCTAACTTGACTGCTCTGGGACAGCTCAGACCTTACCTCAGCATCCCGTACACTTTACTGCCTGGCAGCCCTGTGCCCCGCATTATGCACCCTCCCATTGCTTGCTGGCCTGTTGGAGGGATTTGTGTTTTCTGGTGTCCTCTGCTGTGGGAACCATGGACACAGAAAATGTCTTCTGTCTTTTAAAGTTATATTGCATTACTTCAATAGATGAGGCACATGAAGGATCAACACTGAGCAATTCAGAAAAATGCAAAACAGGCAAACTAGAAACAGAAAGTGACTCTTTAACAGTGAGGGCCACCACCACCTTATAAAGGGATGGGAGATCCCAGAGGTCTTCAGATCAGGTCTTCTGCAAAAGAGGTGCCTTAGTGAAATGGCAGTTACTGTGTCAAAAGTTGAGGTCACTGGTACAATTCTCTGGTAATAAGGAAGTCAGGTGAGAACGAGGGTCATTTTAAACCTTAAAATCTTTGTGTCTCTGATAAAGTTGAGTGGATAAAGCTAACATTAGCTTTTTTCTTCAGTGGTTCAGTCTATGTCCTTTTATTATCTCTGTAGAATATGTTATATTATTTTCCACAAGCACTGTAAAAACAGAGTCTTGTTTAGCTCTACTTTGTCTGGATTGCATTCAGGTGATGTAGCCTCTGTTGTCTGCTTTCTGCTGGTGGTGACATTGTGCTGGGAACAGGGTCCTTTCCTGTCCTCCCTGCAGCTCGGCTGAAGAGGGCAGGTAAAATTAGTACTAAGCAGCCCTTCCTGCACAGCAGATTTTTTAACAGAGGCTGTGGTGACAAAAGCAAGGAGATGTGATGCTGTGACAACTGCTGTGCGTATTTGCCAGCTCAGGGCTGCTTCCTCACAGCCGTATGGGCAGTCAGACAGCAGTGCCCACCCCTTTTTGGACTGGATGGAAGCCTGAATTTGGTTTGCTGCTGCTCTGGAGCTGATGCCAGCTGTTAGCACAAGCCAGCACTTAGTGTGCAGGAGTTATTGACCTACTGTCAATTATCCTGCACCTGCAAAATGGCCTGGTCACACCTAAAGGTGCTAATGATGCATGAGGAGGGTAGGAGAAAGAGCACACCCACGGGCTTCCAGTGCAGCCTGTGATACACGTAAGAGCAAGGACTCTGCAAGTGTTTTAGGGAGCACAGCAGGGTACTACAACTGTCCTGTGCCCATCCAGCTGTGAACATTGTGTTACAACAGTTGTGCTACCACATCTCGTGTGGGCATTGCTGTGGGCAGCAATGCCAGGTTTGGCCAGTGCAGCTACCGTGGATGAGATTGAACAGGAAGGGAAGAGCAACTTCAAAGATTCATATTCCATATAAGAACATAAAAGCAGAAGACTTTTAAAACTGTTTTGCTACTTTTGTCCTTAACCTCTCTGGCCTCAGCCTCTGATCACAGCACTGCAAGTACCAGTGTATTACTGAGCCTGGGGATCAGCTGAGGAAGATCAGCACAGGGAGGACAAGAGATGCTCCATTGCTGCATCCTCACTAGCCCTGACCTTCTCTAGCACTTCTAACCCCACAAGGCAAATAAAACCCTCAATTCATTGCCATGCATGTGGCTTGATAGAGTGACTTTGATAGAGGCTTGATAGATGGCCTTTAGCCATCTTTGCTTTATTACCAGAGCTGAATCCACCCCTGGGTTTTGAGATCCAGCTGAATATGATGTCAGTCATCATCCTGCCTGCAGGCACTCCTGCTGCAAGATCTCACCAGGAGATGCTTATAGCTCTCTCCCCCACGTAGGGCTAGTTTAGCCATGAAATACAGACAAATGCTCCTTCAGACAGCTACATCCCTGGGCCCTCCTTTTGCCTTGTACCCTGGCTCCTCTACCCGCTGCAACTGCTGTCCTTCTGCATCAGGGTCCAGATGCTTCTCCATCCTCTTGAAGCTTCTGCCAAACTCCTTCCCTCCAGCATCAGACAGATCTCTGTCCTAAAGGCTTTGGACAATTCTTCTCCTTGACAGCAGGTGGGCAGCTGTAGGATGTGGCTGGTGCATGCTGGGGCAGAAGCCTTGCTTCCTTGGCATATGTTTCCTGTGGCCAAACTCTGCATGTTGAATTGCAGTGCTATATCAATGGTGATAAAAATAGCCGTGTGCAAAGTGTTATCATAAACTCTCCTGCAGCTGTCACCCAGCCAAGCAGTGCACAGACAGCACTTTCAAGCCCAGCATAAGAATGACTCCAGCAGCCGCCTGATGCACTTTCTGCTTCTCTTCTCTGAGATTCTAGTGCTAGTTCAGCACCCAAAGCTAAAATTGTTAGGGAATGTGTCTGGTCTGCTTGGGGAGAGGTGGCCATGGAGGATGCCTCTGGAGTCAAATCAAAGTGATTCATTTATCCTTCTGCTGCTGCATCATTTGCAATTCTTTGGTATATTTTTTCCCAAGTGAAACATTGATTGCTAGTCTGGTTGACAGACTGCTGGAATCTCCTAAATCACTGTGCAAATGCAGATCTGCACTGAAAGTGTTTCAGTCCTCAAAGAGCAAGGGTAGCTATGCCATGTGGCTGAAGAGATCTGTCACAGAGACAGCAAGCACTCAGAAAATGCTTGCAGCAAGCAGGTTGTGAATACCAGGTTGTGTTCTTTGCAACAGGAGTCTGTAAGATGTTGTGAAGAATCGCTTGTCCAGTCTCAGTTGTTTGTTTTCCCATCATCAGTGTCTTTGGCAGGATAAAATCTTTGTAGAGCTCTTCATTGTTGATCAAAGCTTGACTGGCTCCCATGGGTGGAAGTTACTACTTGAAAGTCCTGTTTGTTCCTTGGTGCTGGCAAACGCTGAGGTTTCTTTCATCCCAGGCAGGACCCCAGTCTCTGATCCCTGCCCTGAGCCTCTAATCCCACTTTTCCATCTTTCCTATCTGTTCTACCAAACCCAGGAGTGTCCAATCCCATCAATGACTCAGAGCCCTCAGCCCTACCTCCTGGAGCTCCCCAGTCTTCCCCACCATCTGCACCTCCATTCCCATCACTGTCCCTGTCCCTGTCCCCCAAAACAGCACCTGACCCTGGCCCCCAGCTCCTCCCTGATGAGCACGGAGGCTGCTGCTCACCCTGTCCTTCCCAGCGCACCGCTTTTGATATTGCAGCTGGGAAGCTGCAGCACTGACCTCTGCCCCCAGAGCTGGAGTTTGGCAATGCAGTGGGCAAACTGCTGCAGCAGCTACAGCAGATCCCTGTTTGCACAGGCGCTCGGGACGCACAAATCAAAGCACTCCGCATGAGTAACAGCAGCCCAGCCCTGCACTTTGTTCACGTTCCTGTCTCCCTTTCACAAGAGGCTGCCTCTGCTTACCTTAAGGGCTCGAAGGGCTCAGTGGGAGAATGTGGGTGACCACATGAGGTTCTTTGGTGTGCTTTGACCTCACCAGGATGGTATTTACACTCACTTGGGTGGGCCTCAAAGCTGTCCTCATCAGACTGCTGCAACGATGAGGTGGGCTGTGAGGAGCACAGCAGGGTTGATCCTACTCCTAATCCTAGACCTGCATCCCAGGGATCACGTCTCCCTGATGAATGTGGGGACCAGGGATCAGAGAGAGCAATGTATATGAGAGTTGGTCCTATAGACAGCCCCCAGCTGGTGCAGCTGCAGTGGGAGCTGGGGACCTGTGGCAGTCCCTGCTCTCCTGGGACAGGAGGCTTGTCTAGCAGTGAGCAGTGCTAATGGAGCTGCAGATCTTCCCAACAACCCAGCTCTGAAGCAAAGGGGCCCATGGCACAGACATGCAGGGGATTTGGTGTCTAGGTTTATGGGTTTCTGTGACTGCAAGCACACCAACAAATTTGTGTCTGAAACTGTGTGGGGAAACCTTCCATGAGTGCTAGAGCTGTAGCAAGAGCAGACACTGGTTTCACTGCAGCTCAACACAAATCAGAAATGAGGGTGTAAGCTATTTTGTCAGTCTAAGCAGCAGGTGTTTCTTTCTCCTGTGAAGAGCCAGGGAGGCAAATGCATATCCAAATGGTAGATGTTAATATAGATGTAAAATATAAAATGTCTACTCAAGCTTCTGTTCTTTTGGACAGGCAAAGCTGGCAGGGGAACGTGGAGCCCGTGCTATCCTTTTTGACATTACCGATGATGAAAGCGCTGCTGATCAGGTACAGACCTCACTGATATTACCAAACAAATTGCAGTGCCCCTGTCACATCCCTAAATGTGCACAGGTCAGGACCTACCAGCCACCAACATCCAGTGGGATGTCCCAGGAAGATAATGCAAGTTGGATTTGAGTGTTAACTCTTACACAGCTTGTCCATGCTCATGGACAGTACTTTTCTCTTTTGCTCGTCCCTTGGTGAGCCTCCGGATCAGCAGGCAGAACAAGCAAGGCAGCAGCTTGTGAACAGCACCTTGCTGCTCTTAAAGAACATCGTCTGGTCAATTGAATGTTTCTTCCAGGAGCTGGATGCTTCCTTGTGGGAAGTCACAGATTAACAGGGCCCATCTGGTAGGGACAGCCCTGTTGTTATCTAGAGGAAAGGTGATTTCTCAAGTTTTCAAGCAAAAGTCCTGGCCACCCTGGTATGCTGTTTGTGATAATCCTGCTACAAGTTAGGCATTGGCCTATAGACTTCCAGAGATACCTTCCACCACCATTGCTAATCTCTGGAGGGGACTAGGTTCCTCGTTGGAATAATCAAGGTATAATGAAAAACATCCAGCCCTAGATAAGAGGACAGATAGGAGAGCTGGTTCCTGAGATCAGCAAAACTCTGGTTTGATTCCTGGTCACTGGATCCATCCCTTGTGTTTTTTTCATGCACTTAATTTCTAATGCCAGAGAAATGTGGAAGCAGGTGAAGGCTCATGAGGCAATGCTGAGGTTGCTCAGTATGCATATGGGAAGTATGCATATTGGGTCGGGTGGCCACCCCAGTTCAGGTCAATG
The DNA here is from genome assembly GCF_965140915.1 of Aythya marila. NCBI lineage: Eukaryota > Metazoa > Chordata > Aves > Anseriformes > Anatidae > Aythya > Aythya marila. The sequence continues at coordinate 771,012 of NC_139061.1, read as the reverse complement.
TGGAAGAGAGAACACATGGACTTGCTGAGCCTGCTTGTGCGAGGCTGCCTAGACTATATGTCTATGGTGGAAAAAGGTATGGTCAGAAACAAACAATGTCCTGTAGATCACAGAGGGAGGAGAGGGGAGACTCTGATGTATCTCACAGGAAAAGGAGGTGAAGTATTTCTGCAACAAAGGCAGCACTCAGTGGTGCTGTTGGCAGCTGCCACATGGGAGAGGAGAGACCAAGGACTTTTGCAGTGGGGCTTCAAAGAGGAGCATGAACAACACTGAACAAAGTGTCCAGTTGTGCATGAGGAGGAGACACTATTGAAGGAAATAACGAAAGCTGTTCTGAAGAGTTGGTGAAAGATTCCATCTGATTCCCTCACAGAGGGATAGTGCAATCTGGGGGAGCAGTCTTACTCTCTGAAGTGTTTACAAGACGTATTGGGAGGAACCAGATGTGCCCGGGGAGCTGGGATAGTCCTTGTTTCAGGCTGTTCTGGACCATCTCTCACAATGTTTGTTTCTTTACAGCTGAGAAAGCCCAGAGGGCTGAGTCAGCCTGTGGTTCTGATCAGGGGCCATGATGCTGAGCTGCTCATGGGTGTCGTGAACAAGAACAGAGAGGCCCATGTGAAGATAGAGGTCAAGGAGCCACCAGCTTGGGTGAGACACACACCATTCCACTGTCTTCTGTATCCTCTCTCCCAAGGACTTTTCTAAAGCTGCTGGGTTTTCCTCCCGATGGACAGAGATCACAGCCCTTTGCAGGAGCTCTGCAGAGCCATTCTGCTTATCTGCATCATTCAGATGCTTTGCTGCAAATAAATGCTCAGAAGCTCTTTCAGCTTATTTAGTTCCTTTTGCTTAAAGATCATGAGTGAGGTGAGAGGATTTCCTATCATTTTATATGAGACTGAGCCTTGATTTTCTTATCTTGTGCTACCTTAGACCGCAGCCTATAGTGAGCTGAGGTGCTGCAAAACAAAAAATCCGTTCCTGCCAAAGTGTGCAGAAAAGTCTGAACCCTTTTTCTTTCAGCTGTAAAGAGCAAGGAATCAGAGTTGATGCATTCAAAGGCCGATGGTCAGGAAGAGATCTGAATTCCCCTGCTTATCCTCTAATTCCCACCTCTGCCACACAAGAGTAATCTATTTTCTGTTTTATCCATCAGCCAGACTACGATGTATGGATTCTTCTCACGGTGGTCAGCACTGTTGTTGTCATCATTTTGATTTTTGTTGTCCGCACAAAGTGCCAGCTGAACAGGACTCAGGTAAGCATACCATGGATCAGATGTGTCTGAGGAAGCAGAAACACAACAATGGTAGCCACAAACCCAGTTTGGGGGAAGAAAAGTGCCTCTGTGACCTGGAGACAAGGCAGGTGCATGCCAAGGGTATGTGGAGCATCCCTTGTGCAGTGGCCTCGCTCTCCTCCCACCACCCCATGAGCATAGCAGCCTGCCACACTCCCTACACCTTTCAGAGCTTGTCTCAGCACCTAAAGCTGCGAAGTTGGCCTGCAAGCTCTTGATTTTAACAGTGTTACCTGTAGAAGATTTAGTATTTTAATAGAAACTAATTAAATAAAAGTCTTTACAGAGCTATATGTATCTCCAGATTTGAAAATACCCTGTTTTTTCCAATAGAAAGACATAAAATCCGGAACTGCTGAGTGGTTTTGAATGGCCAGTGCCAGACGTTTCTTGCTGGTGTCAAAGCCCCCTCTGGCTATGCCAGGTTAGGCAAAGAGTCGCCTCTGGAAATGAGTATTGTTCTCAAATCCCCAATAATCCCATTTTGAAAAGTGGAAGAGCCTCAAGGAACATGACAACACAAGGTTGACCCTCTCATGAAAGCCTCCTTTCTTTCTGTCAGGACTCCTTGCAGCAGCAGACCATGCAGGCCATCGGGCAGCTGGCCACACGCAACTACCAGGCCAGGTGCCGGCAGGCGTCACGGTGGGACTCCGCCAGCAGCTGCAGCTCAGCCCCAGTCTGTGCTATTTGCCTGGAGGAGTTCAGCGAGGGCCAGGTAGGCTGCAGGCGTGGCTGCTAGTGAGCATCAGCTCTGAGCTGCTTGGCTGTGGGCAGGCAGAACTGCAGAAGGAGCTGAGCAGCTTGGCAGAGGTTGGGGGACCTTGGGCGTTTTCCTTCAGCAGCTCCTGAAAGTTGGGAAGGGGCCATCACTGATGGATATCTGCCTGCCCCTTGGCCAAAAAGCAGTGGCCCTGCTTGCAGATTCCAGTTCCCTACAGACGGGTCTCCAGCTGTCACTGAAGGATAAAATGCCCCTGATGTGTCCATGTTGAAACAATGGGGCAAAAGTGGGGTTTGCTTCTCCAAAACAGTCAGCCCATAATACCCCTTTACCCTGAGGACTAGCACCAATCCCAGGCATCACCCCCCAAAGCTGCATGCAGCCTCCTCTGTGCAAAGCTGGGCAGCAGGTGGCTCACTGTTAGATGTCTCCATCCTTCAAGTCTCACTTTCTGGAGCATCAAGAGCCCCCCTCCCTATGCTCAGCTCCTGGGACATGGTTCTCATTCAGCCTTCTCTCCCTGTTTCTCTTTAGGAACTGCGGATCATCTCGTGCTCCCATGAGTTTCACCGGGAGTGTGTTGACCCCTGGCTGCAGCAACACCACACGTGTCCACTTTGCATGTTCAATATTCTTGGTAGGGCTCAGACACAGCATTTTCTGGTTCAGGGGGACTACATACCCTTGGGTGATGCAGTGGGTGCATCATGGGAACGTGTCTCTGTGCATATGGGTATATGGGGTGGTGAGTGCATGGAGGTGTGGGGGATCTCTGTGTGTAAAAGCCCCCATCCCAGTGGTGCACAGTGAGGTGCTGGGCTGGGGCAGGATCAGAGCCAGTCTCAAGACCTATGGGGAAGGGAGGTGAGGGCTGGGGACTGGGGCACCAAAGAGGGTGCAGGACAATTTGCTGGCAGCCATGAGGACACAGACAGGACGTGGGTATGTAGTAGAGACTCATACGTGCCAGGCCAACTGTATCTGGGCCACAGGACATACGCTGAATACTACCTTCTCTCTTCTCAGCCCGAGACTCGGTTGACCAGGCCCCAGTGGCAGGCTCCAGGTTGGCCCCTCGGGACATGGAGCCTGGACGGCGACTGCACCTTTTCCGCCAGCACCCAGGACATGCCCTTTACCACCTCCCACATGCCTACCCTCAGAGAAACCTCAGGAGCTTCCCCCCAGAGCCAGCCCATGGCAACCCTTTCTTCCACTCTCCGGAGCTCTCCCAGCTGGATTTCAGCACCATCCACTACATGCCCTACAGGCCAGCCACCTCTCTGCCTGCCTGCAGCCACCCATCCCCCCTGGTCCCTGGCTTGCAGGGCCAGCAGCATCCGAGCCCCACAGCATGTGGGCAGCCTCCGACACCCCATAGGATGTGCCCCCTGCAGCCCCAGCCCCCCTGCCTGGGACTCAAGGCAGCCCTGGCACAGCGGCAGCACCGGGCACCTGCCCTGCGCCGAGGGGCTGGCCATGGACACCAGCACAACAGCAGCGGCTCCGGGGAGAGCTATCTCACGGAGCACAGTGGGTACCTGGCAGATGGGCCGGGCAGTGACTCCAGCTCGGGGCCCTGCCACGGTTCCTCCAGCGACTCCATGTTGAACTGCACAGACGTCAGTCTGCAGGGCATCCATGGCAGCTGCTCCACGTTCCGCAGCTCCCTCAGCAGTGACTATGACCCGTTTGTGTACTGCAGCTCAGAGGGGCCCGCCACAGACAACGGGCAGGAGCGGCAGCGGCCACCAAGGGAGACGCGGCCCAGGTCCTTGGACCTGGTGGTGCCTGGGGGTGCTGCTCCATCCAAGGCCCAGGTGCTCAGCCATGTCCACTACCACCACCACCAGCACCACCACTACAGACGGGACGCAGAGTGCCCTCCTGGGCGGGCCGGCCAAGGGCCTGGGCAGCGCAAGTCCCGGTACTCTGGGACCAAGGTTGGCTTCCACGGTGCTCGGATGCAAAAGAGAGCTGAGAAGAGCCATCATTGTCAGCAGCCTGTGGAAGGCAGCACGGTGTTACAGGAGGCACCTCCAGCAGGACAGACAGCCTGTTCCCAGCAAGGCCGGGAGCCCCCACATGTCCCCTCTGCTTCTCTAAACAGGTTGGACTTCAGTCTAGATGCCACCAGACAATCAGGAGCAGCAGGCACGTCCCCTGTCCTGCTGCTGCAGAGACACACCTTACAGAGTCGTCACCACAGAAGGAAAAGGAAATGTCCCCTGGAACCCGACCCCTCTCTCCTGCCTGAGGACTCAGCCTTGCCCAAAGCCTGTGACACTCACATTTCTCATGGCCACCCCACTGGCCACCGCTGCTCCCCTGAAGTCCAGCCCCTGATCCCAAGCGCTTCCTTGCCCTGCAGCTTGGGTGCTCGGCCACTTTGGAAGTGTTTAGTGCCACAGTCTAGCTCAGAGCTGAAAAAGCAGGAAGAGGGGATGTCAGGATGGGAGGGAAACCACACAGTTCCTGCTGGTTTCTCAGGGATGGGCACAGCAAAGCACAATCTGAGTCTTCGCCTGCACTGCCCACCGCAGCAGTGTAGTCAGGGTAAGTCTGGTATTGGCCTCTTCTTTCAGCAGGCAGGTGAGTGGAGGTGGTTTGCTGCAGGATGGGCATGAGGCTGCTCTGGGTGCTGGTAGACATTTGCACCTTAATGGTGGGCTCTCCTACAGGACCACTGGTGACAGAAGTTTTTCAGAGCTTACCTGTCCTGAGATGATGGCCTGAACAATTAGCATGTGTTAATACATCAGCTGAGTGCACCAAACCCTGCAATCTCATCCTAAAATAATACAAGTGAGAAATAAGGAAGCTGTTTAGGGGGTCTCTAGCCACTGGATTATCTCACAAAGGAAAGGGTGGAACCACAATTCTAAGTATCCTTACCGCAGTCTGGATGTCCTAGTGGCAAAGTCATTATTGTTAAGGCTTAGTGGGCTTAGTTGATACAGTTAACCCCAGCCTGCTGGACTCAACAAGGAAATGAGTGTGCATGGCCGGATGTAGTAGAGGAACAGACTAAATGAGTTTATGGATTTGCACATCCCTCCTGTCTCACCTGCCTCTGATGTGTGGGAGTTACTTTTTAGTGTCTTCTGAAAATTAGGTGTAATTAAGATTTGGCCTTTTGCCTGTACGTCAGTTCTGGCTCTCTCTGTGAGAGGGAAAATACCAGAACATTTGAAAGAGCCAGCCCAGGTTTAGCTCGCAAGCCTTGCTCTCTTGGACTCTGCAAATAGCAGCCTGCAACTTAGCAAGGCCAGGTGCTGGCAGCAGAGCAGCACCTGGCTCCCTTCCTCACCCTGCCACTGACTCACTGCAGGTCCTGAGGCAAATCATTTTGATTTAGGTACCGAATACAGATCTGGCTGCCTAATTTCTGTTAAAATGCCGGCCTTAAACTCGTGACTCACCATGCCCATTGTACCACAGAGATAATAACTTCCTCCCCATGCTTGTCTATCCAGCCCAACACCACGCCCAGGCTCCTGGTTGTGCCGTGCCTGCAAGGAGGCATCAGGGCAGGGGGAAAGGCCGGATGGGCGCAGTGCCTGCGGCACGCTGGGCTCCCAGGCTCCCAGGAACAGGTTTTTCCCAGGCGCAGAAGAGCCTGGCTCTGCAGGTGATGGGGGAGTTTGTTCAAAGGGCCTGGAGGGAGGCTGCCACTTCAAGAGACACAGAGGCAGCAGCACAGGGATGTCTCTCCAATTTGCTGGTAGCTCTGAGGGCTGATGCGCCCTGAGCTGGAGACGGTGTGTGGCGATATCCTCAGGAAACAGCTCTGCCAGGACTGCAGCACAGTGGCAGGTTGCTCAGGAGCTGGTGTGAGCTCCCACTGCAAAACAAAGCCGAGGGACCAGTGTGACTCAGCATGGACCTCTCTGTCCCCAGCCCAGGTGCTGGCTGGGAAGGGACAATATCTGGGGAGGCAGTGCCACACCTGGGGCCAAAGGAGCCATGAGCAAGGGGGGACCAAAACAGCTCCCAGGGTTGCTCCATGTCCCTCTCACAGGGAGTGTCCTGTGGCCTCGTCCACCAGCCCACCATGGCCAGGACACGCAAGAATTGGCTGCCACCAGGACACACCAATCTTTCCATCCAGGTCTCAGGGCAGCTGGCGCTTCTTCCAGATGTGGCTGTGGAAGAGTACAGTGCAAGGAAGCACGTCACACCTTGCTGCTGTCTGTGACAGTGCAGGGCTTTGCCACCCACTGCCATCCTCCCTATGGGCTGCAGCAGTGTCTGGGCTTCCCTGGCAGGCTGTGGCCCAGGAAACTGCTGAAAGAGGAGCCCAGCTGCCACCCATTGGGGTGACTGTTCCCTAGTGTGGTGTGGCTACCTCGCATCTCCATGTTGCCTGGAGGCTGACACCATAAGCACATGGTGGGATGTGCCTCATGGTGCTGTGTTCTGTGACTGCACCCTGAAGTTTCAGGGGTATAGGTGCAACTGTCATTTCTTCATTCTTATATATTTTGTACCATGAGAAACAGGATCCCTATATTGGCTTGCCTGCTCTTAACTTCTCTCTATAGAAGAAGTGTATGAGCAAAAGAGCAGACACAGGAATGGACAGATTTAGAAATGGAGGTGCCAGGCTTGTGCAACACCATGCACTGGCTTTGGTGGCTACTGTTGTGTGTCCTTTGTAGGAAATGTGTGATGTACTGCCAGGTTTTGGTACTCTTTGTGATAAAACTCATGTTTTAAGCAGTGCCCCTTCCCTTCCCTTCCCTTCCCTTCCCTTCCCTTCCCTTCCCTTCCCTTCCCTTCCCTTCCCTTCCCTTCCCTTCCCTTCCCTTCCCTTCCCTTCCCTTCCCTTCCCTTCCCTTCCCTTCCCTTCCCTTCCCTTCCCTTCCCTTCCCTTCCCTTCCCTTCCCTTCCCTTCCCTTCCCTTCCCTTCCCTTCCCTTCCCTTCCCTTCCCTTCCCTTCCCTTCCCTTCCCTTCCCTTCCCTTCCCTCTGTCTAAATTTTGTGATGTTTTATAGCCTGTGTTTTATTCTCCCCTGGTCTGTGCTCCTCCCTGCCTGTGACCCCCACACTGGGAGGATCTGTGCTGGGGACACCCTGGAGATGGAGGAGGGAAGGTGTGTCCCTCCAGCCTGGAGGGAAGGAGGGAGCAGGGATCCCCCTGGGGCACTCGCTGGCCCAGGGGACCTGCTGCTTGGGCTTCACAGTTCTAACATGGGGCTCCAAGGCATTGCAGAGGTACATGCTGCGATGCCTCTGTTGCTTTGTGGATTGTCCCAGAGGCCCAGATTTGTGCCCATCCTGATGGTGCAATGGGGAAGGCACTTGACACTTGCCCAGAGCCAGCACCAGCGTGACTTTCAAAGCATGTCCATTCAGGAAGCCTCTGGTCCCTCTTACCTCATTTTTGCCAGGAGCCCAAAGAACTGCTGTGTTTTAAAGCAGTGTCACTCTAAGTCTGTTTCACTGTAGTAGCTTCTGTGGTGCTTTCAGGAACAGACAGAGAGTCAAAATTTCCTTATAAGATTTATAAAATAATAGATTTTACTTTATTAGGAACTAGTAAAAGTTTCAGAGAGCAGAAGCTTGTGCAGGGGTTATATGGAAAAGCCATCAAGCTGAAAACATGTTGCTTGTAATGACACAACTTTTAAAGCTCTGATCACATCAGTACTTTATCTTACAAAGTCACTGCACAAAGATCAGTGGAGAACTGGTAAAAACAGCAAAGAACAATCCCAATAGACAGTCCTGTTTAAATGGGACACACAAAATATAGACAAGGAGTCCAAAGAGAAATGCATGTATGCCTCTAGATAAGTAAGTGTTGCAAGGTTAAAAATGTAAGTGGATGAATCAGAAAGCCTAGTTTTATATGAAATTTTTGACATGAACTTTTCAGAAGAATCGTAAACAACAACAAAAACACGGTGGCACTCTGCAATTTCCATGTGAAATTACAGACAAGAGTATGCCTTTTCTGGGGCACAGGAGGGACACTGTGTATTAAGGAGAGTATAAAGTCCCATGACAAGTAACACAAAATCCCCAATTGTACCTAAGTAGAAACACTATGGAATTTGGGTTATAATACAGTGCATTAGCACAGTCTGCAAACAAGTCTGTATATAAACATGAGACTCTTCTTAAAATAATAGTGAAAGAAGCAGTCAAAAGAAAAGATGCTTTTGGGCACAGGGATCGTTTAAAGATGCAGTACCAGAAGCCCAGAGTCATACATATCACCAACCACAAAAAGGCCCCAGAAAAGGCTTGGTGGGGCAGCAGAGCAGAGAGAGCAATTAGAAGCAATAAGCCATTCTTCAAAAGTGAAGGTGTTGCCAGACAAGAAATCAGAAGAGAGTTGGATGTAAAGCTAAGTGCAGAGCCATGGTGAGGCAGGCCGGGAAAGACTTCTGTGAACAACTTGTGAAAAACAGAATGACTACTGGTGCAAGCATTTTCAGCTCCATCACAAGAAAGAAGCCTGCCAGAGACTCTGCAGGTCCAGAGAGTAAGACAGGCCTAAGAGGGATGTTCAAGGGTTGTTAACAGCAAAGTAGAGGAGCAAAATGAATTTGCTGTATCAGTAATCAGCAGGGAAGTGCTTGAGGAAGTTCTCACCCTGGCACGTCTCTATTCAGGGCATGGGTTAGAGGATCCCACACAGATCAAGTCATCAGTATGAGCATTTCTGAAACAAATCAGTAAAGTGAACAGTAACAAATTGCCAGGGTTATTGATTATTCACCTGGGCATTCTGCAGGGGCTCAAATACAAAACTGCTAAACCAAAAATGTGGACTGTAATCTGTTACCCGTGCCCAGACCCAGAAGAAAGAGCTGAGGGCAGTATCAGCTTGAAATAGCTGAAGGAACAGAACGATGAGCCTGACTTTCCTGGCAAGCAAATTGTTAAAAGTTCAAATACAGGGTCTGACTTGTAGACACATGGCTAAATGTGAAACCCAGGGGAGGAGGCAACACAGCTTTTGTAGAGAGATAACGCCTCCCAGATCTTTTAAGGGAATGAAGCTCTCAAAGGATAAAAGGGAAGGTGCTTTCATAGGTAAATAACTGGCTAAAAAATAGGAGACAAAGTGCAGATCAGTCTTAATGGAGGAAAGTTACTCGGAAAGGGAGGGAAGTGGAGTTCTCCAGCTGTCAGCACCTTTCAGCAAGCTCATAAATATTCTGGGCACAGAGAGGAGATAACAAAGTTTTAAGAAGACAAAATCCTCCAGGATTGTCAGCTTTAAAACTGGTTACAAAGTGCTACAGAAGGATCTCCTGTTGCTGAGTTATTGGGCAATAAAGTGGTGGGTGAAATTCCATAACATAAAATGCCACACACAAGCAGAGCTGCTTCTAAATGCCTACACACAGTGATGGGCCCTTCTCAGCTAACTCAGAAAAACTGCATCCTGGACTTGCTGTTAGTAGTTCGGTCAACAAGTCAGGTGATTATTATGAGCTAGCTGGGAACAAGTACAGGACAAGCAGAAAGTGCCATCATGCAACTGCATGAATCTGTAGTGCTTTCAGAGCTAGAATGCACCACCCATCACCACTTCTCCCAAAAGGATGTAGTAGACCTGGGAGAAGTACAGGAGGATCGAATACAGTCACAATGCTAAGGCTTTTTTGAGAAAGCTGAATATAGAGACTTTCATTTGAGAAAATGATGACTAGCAAAGGATATGAAACAGAGGATACAAAATCAGATAGAGCAGGGGAGAACACAGCTAAGAGACACTGTTTCTTATAACAAAATAAGTAGTGGCATCAAATGGGAAACAAGCTTTAAAACACCCAGTAAAGTAACACATGGCATAGAGAAACTGTGATGTTCATTGCCCAGAGGATGTACATGCCAGAAGTAAAATGGGTTCAAGAGCCTAGATCAAGAGCTATCAAATGCAGAGATGCAAATACAATCTCTGGCTCAGGAAGTCCCTAAACCAGGGTTTCCAGAAGCTGACAGTGCTCCTGTGGGATGTGGCACCCTCCAGGTATGTGCTTACCTCGCCCAGCTGCAAGGTGAGGCTGAAGCTTGGTAAGGCTGAATCGCAGCCCCTGTAGAAACTCCCCTTTCCCAGGCAGTACCACGCACTGGCATCATGGGGAATAATGCTGTCTGCAGACATCACCAGGGTGCCTGCAATGGCCCCAAAGATGCTTGCATAACCCTGGAGTTTATACAGCTTTTCTTGGTGGGTTTTGCATAAAGATACATCCACACTTTTCTTGCCTGGGAGACTATGCCAAGGACTTACAGCTCTGACTAGTTTAAACGAAGAATCAATCCTCAAGCAGCACTGAAAGGCTCTTTTTAAGAGAAGTCAGACAACTAGCAATGAATTACATCTAGATGGCTTCCTACACCACCCCAGCATGCAAGGATCTCATCCCAGAACAGCTGCATTACTCCCTGCGCAGAATGAAACCTCTTGCTTTCTCTCTCTGGGAAATCTCATCTCCTGCAGCATGCTGTCAGCATCCTCCCTCTCTCCCCCAGCTCCTGCTTGTCTTCTCAGCTATTCCCTTTCATGTCACGTCTTTGATCTTTGCTAGAGAAGGCGAAAGGGATTAGGGGCAGGGAAAGACCACCATTACAAGTTAATACCCAAAGAACAAGATTTCTGTTGTATCAGCAAGGTGTGCTCCTTCAGGCCATTGCTCTGTGCGGTTCTCCACAGCCAGCCCAGCAGCTGGGGATCTCTCACCTATCTCTAGATTCAACACTTTTTTTAACTTTTCTTTTGGTTTGTATTGACATTCACACACACAAACACAGTTTTCAGAAAATACTTTAATAACCCTCTTTGAGGCTCAGGACTTCTGATGATCACAGGGCAATCAAAGCTATACAGACTCTTCTGCATTGCACATAAGCCAGTGTACATGAGAAGCAGCTGGCAACAGCTTATTCAGCATACTGGCTACACAAATCACAAGTGCCAGATACTCTCAAACTCTGCCTTCTGGTACTTTAGCCATGACCTGCACACATACATATATATACATATAATGCTGTGTCTGTCCATTCATTTTCCCACATCTATTAGCTACATTTTCAAAGCAGATTCCCCTTTAGTTGTTTTCTTCCCATATATTTAATTTGCAGAGGTTTTGTTCCTACAGCTTGCAATTTGTAATGAACAAGACTTTGCTGTGACTGTTTTGAAAAGACGTTTTGAATTGCTCTCTGTGAATAGCTATATGGGCATTTGGTTCTCTTTGATCTCAGGAACATTCAGGAAAAGGGAATGTGAAAAATAATGCATGTATGCATTTACTGGGCTATGCTTACTCTGTGTGAGAGGCTTGAGAGACATCTGGGAAAGGGAACATGGTGCATGCACAACACTCAGCCACATTAGAGAGAAAAAGACTATTTGAAGCAGTAACTGAGGGTGCACAGTTTCTAGGCAGCCCTTACTTGAATGTTTCAATGCAATCTACTCAACACTTGCCTGTCAGTAGTTCACCAGGCGAGGGCGGCTGGTGAGGAGCATGAACTACAGACCTTGCTGGCTGGCCACAGAGGACTGGCATTAGTGGCCAACAACAAGTCATTGGGTTTGGCTCTTTTGAGACTCTGAAACAATTTGTGCAACCTCTGAACACCATGAAATGCACGTGCCATACCATTCTTGCATGCACACCTCTCTTACAGTCTCCTTCTGTTGTCTGGAGTTTCTTTTGTTGTTGTCCCCTGTGCCTGGAGTGTGATGCCGTGGCACTGTGTGAATATGAACCAGTGTTATGTTTTGGTGCTAATCATTTTTTAAAAAGGCTGTATAGATTTTCCTTCAAGAGCAAACATCAAAAAGCCTTAAAAGAAAATATCTAGTAGGAATATGAATCCTGAGATTTGCCATATCCTTAGCCTGTATTTTCTGAATATTCAAGTATGAGTTTGATGCCTTATCCTTACGTTTTATTGTGCATTGACATAACCTGATTGTAGAGGGGGTAGAAAAGCCCCTCAAAAATACTGAGAGAAACTTTGTGGCTTTCACTGCAGAATCCAATCTCCCTATTGCAATAGTTGAGGTCCCAGCAGTGCAAGGTCCCGAAGCATTCAGCTTGCTGTAGCTTACACTTTTTTTTTTTTGTTTTGTTTTGTTTTGTTTTGTTTTTCTGAATGCAGGATCTGAAGAGGAGGTCCAGGATGTCCATGAACACTCAGTTTAATAAGACACTGGCTAATTTGCTTACGGGAGAGCTGAAGTGAACAAAGATGTTCAGCATACCAGCCGTAGTGGAGCTCACATCTTGGTCTCTGCACAGGAAGCATAATAACCAGCCCTGACCTGCAAGGCCCACACTGTGATGCAGACTGCACATAAGCAATGTGATGCTTGTGGTCTCCTCATGTTTTCCATGTTGCAGTGGTCACACAAATGCAGAGTTGTGTTCTTCAGGTCTTCTCCTTCGAAGGCACAAGCAGCCTGTCTTCATCCAGCAGCATCTGTCTGCATGGGCTAGCTTGCTCAGAGACCAGTTCTGGGAGTCACCAGCTGGAGAGCTCGCGGAGTGAGTGCAAGCTGCTATTTTGGCATGTTGATGCCACAGAAGGTTTTGCTAAACACTTCAAAAATAAACAAGTCTTCATGACCAAAAGCTGCAGAAATTACTTTCTGTGGCCCCTTAGCTCTTGACTTCATTTGCTCTCTTAGGTCAAAGCCAGACTTCTTCATTTAACTTTTCCACTTTTATCTCAGACACAGCAACAAGCTGTTCTCCATCTCAGCACTCAGGTCTGCCCTGCAAGGTGCTTCTTCTGACTTCATTGGAAACCAATATCTCTCACCACTTTTGATGACTTTGTTGTCCCTCAGCCATCTGCTGCATTTTGCCAGCAGTGGTAGAGGTGAAGATGCAGGGACAATGGCCATTTCTGAGAAAGAGCTGGGTCATGTTTTCTCCATTGCAAAGAATCCACCCTGTCATTGGGTAATGTGAACAAGTCTCTCATTCAACCTGTAACTTCAGCTATCCTCAAAATAGGTGTGGTAGCCAGCCCTGTTAAGAGCTTACATTTTTGAGCATACTTCAAACTTGAGATGCCCCCATCACAGGAGTCATGGAAAGTCCCTGAGTTCACATGACTCGACTCCTGCTTCTCTCCTTCCTCTCTCATTTCCCCAAGACAGAGCAAAAAGTCCCAGCAAAAGCATCTGTAAGAAATGCAGAGCAGAGCCCCATCTATCACCCAGAGTTATCTTTGTATTTCTGTGAGATGCTTGAAATGATCTTGCAAAGGAGTTTTTCAAAATACCCTTTTGCCTTTTCTAGCATTTTGATGGTGGAGAAAACCTGAGAAATTTCTAGGCTCTGGACTTACTCCCTTCTTACCCCATTTGTGGTATGGTTTTGGAATATTCCCAATTCTTGTTTCCTATGCCTCATAATTTGGAGACATACAAGTAAAATAAAGTCTGGCAAATTCAAAAGATAAACAGTTTTCCTGCAGCAGGGAATGAGACTGTGGAGTTCATTGCCTTGAAGGATCATTCAGGCCAAAGAATTAGCCAGATTCCCATGTGGAGTGCACGTTTGTAGGGCACCAAGACTATCTCAAGTTTTCAGAGTTAACGAAACATTGGCAAGGGAGCTGAAGGTAACTTCTGAAACCTGCTATAGGGATAAACATTCCCCCCATCTGCTCTGTGGTAAGTTTTCTGTATCTTCCTGTGAAGCAGCAGCCTCTTCCCCAGGCCAGGAGTGCAATGGTTAGGCAGTCCCAGTTCAGACTAATCATGCCTCTGCCTTCCTTCATTTCTGATGAAGGTTTCTACGGGGCTTGCTGCCCTTAATCTTTGAAAAAGGCATCTTTGTCCCAGCTGGCAGTCACTAGCATGATGTTATTAAAAGTCAACCAATAACACTGTTTTAAACATAACTTTATTCCTTTGCTGGTGTTCATTTTCTTGTCTCCTGTGATCAACCCACTGCAGGACCTCTGAGTCTAGAGAAAAGCTGAATTTGTCACATTAAAAAAAAAAAAAAAAAAAAAAAAAAAAAAAAAACAGCAGAATTATACTCTAACCCTTTCGGTCTCTTCTTGTTTTATCCCTTGCAAGAAAGTCTGTCTTAAACTAGAGGGAAAAAAAAATAACAATAATAATAATAAAGCCAGGAGAGGGTCTAGATTCTCCCAGTTCAACTTTCTGTGTATGTGGCACATGGCTCCTCTCAACCAGCTCCCTACATCCTTGGCCATCTAGAGGGCTCAAGGTGACTTTAAAGAGGGGGGTGTCTTGAAGTCAGGGTGCTCACACTGGTTTCTTTAGGAGTCAGGAAGGCTGAGAGCCTCCAGGGATGCATTTCACTGCCTCAAAGGAATGAGTGTCTAGTTGGCAGTCTAAAAGTACTTTTTCTCTTTTCTTCTTTATCCTTAAAAAAGGAGAACTCTTGAGTCTGCAGCAAGTCCCAAGGTTACTGGAGAAAGTGGTCAGTACTAGCAAACCCTTTCCACTCCCTACTGCAGTATTACTGGGCTGTGCAGGGCAACGCCCACTTGAAAGTGTTTTCATTTTCTGATTTTTATTCTGCTGCTACTTTTCATCCAGAAAACAGACATCTCAGATGCTAGGCCCTCTCCATGGGGCTTCCTGTGAGAGTGTGCAGGTCTATCTAGGCGGGTTCTCAGATGGGAAGAGAGGGAGGAATTCTATAGGAAGGTGTTTTTTGAATCCTCTTCTGTAAATGGACTACAATCCTTGGCTGCCTACAAGAGAAGAAGTATCATCTGAGAAAATGGGAAATGGTTCCTCTCAGTTCCTGCATATCTCACGTCTTAAGTGATACTTTTGAGTGGTCAGTACCCCTAGGCTCCATCACTAAATGTCTTCAGTATCACTGCAATGAAACAGTTCATTTTCCTTCATTGAGTCCAAAGACCCAGCTGAAAACTGATGGAAGCCAGAGCATCCTGAACTCACTCTATCCACAACCAAGCCATCGGTCCTTCCTCGGGGATGCCTTTCTTCCCAGGACCTTCAACCCCACCGAGTTAGGTTGCTGTGGGCAGAGTGCCTAGGCTGGCTGGACCTCCTCCATTTCTGCACAGAGCCTCTGTTCCTCCCTTCTCTAAAGTTCAGATCCTTTTGAAATGTGAATATAAGTTTTGTTTTTCTGAGTCTGTCCTAGCTCTTGGGGCTTGAGAATAAATTATGACCCAAAACGGAATAGGTTTTATATATATGCAGAACTGTGTATTTATGTCTGATAGAAACAAAGATGTGTGAATATGCTGATGTGCTCAGAAATATATTTATTTACTAATATATTTATCCACGTATCATGTCTGCTCGTGTGTTTTTGTTCTGTACCAAGACGAGTTTGTGTTGGAAACAAGCGCCTGTTCGCCGCGCCACGCAAGTGAGTTGTTTCAGACAACCCGTGGCTGCCGCCGCAGCCGGCCAGGTGAAGCCTCGCTGCCCAGCGAGCGCGGGGAGCTGCAAACACCGCCGAGGTCAGGGCACGGGGCGAGGCCTCGTCCCCCGGGGCTGCAGCAGGCAGAGCGGGCCTCCGGCACCTCGAAGCTCCCGCGACCTCCGGCCCGGCCTCGGCTCCCCGAGAGCCCGGCCCCGCCGCTGGGCTGCGGGCGGCTCCCGCCGGGCCCGAGGCCGCGGCCCCTCAGCGGCTCCCGGGCTCGCCTCTGCCCGCCCTCCCCGCTCCTCTCGGCCCGGCCGCGGTCCCGGCGTGCGGCGCTGCCCGCGGCCTCTCCGCCTCCGTCCCTCCCTGGCGGCGCTCTGCCGCCCTCCTGCGGGGCCGCGGCTGGGCGCAGCCGCCACGGGCAGGCCCGGCCCGGCCCGGCCCCGTCCTGCGCTTGCGCGGCGGCGGCGGCGGCGGCGGGATGGCGCTGGAGACCGTCCCCAAGGACCTGCGGCACCTCCGGGCCTGCCTCCTCTGCTCCCTCGTCAAGGTGCGCCCGGCCCGAGCCTCCCCCCGCCCCGCCCGCGCCTCCCCCCGCCCCGCCTCGGCCTCCCTGTCCCGGCCCGGGCCCCTCTCCGCCGGCCGAGGCCCGGCCCGCCCGCTCGGCCCTTCTTCCGCCCGCCCGGGCCTCCTTCGCGCTCCGCCGGGCCCGGGGCTCCGTCTCGGCCCCGGCACTGGCTTCCCTCGCTCCCGCCGGCGCTGCCCGGCTCTCCCCTCCCTCCCCGGCCGGCTGCAGCCCCTCCTGTCCCCGGCCTGTCCCTGCGCTGACGCTTCAGTCCCCCTCAGACCATCGACCAGTTCGAGTACGACGGCTGCGACAACTGCGATGCCTACCTGCAGATGAAGGGCAACCGCGAGATGGTCTACGACTGCACCAGCTCCTCTTTCGACGGGTGAGTGGGGCCGTGATCAGGGGCTGCTCGGCAGCCCCAGTGCCATGGCACTTTGGCTGGGAGATTCCCTCACACCCCTCTCTCCCACAGGATCATTGCGATGATGAGCCCGGAGGACAGCTGGGTCTCCAAGTGGCAGCGCATCAGTGAGTGTCTCTCCCTCCTGGGTTGGACAGGAGCAAACTGTTCTGCAGCAGACCCCTCTCTGGGGCAGTGGGAGCTGTTCTTTGGGTTGCTGCAGGGGTTTCTGGCTGCTGTTCCGGATGAGGGGGCATCTGTGCAGGCTGAGGCTGGTGGGGGCTTTTGCCCATCTGGCTGTTGCCATGCAGAGAATCTCAGTGTTTTCTTTCCCCCAGGTAACTTCAAGCCGGGTGTATATGCAGTGTCTGTGACTGGCCGCCTTCCCCAAGGTAATGCTGCCGGCTTGTGTAAGGCACTCCTGCACGGATGGCAACTGATGGCTTATTCTGTATACTAAGCATTGTATATTAGCCAGTTACACTCTTGAGTGTATTATGCCATATGTGATAAAATCAGCATTTAGGGATTCAGTAGACACGGTGTGTTACAAACACAGCACACACCATGTGGGTGAAAGGATTAGCCAGGTGACTGCAAAAAGACTTTAAATGGGAGGCTGGGTTCAGGTGTTCTGTAGACAGGTTTTCTACCTGGAGTCATTCAGCAGTCTGTCTGCCAGAAGTTGATATTAAAATGCTGTTGAATAAAACCTGTGATACTGGACAGCATCAAAGTGATAAACTGTGATTAAAGGATGACTACCGAAAGTGGGCACATTTCAAGCTGTTCAGCTACAGGGGAACACAAAGGTTTGTCCATGAAAATGAGTTGTGCAGAAAAGGGTGCTGTTTGAAAAATGATCTTGAGAAGGATGGTTGAGCGGATACCCCTTCCATTGTAATACTGCACTGTTAAGCTATGATGGGTTTTATTCATTTATAAACAGAGTATGCAGCGAGTTGGCCTTACCTTCATAAAGCAGAGATTATACTTTCCATTTGGACAAGAGGCCCTGTCCTGTCCACAGTCCTTGATCAGACATCTAACCTGAGCCCCTTCCTAGGAGTACTACAATCTCACATCTCTGGTATAAAAGCCACGCTTTTGTCTGGAATCCTAAGCCCTGACCTGAGTTCCGCTGTCTGTGTTGGGAGAGATGGAACATCATGAGGTTTGAAGCCTCCTGGCACAGCTTTGGACACATCTGAAACAAGTGGAACATAGCAAGTGATGGCATGTGCTCCATGCAGCTGCAGGCAGAGCACAACGTGGAGCACAGGGCAGAAGGAGAGGGTACATGTAGGAGATGCTCTTTGGCCTTGGTTAGAGTGTGTGGCATCTTCATATCGCAGGCAGAGGTGAGAGAGAACTGGGGAATGCAGGAACCACTGAGAGACTGCACTCAAGGGCCTTGAAGGCTGTCATTTGTCTGTCCCTGGTGTGTGGTGCTGATGAGAGCTATCCTGAACCACATGATGCTATTCTGCTGTCATTTCTTACAGGGTTACTGAGAAGGTGGAACGTGTAGACAAGTCATGGAAATGACTGAGAGGTTTAAGAATTACATTAAGAGCTTGGCCCATGCAGTATGGTCATAATATTCAGACATCTGCAGGTAGAAAATAATGTAAACAAAATGTCTACTCAATTCTTTCCCAAAGCAAAGTGAGAGTTGATGTCTGGGAGCTCTGTCTAGGCATTTAAATCAGAAGAGGGAACTTCACTATTAACAGTGAAGTTTACAAAGTGTTAGAAGAAACTGAGAAGAAGATTGTTCAGTTCTTAATCTCTGCAGTGAAGGCTACATGATACAGCAATCAGATTTTTTTAGGGCTTCTCCTAGAGAATACTGAAATGTGTTTGTCTCCTTGCTGCAGGGATCGTCCGAGAGCTGAAGAGCCGTGGTGTGGCTTACAAGTCCCGAGACACAGCTATAAAAACCTAAGGGGCTCTTGTGCTGTGTGGAGGATTCCCTGGTGCTCCACTGGGCAGTTTGGAGGAGCAACTGGCATGTGGGGCGCTGTTCTGAAACCTTTTAGTTGTAGTATGTGGGAAAATGAACCTGGACTCAGAGGGAGCTTGCTGGCTCAGCTTTTCTTGCTGAGCCAGCTAGAAATACCTATGGACTCAGTCACACTGCTGTCTGACGACGAAGACCATAAAAATCTGTTAGATCCTTGAAAGAGACTGGGAAAGAGGTGTTTAATGTTAATGCACAAACATTTTATAATTACCATGGGTAAGAAGAGAGCTGGGACACATCTGTAAATATTTCAATAAAACATGGTGCTTGGTCAGAATTGAGTCCATCTTGTATTCTCAGTCACAAGTTTCACCTACCACTGAGTGCAGATGTATGAGGAAGGGTTTTGTACTCAGTGCTGGGCCTGCCACACTGCTGGTGCAGTTCAGAGCCTACAACAACCATTGTATAGCATGGACCCAATTCCCATCTCTAGAGGAGGATCCTGCACTTGGCTGAATTGGGGTGTCCATTACTAGGAGTGAGCAGACTTGCAATTTGTCCCATATGTCTCATGGCTGGATGGAATAGGTAGGGTGATGTAGAGTATTCCACGTGGAGGTTGTTATATGGAGGTCACAGTGCCCTGGGCCTGCAGGGTCCTGCAGAATGAATGTGGAAGCAGACTTGAAGGACCTTGGATCTGCTCTTGGTGGCCTCCAGAGCCTGCTGAACCCATTGCTAGCGTGGCTGGGAGGCAGCACCAGGCCTTATAGGAGGAGGGATTGTTGTTGCTTCCACAAGCAGGCGTGAAAACACCCATCCAGTCTAGCATTTGTGAAGTTCTCGATGTCACAGTGTGTTGGGACTTTCAGCTTGAATAGTTTCTGTTCCTGAGAGATGGCGCTTGCCTAATTTTTGTTCCAGTTCAGCAGCAGCTGCCAATCACAAAGGTGGTTTGTGCAAGAGCAGAGTCCTAGATCAGCACCTCTGTGAAATAAGTTTTTTTTTTTTTTTTTTTTTTTCCTCTGAAATAATCCTGTAGCTGAAAAGCCTGATTCTTGTGTTCTGTAAACAGATGCTGGAAAACTGATAAAACCTGAAAGATGACTGATTTAGGAGGAAAGTGGCTTCAGCAAAGGGAGTGCATCGCTGTTGGGGAGTGTCAACAGGCGTACTAAGGCAATGTGCTTTTTGTCCTGCTCTGGTTTGTAGAGCTGGCCCAGACTCACACTGCAGGTCAAAGCACAGCTTCCCACAGAATTTCGGAGCAGACATGCTGCCTGCTGTGAGCAGAGGGTGGTTGCGTGGAGCTGCTGCATTAACGAAGACCGCTGAGAAAGATGTTTTAAACCACATTTTTCTTCAGTCCTTTCAGACGCAATGCTGCAGTCAGTCTCTGCTGACTTGCTCCCAGGTCCATTGCACACCTCCTATTGCAGATCACCTTGGTGGTGAGAGCTGAGTCCTTTGTGGCAGAAATGCCTATGGCTGGGGACAGAGCCTTACCATGCAAAGATGGAGCAGCACGTTCAAGTCCTGGGACAGAGGAGTCTTGAACCCAGCTTTCACACCTCCTTGGTGAATGTCCAGATCACTGAAGTTACTTGAAAATTGCCCTCCAGGTTTGCGTGGTTGCAGAGGCTGGTCAGGAGATGGACCTCGGAAACACCAAGGTCAGGCCTGAGGGTGAGAGGTACAAGTGTCCTGTCAGGCTCAAGGCATGACTTCGCTGGGTGTCAAGATGGAGATTTTGGGCCCTGGAGGGTGTTTTTGGACCAGCTTTGCAGTGAGAGGCGTAGGGTGCGGTGGGATCCCCCTGGGATACACTTGTCCCATGCAGAAAGAAAGGTTCAGGAAAGCTGCAGTTAGCACCATCCCAGCTGCTGTATGAGGTTGATGAGAGCTCACGAGGTTCAGCTTAAAATGAATCCAGGAGGACAAGCTGGATGGTTCTTTCTCCATCTTGAGGCAGGTGGAGCTGGGGAATGAGATTTTTGGCTGTAGCCAGCCTGGAAGGACATTGTGCATGGTCTGGCTGAGAGGCCAGCAGAGGACAGCTGTTCTGGCCCGGCCCAGTCCTTGAAGCCTCACAGCTCGAGTGCCACAGGGTGGCAGCACGGCTTTGTGGAGCAGGGCGGGAGCCTGGTGACGGGTGGGGAGTGAAGCTGCTGGAGATGAACCTGAGCAAGAAAGACCTGAGACACGTCTCCATTTTCTAGTGCATCTCCTGTGCAGGGCCCCAGGCAGTGAGGGTTTTGTTCAGCTGGGCTCCGGGTGTGGGTCTGCAGGCACCGTGCTTCACGTCCCCCTTCATGGGAAGCTGCAGGAACTCACCGCCCAGGACTGAGATTTCACTTAGGAAATTACTCCCAAGGAACAGCATGCATTGTCACTGTGCCTCTCGGGGAAGGTGAGGGGGCTTGTAAACCACACAAATACCTCGCCTCTTGCTAGGAAGTGCAGCCACCCTCGATTATACAGAGTGAAGTCTGGCAGGAGCTGCAGTGCAAGTGGAATAGAGACAGAACAGCGCAGCAAGCTGGCCGGACGCTGGTGGTCTTCCAGAGGAGCTGCGCCTCCTCTGCCTGCAGCACATTGCAGTGCTTCTGAGAACCTGGTGCCTGTAATTGGGCTGGCTTGGTGAGCCGAGCCTCTTCCCTGCTAGCTTGCTCACTCACCCACATGCACACTGCATCTCCCAGCCCACACTGCCCAAATGATTCATTGCTCCCAGGCTGTTTGAGCTGAGCGTTGGACCTCTGCAAAGTGCCTGAAGTGAGCATTTCAGTTAGATGCCAGCCTCAGAGCTGCCGGGGCTTTATAGCAGCAAAGGCAAATGGATGCAGAGCTTTATTTGCTGAGAAAAGTAGGGCATGGAGCTCTCACGCTGAAGAAATCAGAGGAAAAATGTGCAGCGGCAGCCTGGGCTGTAATCGGGAGAGAAAGCGTCAAGAGCTGTGGATCTGAGTCAATTCAAGATGGCTCCACCCCCTGCAGCAAATGACGCCAAAATATCTCAGCCAGGCTTGCGGGCTGCAGGGCTGACATTGCTCTGCCCGTGTTCGGGCATCTCCCGGGAGCTGCCGGGGGCTGGGGAGGGCAGCAGGGGCCAGGGGCCAGGGGCCGCCCACAGCCCCAGCAGCACCGGCAGGAAGCACGAGTGAGTGGATTTCTTCGTGCGGGTTTTGAGAACCGATACCTGGCTCTCCCTCTGGGCAAAAAAAGTGACTTTCCAAAACCGCAGAGCACACGGTGGCTCTACACAAGGCAGCTGCCGGCTGTGCTGGGAAATGCCCAGCCACACTGCTCCCACCTGTGAGGGACCCTCTCCCCGCTTCACGTGCAGGGACAGGGACAGGACTTCATGTGCGGCACAGGGAGCCCTGGGACCAGTGTGGTGTGCATTTGTCAAGGGTCTTGTAGGTGAGCTGGGCCCAGGCGAGTGACTGCAGATGAGAGGAGTCACGAGCTGCAGGCAGCTGTGCTCACTTTATCTCTGCAGGGGCTGTGGGCAAGGCAGGGTGGGAGCTCCCACCTCTGCCCCCATCTTTGCTCCTACAGATGTTCTGTATGTACCGTGCAGCCTGTTTGTCACCTCTTTGCTCATGTTAAGGCCAGGAGACAGAGTTGTTGCACAGGGACAGCTTGGCAGGATCAGTCGCACTTTGCGCTATCCCCTCTCCCACCGTCACTTGCTGGATGTGCCCTCCAGCTTGTGAACTCAACCATCCCTGTGTGTCTGGGGTGCTGGGAGTCTGATCACATACAGGTTAATGAACAGGGTGCCAGGACCCTTGGCTGTAGGTGCCAAGACAGATACGAAAGCCCCAAGTCAAAGCTGTTTTCCTTGCTGAGTGGCAGAGAGCCAGACAACAGTGCAGGGGAAGGTGGCCTGAGCTGGTACCCTGTGGGATGCATGCTGGAGTGAGGGCAGCAAAGCCGAGGCTGTGAGCTGTTAACTTGGAGGTCTGAGGTTGGGGGGTGCAGCACTGTCCCACCCATCACCCCCAGCCAGGGCGGGCTGGTTGGAGCCAGTGAGGCACCCAAGCATGTCTGATGTGGTGAGGACCAGAGGACGCTCACCTGCGGATGTTGGCAGCATCAGTTTGGAGGGACTGTGGAGGTGGAGGTGTGGGGGTGTTACGGTAACCATGGCACAAGAGGATGGGTGCACAAGTTTCTGTGGTGTGGGCGGATGAGAAAGCATTTGAAGCATGGCAGAAATGAGGCACAGCTTCCACGTGCTGAAGCCAAAGAGCCTCCTGGTATGCCAGTGGTGGAGGTGAACAAGTAAGGAGCTGGGATGCATTCCCTGCCATGGCAGACAGAAATGCTGGGCTGTGATTTACATTAGGGTCTCTGGGTGTTTGCCCCTCACAAAACACAGAGGAAAGGAGGAGACTTTATGGAGAAGAAGCAGGCTGGTGGGCCATCAGCTCCTGAAGCAGGCCTGCAAAGGACTTATGAAGAAGGGGTTGCCACTCCTGGGCTGCCACTGCTCACATGCCTGGTGCTATCTGCAACATAGTGGTCAGGTACTTAATGGGAGACACCTGAATCCATTGCTCTGCCCACAGGGTTGGGGTTTTCATGGCTAGAGGGATGAGAGAAGCTGCTGGAGGGTCCCAAACCTCTCCAGGCAGACCTCCCACCTCCCCACTCTGCCTCCACAGCTCTGTGTCAGAGGAAAGGGAGATGCCAAGGGTTGATGGGGCAGAGAGAGGTCTTACCCCAATAGTGGAGGTTGCTGGGAGTGCTGAGGGCATGTTTCCTTAGGGTAAACGGGCAAGCAGGACCACATAGACGAAGTCACAGGAGGGATTTTGGAGCCTGACAATGTCTATCCCATCCCCTGTTTCTTGGACCTCCTGCTGCATCCTGGTGGCAACCCCAGTCCTGCAGCTGGTCCTGATGGTGGGTGCGCAGCCATGTGTCCTCCAAGTGGAGAGACTCAGGCGTTTCATGTGCCTATAACCGATCTCAGGCGGTCATGGAGCTGGATGGCGTCTACCACCCACATAGGCCCCAGCACCCATTCCCCATATCTCCCTTGCCCGGTCCAGCCCCTCAGCCAGGCCATGGGCTCTGATGCCACTGTCTCCACATCACCCACACAGTCCTGGGTGCCTGAGCCCCACACAGGCTCTCTGGCTCTTGGGGACACAACAGAGACCCAAAGGTGCCCAGGGCCTCCCAAGGTGGTTGTGCCACCCTTGAACAGAGGCAAAGAAGGGGGAAACTGGTGTTGCCCTGCAGGGATGGGGCCCGTGCAGCACCAGGGCCCATAAGGGGAGTGGGGCCTGGCCTGCCACCCCTTCCCCCACCTGCGGGCTGGTTGTGGCAGGTGACATGGAAAATGACGGGGCACTTTGTGCCCCGCTGGCGCCAGCGCAACGGTCCCGCACTTGTCATTGGTGCAGATGAGCTGCAATTTGTCTATATATGGGCAAAGTGAGGCACCGCGTTCACCCCCGTGTCCTCCGCGCCCGCCCCAGCGCGTCACTTCAGCTTTTTGAGGTTTCCCTTCGCGCTCTCATTTGCCTCCTGCTCGCGGCCTGTTTCACCCGGCAGTTTCTGGTTGACTCACTCCCAACGGCCGCGCTCCCAGCCCGGCCCCATGCTTGCTACTGGGCCGTGGGGTCAGGCCAGCAGCACCCAGTCCCTGCTGGTGGCCCACACCAGCATCGTGCCCAGCTCCCGGTGCTTCAGAAGTGGCGGGGTGTGGGTTTAGGGGTGCAGAGCACCTCTGGGCTCTGTTGGGTTGCTTGGGGTGTCCCCTGGTGCTGGTGCGGGTTTCTCTGGGGATGCAAGCTCATTGTCTCCTGGGTCCTGTCCCCTGCCTTGAGCGCAGGCAGAGGGACAGAGCACAGGCAGCTGTGGGGTGGCTTGGGGCTGAGCTGGTGATGGATCCCACCCCAACCCAGCCCCTCTCCAGTGGGCGTGGAGGTGCTGCAGCTCTTCCTTGTCCTGGCTATGCTGGACAAAAGAGTGCCCCACAGGAGGGCGGCAGTCAATGCTCTTCCTGTCCAAAAAGTTTCCAGGAGCTAGCAGTGGTATCCTTGACTTGTTGGTGCAGCAAGGCCCCAGTAGCATTGCCAAGATAGGGGCCATGGGAGCCTCCGTCCCAGCAAGGATTTTTGGGGGCTGCTCCTTGTGCTGCTCCCTGTTCTCCATTCTGTGCTGCTGCTCCATGCTCTGACAGGCAAGCCAGTGGCTTGTGTAGGGAATGTAATCATTAGGCTTCAGTGTGACATGCGGGAGGCACTTTGGTTCCATCGGGGTCTAGCAGGCACTTCTGAATGGTGGCCAAGAGATGCTCCCATTTGCCTAAGTCACTGAAGCTGTGGACCCAAGGCCTAGATGGGGGGTCAAGGAGGATTTGGTTGAGATCACCCCTTCCTCTTCCTCCTATTCCTCCAACATAGATCTCAAGCAGTACGGCTCCTTTAAACATAGCACAGAGCTGAAGGCAGCCAGCCTGGCCGCCACTTCCCCTGCGTGCAGCGAGCGCTGCAACCGCAGGCGAGGAGGGGAAGTTGCTGCAAGGCGCGATAAGAAATATCAGCGCTTTTGCAGCGCCCTGACTGCGTGGCCTGACAAGGGCCCTTCCCCCTGCCTGCATGCTGGAGCTGACAGCACTGCTGCCCCCCAAACCCCGGCACCCGCTCCCCTGTGCTCACAGATACTGGGAGAGTTACTGGAAAAGCAACAGCAGCAGGGAGCAGGGACAGTGGCTGGTGGCATCCATGTACCATTAATGCTCAGGAAGGAACAAAAAGTGGGTAGCACCTGGGAGCAGGGGGATGCTGTGGGTGTCTGAGCCACAGCTGGGCACCCTGAGACAAGGCAAGGCATGAGCACAGCTGGGGAGTGGTGCCAGGTCCTGCTGCCACTGCAGGAATTGGTACAGCTTGGGGGCTGCAGCAGCTGACACCCTGGGGACCACCACAGGTCCCTGAGCACCCAAGGATGCAGAGAAGGACCTGGAAGTGCTGGGGGCTGGGTGCTCTCCTGAGGTCCAATGAGGAGGAAATGCAGCCATTTTTGCCTCCCCACACCAAACCCAGAAAGTCTGTTGTGATCTCAGCCCTTTGGCAGCTATTTTGGCTGGGCGTGTGGAGTGCAGAGGGAACAGTGACTGGGCTGCAAGGCCTGGGTTAGAAACTCCCATAGCCTTGTTTGCTGGTCGGTAAAATTAACCAATGGCCAGGGGATGTGGTGAGTTCATCATCAGCTGGAGACTTTCAGACCTCCTCATCTCAACCCAAGTAACCAGATCTGCTGATTTCCTTCTTTTGGAGAAACAGAGAAGGCAGCAGATGGCTGCTGCTGGAGGAGGAAACCAGCTTCGGAGACCCAAAATATGATGTTCTCCCAGACACACTGTGCTGCACCAGGCGGGGAAAGAGGAAGCGTCTCCTCCCCTACTTCCCTGCTGGGAAGGCGCCTGTGGGCCCCCTGTGGGGGAATGGCTGCTGGGACCTGGATCCACATGGGGCAGGCGACAGGCAGCCAGGAGCCCCATTCTGGGGACTCGGCTTCTTGCCCTGCTGCATTCCCTGGGCCCCAGCATCCCCCAGCACCATCATCGCTCCCAGACACAGGCTTCACCCTCCCCCTGACATCTTGCTTGAGAACTGAGAACGGTCTCTCCCAGCTGCCTCCTTCAGGAAATGAACTCCCTCTCACCTTGCAACACCATTAGCATTAAATGGACCTTTCCTCCGAGAAAAGGTCTTCTTCAAGAGCTTCAGTGCCTGTCTTCACCCAGCCCAGCCCCCTGTTCTCAGCAGGGGCAGGTTTGTCATCAGAGCAAAGCACGCCACGAGAAGTGTGGCCTCAGCCCTGCAGCGTAGGGGAAAGTCCCTCAGCAGCACCCTGGGGACAAAGCTGCCTCCAGTAGCTTGGACAAATGCTCCTTTACTTTGGTATCAGAGCACGGGCCGGCTCCGACGGACAGCTGGCAGCATCCCCCCCTCACCACACAGTGGTGGCTTTGCCCCCTGTGACAGCACCCCACCACACTGGGGACCACCCCACAGCACCCTTGGCTTGGCTTGTCACCTCAGGGATGGGGTGCTGACTCTTGGCGGGGCGGGGGGGGGGGAGAGTCTTTGGGTCAGGAATGACCTGATCACACCTTATCCTCACCCAAATTGTTATTCAAGTATTTCAGATGTCCCCAGGAGTTATGAAGCAATTCAGGCAGGAGAAGACCTCAGGAGGTTGCCAGCCCAACCCAGCCCAACATGGGGACAGCCACACACGTGGTTGCTTTTGCTGCCAGCAAGGAGATGCTCAACACGTGCCTCAGCAAGGCAGAGATTCTCCCTTGGGTCTGATGAGCAAGATGTCCTCAGCCCAGGGATATATATTGCAATGGGGAGATGTGGGATCTCTGTGGGGCACCCCTGGGCAGAGGTCTCTGCTCCAGGCATGTGGGGTGTAAGCAGAGGGCAGTGGGTCCGGGCAGCACCAGGCCCAGCCACAGCAGTGAGAGTCCCACAGGCAGTATGTGAGGGTGACTCAGGGGCCGGGGACTTGGTGCCAGGCCAGCCGCTGGGGTCCCAGCCCTGAGCCACCAAATGCTGAACGGCATGTACAAAGAGAGACAATTCTATGGGGAGCAGCTCAACCTCAGTTTGGAAAGGGTTTCACAGCAAAACCCCCTCTACCTGTTGTGATCCATACATGTTCAGGCAGGCCAAAACTCAAACAACTGCTGACTGTACAGTGGCTCGGTTGATTTTGACTTTCCTCCTTCTCTGCCTTCTGCAAACCTTGCTAGTAATGTTTTTTTTATATTTCCTCCCAGATTATCGACGTAGAGAATGAACGGCAATGTCCTAAAGTGAGCATTTTGCACAGCCATGTGAAACTCATCCCATGGACCAACGCACTCTCATTTACAGTCAGTTTTGGGGATTTAGCTCAGAGTTTTTAATCTGGTTTAATGGACAGCTTCATGTAGCACTGGCTGACCTTCCCCAGCTCTGTGGTGGGTGCGAAGACTGCTCCTGGCCATGCTCCCTTCCTCTGCTCTGTGCTTCTCAGTGGCAGCGGAAGGAGAGCAAGGCTGGGAGACAACCCTTGCACCAGACACACAGCTCTTTGCTGTAGAGCTTAGTGAGGAAATTGCATGTGGCTTGGAGATGGCTTCTGTGATATGGGACCTTGACTGGAAAACTGCTGCTGGAGCTTGCTCCTGTCCCGGTGCCATCAGGCGGTGACGGCTGCCCCTGCACAGCTCCAGCCTGCAAGCCAGCATTGCAAGAAGCGTGTGACCTCCCTGCATAGCTGGCTTTCATTTTCTTTTTGGGGGCCTCGTGTTCCTGTTGGCCGTTATGGCTTCCTCAGGCTTGGAGGAAGTCTGGTATTGCAGAACCAGACTTGGGGGAAAAGCACAGGGAGGTTTCTTGGGCAACACATTTTCTAAAGAGCAGGATTGGGGCTTGCAGCCTGCTGGCAGCCACATTGTCTCCTGCTGCGCTCCTGCCATGGGACTGGGAGACTGCAGCACCCAAAATCCTGCAGAACCTCGTCCAGGGCTACCAACCCTTCTATAATGTCTGTCTTCAGGAATGTCATGCTCCCTCTGCAAAGATGGGGTGAGGGGACACAGTGGAGCCACGTGGAGCTGTCCCCAGCCTCTGCACCAGGGTGGGGGGGACATGGTTGCTGTCATCCCGTGCAAGCAGACTTTTTTTTTTTTTTTTTTGCACAAACATGTTTGTTGCTCAGCACAGCAAAGCCCAGGAGAGCGTAACCGGCTGCTCTGCAACGGCCCCCGGTGCTTCCGGCGCTCGGCAGCGGCCGCCCCTCGCCCCACGGCTGGGCCGGCTGCGGTCAGGCTGTGGGGTGGCGCTGGGTGGGACCGCGCACCGTTATCTCCTCGGCAGCTACGGCTCTTCCTGTGGTCGGGGCCACGTGGGCAGGATGGGGTTAAAAGAAGCCCCGCTCCCTGCAGGGGCCCATTGCTCCCTGGCCACCAGCACCCTGTAGAGCACCCACCCGCAGCACCGGCACCCAGCATGGGCCACCTGCGCCCCAACCCGGTAATGTACGGAGGGACCCAGCCAGCAGCATGGCACCCACGTGGTGCTCAAGGAGCAGTGGGGGCATGGAGAGGTCCTGGGGCCATGGCCCCCACCTGCTGCTAGGGGGACAGTGGGTGCTGGGGGCCACCCCATGGGTAAGAGGGTCCCCCCCAGGGAGGAGGCGCTGCAGTGGTGGGCGGGAGGAGATGGGAAGAGCCTGAAGCAGAAGTGCCACCGAGGAGATTTCAGTTCCAGCAGGACAGGAGGCAGAGGATGCAGAGGCTGGTGGGGATAGGTGAGGCTGCTGCTGGGCACAGAAGCCATTCTGGGGGGCACTGGAGACATTCCGGGGGGCACAGGGCTGAGGTCACTGTGGGGCGCATGGCTCTGTATGGCCACGGGGGCTGCCTGGTGTCCCCTGCCATGTGGCCTGAAGGGCAACGGGGACATTGAGGGGGTCTCCATAGGGGTGGCAGGCAGGGGAGAGGTGGAGGTCCCTGGGAAGCCTCCGGTCCATGGCACTTCTGTGGCCCCATGGAAAGGGTGACTTCTCTGGAGGGGACAGAGTGTGGGATTCCCACAATAAGACAGGGCAAGGGGGACTTCGGTGACAGGAATGGCAGTATGAGATGGGGACTTTTAAAGGGTGGTCCCTGTAATGGGGATGGGGTCTCCACCATGAGGCCAAGGTAAAGGAGTCTTCTGTGACCACAGTGGAATTTAGGTGGTGTCTCCATCATGGGAACAACGCAAGGCAAGGGGTCTTTGGTCCAGATGGGCTTTGCTGTGGGATCTCCACGATGGGACTGAGGCAAAAAGAGTCCTCTGTGACCTGAGTGGCATTTAGGTGGAGTGCCCCCATGGGGATGAGGCAAAGGGTTCCTCTGTGAAACTGATAGGCTTCAAGGGACAATGAGGGAGTTTATGGTGGGATCTCAAACTTAAGATCAAGGCGAGGGATGGGGTTTGAAGGACAACAACAGAGTTTAAGGTGGGGTGTTTCCTGTCAAGGGAGACAACTCTAGGGGAGCAGCTCAACCTCAGTTTGGGAAGAGTCCAAGGGGGACCTTTGTGAACAGGACAGAGGATGAGATGAGGGTCTCCCTATGAGGGTAAGGCAAAGAGGCTATCTTTGCCCAGGATGGGGTTTGAGAGGGGATGGTGGGGTTTGAGGTGAGATCCCCTCCAGTGGGGACAAGGCAAGGGTGTTCTTTGTGGGCAGAAAGGGGTCTGAGGTGGGATACCCCCCCTTGGGGACAAGGTGACAGAGTCCCTTGTGCTCAGGATAGGGCTTGAGGGGGAATGATGGTGTAGGAGGTACAGTGGCTGGTAAAGCGAGGCTGCCCCTTTGTGCCCAGGGTGGGGTTTCAGGGGTACCAGGCAGGATCTCCCCCGTGGGGATGAGGTGAGGATGTCCCTTGTGCCTGGCACGGTTCCCCAGGGCAGGACGTGATGCCAGCAGGAGCTCCCTGTCCCCAGGGCAAAGCCAGCCCTGCCATTCGCGCCCCCGGCCATGCTGACACAGAAACATCCCCACGGCCAGGCACGCGGGGTGCAGGCGGAGGAGGCCACGTCGCTGGAGGAGAGCATCGCCGACACCGACTGAGAGACAGTGCAGTCACCCATAAAGTAGAAAGCACTACTAAACAGCACTGCAGGGTGTAGTGTTTCCTACTTTATGGATGAGTGTACTGTGGGCTACGGAGAAGAGAGCACTGCCGGCCACCTGCGAGCTGGCCACCAGCTGTGCACGGCTGGGGAGCCAAGGACAGGCTGGCGCCAGCACCACCACCGTCCCTGCTGCCACCAAGCCAGCACGCCTGGGACATGGGGCTGAGGGGACAGGTAGGTAGCAAAGCCTGCGATTTGTGCTTTTCTGCCCCATCTTCAGGTCATGGATGGCAAAGTCCTGTGGGGAGCTGGGTCGTGGTGGCCATGTGCGGGTGGGGAGAGGCGGGAGGGCTGGCGAATAGCTTTGCATGGCTGCACAATGGCAGGATGCTGCTAAATAAAACTCTTTCAGTGTTGACTTGTGGACTTTGTCTTTTTTATTCTATTATTGGGAAACGCAAAAACTGGAAAAAGACACCTGCAGTTCCCCAAGGCCATGGCCAGCAGCTGGGGGGCACTGCAAGCTTGCACGGGGACAGGGCCTGGGGGGGGCTCAGGGGTGTTAGAAACAGTACGAGGGGCACCAGCACCACACAGTGTGACTTGCGCCCCGTGTCCGTCCAGGCTCATGGCAAAGTGGCCACATCCTGCCACAGCCCTGCCACCTTCACATAGAGAGGGAATGAGACGCTCCTGTGGTCACTGTCCCCACACACACACAGCCCATCCATGCTGTTGTCCCCATGTTCTGGCTTTCTAGGTCCCCAGTGCCCAAATGTCAGTTCCCAAACACCTGTGGGCATCCCCATGCTTGGCTTTGATTCCCCATCTCCTGGCCTTGGGAAAGATAAATAAAAAAAAAAAATAAAAAAAAAAAAAACAAGGAAGCAGCACAGCCTGCCCCAAGCAGCTTTCATTTTGTTGCGTGCCTAAAAGGAAAACAAAGCCCAAGTTTACAGTTTTAATACGTAGAAGTTTTGAAAGGTCACGTTCCTAATAATGAATATGTAAGTATTAGGCAACATAAATACGGGATACTTATGATTGATGAATATTATGGTCACAAATGTTATAACCACCCAGCATTCACTGCCTGCAGAGATGTTGGAAACATATTTCTTGCTGAGAGCAGCAAAACAGAAACTGCAACTTTTTTTTTTTTTTTTTTTTTTTTTTAAACACATCTCCTTTTTTAGTGCCCTCCCTGTGGGCTGAGTGCATGTCAGCTGGTTCCTGCAAGTAAACGTGTCCATTCCCTACTGGGTGGAACTGCCAGTCTCTGAAGGACCTCGGCACATTTCTCCTCGCCCGGGTCAATGCTATGGCCGTGCGGCGGCTGTGCAGCTCCCAGCCCAACAGGGCCATGAGGGCAGTGGAAGGCTTCCCCCACTGTCTTCAGACCCACACAAATGCCCCAGTCCCACATGCTGTGGGGTTTCCATACTGCAGAACATGAGCCACCACATTTGTGGGGGGCTGCACCATGCCCTGCGCCCAGCTGATCTCATCCCCTTCCCTGCTGGGCTGCTTTTAGCTGTTTCCTGAGCCTGGTGGTCCCTGCTATGCTGTGCTCAGCCCACGTGCTCATGCCTGCCCAGGGATGCACACACCCCCAGCACAATGCTGTGTCCTACAAATGCACATTTCCCATGCAACAGTGCCCAGGAAATCCTTGCAAGCATGGGCATCACAGATGTTCATGTCTCCTCCCCAGATCTGCACCAAGACATGCCAGAGCAAACTCTCAGCCCTGGTGGCCCTGGAATGGTTCAAGGGAGGTGCGAAGCAGAAGCCAAGGTTCTCAGCTGGGAGAGTGGGCATCCATTGGTGTCACCATGTGTCCTGGTCTCACTGGGGCTGTCCTCAGGGGCCTGCGGGAAAGAAGGATGGAACCAGGTCAGTGCCCACCAACTGCCCCAGTGCCACCACCCCCGCAGCAGGGCACAGGTCACCCAGGGCTGGCACAGCCTCGGCCTCCTTCCCCAGCTGAGACCACAGAGAGCTACAGGAGCTCCCATTAATCCTTCATGGTCCCACCAAATTCCATCCCCTGAGGCAGAGGAGAAGGTCGATAGGACAACCGAGGACACTAATTAGTCTTAATTGCCCTGAGCAGTCTCATGGGGAGCCCCTGGTCCTGGTTCATTTCACCTTGTCTGGAGGCTACCAATGGATCCTGTTATCAGTGTCCTGCTCAAAACCTGTGGGATGGCTCCCTGGTTTTTGAGGGCCCTGGGGTCAACGTTTGGCTCCTTATTTCTTCTCTGCCATGGAGCATGTCCACTCTTGCTGCTCCACAGTGGAAGAGGGCAGGAGGCCCTGGGGTCTGTGCACTCTGTGTCTGAACCTTGGCTCCTTGGAGGCCTTTAGAGAGCAGTGGGTGCTGCTGGGGGGCTCTGCTGCAGTCCTTTTTCAGCTTCCCAGGGTTGAATTGTTGATCTCGGCCTCCCTACTGTCACCTGGTTTTCATTAATTGCTCAGTGCCATTGTTTGTTTTTCCTAAGCCTGTCATTTCCTCTGTCTTAGGAGAGCTTCAAGTATCTTTCTAAGGAAACACTTTGCTCCATCTCATGTACATGGAGCATTGACCCACAGAAGGTGCTTGCATGACTTGGGGGACCAAGGGGTAACTGGAGGTGCCTGTAGCAATTTTCCCCCACAGCTGTCATGAAGACTTCACTCAGTCAGCTCAAGGAGCTCCCAAGCCACCGTGCCTTTGTTTAATAACTCAGATGGATTTCTCTTTCCTCCCTAAGGATGGTCCATGGCCCTGATTTATCCATCTGGCTGGCCAAGGAGTAAGAGCACCTCCAGCTTGCCAAGCTCAGGAAGCTAGGATGCATCCAGTCTCTTCAGGGATGGGCAGCTCATGGCTATGGGTTCAGTGTGTATGCCACTGATGCGCCACCATCTTACCTGACTTCATCTCACCTGACTGGGGTCTTCTGTAGGACTGTGGGAGGAGAAAATGGGTGCCTGGCTTGGCCCTGGCCCCTGATACTCCAGGGCAGCAGGTCCTGGGAGCACCATGGAGCCACGCGGGTCTGGCACTGGTGAGGGGGAGAAGCCTAGAACTGCACAGTAGGTCTGGTGATAGCAGCAGTTCCCTGGTGGGATAAGCAGACTGCTGTGGTGAGCAGCACATGGCAGTGGAAGTGCAAAATAAGACATGTCGGAGCAGGGTTCCCAAGGAGGCTGTGCTGTTTGAGCAGTGTGTGCCGTGCGCTGCTCGCAACCACATGATCTTATCAGCAGCACGTTTCCCTTCCCACTGCTGGCTCTTGCGTCCTGCTAATTAAACCTTCTTGTTCTGTCTTGTCAGCAAGTTGTGCAGCACCTGGGCCTTGCTCTGCACTTGTGCAGCATCTGGAGATCCTGCCTGGGGCATCTCCTGGGGAGGAAAACAGTCATGGGCAGGGACCAGGGGGTTCCAGGTCTCCTCCTGGCAGTGGAAGGCAGTGGGACTCATCCTGAGTGCTCATGGAGGGGGGGGGGGCGTCACTTGAGCTAGTGATTGGAGATATGCAAGTATCAGAAGATGTGGGTAGGTGGGATCTGCTGTGTGAAATTTTCCCTCTGGTCTGTTGGTTTTGTTCACTGCTTGTGGCCAGCTTGGCGATCATCACAATAAACACTCTTTAAAATGAAGAGCTCAGAGATGCTGGATTTGTGCGATGGCAGGCTTCGAGGATGCTGCCAGATGTGGGACTGTTAGACCTGGTGCTAACTCCCCACAGCATCTAAGTGGGTCATCTGCAGACTTTAGAGTCAGCGGTGAGAAAACTGCTGTTGGTGGTGATGTCTGCACTGTCTGTGCTCAGGCAGAGCTGACACGAAGCCAGTGGCATCTGTTTCAGTAGGTGACACATCTGCACCCTGCACGTCCGGGTGTGCCCGTGAGCTCCCACAGGCAGTGCTCATAAAGCAGCCTCTGAAACGTGCATGCCAGCCACCTGAGGCTCCTGCGTGTACCTCACCTGGAGCCATGGCCACAAACGGAGCAACAGTGTGACAAAACACTGTCTACCCCGCAGCCACGCATGCTGATGCAGCAGGCGGGGTGCATCCCCAGCAGCGGAGGGATGGCCAAACCGTGTCCTGCTGCAGGACAAGGCTGGAGCTGGGCTGGGGAGCGAGGACAAGTGGGCGTCCTGGGGAACGGGGCGGGGGCTCTCCCCGAGAGACTGGTGCTGTGTCACTGGTGCTGCGTGGCCCACTGTGTGGGGTGGCTTCCATCCACGGAGAGCGAGATGGGCAGCAGACACCTCTGTGGCTCTGTGTGAGCTTTGATGCAGCGCTCTGCTGCTAACTCTCATCTCTTGTCTGTGCATCTGGACCACGCCAACCCCAACAGCTCCCTCCCTTCCCACATTGTGGCTCACCCACCGCAGCCCCTACGTGTGCTGGCAGGGCCCAAGTTCGTGTTTTCGGCAGCGGGTCGTGACTGTGCTTGGCCCTGCAGGGCAGCACTAGCGGGACACCGGGCCAGAGGGGATGGGGAAACGCGCGGGGCTCCCCACAGAGGAACCCCCAACCCCGGAGCCGCGCCTGGGGGCGGCGAGAGCCCGGCGGGACCCCGCCGCCAGCACCCCGTGAGCCGGGCGAGGCGGGGGGCAGCGGGATGGTGGCGGGGCTCCCCCGGCGCGGAGCCTCACCGGCGGGCAGCCGGCACCGTTCCCGCACCATCGCCATGGAAACCGGCAGGGCCGGCGTTCCTCCCGGCGGGGTGCCCAGGCCCGGGTTCCGCGTGCACGGCTCGGCCGCGCGGCCGCCGGGGCCTGCGGGGCTCCGCGTGGGGAGCTCCGCCGGGCCGCGGCCAGGGGCGGGCAGCGCCCGCGGCCCCCCACCGGCGTCTCGGCGCTGCGGCGGCCGGCCCGGGCCTCGGCGGGCGCGGGGGTCGGCGGGGCTGGGGGCAGCGGGCGGCCTTTGTAGGGTGCGGGAGCGGAGCGCGTGTGCGTGCGGGGTGGGACACGCGCACACGCGCAGACACGCGGACACACGCGCGCACGGACGCGCACACGCACCGGCAGCCGCCCGCCCGCCGAGCCGGCGGATCCAGGCGGGGACGGAGCCTCCCCGGGCGCGGGGATGCTGCCGCCGCCTCCGTCCCCGCCGGGCGGGAGCGCGGCCCGGGCGCCCGCCGCCGTCGCCGCTCTGATGCCTTCGGGGTGCCCGCGCCGGGCCCCGCAGCCGCGGACAGCCCCCCGCGCCGCAGCGTGAGCCATGGAGGAGCCGGACCCGCCGCACACGGGCGACGCCGTCCCCGCGGCCTCGGCCTCCGCCTGCCCGGACGTGTCCCTGGCGCCGGCCACGCGTGAGGGCGCGGGGGGCGCCGCCGGCAGGGCGAGCCGCCCGCCGTCCCCGGGCCCGGAGGGGGCCGGAGCAGCCCAGCCCCAGGAGGGAGCCCGCAGCAGCCTCCTCGCCCCCCCGGCGGACCCGCAGCGGGGTCGCCCCGCGCCGGAGCTCGTTAGGCCTCGGCAAGCCATGGACGGGCTCGGACGTGAGCGGACAGACGGCCTGGCCCAGGTAGGGCGGCTGCCCGGCGAGCCGCGTTTCGGGGCGAGAGGCGTCGTGGCCACGGACGGCCGTCGCCTCGGCCGGGCTCGGGACGTGGCTGCGCCGGGCCGCGGCTGAGCCGCCCCGCGGCACCGACCCCGTGGGGCCGGGAGCTGCTGGAGCCGCTGCCACGCAGCGGGTGAGGGGGAAGGAGCCGCAGGGGTTTCCAGCTGCCGCTGCCCTGCTGGTGCTGGAGCTGGCTCCGGGCACAGATATGTCAGCCCGGGGCTCCCCCACCCCTGCGGCATCTCCGCGCTCCGGCAGCATCAGTGGCGCTGAGGGTGGTGAAGGGGACACAGCTCACTGCCACCTGCTTCCAGAGCGCGCCCTCTTCCAGCAGGGTAGTCCGGAGGGGTTGTGGGCTTGGTGGGCAGCGGGAATCTTGTCCCTGCAGACAAAGCAGGGCACCTCGAGGCAACGCAATGCGCTGCCCCTCGCAGCATCTCTCTGAAAACAGCTGAAGAGGCTTCCTGGGAGCCTCACCCCCTCAATCCTGGCCACATAAGTTCATTAGCTGGCCCTGTTTATGACAACTCACCCTCCCTTTCCTTGGGTAAAATCGCTCATCTTCCTGGGATCCCCTAGTGCTCTGAGGTGACTCTGTGATGTGTTTAAAATAAGGAAGGAATAAGCTCTCAGCCTGTTCTTCTAGAGTGTGGGGAAGAAGAGGTGAGCAGAGCTGGTTGGGGTTTAGCAGGAGATTTTTGAGCTATGCCAGTGCTGTGTTCCTGAGCACAGCTGGAGGGTGGCTGGACCAGCTCACAGGAGCAAGGGTACTGCTGGAAACCCATTGGGAGAGAAAATTGTTTCATTTAAGCAGTCTCTTATGTGTTTTTTTTTTTTTTTTTTTTTTTTTTTTTTTTTTTGAATGGCTGTTTATCGTGATGCTTAGGGAAATGCCACATTTAGCCACACAGTCCTCAGCCCACCTCTGGTCACAGCTCTTGGTTGTTCCAGAAACACCCCAGACAAAATTGGGGCAGCAGTGTAGGAAGCATTTCCGCTCCCATCCCCCTTAGCTGTCCATCCCAAGACTCGAACCAGTTGTGCCAAACGTAATGTTTCCTCTTGCTTCAGGAGAGCCAGCAGGTGAGGGAGGGAGGAAGCACCCTGTCTTGGTGTTGGTGTTCCTTGCTCTGGTGCTCAGCTTTATTCTGACCCACAGGACTGCCTCATGCTGTCCGGGGAGGGTAGCAAGGGGCAGGAGATGGCACAAAGGGGTCATTGTGGGTTCTCCAGCAGTTCTCCACCTGTGGGTGGGAGCTATGCACCCAGCTCTGGCCGATCCTGCAGTGGGTACCCTAGGCACCAGCTGCATGTGTGGGTGGAAGTGGTGAGGGCGATGACCCCACTTGCTTTCAATGGCTGTGACTGCTGAGCATTCACCATCCAGTTTCCCTTGGTCTTTGGGAAGCTTTGACTTTTCCCTAGTTTTTCCTTTCCATGTTGGGTGGTCCTAACATGGCAGATGACTGTTTCCCTTCCCTCTTCATGGGCTTGGCAGCACCATGGTAGTGTCACCACAGCACCAGTGTACTGAGTCAGTACCACAATGGTACTTGAGATAGCAATGGTACTGTGGCACCTGGTGGTACTGTCGTGTTAGTGCCATAGTGGGACTGTGGCAGTACCATGACATTACTGTGGTAGTACTGGTGATCCTGTGGTGGTAGTCATGATAATGTTACATCCTTAACATTGCTGTTGATCCCCAGAAAGGTTAACTTGTCATCTCCTGGAAGGAAATACAGCACTTCCTCCTAAAGTCAAGTGATATGAAAGGCTTGCAACTGATCTCTGTTTCAGACCCAGCAGGGAGCTCCCCTCCAAAGCGTGGCTCTTCCTGGCCAGGCTGGGACAAGTGCTACCAATGCCATGTGCCCTGCAGACAGAGCTGGGATTCCTGTAGGAGTCCAGGACTTCTGTCCTTGGGATGTCAGTGCTGCATTATGCAAACAGGGCAGCAGCCTCCAGGGAGTAATCTCCTAGTGTGGGGAAGAGCCTCTTGAGGGCTCATCACTGACAGAGTTGATTAAAGAGGTTGATTTTATGATGAAGCTCTTGCCGTGTGTACCAGCCTCGGCCACTAATGCTGTGCCATTTCCTCAGGGCCAGTCTAGGGGCAGATGTTAAGACTTTCTGTAGGTCAAGTTAATATCAGCTTTCTTGCTTAGATCCCTCTGGAGTGCAGGGGTTGGGGAGCTGCCACCTTTCTCCCATATGGGAGCTGGCAAGTGAACTGCGGAGATAGAGAAGTGGGATGGGGCAGAGGAGAACACCTGGAGCATCCCATGCAGCCTCTGTCTGGAGCAGAGCTTGCTCCAGAGCTGGATAACGTTGTTTAGGGCCTGTCCAGGCAAGTGTTGAATATCTCCAAAGATTGGGACCCTTCCACCTCTCTAACCCTGTCCCAGAGCTACAGTAGACTCCTTGATATGAGTGTTCTGCATAGGTCCTGTGGGAATTTCCCTGTGCCCGTTTCTTCCCTGCCATTTGCTGTGCTCCTCTGCGTCCTGCAATGCACTGCAGGATTTCCTAGCTCCTCTGCAGAGTAACAGCAGAGACGTGCATCCCCCATCTTACTACTGACTAATGCTATTTGGGGGCTTGATCTCATGAATGTATTCTTGTTCCAAGGCCTTTGAAATCACTCTGGTCTTGCTTTCCAAAATTTCTGTGTAGACACAGAAGGTAAGAAAAGACTTTCTTGCTGAGAATCTCCAGGTACGGCAGGTTTAGGATCCCAATCAGAATGATGAATATCAGAGGAGAAAAACATTATGTAAAACACTATGTAGGAAGAATGGGGTCAAAGTGTCACAGGTACAGTCTGGTTGGAAACTGGAAACTTCTCGTAATGCTGTCAGAACGGTTTTAGAGCATTTCCCAGAAGAGCTCAGTTGTCGGCATCTGCTGTGGGGTGCTGCCCTGCTGGGATCTGCTTTGGTCCTGGAAATCTGGGATGGTTTGAGGGTGGGTTGCTGAACTGAAGGCTTTTTCCTGATGCCGTAAATTGATAGAGGGGAAAGGAACAAGGTCATTCACTTTCTGGATATTCTCTGTGCCCTCTGTTTCCAGGATTAGTGCCCCACCAGCCTATCCAGCTTCATGTACAGATGGGATAAGCTCAGCAGCTTAACCATCCATGTTCTGGCATCTCATGAGCCACAAAAGCAAGGAGCATGGCTAGGGTGCTCAGAGTTGGCTAATGTGACTATTTCTCAATCTCAGGAGGCCACTTTGGATCTGAATTTCTAAAAAGCCAA
Organism: Aythya marila; assembly: GCF_965140915.1. Classification (NCBI taxonomy): domain Eukaryota; kingdom Metazoa; phylum Chordata; class Aves; order Anseriformes; family Anatidae; genus Aythya; species Aythya marila. The sequence continues at coordinate 732,205 of NC_139061.1, read as the reverse complement.
GCATGCAGCTTTCTCTCTGAGGTCAGAGGGAGCTAAGGATGTTCAATTACTCTGTAAAACCCAAACAAAGATGCTTAATCCAGGGAGCCCCCAAATCAGTTGGAATTTAAATATCCACAGAAAAAAAGCTGTTGCTCTCAATGGGACTTAACACAAATCACAGATACAGTAAGAATTATAAAATGCTGGTAAACATCCTCCATGCCAAGTGTTCAGGACAAGCTGCATTTAACAGCAAGCTCAGTTCCTTTTGCAGGAATTCATGGTATTTTAAGAGCTTTGAACACTCCATAGATGAAAACCTATTCATTTAATGCCTGAGGATGTGTACAGCTGCACCCCTGACTAAATGGATAGATCAGCAAAATAAAATATGGTAGGGAGGTGAGAAGGCCTTCCTGGGTACTGAGGCCAGTTCTGACTGTTATGGACACCATTTCAGAGAATCACAATCAGAAAAAGATCATACTCCATCTAGCTCAAAATCTGAGTAAATTATTTTTTCTTGGCAACACTCAGCCTCATGCAAATGACTTAGTGCCATTTTCTGCAAGCATTACGAATGTATGGCCAACTGCAGATAGCTGTCTGCCATGAAAACCCAAAGTGATTTTATTTGTAGGAATGGACGAAAGCACAAAGCAAGACTATTTGGAAGGGGAAAGTAATTTTTATTTTACTTGTCTTTCTGAGAAAGCTGACTCTACTCACCTGTACTGTCAGTACAAAGACATATCCAAATGGCTTGGAAAGGTTACTTGTGCAGAACATGGAGGATGAGAGACACCAGCCCATTGCCTCCTCACTGTGTCCTTGGCTCCTCTGGACTGGTGATGATGGACTGGTTTGGGAAGTTGGCTGCTACTGCACCATGATCTTTTGTCTCAGCATCTTTTTCATTTCACCCTCTGTACATTATCCACAAGGGAACTTGCCAATGCCTTTGCTTCTTTCTTTTGGGTGTCCTGTGGCTGTAGTCCTCCTTCCTGCTGGAACAACATGAAGAGATATGGCACATGCAATGCCGGCAGCCTTGTTGGCCTCCTCCTGCTTTGAGTACAGGCTTTCTGCAGCTGAGCCATCTGTTTAGCAGTTCTTGGAAAATACCCTTTTGGGCATCAGTTTGTAAGTCTTCCACTGCTCTTGCCATTCACATTCCCATATTGATCACCAAACAGTGCCTTTGGCTCTTGTGAGCGGTGCAAGGAAATTATTTCTTTGTCCTTCATCTACTTGTTAAAGACATTGGAGATTTGGGGCTTGTCAAAAGGACAAAATCTTAAAATCACATTTTGGCTAGTGAATTCTTACTTACTGCAATATGTAAGAAATGCTGTTCCCAATGTGCCAGAGTCTGGGCAATCAACATTTTTTAAGCAAATATGACCCAAGCAGAAAAGGTACTCTTCACCCCTGGGAAACTGCAAGTAATTCAGGAAACAGACTCACATGGTAGAGAACTATGGGGCAGATGCCTGGGCAAAAACTGAGCTCTGCATACAAAATCTGCCACTCTAGTTCTGTGATGTGTCTTCCAAGGTTCAAGAGGTCATCCATCTCTTCAGAGCTGAATGCATTAGGTAATACAGTCTCTCTACTCAATAAAAACAACTCGTGAGACCACAAATACCATTGCTGAGGCTCTGAAGTAGGAAGGAGACCGGGTATTAACTTTTCAAGCTGTGATCCTGTTAGAGGGCACTGGTACTTCCGCCTGGGGTAGGGATTTACTGAACTGCAGTTCCATGGCTGCCGGGCGTGAAGCCCTGGCACAGCCCCAGGCTGCTCACTGTAGACAGGAGCATCCCACATGCATTTGTCAGTACCGTGCCTTTCTTATGGCTCTCAAGTCTCATGCCTTTCCAGGGAGTGGTTCTTTGGATTAAAGTTTCTGTTACAAGAAAGATGAGATATCAGAGAACAATCGTCCCTGCTCCAGCCATCAAAATACCAAACCTGGAAAGAGCTAAGTTTTATCACTCTTCCCCAGTTTTTTTGCATACTTACAAAATAGAATTATCTGACGTGGCATCCAAAGAGTCCAGATACTCCATGAAGACCTTGGGGCTGCCGGGGCTGGAGCCTGCAGTGCTGGGAGCTGCAGGCTGACCTTTGTTCAGACCTAAAACCCCAAAATCTCCAACAATTTCTGTAGGAAGCCAATACCCACATGTTTAGCTCAAAGGATGGGCAATGCAGACGAGTACGCAAGAAGCAGGGGTTGTGAAGCCACCCGTCTTTCTGTGTTTGCAATGAGGATGTTAACCCATTTACTTCCCACTTCTATGTGTTGCTTTTGTCTAGTGTAAATGTCATTGCTTGTGCCTACTTCTCTGCAGATTCAATGACATGCTCAGCAACACCTAGAAAATCTGCAATGGAAGAAAAAGGCTTGGCTGTCTTGGCTTGGTTGGTCACCTGAGTTTTACAAACAAAATGGGTTTTACAGCATATACCCTGACTTTTGTATATTTCAAGCTGTGCAATGAAGAGAAATAATCTCTTCAGTTTTTCTCTGCAATGAAAGCAGAAAGACTATTAGTCTCCCCTTACCGTGGTGGGGATGGAGCACAATCCTGCTTTACCACTGTGGGGATAGACAAAATCTTTCTGAAAGCTGCTAAGAGAAAAATGAGAAGCTTGTACATCAGTGTTAAATGGGCAGTTGACAGAAGAATCTTAATACATGATTCTTCCCCTGTGAAATGCGGGCATCTTTCTCACAAGATATGTAGATGAAAAAGGCCCCTACAAAGGACTTAGGGGTGCCCAAGGATCCCAGAGTGGCCCAAGGGCAGGAAGGTCATGTTGTTTTCATACTGAGTATAACCCTACACTGTAGGTTATCTGCTAAACAAGTTGGATCATATCCCAGCAATTACCAGCTGCATTTTCTGGCTGCATATCCTGGATCTGCAAAAAGATTTGCATTTAACATGGAGAGAGGTTGGGTTGCAGCTGGGAAATCCTTCATGGGGACACCCGCACTGTCATGCCTCTGTGTAAGGCAGGTAACTCCTAGCTGGAAGAAGTGTTGGTTAAAGGTGTCTGGACCACACTGGAGGGCAGGACAAGGAGCAACTCCAGTACAGATGGTACCAGCAGTTATTCAGCTAGATGAGCGCCTGTGCCCTTGGGAGGACCTTTCCACTTCAGGTGTCCCCACTGGGTCCATCCCACACAGGGCTGCTTGCTCTGATCTCTGTGCTGGGCTTTGTGACACAGGGACAGGCTGGCCTTGCGGGGACAGAAGAGGGTTACTCCAAATCCTCTGGCTCTCTCAACCAACTGATCTGTTTTATGTCTGATTGTCAAAGACAGCTGAAAAAAAAGCTGAAAGTGATCAGAGGGTGTGCAGAATAGGATGCTTGGGAAAAGGTGTAAGTGAATGTTCCCTGAACATTCTCTTAATATCTTGCAATCTGTGGCTCCAACACTCTCCATGCTGGAGACAGTATATTTGAAATTAATAGCCTCGGATGGATTTTTTCTTCTGTGAATTCTTTACTTGTGGTGATAAAAATCAGATAAATGAGGAAATCACAATAAATAAGATTGTGTTTGGAAGAGGGATGGGCAGCAGGAGAAAATGCTGAATCATGGAAACAGGAGCTGGCAACGCACAGGGAGAGGAGCTGGTGAGGAAGTGTCATGAAGTCAAAGAAAAAACATAGATGTTTGTGTCTGAAACCAGGAACCTGGTGCAAAATGAAGGAAGCTGTGGGAAACAGGCTGCCTATCAAAGGAATGGCAGAGTAACCACGGCTGCATCCCGGGCCTGTTTCTTCTCTCATACCTTTAACAAAAATAGCCCTTTTACCTCCGTGCAGATAATGCGCACTCCAGTGCGAGGTGTCCTCGCTGTGCTGGCAGTGGCAGCTGATGGGTTTTGCTCTTGCTCACTGACCGAGCAGGAGGTGATGCTATTTTTGTCTTGCTTTTGACTTGCAGTGAGGGAAGTGCAGAAGAGCAGCCTACAGAAAATAACTTCCCTCTACAAGGAAGCTGATTCCGCTGAACCTGGATGGAAGAGGAAAAAACGTATCGTCAGTGACAGGTTTTATTTCCAAATGGCAAGGACTGAGAAGTTAAGGAAACTAATTACCAAAGTCAGCTGGAGCAAACTATAGGGCTTTGGCATGATGGAGGCCTGGAATTTAATGCAGTACAAGTGACAATGATTTCAAACAAGGGAGAGGTGGTGGGTTTAATATAGAAGGTAGTAGGAAAGTAGTGGTGGTTTTTGACATAAGAGGTGGTATCTGAAGTAGGATGGTTAGATTTCAGAGATGACTGTTGTGAAGCAAACCTGGCAACTGGAGCCCTATCTGTTGCAGACAGGGAAGTCATCATGGGGACATCTTGAAATTATATGTTTTAGAAACAGTCACGAGCATGCCAAAGGCCACCTGAGACGTCTGGCTCATGGAGCCACCTGGTAAATTCCTCCTTGACATCTGCTTCTCTGCTAGATTTTCAAGAAGGGTTGGATTTTGACTTTGGTTCAGTTGCAGCAGTGGGACTGGGGAAGCCCTTGGGCCAGTCCGTGCCAGGCTGAGCCGCAAGGCACCAGCAGTATAGCTTGGCCACCCGAGCTGCACTGCAGAGCTGAGCTGCCAACCCAGCCGCAGTTTGATTTACTGCCCCCCAAATGGCTTCCTGCAAGTTTGCCGCAGAACTTCAAAGATTGTGCTGGATGCTGCATGTTCCTCGGGGATTTTGATTGCATGACCCAGTTAGCAGCCTGTCTGGGCATCTCGCTCTGTAAAAGCTGCTGCAGCTCTTGATGGCTTTTTGAAGTTTTCAGGTGAAAAAGCAGCAGCTTTTCTTGTAGGTATCCTGCTGAGGCCTGTGTTTGCTCATTCTCAATGTATCACGAGGAAACTGTATTTTTGGTTCTACCCGCCAGAAGAGGTGACAGATGATCATGTTACCACTGTACCAAGAGGCTTCAAAGCCATGTGTCAGCTGCACTAGGGAGCTGTGCTCTGCTTCCCTGCTTGCCTCCCTGCTGCTATTTCCCTGCTTTGCTCTATCTTTGGAAAGTTTCCTCTGTGGCCAAAAAACTTGTCCCTGGGATTAATTATGTTAGTGGCCAAGGAATCTCCTGATCTGGGGACATGAGGGCTCTCTGTGCCTTCTCTGTGGTTCAGCTCTGCCTTGGCTCCCACCAGCTCACTGCAAACCTTCCTGACTGCGGGAAGCTTTTGGATTTTGTCTCCTGGCTTCTGCAGGCACTTCTACGTGTCCTTATGAAGATGAGCCATTTGGGGGGGCCTCCAGGCCTATTCTCACAAGGATTTCCTCAGCTCCATTCAAAACACAATGTGTGGGGGTGCTGCAAGCATGCCTGCAGTGAGGCTGCATCACAGAGCACAGATGCAATGTGGAACGTCGGAGCGGTTAATAAATGAAAAGCTATTTCATTATAGGAAATGAATGTTTAATGAGTGTGGGATGACGTCTAGACAGTCAGTCAGTGCTGGCCACGCGATCTGTGAGGAGCCAGCCTGGCCCCAGCCCTGTGCCAGGGTGAGGTTTGGCAAAGCTTGGAGCCACCACCCTGGTGGTGCCGCAGCAAGGGTCTCCTGATGCCACATGGCTGTGGATGCCCCTCATGCCTCTCCTAAGGAGGCCATGAGGACCTGCAGCTGCAGCAGGGACTAGGAGGTGGGGGGTGGCCTGGCTGTGGGCCAGGCCCGGCCTGGAGCAGGCCCAGGAGAGCCAGCAGCACCTGGGGAGCTCAGCGTGGACTCAGCCTCTGCTGTGTGGTGGGCTCTGAAGCGCAGCTGAACTGGGGACAGCCTGCTAGTCCAGGCTAGGAGGAGAGTAGCTGTGAGTCTTTGCATCCTGGCCTGGTGAAGACACTGTTTTGTAGCTACAGTAAAGAGGCTTCAAAGACATAAATAGGCCCATCTGGGTGTCAGTCCCCAGCAGAGCCCCTGCCATGTTAGAAGGGCCAATCAGCCCCTGCAGAACTGCAATACTGATGTGCCAGAAGCCCTGGCTGCCAGAGGGGAGAGGCCACAGCACCCTGCATCCTTCATGGCTGCCCAGCTCCTGCCCCAGGCACAGAAGGCACTGGCTGAGCCTCTCTGCGTGGAAGAGAGCAAAGACAAGAAGCTTTACTCTTCTTGGCAGTGGCAAGGAGATGGAAATAATGTATTCTGACTTCATCCCAGGAGCTGCCTTCCTGGCTCTGGGGACAGGAGCAGTGAACCGTCCCACAGCAACACTGTGCTTGCCTGGAAAATGCTGACAGGATTCACCCCATGCCCTCATTCTGCTTTGTGCCCCCATCAGCACTCACAGCATCCTCTGCATGGGCTCTGCTCTTCCTGGAGCTGGCAATGGGGGAAATATTCTCTGGGACACATTACTGTCCCTGTAAAGCAGCAGGGATGGGACTGGTGCTGCAGGACTTGGTGCTGGGTCTCTGGGCCCAGATCACCGCACTGTGCAGGATGAGTGGCACTTGGCTCTGGGGGCTTCTTTGTCATGCCAGGGGGCTCACATGGCGCAGTGTCCTTGGGGATGAGGCAGCAACTGCACCTTTGTGCTGAGAGGGGTGGAAAAAAAAAAAGAAGAAAATAAATATAGGTTTGCTTTCCCACAAATGGAAGGCAGTGCAATCTCTTCCCATGGGACATTTCACTCCACCTTTCTTGAACCCAGGGATTTCTTCAGGGTGGACACCTACAAACAGCTCTGCCAAAGGCCTGGGAGCTCGAGGCATCCAATATTCCCTCTTGGGGGCTTAGAGGGCTGGTGGCACCTGGGGCATTGGGTGAGGCCAGGAGAGGGCTGATTTATTTTTAAAGGGTTTTCTTTTGGTTTTCAGTCTCTTCCAGTCATGTTTTTCCTCCCTGATGTGCCAATGCATTTCTATACAGGGGTGAAAGGTTGGGAGAGGCTGCCTGCTGTGCCTGGCTATGCCGGGGGTTTTGGCACAATGGACTTTGTGGCACTGGTCTCCTGTGCTTTTTCTCTGCTAGAAGTGATCAAGAAGCCAAGAATAGTCTTGTTCAAAAGTGTGATGAGTTTTACCCAGTCTCAGACTTCCTAGAGCTTATCAGCATCCTTGTGCTGTGAGCTGCTTATATGACTTGCTGCCAGGAAAGCCTGGGAAGTGTTTATTAGCACTAGCAAAGAATTCCTGGGTCCTGCAAGACTGGTCTGGCTGCTGGGAGAACATCTGTCTAGGTCTTCTCGAAGTCCATGGCTTGCTGCTGCCATATGGCAGATGTGAAGCAATAGCTTGGCTCTGAGCTTTGCTAACACATAAAAATACTTTCTGGGACCCTGCTTCGGCAGCAAGCCTGCGGCGAGCTGCTCTGTGCAGGAAGCAGTAACCACAAGCTATATATACAGCTCCCAGCAGAGCTGCTGCTGCTTTTGATGTGACAAAATTAAGGTAGTATTTTGCAAAGAAATCCGGCATGTTGCCTTCTTCCGGAGCCAAGGCTGTCACAGGGAGGGCAGAGCCAGGGCCTGGCTCCCAGGCAGGTTCCTGGGCTAATCTATGTGGCTGGCTTGGGGAGGGGGGTGAGGAGGTCTCTTTGCCTCCAAGAACCACACAATACCTGGTCCCTGAGCTGTAGGGAGGAGCACATGTGTCTGGTGTGTTGTGGCATGTGGTCTTGCTGGCTCTGCTTGCATTTATCTGAGCTGGTTTAGGTGGTATGATGTCAAAACGCAAGCAGCTGGAAACAATGTCAGGGTTTGGGCTTTTTCCTCAGATGCAAGTTGAGACCCCGATGCAGCCCAAGACTCTCTGCAGGGTGACCAGTCTCATTGGTCCATGGGGAGGCACTGGGTGATGGAACCATTTGTAGAGGGGTGCCAGAGTTCAGTGTGCCCTTGATAGCAATCTCCCTGACTTTCCACACTGCTAGTAGGGCATACATCTCCTTGAACCTGGAAAAGCATCTGCAAGTACCCAGCTATGGCCATTGCTCCTGCTGTCCCCAAAGGACATGCAGCCCCTCTCTTCCTCCTGAAATCAGCCTCCAAGTCTCAGCCTGCTGCTTCACTGCCTGCACCGTGACCCTGCTGGCCTCCCAGTGAAGCTGGGCTGGGCTTGCTGCGGGGCCAGGGAGAGCATGCAGCCATGGCCTCCTCATCCAGGGGAGGTGAAGCCCTGCCTTGCCTCTCCCATGCTGTTTTGCAGAGCGGGGCTGACTACAGCTTCCTTGTGAGCCAGAACACGAAGCTCCTGAGTGCACTGGAGGACCTGCAGCACCGCTACTCTAGTCTCGCGGAGGAAAACAGCTTGCTGGTGAGCGGAGGATGTAGCCTGGCCAGGCACTGGGTTGGCTCAAGGCACACCAATGTGGGGTGTGGGATTCTCCATGGGGAGGGAGCCCTGTTTGGGGTGAGCTGCCATTGGCCACCAGATCCAAGAAATGCTGGTACATGGGATCAGATGGGGAGGGTGTGGGGGAAAGAAAAGGGGGCCTGGGTGCTTTGTGTGCCCTCAGTGCCTTTGCACTGCACCTGCTGTTGGCTCGAGCAGGACCCCTTCCTCGTGACCTGCTGCTGCCCTCCCTGCCATCTTTGTCCTGTGTTATTTGCCTGCTGGAAACCGCAAGAGGCTTTTCCGCAGCTGCCTGCTAGGGCTGGCAGAGAGCAACACAGCCATGAGCTGACAGCAGGGAGGGGGAAGTCACTCTTGTTTCCTCTTTAAGGGAAAAAGCAGAAACACTGATTCACTTCACCCTGCTCTGGTGACAGCGCAGCACTGCCCCCTGCTCCTGCGGGAGCTCAGCACCCGGCTCTCCAGCTGCACCCCTGGCACCCAACGCCACAGTGTGGGCTGCCCCATTCTGCCCAACTTCCGCATCCTCGGCTCCCCTAGCCCATGGTTGGCAGCCAGGAAATAAGAAGAGGAGATGCTCCCCCCCCTCACCAGAGCATATCCCTGCCTGTAAAGCCCTGCAACGTGGGGATGTAGCCACCCTGGGTTTGAGTACCCCACAATGCTGGCAGGGCTGCATTGGTCCAACCCTATAAACTTTCCGTTCCTGATCTGAGACCATGACCATAGAGGCCCCCAAAAGTTCAGGTCCTTCCACTGCTGTGGTCCAGCCACCTGCTCAGCATGCTCAGCATGCTTCAACGGCCTGGACCTGTGTGGCATCAGGGCTTGGCTAGACAGTGCGATGGGTACTGCTGCCAAGACACAGGCAGCAGGATATGCTTCAGGAACAACCTCCTTGTTCCTGCTGGGAATGGGGTTCATCAGCAACCCTGGCTCTGAACTACAATGTGCAGAGGGAGAGGACCTTGCATTGCACATCGTCCATGTACCTTTGGAAGTGTATGGCCATAATGCCGTCCTAGGCAAATGTGCTTCCCATTTCCTAATGTAAATGTCATAGCAGCTTCATATTTCATGCGTCACCACTGCTGTTTGAAAAGAAGGTGTAAAAGAGTCTGAGAAATATACAGTTCAGGTTGATTTTTTCTCTTCAAAATGCCCTTGAAAATTTGATCACTCAACATTTCAGATTTATATCACCAAATTCAAAACATATTTTAGATAATTTTCCTACACTAAAAGCATACATCCAGTATGCCCTGTAGTCTCAGGGGGTCACCCATTAGCATTCATGTGGATTTTAGCAAAGCACTATCATATAAGCTCTCATCAAATCTTACTCTCAAAAATCAGCCTTGGTCTTCCAAATGAAGAAAAGCAAATAAAGCAGTGAAAGCAGCAAGTGCATGTGGTGGGATCTCACAGGGAAGAAAATAAGTGAAAGGATCAGCTGACCTGACATTTTTGCTGATGTGAAAAGACAGCACAACACATCTGGGTACAACCTTGAGAGAACAAGCCATCGGCAAGCAGCAGCTTATCGAAATGGACAGATAACAAATAAAAGGGGATTAAGAGCAAACAGAATCAATAGAAAGGAAAAAGAAATTTGGTTTGCAAACATCATAAAGTCCTTGGCTGCTTTCTCTCCATTCCCCTCAGCTTATGTCTCAGTGTCAGGAGAGCAAGGAAAAAAGCAAGCAAAGTTTGGGGTGTAATGTGGGGTGTAATGCAGTGCAAATCCACAGTGATGTGTTGAGTACTGTAACAGCAGGGAAATGTACTGGACAGGCTTTGGAAGAGAAAGCCCAAAGGGCCAGCAGCCAGGATAGACTGATTCTGGTGATGTGTTCAGTCCCATCCAGCAAAGGCAGAGCCTGCAAAGAGCAGAGAGAGCGACAGACAGGCTGCAGAGATGGATGGACTGGGGTGGGGCAAGGGGCTTCTTGTTTAAGAGGTCAAGTTAACAAAAATATCAGGAAAAGCAGAGGTTTCAGTGACTGGAGAGGAGACGAGTGAAGGTCAGTGACGAGTGAAGCATCTGGGACAGTTGTACAAGAACCGGCCAAGCCCTGGTTGGGGAGAGCCCAGTGGACACAGAGTGGGTCAGGCAGGGCAAGGGACCTCTGCTACCTCTGACATCCCCAGTGCCAGCTTCAAGCATGGGTGCAGGGGGAGACTGAATAGGGTTTTCAGGTCAATCCTTCTGTTATCCAGCGCAGGAGCTGCTTCCCTGAAACAGAGGAGAAGGTTAAGCACCTGAAGAGGAAGAACGCAGAGCTGGCGGTGATCGCCAAACGCCTGGAGGAGAGAGCCCGGAAACTCCAGGAGGCAAACCTCAAAGTCGTGAGTGTTGAGCCTCTGCATTGCTGAGTTGGGAAGCTGGGCTAGGAGAACACCTCACCACTGGGACTTCTTGCTTGCTACTTTTATAGGAACAGAAGGCCCTCTTCTTTTCCCTTTCCTTAAAGCAGGCAAGGCCACATGGCAGTCTTGCTTTGTACATCTGTAACAGGGCAGGAATCACAAAACTGAGCTGAGGGGACAGCCATCACCAGCTTCTGCTTATGCTTGGGGAGCTGGTTTTGAACAATTTCCTCCTAATTGGTTTCTTGCTGTAAATGTGCCATCCTAATGTAAGGTATTAATTTAGGTAATTAGCTCAGCTTTCCCTGGGCTAGTCATAAAAATAATTCATCTGACTTCACCGAAAAGAAACAGGAAGTATTTGAATAAGAAAAGGAGTGTGGTAAGGCAAAACAGGAAGGGGTGAGATACTATGTTCTGCCCCATCCACACCTCACTAGCATTTTTGTGCAAGCTGTGTGTTTTTTCTTTCTCAAACGGAAGAGCAGTTTGTTAGAAACCCTATAGTTTCTGATACAGTGCAGGAGTGGTGGGAGATGGCTGAAGGACGTGGGATTTTGCAGACAAACATTTGTATGAGCTACCTAAAGGTAGCTTGTAGCAGTGTAAGGGAAAATCTTTCTCCCATTTGAATGAAACCTTTTTTTTTGGGGGTGGTGGTGGTGGGGGGGTGGTGTGGGGAGGAGTGGGGGGAATTCAAGCCCTTTATGATAGAAAGGAGAAGTGAAAGCTTGGCTGAAGAGAAGGTAGGGGATTTTCCTGATATTGCCTGCCCTCTCTGTCCCCAGGCACCACACTGTCCCTCTGCCACAGGATTTTGGTACTTGCAGTGCAACGGTTGCTGCCAGATGGACTTGGCAAATACTGTGCTAAGAGAAATCATTTGCTATGCATCTAACAGCTATGCAGACTCTCCAGCAACTACACAAATACCATTTCATTATTTTTTTTTCCAAGTGAAACTTTGGGGTGGCTGCTGTTTGAGACCTGGGTGAGCCCTTGGAGAACCAACTGGCTGGCCCAGGTCTCCATGCAGCTGAACACTTGGGTGGCCAAGGTTTGTAGAGAGGTGGGCTGGAGGTAGGACCAGGCAGCTGCGTGCCCTGAGGAGCTGGGATTAATCTGGCAGCAGTTGGCTTCCATAACTGGTACACAGGTCCTGGGGAACCAGCTCAGTGTGCAGCTTCTGTGTGTGGGCGAGGTGCTCAGGAAGACCTGGGGAGAAGTTTGCACAGAGGATGCCCTGATCCTGGTCAGGGAGGGGAGGGAGTCCCTCCTTGTAAGTTTTCCAGGTTTTGTTCAGAGAAAAACTGCTGGATGGGGAGAGGCAGGGTGTGATAAACCTGGGGACGAGACATGGCCTCACTGCCCAGAGGGCTGGGATGCACAGGGATGTGTGAGCTACCCACCCACTCAGCAGTGCTGGTACCCCATGGGAGAGCTGGCCCTAGGGATGGGGGCCAGCTAGGGATGGGGGCAGTGCTGAGACCTGTCATCCTGGGGAGACTGCAGCTGGGCAGCAACATGCCCTGCCCAGGATGTCTACTCAGAGGCTGTGCCCAGCCTTCTGCCCATCCCCTTTACTCCCCTTGTAGTCCCCCACAACTTCCCACTCTTGCTCTTCCCTCCCTTCCAAGGGAGTGCATGAAGCTGAACTGCTTCTTCAGCTGAACATCCCATCTTCCCCCAGCTGTGCTGGCCCTGACTGGGCTCTCTCTTGCCACTCCCCTTTGCCTGTATCTTCCACCCATGCATGCTGAAGCTCTTCCCCCTTGCCTTTCAAGGATTCCATAAAAGCCCCATTTCTCTTGCTGTCTTGGCTGCCTTCACTCTTGCTCCCATGCTCGTCTTTCCTGCCACCCTCCTCTCCTTTCTGCTGTCCTCTCTTATCTTTCAGCCTTTATCCTGGCTTTCTCCTCCCCACAGCTGCTGTTGCCCTGCCTGCAGCCCTCTGTGCTGACTATGCATGCGTTGGCGCAGTCTGCTGAGCACCTTCTCCCTCCCACCTCCTCTCTGATCCAATTCTCTAAGAAGCCTTTCCTCTTTCCTCCCGCTTTTCTATACACCTCTTGTTCTCCCGTCTGTCTTTCCATACACCTCTTGTTCTCCCCTGTTGGGGTTAGGCTGCCTGATGGTAGTTGGGGTGGTAGTTGATCAACACCAATGTATGTGGCTTTCTCTCTTGCTGCTCTCTCTGGTATAGGTAACTGCTCCGGTGCCTCTAAAGGGTTCCAGCCTGGAGCTGTGTAAAAAAGCATTTGCCTGCCAGCGTGCCAAGGACCTGACAGAGCAAGCCAGTGCTCTCCTGGCAAAAGACAAGCAGATTGAAGCTCTGCAGCAGGAGTGCCGGGAGCTGCAGGCTAAGCTCATTGCAGGGAAGGTGAGAAACTTCTGGGACATCATGCAGTGGCTGGGTAAAAACAGTGCAGTAACAATGCTGGGAACCACGCTCCGGCAGTGTGAGAAGGACAGACTGAAAACAGAGCATTTGATGTGTGAGTTGGTATGGGAGAAGTTGGGTAAGTGTGTGGCCAAGATGGGGTCCAGACCCCTCCAGAACAGTATGTTGGGGGATACTCCAATTCTCACTTCATGAATTCGTGGGTCTGTGCTGCCATTTTCAGCAGTGACCTAAAAGTCTCCCCCTGGAAAGCCCCCAAGAAGCCACAGATACAGGATGACCTTTCACAGCGCTAAACTTCAAGTGAGATGTAGAAGCAGGACTTCCTTTTAAGACATTCCTTTAAAAAGTAAACCAGCTGAGCACATTCCCAATAACCACTCTGAATCTCATGTCCTCAACCGCAGCTTTCTGAGTGCTTACAGCCACAGTAGTGCATACAAATCCTAAGATGAGGGTTTGTGTCCATGAAACCATCTACAGTGCTGATGCCTACAACAAGGCTGGTTGCCTGTGTTCCCTTTAGCACCAGCACATAACTTGCTGAAATAACTGATGAGATAAAAGGGTTAATTCAGCTCATCCTGAGGTATCTAAAAACTGCTTGGATGTGTCATTCCCTCGAAGCACCTATTCTCTGCAATGGCTCTGAAAGGAGCCTCTGCAGACATCTGAAGCTAGATAAAACAGTTCTCACTCAAGATGACTAGAGCAACCTGTTCTGCGCATATCAGGTATGTCTTTTGTTCCTAAGCTGGAAACTGTTGGTGTAGGTCGGTTAACAAACTCTCATTCTCTCTTTTTCACCAATATGGTTGTGGTCAAGTGCAGCGCTATGTTCTTGCACCCAGCTGAGCTGAAAGAATACTTGCATTTCTACTTACTCTACCTACAGTAATACTGAGGTGACAAATACTTCCTTGCTGAAAGCAGCTTTATTTCATTCCCTGAGCTCTCCATATGTTTGCTTTTACTGCATGTTTGCAGGTAGATTCTCCCTCTTTCCCTAATGTAGGTCTAGTCAGGACAAGAATAATTGGGTGGTGTTTGCTCTTTGTAAAGAGCTGCCCCAGTGATCCCTTCTGGCATTAAATTAAACAGGAGAAAGTTATCCAGGTCTGCATGTGTCCTACAGTCTCATTGAGAACAAATTTCCTTCATGTCCTCATGACTGCTTGCTGCAACCCCCACAGAAGCAGGAACAGCCTATCAAAGCTGCCTGATTTTCACAGCAGAGCATGCTGAGCAACCAACCTGAATCTGCCAGGGATAGGAAAGTAACAAACTACAGAGGAATGTGACAAAGACAGGAGAGCAAGACTCATTAATGGCCAAGGAAATACACATTGGTGTAATCCTCAGGGTTGATTTCAGCTTCTGCCTTGCTAGGGCATGGGTGACAACACTGGCTGGGAAGATAGAACCACCTGTTTAACCTGCCAAGGTACCAGCAACGGAGGGCACCAATAGACGAGCAGGGAATCTGCAGAGAAAAATTGCTGGAGATAAAATCATTCCATCTGATCTTGTTTTTCCCATTTCTCTTCCAAGCAAGCTGCTCATTAAATTTTAATTCTCAGCTAGTTAAAATTCAAAATTCACCTAATCTGTCTGTAGCATGCAAAATGCATTATGCCAGTGAAGGGGTTTATATGCAGAGATATTATGTGCATGCTCAGAGTTTGTAACCAAATCAATTTTAATCTAGCATACTTAATTCCGCACGAATTCTTCAGTAGCTTTGAAATGGATCTGCTCAGTTCCTTTCCACTGGCAAGACAACCTGCACACCGGACTGCAAAAGCATTGCCCTTGTTTTGCAAAGTTAGGGCTCTCAGGATAAAATGATTTCCTGAGATCGTTCTCCAGTGATGGGTTTCCAACCAAGCCCTAGCACCAGCTCTTAGCAGACTTCAATTTCTTGCAGTGGAGATTCTTGGAAACAAGGAATTTCAGGGAATGGCAAGGCAGCTGCAGGGAACATGCATAATATGAGAGGAAATCTGAGCTTTTTTCTACTCCCTTGTTCCCCAGGCTGTGGAGGCTTTCTGTTGATAATAGCTGCCTTTTTTTTTTTTTTTTTTTTTGGTGGGGGAAGGGAGTTTTTTTAATGCAGCCACAGTCAATTTTGTTCAAAGAACTATACCCTGATAGCGTGTACATGGGAGGGCCCAGCTGCTTGCTTCTTAAATCTGTAACCAGTTCCCATTAATGGTGCCTCAGTTTCCCCCTTGTAGCTTGAAAGCAACTACGTTTTTTGACTAAAATTGCATTTGCGAAGCACACACTATTTTTAGGGTAAATAAGAAGTGAACAGGGAAGCAGATTAAATTTGTCTTGGATACCAATTATGTATTGAATTCACTGGCTTAGGAGGTTTCCAGGGGAATGAGCAATGTCTCCTTCAGCAGTGTATTTGTAAAGACAGGTTTTCATAACCAGCTTTTGTATGTATGTACAGACATGCAGGTACATGTTTTTTCAGCTTCCTGAAATCTGTAAAAACCTGTGAAGAATTAACAAAACTGGTGACATATGCACACCTTTTTTTTGTGAGAATAAAATTGCACTGGTTTCCTTTAAAAGCTGCTGGCTCTGGGTCCAGAGCGACCACTTGTGCTGAAGATAGTAGCTCATCTATCCCTCTCTGATGAGGTTAGAAATCAAGAATGTTTAAAAAAAATAAACAACAACATCCTGAGTTAGGACTTAACAAGTCTCAGATATTCTTCATTATCCCTAGCATTTAAAAACCTAACCACCGTGCATGCATAGGGCTGCAGAGAATGCCAGCACCCACAATAAAGGGAACCAGCCGAGGCTCTTGTTTTGCGGGGAAATGAGATTTTATTATCCTGACACGCTCTCTGCTGGCAAACACTTAGAAAACACATGCTAGGCCCTTTTTAGTATAGCTTCGCACTGGGATACTTGTAGAAGCATTACAGGCTAGTTTTCATCTGTGGGAGAAATAACATATTGAAATAAGGGATGCAAAATGACCGTTTTTGAGGCTTTGGAGATGCAGGAAACTAAAACCTTTGTGTGCTGCATTACCTGTTTTTGCTGGTAGTTGTTTGGTAACACTTTTGCAGTTTGTGTGTGAAATCACCACCGTGACCTGCTCCACCTTTCCAAGCTTGGCAGTGATACACTGCTGGGTTTGTATTTCCTGCAGGATGACCCTTGCTGCCTAAACGTTGTTGAGTTTGATCGGCTGCTGCGGGAGTCCCAGAAAGAAGTGCTGCGGCTGCAGAGACAGATTGCTCTGAAGAATTTCAAGGAGTGCCTGCGTTCCTCTAAAACCAGTTCAGGCAGCTCTTTGCCAAGTGCCACCACCTGCCTGGGAGCAACACTAAATACCTGCATCAAAGACTCACCTCTACCAAAGGAGGCCCGCTCGGGAGACCCAGTGCTAAGAGTGGAAGCACACAGGAAGGTGAGACAAGTGGGTCAGCAAGCTAAAAGTCTTGTGATTTCGTTACTGAGTTAATCAATGTTCTCAGGAAGCTTGCAAAGAGCACATGAGCGCTGCAGTCAGCGTTGGCTGTGCTAGTTTTCAGAGTGGCCTGCCCAAGCACCAAGCATCACCTAGCCAGGGGACGGTGGCCGCTGCCGGCAGCCCCCCCCCCCCCTTCAGGGCTCCGTGGCGGTGGAGCAGAGCGCCCTTCAGCTCCGGGCCTTTGCCCCCCGGGCTTCGCCTCACGCCCAGGCCGCGCTGAGCAGGGCCCGGGCCGCCCCCCCGCGGCCGCAGTGGTACGGCCCGCTAAATCCCCGCCGCGCCGCGCCGCCGGCAGGTAAGGCCGGGCCTTCCGCGGCCACCCGCGCCGGGCCGGGGAGCGACGAACGGGGCCCGGGGCGGGCCCGGGGCTCCGCCGGGCAGCAGCTGCCCCGCGGCGCGGCCCGGTGCCGCTGGGCCGGGGCGGCCCGGCCCGGCGCGGCCCCTCTGCTGGGGCCTCCGCGGCGGGGCCCTGCTGCCCGCGGGCCCGCTGTGGGCAGCGGCGCTTCCTGGCGGCTGCGGGGGCGAGAGAGACGCTCCGCGGGCGAGGCCGGGGCCGGCAAACGGGCTCGGCCCGTCGGGGGGCCCGTGCCCGGGGCCGCGGCAGGAGGAGGCCGGGCCGAGCCGGGGATGGCACCGCGGGGTCCTCCGCCACCTGGTGGATTTATCTGCTGGGGCTTCACCCGGTTGCTGATTGAATTTTTCAGTACCCGTAGTGTCCTGGGGCGGAATTTCGCGCCCGGAGTCTGTGTGAGGAGCGGCTGCTCTGAACTGCCAGCTGCTCGCGTGTATTGCCCCGCGGTTGTACTGAATGCACTGAATATTCATTTAGTGTTCATCTTTTCCAAGTGACTTGTGACCTTTCTCCTGTATTCCTCCAGCCACTATTTTGTTTCTGTACTGGTGGGTTCTAGCCTCTTTCATTACTCAGCGTTGATCATCTTTGTCTCCTTTCTTTGTACATTTTCTCTACTGTTTTTGTGCTGGGGGAAGCACTGCAGCATGCAGTATCCCAGACGCTGTCACTGATTTATAGAGTGACATATAGAGTTTTCTCTCCCTTTCCTAATACATCTCTTTGCCTTTTTGTGTAAGCTTTGCGTTCTATTAAAACATCATTTCTGTAACGCCACACTGTAATCTCCCAGTGTCATGAGACTCTTTTCACCGTTTGTGTCAATGCAGCATCAGTTCTTGGGCAGCACAGTTCCTGCTGGCTCTCCATTAGTCTTCTCATTTTTACCAAATATTTACCTGAGAGAAAACCTTCCCCCATCCTTTGGTGGCTTAGTGTCTGCAGAAACCTTTAAAAGGACTGTAGCAGAGTACCCAAGCAAACTGTACCTACTGATCCTCACCCATTTTATAGATTTGGGAGTGTAGGAGGAAGTTTTCTTATTTATTTATTTATTTATTTTTTAAGTATAGATTTGTTTGTTTTAAATACTTGCTTAATCTTTGTTTCCTATGGGTTTGCCAGGAACAGATGTCAAATGTGCTAGTCTCTTTTTTCCCAGATCACCACTGAAATACTTTTAAAACTTGATATTTTACCAGCAATTTTTATTAAGGCAGTGTCAGAGAAGTGAATCAGTACATGTCCTTACTCAGTTACTACTGAAATGAGAGATTCAGTTTATGCACTCTTGGTTGAATTTTGTCTAATCTTGGTGATTTGTTACTGTTTACTTTACTGGTCTCCACATTTCTTCTATCAGACAGTTCAGTTTGATACAGATCCTCAGTTCTGTTCCTCACAGTTTGAGATTTCTGCCATGGTGAGCCCTCACCGCCTAAACTCTTCCGTGATGGGGATGGACGTACAGGCTTGTCTGTCTTTTTTTTTTTTTTGGTCCTGCTCTGCTGTTATCATCCTTGGACAGCCGTTCTGTACCTTGACGTTAAATTGATCCTCCAGATTCTGTCAGATTCTTCTCATGAGAGAGAACATGCATTTTATCCTTTCTCACATCTGCTCTTCATTTCTCTGATTCAGGGGAGTCTGTCCTCATTGTCAAAAGATTTTCTCTCTCAAAAATAACAAGAAGACTAAGTCTGATAGCAGTAATTAGCAGGGAGTAAGGAACTATTGCCAGTCTCACAGCTGAAACTGTAGCACAGAACACCCTGGGCTCAGTGGGCTGTGTTCATGTGGGCACAGTGGTGCAGCATTGAGAGTGAAGTTACCCCTTGGGGCAGTAATCCCAGTTACTGCAGTTAAAATAAATAATTTCACTCTTCTGTCTCTCTCCCTGGCACAGTGCATCAGGGCTGTATTCCATGACTTTTAAAGAACTTCCTCAGGATGTAAAGAACAAGCTTTGTTTCTAACTGTCATTGGAAAATCCCTTTTCTCTGTTTTCCTGCTGATTTCTCTACTTCTTTAGGGTTTAGAAGTGATGCTTATCTCTGTAAAGTCCAATCATAACTTAAGAGGGATTTCTCTCATTGACAGTGCCAGCTTAAACAGCCTCCTGTCCCCCACTGCATGTCCCCACTACCCCTTCAGTTGTACTGCTGCAGTGAAGTGTTAGGGACTAGAGAACAGATCAGAGTTAAAAATGGCCTAGCAAACACAGCCTTCCTTCCATCTTTTTCTGTAACCTGCATCAGTTTTCTGGTCCAGCTCTGTGTGGTATTGTGCAGAGCTGCCCTGGAACAGATGAGGGAAGGGACCACAGCTAAATCACGGAACATGATTTAGGGGCAGGATTGCAGTGATGCCTCCTGGATGCCAAGGACAGAGCTTTCTAGACAGCCTACAACATTTTTAATTTACCTTATTGCTTGCTTCAAACATTCTGGTCATTTGCCAAAGCACGGATACTTCTGTGCCTGTTGTATGCTTGACTTAAACCAATACATCCTGGATGTCTCATCAGCTGTGCAGCCCCACCGTGCTGTCTCAATTGGCTCCGCCAATGTAGGTGCACACTGTGGATAGCTTCGAGGGTGGAAAGCAGCTTTTCTCTGGTTATTTTTAACTGTTTTGCTGAACAGAATACTTACACCTGAATTCACTGAGCATCTTCCAGGCTCTGCCGTGAATGAGGTGGCACAGCTCGAAATCACAGCTCTCTTCATGGTGTGTGCCAGTCTCATTTACCAGTTGTCTGATATGGTGATGAGTCTGGGTTCTGCAGAAAAATAGCAGTATATAATAGCAGCCACAATAGCATGTGGCTGGGGGGATTGTCTTTGTTCTTGGGAGGAAATTAGGTCCAAGCAGGCAAATTTAATTTTCTAAATTTTGTAGGTTGGCTGTAATTAGGAATTTCATCATTTTATTTATAATTTTAATGAGAAATGTTTACAAGCAAGCAGATTTGCTTTGTATATTTGTTTGTGAGAGGATGGCTTGTTAAGCATAGTGCATGTTACTGGTACAGTAGGTATCAAACCTTAGGTGATATCCACTAGCGTTTCTTGGGACGTCACTTCATTAAAGTTGACTAAAGTGCAATGTTTTCAGTTTGTGAGGAAGCAAAATTTTTGTGGGGGTGGGGAAAATATAGATTTGAAACTTAGTATGTGCCAGATAGTTTAAAAATAAAAATCTCAACATGTGGGTATCCCAGAGCTAAATATTAGCTGAAAGCCTTTCAAGTTCCAAGTGAGACTGAGGGGTTTAGTTAGTTACCTTAGTCCCAAAGGACGGTTCCACTGGCAAAAATAATGTTTTTACAAAACATTTGAAGGCTTCTGAGTGCTGGGGCTTGTAAGGCACCATGGCCTGGGTAGAGGATCTCAGGATTTCCAGCCACTGGTTGGGTCTTGATCTGCCAGACCAATGTCACCCTTGTTCCAGGGGTGCTAATATCTGTGAGCCTTGCTGCGGGATGGTGGTTTCAGGATTTTTCCTATTTCAAGCACCAGCTCCGTAGCAGAAAATCTGAAAGCTTTGATAGCCCAGGCTTGTAGTCTCATAGTTTCCTGGGTTTCGGCAGTGGAGCCACGAATATAGTTGTATTTAAAACCAGAGTTTCAAGTCTGAAATAGATAAGAGACAGCAGGTGTAGTGCTGGGATATTCTCTTAATAACTGACTATAAAGGGAGCTCAGACTTAATAGCATAGATCTGTCACAGATCCCTCAGACTGTAGATGCTCAAAGTGAAATGAGAAATTCCAGTTCTGATGGCAGACAGATGAAGGTTAGAGGCTGAGATGGAGTCACAAAGTCCTCCTGCTTCTTCACCGTACAAGTTGGATTTGATGATCGCAATCTCCTGTCCCTAAAACCATTTATCAAAAACAACTTTAAATTCAATATTTAAATGTTGCCCTCTTTCTTCAGTGTACCTCACACCTTACCCTCCTGTCAGGGATTACTCTGACCAGACAATGCCAGGTCAGATATCAGTTGAGAGTGAAAATTTAGAGGATTAAAGGTGTGTTTGTAGCCCAAATTAAAGGGTATTCCGTTAGAAACTTGTGCACAAAACAGGTAAAAAACAAACAAACAAACAAAAAGAAAACAGCTTAGAAATTCCTGAGGTGTGTAATAAAGTCGCTTGTGAAACTTTGTCACTAGGCCATAAATAATAGATTTTTTCCTGTGTTTATTAGTAGTTCTTCTGAAGTTGTTTTTGACTGATTTTCTTGTATTCTGAGATCTTCACTGATTTCTACTTTCTCAAGTTTATGAGGGTTTTGTCCTCCCATCTGACCATCTTCCTGCTGTGTTTATTGCTTTGGAGAAGGCCATGGAAGGTGTTGCTGATGCCTCTCATTGAAACTTCAGATGAGGCACGAAGGGGAGCTCAAACCTGAGAACTTCCTTGAATCCACCATTGCAGGTGGGTGGTTTAGTCAAGCTGGTCTGAGTGGCACTGGGCTCCAGAACCTGTCCAACACGTTTCTCTGTGGTAGCTGACTGGTCCCTGATGTGACATCAACCTTTCTAATCATAAATTCTGGAGAAGGTCAGAAGTTTTCATGTGGGATGTTTCTGTCTTAGGTGGTACGGCCAGGAGAGCGTCTTCTCCCTTAGCACATGTGTTGTGAGGTGGGCTCTGTTCTCCTGAGCTCTCTGATATCTTGCTTGCTTTCCAGGTGGAACCAGGTGTGCTACCATTGGGCATTGCCTCTGAAGGACATGAAAATTTCCCTCCTAGAAATGCAATAACAGACCCAGAGAGCAGCCAACAGATTCAGCAGCTGGTGAGTTGTTGCCCTGTCTGTGGGTGCAAGAGGGGTCTGTGCGTATTGGCACTTCCCTTCCAGAATAAAACCAGTCTGGTTTTAGGTGAAGGAGTGCACTGCTTTCTTGTGGTTTTCACCCATAGGATCCAGGCAGAGGTTTGGGGGACTGAAGTCTTTTGTAGGCACAACCTGCAAAGGCTATCTCTGCATTGAGAGTGCTTCTGGGAGACATCTCCTGGTATTGTGCTGCATCTTATGTGAGCTGGTGGGGGAATGTATCAGACTAAAATGAGAGGAAACGATGCCAATAGATTCTGTGATATGTTTAGTTTAGTCTTATCTGAACTGGGAAACAGATGTGACTAACTTGGGACAGATGTTGTGAGGAATATGGCCCTTGTGAATTATTCTGGCAAACTAGGACAGTTCACAGTGAAGTTTAGCCATTCTTTTCTATCTGGGGAGCTAAGAGTGATTGCAAGTAACTATAGATAAAGGTACATAACCAGATGATGTCTGCTCTTTGTTAGATGTCAACTGGATTAGAAAAAGAGCTAGTTTAGCACAGCTGTTGTTTCAGGCTGCATATTCTGCACAACTCTTGTATTCTTGTTCCTCACATCTTGTCCTTCATCCTATCCTACACAAATAGGGACAAACTTTGCAGATGGGAAATAGAGCACTGTTTCCAGAAGTTGAAAGGGTTGAGAAAGAGAGGAGTAGCTGTTTTACTTAAAAAGTTTTTTGGTTTACAATGTTATTTGAAAAATCTCCCTAGGTTTATATATTATTTGTGTTTGTAAAAAAGAGTTTTTTTTAAGAAAATGGGAAAAGCTAATATAGCATTGGGTCTGAGAAGCAGAGCCTGAATTTCTTCTGCACTGTAAGAACATGGACTTAGTGATCTATTTATTCTTGTTTTGTACAGGAATTTGAACTCAAGAAAAAGCGCAAAAAATGTGAAAACCTTGAGCATGAAGTGAGGAAAAAACATAAAAGATGCAAAGAACTCGTAAGTGTTCTCATTGCCTAGTGTTGTGAATCTAATGGTAGAATAAGATTTTAGGTTGTTGTGTGGTTGTCTTGGGTTCTGTTTGTTTATTGCAGTAATGAGTTGCCAGTCATCTTCTTAAACAGTGTCAAATTCTGGGCTTCAGCCCTTGGAGCTGGAATTTTTTATTTAGTCTTTCAGCTAGTTGTGGGTTGGATAAAGCTACGTAAATCACTGGATGAAACTCCATAGCCTTTGCAAGTCTGGGGAGATGCTTTCTATTTTCACATGTACTCCAGGCAAGCATCAAAAATTTCTGCATCTTGAGAAAGTAATTGCACATAATTTTCTTGTGCTTCTTATTTTTTGGATGAAACCTTGCCTCTTTTCCATTTCATGGAGGTTTTGCAGGTCATATCACAGCATCCTGATTTCTCCCTTATGTTTCTACCTTGCTGAGCAGCTCTGGTGGTATTAATGACTGCCACAATGTATAGTTTCGTCAAAGGGTGGTGACCCTTTGAATAGTTGTTTTGCCTCTTGCTCAGATGTCATTTCTACATGTCCATGATGCATAGCTCACTGTTTGGGTAAGTATGGAGTGTTTAGGGAATAAGATTGTTGTTATATGTTGTTAGCAGATTTTTGAGATCAAGAAGGGACCAAGTCACCTTGAAAGACTGGGATTGAGACTCTCCACTACAGGGTATTAGCTCTCGGAATATCCAGAAAATGTGAAAATATTTCTTTAAAACTGTGTGGTGTGGGAATGTATGTATGTGTGTGTGTCTCTGTGGAGTCACTTGTAATTATGAAACTCTCAAATTCCTCTGATGCTGTAAGGGCTGTAGGTGGACTAGACTTGCATAACTCAGTAAGTGTCCATGGCTTCCTGCCTGCTCAGAGACATAAAATTCTTCTTCCTCTACTGAAATTTGTAGAGAAGACTGCAGTCTTGAACCAGCAGTGAAACTTGATGAATTGTCGGTAGAGATAGAGTTCTAGACAGAAGTAGACAAGGAAATGTCTTTCTTATTCTGAGGTTTGAGGCTATATAAATGAGAAAAGCAACTTATGAGACCATCTGAGATGAGGCTGGTATCTGCCTGAGCAGTGCTGCACACTGTTACCTTCCACTGCTCAAGCAGTATCCTGCCAGCATCCTGAACCATCAGTCAACAGGAACAGTGGAGTCATGCAGAAAAAGGTGGGGGAGTTAGTCTGAGGACCTTGGAATGGTAACACCTGCTGTTTCTGGACAGGAGATCCAGCTGCAGGAGATACAGAGTGAAAATGCACGACTGGCTGAAGAGAACTTGCAGCTGAATGAGAAGGCTGGATGGGCAGGACAGGTAAAAAGCAGTATTTTTGTTTGTCAGATGGAGCATTACCTTCCGTAAAACTTTCTGAGATGAACTAAGAGTCATCATGTTGCCACCGTGCATAGGTCTTCCAACATATTTAACAATTGTTTGTTCTAATTGGAAGCATTTTTCTTTACTTGGTAATCTGCATTGCAAGTGGTCATCAAGCCATAGTGTGCTACAGAAACAAAATACATTACTGGAACTTCCTATAGTAAGTGGAGGAGGTAAATGCAGTTTCAGCAGGTTATTGTGTCTTTCTGCACAGTTCTCTGTGGTTAATCCCACTATATAGAATTAAAAAAAAAAAAAAAAAAAAAAGCTCTCAGAGCTTGTGTGTTTTGTTTGTATCTCTTCAGTAAATAACCTCTTCTTATCCCAATTCCTTCCCCCCTGCTAAAGAGAACCTAGTAGGAGAAATGGCATGTGCGTGTAAATACGGCAGTATTTGTTCTGAATGGAAGACAGAGGGAGAGGAGGTTGATTTTGGTGTTACAAGTAAGAAGCAGGTCTGTAAAATAGCGTACTATGGAAATAAATTGTCCTCCATTCTTTATATAACAAATACCTATGGCTATATGTGCTAATTGCCAATCCTTTCTCTTCAGGTTGAATCTGAGAATGCTGACCTGAAGTTGCAGGTTGTTTTGGTTACTAAGGAACGGGATTCAGTAATTCAGACAAATCAAGGACTTCAAACCAAGCTGGAGAATCTAGAGCAGGTGTTGAAGGTCAGTAGGCTGGAAGGACTGTCCAGATGCTTAGTGCTGTTTTTGGATGGCACAGGTTGTCTCTTCGCTTTTTTTTTTTTTTTTTTTTTTGGTCTGTTCTTTAGATTTGGTGCTTCTGCTGGGGGTTCTGCCATGCAGGATCCTGTGACATGGCCTTCCGAAGGGAGCAGAGGGACGTGGGAAAGGCTGCTGCAGGGATTTGGGTGGAAGGGGAAAATAAGGTGGTCATCACTGATTTTAGGATTCTCTTTGTGTTGCTCTGGCTTGTGGCAAGAATTTCTTACTTTCTTCTCTGTTTAATGATGTGAGATACAGACCATGTTTTGACTCCATGGCTCATGGCAGGACACAGGACATTATTTCAGTAACATTGCCCTTAAACTGTCTGTGAATTGTTCTGCAGCACATGAGAGATGTGGCTGAGCGAAGGCAGCAGCTGGAAGCCGAACACAAGGAAGCGCTGCTAGTCCTGCAGGAGAAACAAGAGGAAGTCAGACGGTTACAGCAGGTATGCAGTGTGTGAGGGATCAGACATCTTATTCTATGAATTCCCAGAAGAGCTGGGACTCCTGCACCTTGTTGCTTGGAGGAGCAATGTATGGAGGAGCTATATGTGAATCTACTAAAGTAACCCAGGGAAGAGTCTCTGTGTTTTGGTGAACTCTGGTACCTGAGCAAATTGAGGGGCTTTTCTCATGAATGATCTCCCACAGCTGTTTGTCCATAGACCAAAGATGCCTTCAGTCTATAATATGTCTTAAAGCTATAATAGTGTCTGTCAGGGTGATGATGATAGTAGAAGTGAGTTTAGGTAGACTGCTTTCTTATTTACTCTGTCTCTTTTTTCTTAGGCACAGGCAGAGGCAAAAAGGGAACATGAAGGAGCAGTACAGCTTCTAGAGGTAAGACAAAATAAAACAAGCTGATTTAGTGGCTGCAGAGTTGGTATCTTTTGTTCTTAATGTCATTTTTTTTGATGCCCTGGATTGTATTAGTTCTTGAGCAAAATGTGATAAAGTATTGACTTGACACAAAATGTTACTGCTGTGTATAATTATTGGTTGTGCTGGCAGAGTGTAGTCACTGAGATGAGAGTTTTGTGTGGTTAAATCCTAACTTGTTCAGTCCTCAAATAGGTTATTTCATTCAGACCGTGCCCAGCAACTCTTTCAGGGATGCATTAAGTAACCAACCTCAGATCTGCCTGCTCCATTTCCAGGGTCATCTGCAGGGAGGAGGAATACTTGTGTCCATGTTATTTGATATATTTTTTTTGTGTGTATAGGTTGAATTGTGTCCTTTGCCTGAAGATAATGAGTGATGACGTTTGAGGCAGTGCCCTTGTCCCATTTGCTAGTCTGAGACCAGTTGTGTGAGTGCTGTGACATCTGCGCAGAATGTGCTTTGCCATGGTGGCAGACAGCTTAATGATGCAGGCTGGCAAATGGGATGAACACTGTTTTGGTTTTGATTTGCACTGTCTCAGTGGTTAAGATGACTTAGGAGAAAACCTTGGCTGTGGATTCCTGGAACTGCAAATGCAAAGCACTAAACCCTGAAACCTGATGTGGTAATTTGGTGGCTGCCTGAGAGTGGGGCTAGGTGTGAAGGCACATGGAGCAGCTTCTGCTCTGTCTGTCCACTGAGGCTTTCTGAGTACTAAAATATCTGAGCAGAGTGCCTCGTTGTACACCTGGACATTGAGATCTCTTATTAATGAGGCTGTGGCCATGTCTATAATGGTGACATACATGTACAGTCGGAGATGGCAGCCTGAATTGCCTATGTTGACCAGTGTGCAACATCTCCGTGGTTGTTAGGAGCCCAGAAGAATTGAGCAAGATGGTAAGTTTTCTTTATCCATAAGATTGTTCCATGTCTGTAAATGGCATCTCCTCTGAGTGGGCATGACCTGTATCTGAACTGGAGATCCTAAGAGTGCTGGGCTCCTAACCAGATGGCACTGAAATTGTTGCAAGATGGGTGAATATTGAAGGGAAGTGATGTTATATGTTGTCCCATTTCCATGTTCTTTCTGGGACGTCTGCAGAGACAGGCTGCAGAGACAGGATCAGGGTTGGTATGTATGCTACTCTTACATCAGTTGGTATTTAGCTGACTTCTTAGCAGCCATTACAGCAAGGGAGGTTTGATACTTGGCAAATGTTTTCTGAACTAATTCATCGAAGGATTGGAGCAGCTTCTCAGGTTTAAAATAGACAGACATCTACCCATGTTGGGGAAAAAGGGAGCAGTTGTTTTTTTCTGTTTGAGTAGCTGGTCATGCTGTTCCACAAGGGCCTCATCAGTTCTTGCTTTCATATTTCTGGTACAGAATTACTTTATAAGTCAGTGACACCAGGTGGCAAAAAGAGAGAGAAATTGTCATTGAAAGCTAGTTTAATGTGGAGCAACAGTTGTTTAAACAACTGAACTATAATCATAGTCCTTCCAGAATATCAGTGTAGGGGCTAGATATGGGGTTGGGATTACTTAACACCTCATATTGTCATTTTAGATGTGTTTGGATTGCTTTTTGATGTAATATTAATGGAGAATGGGTGTGGTCCATTCCTCTTTTGGAAGAGTTCAGTCAGGTGGTTGTCCTAAGTGGAGTCTTCCTCTTTGGAGATGTTCAAAACCCAAGGAGACTGGGTTGTCAGCAGCCTACTTTAGCTGACTCTGCTTTGAGCTGAGGGGATTGGACTAAATGATCTCCAGAGCTGCTTTCCATCTTCAACTACTGTGTAGCTCTGTAATAGGGAAGTGATGGGGATAAGTAGAGGTATGGGGTCATTTCTGTGTGAGGAAATGCTATGCACAGAATGACCAACTCTGCTTAGAAAGAAAACCTTGGGGGGTATGGTCACGGTGACGAAGGAATTTAGTAGTTTTTCTGATGTGCATGGGACAAAGTGTCAAATGCCTTTTGTACTTCATTGATACCAAAGGCAACAGCCTGCTTTCAAGTATCCAGTGCAGAAATTTGTAGGGAAATGCAGTAAACCTGGCTCAAATTGGCTTGTTTTCCCTGACTTAGGAGCAGGGTGCATGACTGAGCGGTCTGTCTGCTGCTTGAAATTGTGTCAAAGCCACATTCTGAACTGGGCTTTGATTCCCAGCACTCCTTGGTCTCAGACCTGGGGAGTCTGTGCACAAACAATCCATTGTGTGGTAGGTAGGGATGGTTGCAATGTGCTGGGAAAAGAAAGCTTGAAATTTAGCACTTAAACTCATTTGTTCAGATCTTACTGTGATTTGGAGGCCCTCAAAATGTGCATGGCTACCTTGTTCATGCAATTGGTATTGGGGATTTGGCTTTTGTTCAGCAAGCAGACGATTGCATAGAGGTGGGGATCTCTGTATGGGACAAGATGGACACAAAGTTGGTGAGAAACAAATCTCATTCAAACTGAGGGTTGGGTTATCTTTGCAGGTTGTTAATTTTTGGCTAGTGTAACTGCTGATTTGGTTTTATATCTCTTTTTGCTTTTCTCCTTGCTACCAGAGTACTTTGGATTGCATGCAGGTACTACAATAATCCTGTCAAGCAGGACATTCTTCTCCTCTGTCCTGGCTTTGACAGTTGCTTGATATTTCTGTTTTAACTATACTCTGGAAAAGATTGCAAGAGTGTCACCTTTAAGAAATAAATATAATTAAAGAAGCTGCCACTAGGAGTTTGATAGAGCAGCTGCTTTTCTGTTTAAATGCTTTGCTTTCTCAACCAATTAGAATTTTGAGCTTTTATTGGACTTTTCCATATCTTTCAAATTTGTCCAACTGTGCACCTTCTCCATACATCACATACAAGGTCCTTGTCTTTGACCTTGTATGTCAACACAAGACAAGGTCTTTGGGCAACTACTTGCAGTCCAAGAGGAAGGCATTTCCTTCAAAACCAAAAGCAATGGCAACAACATTGCAAGCGAAAGAGTCATAAAGAATAATACCTGCTGGCTTTGTAATTGGTTGGAAGACAGGAAGCAGAGATTGTGAATAGTAATTTTTACAGAAGAGGTAGTAATTAGTGAAGTATTATAGTCTGGGAGCTGTGCTGGTTGGCGTATTGACAAAAGATTTGGAATAAGGGTTTCTACTGAAGTGATGGAGTTTGTACCTGACAGAGAACAGATTTTGGCAGTCACCTTCAAATCTGACTGCAAAAATCAGTGAGAAGGTCTCGTGGGTAGTGGGGAGATCAATGACAGCACTGATTGGGCAAAGGTATGCCCATGGAGGAGACGCAGCCGTTACCAAAAATGGCAAAAATGGCATGGGCTCTCAGTTACCAGTTGTGACAGGAAAGGCAGATTTTGAAGCATCTCTTTTATAAATAAAATGTCATCTCTCTTCATAGTACTGGTCTTAAAGGCAAATACAGTGTTGGGAACTTTTAGAAAGGGAATTATTTTCTTTTCCGAAGAAAGCCTGAGGACATCAGGGTATGCCCACTTTCTGTAGAAGTAGCACCCACATCTATGTGGAGTTACAGATGTTCCTTTAATCCCAATGTTAAGTTTGGAGTTAGTCCTGCTTTGAGCAAGAGGTTGGACTGCAAACCTCCAGAGTCCTCTTACACCTAAATCATGATTCTCTGATCCCCAAAACAGGTAGCAGAAGATATGGAGAAAGGTAGCAAAGGATGTCTGGATGGGGGAACATCCTTTGCAGGAGGAGAATTGTAACAAAGCAGCCAAAGAGAGTATCTAAGAGGACAGGGCTGAGCTGGTAGTGGTTAGGTCTAGCTCAGTGAGGGAAATTGTTTCCTGAAATTGGTGGTCAGTTCCTGAATTGGTCAACGTGATCCCTCCAAGCACTGCTCCCTGCTCTTGCAGCCTTTTCTGGTAATCCCACTATTCAGTCTCAGGTTGGTGTGTGGCTCATCTTTCTTCCCCTTTTGGGATAAGCATAGATGCATAGACACAAAAGACTTCTGTCTCTTCTGTGTCTGGGGCTTGGTTCTTGCTCGTTCTCTGCAGCTCTTGACCTTGTCCATGGGTTCCTCTTCCTTATCCCGCAGCTTCCTAGCACTGCCCTGGAAACATGCTGCTTGCCTAGCTACATGCGAACCTCTGTGAGTAGCCTGCTAAGAGGCATTTACATGTATTGTGTTGCGGAGGAATCCTGTACAACATGACCTCAGTGACAGGGGGTTGACTGAGCAAGCAGAGAATTGCAGACGCTTCTGAAAGTTGCTTGTGGCGTGTAATAATCTCTTTCATTACAGGGACAGTTACTCCTTGCCACACTTCAGACTTCACCAGGCTTCACTTGAAGACTGAGAATTCCTAGCTACTTGACAGGAAACAAATTATAAAACTGACAAGTTTAAAACACGTGTTTTATTCTAAAATAAAAATGAATGTACACTTGGAAATTGGTAAGGAGTGGGACAGAAAGATTTTGCAGTACTCTGAGACCAGAAAGAAAGATTTATCCAGGTCAAAACTGTTACTTTTAGAGCTTCTTAGAAACAGACTTTCTGTCTCCTAGAGCATTTCAAAAGCATGATTTAATTTTTGAGTTGGAAGGAGAAAAAGACATTTCAAAAACGTTTCATAGAATGAAAAATTTTGAAGAGATTGATTGAGCAAATGTCACCTCGCACAGAGCCTGTGCCTCAGCCAGATGCACTGATGCCAAATGAAATATCTTCTGCGTGATCTCAGTTGAAGAATTTGTGATGAGAAATTTGCATCTAGCACCAATACTGTGTGTCTTCTTATTACTTGAAGGGCATGAGCAAGGTCTACACAGGAAAACTGTCTAGGAAGCCACACTAAGCTACTACATGGTGGCAAGAGAGAGGAGAGAGAAAGGAGCAGTTGTGCTCTCCTGGGAATATGCCTGCAGCTAGGGAGGGTGTGGGGATGTGTAAGGACAGCCAAGACTTGGCAATATTTTGGAATGGGAAGATACAGAGATGGTAGAAAGAAAACACTATAAAAAAGATAAAAATGCTTACCTAGCAGTGTAGTCTTAAGCTGAAGGAATGAGTATTTCTCATACTTTGCACAGTATTTCCCCAATGTTCCCCTGCATATCATCCCGTTGCGATGCAGCTTTCTTGTACTCAGCATGCATTTTCATGGAGCAAGTCATCCCTATAGGACCTGGTGGCAAACCCTGTGGGCTGCCGGCATCACGCCAACATTCTGCAGCACGGGCCACGGTGATAGTGCTCTGTGCCCTTCCTAGTGTCTGGAAGTCATGCCCAGAACAGCTTGTGGGGAGGCCGTGGTAAGGTTGTGGGAGCTTCCTGGAGCTTCTGGGGTGATGGAGGAAATAGAGCACTGGGAGAGCAATTCCTTTTGCAGACATGATATTAATGCCCTAAGAAACGTGCAAAGCTATCTCAGCC
The DNA here is from genome assembly GCF_965140915.1 of Aythya marila. Taxonomy (NCBI): domain Eukaryota; kingdom Metazoa; phylum Chordata; class Aves; order Anseriformes; family Anatidae; genus Aythya; species Aythya marila. Next base: position 701,024 of record NC_139061.1, on the reverse strand, counting down.
TTTTTCTTTCCAAAACTTACTTATCTTTGACTCATCACATCCTTTCTTGTGCAAGTCTTGGATAGGACATTAATGTTCAAACTCAACATTTCAGGGATAATTCCTAATTGATCTTGTAGTCAGTCTCCTAATAGATAAGGAGTCTCAGGTTTTCGAAGACACTCTAGGTGCAGAGCTTCCAATTGCTATTGACCATTCCTGGGCAGGGCATACAGTTAGGTCTTTGCAGTCTGAGACCCACTCAGTTTCTGAAGAGTTGTAGCAAAGACAAATGCTATTTGGAGCCTCAGTGATGATTTTAATGTAGGTTTGTGCCTCATCTTGTGTCTCTCCTGTCAGGCCCGGGTGAAAGATCTAGAAGACCAGTGCCGCAATCAAACAGAGCAGTTCAGCCTCCTGTCTCAGGAACTCAAACAATTCCGACTTCAAACAGGAAAAATTGACCTTCTCACCTCTACACTGGTGACTTCTGAGCTTCCTCTTGCACTGTGCAGCTCTAGCCCACAGCTCCACTGGGAGAAAGGTAATTGCTGGAGATGCCTGGCCTGTGGTTGTTTTGATAAATGTGTCATTATTTGTGTAAGTGGAAAGGTGTAAAGAAAATAATGCAAATGTGTTTTGGGGATCTCGGTCTGTATCAGCTTCTGGGATCTCAGTCTGTATCTCTCTTTCTCTCGTAAATAACCAAAATTCATTTTGTAGTCACGGAGACAACTTGGTGCTTCTCTGACCAAATAGAGTGCAGGGTGCCCAGTCTGTTGCACGGTTAAATGAATTGCACTTACTGAGACATGAGCTGCTCTAAAGGGTGTTTGCTCACTGTGATACTCACTTTTGATCTTGTATTCTGACTGCGGCTAAAAGTAATGGATAGGTTATTTTATTGCAGATTCAACTGGTCCTGCATTGCTTACTCATCAAAGCACAAAGAAGGTTCACAATGAAGAGACTGATGAGTTGGAGTCATCACAGCGGGTTCCTGATGCTGCTGTTGGCTCCCCAGTTTCTGCTACTGGTTCTCAGAAACAAGCCAAAAAAGTTGAATCTCAGTCGAGCTCTTCAAAATCAGAATCCATGCAGAACAGTCCAAAATCCTGCCCAACTCCAGAGGTCAGTATGGGAGTCCCCTCTCGGACCTGTCCTTTCTAAGCCAAGAAATGCATTGCAGAGAGCCCTGTATTTCCTGATGTTGCATTTGTTCCCTCTGGCTGACTGAAGAAAACTGTAGCAAAATGAGAAAACCCGTAGGAAGGTCTTGGATGCCCATGTCTGCAGTGCTCATTTGTGCATATTACTGCAGTTTAGGAAGGAATCAACTGACTAGACAGAGTACTGTGGGCTTGGAGAAGGAGGCAAGTGGGGAGGTCATATGGTAAGAAGTGTGGGGAAGCTCTGGTTAAGCCTCAGCCATGGTTGCAAGCATAAAGTTTACAGACTTACTTTCAGCATGCTGAGGGACTATGCCCAAACTATTTTTGTCCCTAAGCTGTAAATGAGGGACTCAAGCTTCTTTGCTTGTTCTCTTAGGAGTACTAGTTTTACTTGTTCTAATACACCATGATACATAATACACCAAGATGCTGAGTTTGTGCTAGCAAAGGGGTGAAGTTAATAGGCTTTGCCTATTTGTGTCACCAAGATACCATAGATGGCGGTTTCTTCTCTTCCCCAGGAGCTCTTATGTAGTATTACAGGGTTCATTTAAGCAGTCTTTCATACTCACTGATACGACAATTTAGGGTAAGCTAGTGTTGTGAGTGGGGCTGGGTGTGATGGTGTAGGAGGCAGCTCTTGGTCTCTTGGTTCACTGATGTTTACTGAACGGCTAAAACTTTGGAGGCTACATGGAGTGCCACATTATACATGTGGAGGATGTTAAAGTCTTGAGCTACAGAGCCCATTAAGTTGGTGTGCCAAGCAGTGCCCACCACTGTGTAAGGTCTGAGAAGTTGTCATCTTTAGTAATAAAGTGATGGTCACACCTAGAAAGGAACATATATCTGACTACTATCAGTTCTGTGGTGGGAGAAATTACTATTGTTCAGTGTAATTACTGTTCAATGTCTCCCAAAACATCTTCATAGACAAGTTCAGGAAGTGCAGCCTAGATGAGTGGACAGTGAAGCGGATTAACAATTGGCTGGATGGCAGAGCTCAGAGGGTTGCACTCAGTGGTGCAGTCTAGTTGGAGACCTGTAGCTAGTGGTGTCCCCCAGGGGTCAGTACTGGGTCCAGTGCTGTTCAACTTGCCCATCAGCAAGTTCCTTTGTCCTGGATAAAGGAACGGAGGGCACCCTCAGCAGGTTTGCAGATTACACAAAGCTGGGAGGAGTGGCTGATACCCCAGAGGGCTGTGCTGCCATTCAGAGGGACCTCAACAGGCTGGAGGGCTGGGCCAAGAGGAACCTCATGAAGTTCAATGAGGGCATGTGCAGGGCCCTGCACCTAGGGAGGAATAACCCCAAGCACCAGCACAGGCTGGGGGCTGACCTGCTGGAGAGCAGCTCTGCAGAGAGGGACCTGGGAGTCCTGGTGGACAGCAGGCTGACTGGGAGGCAGTAATGTGCCCTTGTGGCCAAGAAGGCTGAGGGGATGCTGGGCTGCATTCAGAAGCGTGTTGCCAGCAGGTCAAGGGAGGTGATCCTGTCCTTCTGCTCAGCCCTGGTGAGGCCACACGTGGAGTGTTGTGCTCAGTTCTGGGCTCCCCAGTACTGGAGGGACGTAGAAGTACCAGAGCTCAGAGGAGGGCTATGAAGGTGATTAGAGGACTGGAGCATCTGTCATACAAGGACAGGCTGAGAGAACTGGGTCTGTTTAGCATGGAGAAGAGGAGACTGAGGGGAGACCTCATCAATGTGTATAAATATCTGAGGGGAGGGTGTCAAGAGGATGGAGCAGGTCTCTTTTCAATTGTGCCCAGTGACAGGACGAGAGGCAACGGGCACAAACTGAAGCACAGGAGGTTCTGGCTCTATATGAGGGGGCACATCTTTACTGGGAGGGTGACAGAGCACTGGGACAGGTTGCCCAGGGAGACTGTGGAGTCTCCTTCTCTGGAGACATTCAAAACCCACCTGGATGCCATTACCATTTGTATTTCATACAGGGTCACAGAGATAGGAGGAAGTGAATTTACTGCATTGGAGATATGTACAGTGGAAGGGACTTCCAGAATTTCAAGTCTAATTTCCTACTCATAGTGGGACTGCCCACCAACACTGGCTCAGTGAGGCCATGGCTTTACCTAGCTGAGGCTTCAGCAATGGGAGATCCACCAGCTCTGTGGAAACCTCTCCCAAGGTTGCATCACCTGCCTGGGCAAGGAGTTTTTGCAATGTTTTGCAACCATTGAAACTGCAGCTTGGAGCTGTCATTCTTAGTACTACCTTTTCACCCTAAAAATCATTCTTCTAGACCAATCCTTAGCCCAAACTGGCCAAACTCACCACATACATCTGCTTAGAGGACTTGTTCACTACAGTTGGTACCTTTTGAGTATTCCTTCATTCTGATTTTGACCATATCTAATCCTTCATCTTTAATGTTTTTTTTTTTAGGTGGACACAGCGAGTGAAATGGAAGAACTGGATGTTGACAGCATCTCTCTAATGCCAGAGACAGGTAGCCAAGGCCCTGCAAAGCTCCAGGTCTTCCTGGCTCGATACAGGTAACGTGTCACCTCATTAAGGTTAGACAGGTTATCTCACACTTGCCTAGTTTACCCTGATCTATGACATGAACCACTGTTAAGGATAGCTGTCAGGTTCAACCATGTACCTGACTCATCTGTTGGACTTTTTTTTGGTGACTTGCATTTCTTCCACATGCAAAGCCTGTGCATTCAGCATAACAAAAATATAGCAAGCTCGTTAGCTATTCAGCAAGCAGCACTGGTTGAAATTTTTCTTTTGAAAATGATTTTGGATGGAAAATTGAGTTCTGAATTGACCCATTCCTTGGTCTGATTTTTAGAGAATTGTGTAGCCTTCTCCAAGAAAATCTTATTCCAACAATTAAGAAAACTTCAGCACAGAATTCCTGAATTGAGTTTTGGCTGAAATCTTTATGGTTGTTACTAAAAACAATGTAATACTGAAGAAGGAAAGAATAACACCAGATTTTCCAGTTCATTTTTGCTGTCCATTGAGTTGCTATGGTCAAAGCCAAGTCCCTCGTTTCAGTTCCAAGAATGTTGGCATATGATTCAGCTTTTAGACTGTGGACTGGAAGGAGAAGAACTGAGATGATTCTACACTTGTTAGGAGTAGATCAAATATGACCTGTGTGTTCATGTCCTAGTCCTGTGCCCATAAGGTCTTGCTCAGCTCAGAAAGGATAGCATTGCTACAGCATGCTGGAAACCATTATAATGACTGAAGAGCAGAAATTGGCAGTAGATTCTTACAAGTTTCTTTATGAGGCTTTTTCCTCTACTAGGCTCTCTGATCGGCTTGTGGGTAGGTAACTTAGAACTATCTGGAGCCCAAATACTATCACCAATGCATTTATTTAACAATTTAATGTACTTTTGGACTGCCATTTAAAATGTGGAGTTACAGCACTGGGAGTTGGTTCTTGACAACTTGGATCCTAAGGACTGGGTAATTACGAAGGCTAGAAACCTTTTTTTCATTCATATATAACATTCTGCACAAATCAGCTCATTCTTAGGGTTTGAAACATGGGAATTTTGAGATTCTTTGCTGTGCTTATCCCCGACAGTTGTATGGCTGGTAAAGCATGCTTTACATGTTTGAGGAGCTTTGATTCGAAGCAGTTATGTGCATGAAATGTAGAGAACTGTACATAAGAGTTAAGAGTGCAGGTGAATCTAAGGATGTCTAATTCAAAAATGCAGAATCCTAAAACTTATTCAGTTGATATCATCTGGAGAACAGCAGGCACTCAGGTAAATCAAATCTTTTTAAAACACTTTCTTGAGTCACTCTGATCTGTTACTTCAGAAGTCAAAAGACATCTCTTCTGCCACTCAACAAAGCACTCCTAGCTGCTATTTGAACATGGAGCAATATAATGTTGGTTATATAGAAAAGCATAAGCTGGAGGCTTGACCTTTGTGGAATTTGCTGCTTACAAAAGGTGGGTGCAGCTAAAATGTAAGCTGTTCTAACAGCATAGCTTGAAGGTGTTGCTATGAAAGTTGCTGTATGAAGTAAGGTTTTGTTTTGTGACTATTTCAGCTACAATCCATTTGATGGACCTAATGAAAATCCAGAGGCAGAACTTCCACTGACCGCTGGAGAGTATATTTACATCTATGGAGACATGGATGAAGATGGCTTCTTTGAAGGTGTGTTCTAGTGGCAGTGGAATGTGACTGAACTGCTGTGGAGATTTGATCCCATAAAAAAAAATAAATTAGTGAATCTTAAAAGCTCAAGATAAATGTTTCCTGTCCAAAGCCAGTTTGCTAGTGGGAAGAGCAGGTTCTGTTGGAAAAGAGTTTATTTGCATCATGATTAACGTCTAAAATGTGAAATCCTGGTCTGGTGAATTCAGTGAGAGTTTTGCCATTACTTTCCATGGAGAGGACCAAGTTTAACCTATGGGTGCCTTCTGCAGGTGGTCTCTTATCCTCTTTCCAGTGTCTGCCTACTGAGCCAGGGACCACAGGCAGTTGATAGTCTTGATCACCTCTTGCTCTTTTGGGCATAGTAAGGTGTAAGCTAAGCAGTCTAAACCACAGTCTTTATACTGTTTAGTGTTATACAGTGTGCTTCTCTTTTGGCACCTTTGAAACCATGGTTCTTGTTGACTAATGGGTGGATGGAATTGAAACAAAGAATTCTGGACTGTAAATTGTAGTGAAATTTCTTTGTCGAGTTGACATACTTATGGGGATATAGGGACCTGATTTATTCAGGTGCTTTGCAAGAGCTGAGGCAAATGCATGCCATGTTGCACTGCTTACTCTTTGACTGTCTGTTTCTTTCTTTCTATTTCCAAGCTTCTCATGTATTTATTTATTTATTGTTTAAAGAATAAAAAGATTATTCTTTACTTTTTTTTTTTTTTTTTTTTTTGCTTTCCCTGCGTTCAGTTGATTTGCTGTAGGTAGAATTTGAAAGTAGGTTCAGTCCCTATACAGTGTTCATTTAATACTGATTTGATGGTTCTTGCACTTAGATGCTGTGGTATCAGTCATCCCCATGTGTCCTTTTGGGACATCTTTATTACAAAAGCTAGCATAGCAAAGGAGGGAACTAAAAAGAAGGCCAGAACTGAATACAGAACTGGATAAATGGAATTCCATGGGGAAGTACTGTGAAAACCAAAACTGTTTGGCCGGGAGAAGACATAAAATAGCTTGCATAGTTTGTGAAAAATAGAAAAAGACATTTAAGTTAGTAAAAAAAAGCTGTGAGGAAGAACAAGAGAATAATGAAGTAGGAAAAACCCTTAAGCTTAACCCTTAATTACAAAAAACACTCTGTGGTTAGTTGACTCTGAAGTGTGTAGTTATCTCACAGTGAGTTATCTCACTGTGGACATTGGGATGTAACAAGAGCAGCTGTAGGAAATGGAGCAAACTTGCCCAGGGATAACATCCCAGAGCTTTTTTCATTCCTGACTGCAGTGCAGTTATGACCTAGCATAGAAATTGTCACATTGTCTTCACAGATGAGTTGGAAGGTTGAATGGTAGGTGCAGTGGTAACAGGTTTCCTGTTTTTTGTTTAGGGGAGCTGATGGATGGCCGGCGAGGGCTGGTCCCCTCCAATTTTGTTGAGCGAATTTCAGATGATGACCTCATGACGTTTCTGCCTTCGGAGCTGAATGATCTCACCCATAGTTCATACCAAGAGAAAAGTTTTGTCAGTGCAAGCACCAGCAGTGGAGATAAGAGTGATTTCTCCATTGAAGAGAGTAGCATCAGTCCGTTGGTCAGTAGAGCAGAAGGAGACCAGGAGGAAGCTGTTAGTCACACAGCAGTGCCTTACCCAAGAAAACTGACTTTGATCAAGCAGCTTGCCAGAAGCATAGTTGTAGGCTGGGAACCACCACTTTTGCCGACTGGCTGCCCAGACATACAAAGCTACAATATCTATGTGGATGAAGAGCTACGTCAAAATGTGAAGAGTGGCTTTCAGACCAAAACAGTGATTGAAAAGCTGGATTTAAAGACGAAGGCTTACCGTGTGTCTGTGCAGAGCGTGACAGAGCAAGGCAGTTCTGATAAACTGCGATGCACTTTCTTTGTGGGGCAAGATATTTGTTTGGCACCAACTATGCTGAAAGTCAGAAGCGTCACTGCCACATCAGCAGAAGTCACATGGCTTCCCTGCAACAGCAATTATAACCATGCAGTGTATCTCAATGGGGAGGAATGTGACATAACAAAACCAGGGGTCTACTGGTATGCTTTCCGCAACCTGCAGCCAAGCACTCAGTATGTTGCCAAGCTGGAAGCCCGACCCTTGAAAACTCCTTGGGAAGAGGTCCCAGAGGGGCAGGAGCAGAACTCAGCTGTGATACACTTCACTACCCCACTAGCAGGTATCAGAGCAGTCATGCCCAATGCCACTGTGCAGGAAGTGCTTGGGGAAGAGAGTTCTGTCTGAACTTTGCTGTGAAACCTTGGAGTAAAGGGAAGCAAGGTTTATTAGGATCTGAGGTGTGAGATGCTGTACTGTTTTGTCTTAATGTTTTGTTCTTCTCTTATTTTAAGAATTTATTACTTCTGTTTTCATTTGCTCTGAGAAGACATCCCCTTTGCTGATTTGAGCAGCATGCCTCTTGGGACATGGACAATCTGTTTTGCTGTGACCTGCACTTACCTTGCTCTAAGGGTTGCTGCATCTTGGCCTCAGCTACATTTGCAAAGTTTTGTTTTCTGTGCATTAATGTTTTCACAGAACAAGAGCACCTTATTTGCTCTGGTTTTGTCTTGCGCTTCCCAAGGCTTGGGGTTCTGCAGTGATGAGTCTGGTGTGAGAGTTTTCTTTTTGATACAAACAGGGGTTTAATTTAGTGTTATGCTGTAGTGAGGTAAGCAAGACAAAAGTCTGTTTGTTTTCTCAAAGGTACGCCTGATGCTCCTCTGGATGTCCAGGTAGAAGCTGGTCCCTCACCAGGTATCCTAGTTATCAGCTGGTTACCTGTCACTATTGATGCCGAAGGATCTTCCAACGGAGTTCGAGTCACTGGTTACGCTGTGTACGCGGACGGACAGAAGGTATGGAGCTGATACTGTGCAAGGCTGATGTTTGTGCAGGTGGGTGGCTGGGGTCTGGTGCAGGGTCAACGGGGCAACCTCAGAGCTTCAAGACATCGAAAGCAGCCACTGACTGTACAAGTCAGGCATGTGATGAGTGTTAATGTCACTGTGGTGCTCCTGTGACCTGGGCAGGACTGAGAGGTACTTTGTGTATTCATGAGAAGTGGAGAAAAAGGATCATGCTCTAAAAAGGGAGGATTTTTTTTTTCTACTGGGAAGGGACTTTTCTGATTAATACTTCATTAGCATAGTGCACAGGGGCTAACTTTACTGCAGGTTGGTAACTTAGGGCAGATCCAGATTTGTGGGATCCCAAGTGGAGACCCAGTAACTGCAGAATGGTTAAATTGCTTTGTGGTGGCATCAGTAGGGAGTTTCATCATTCCTCATATGGGTGCTTAGCTTGTTAATTTTGATTCCAGTCTCTTCAGAACATAGTAACAGTTCCTTTCTGTGGACTGTCTTTCATGTATGTTTTTTATCCCAGCATTACGGTGTCTTCCTTTTACCATGTTTGTGGTGTGCCCACCTGAAACATGGGTGGGGAAGAGGCATAATGGTGCTGCCTCACCATGGTGCTGCCAATAAGCCCCAGGAAAGTTAATAACTCATCTTTGCCAGTGATGTTATACCCAAAAGCTGTGACTTTCTCTTTACTGTTAGGGGACACTTGTTAACTTTGGGTTCAGGAGCTACCATTCTCAGAAAGGCTGAACTGGGCACAATAAATAACTGCTTCATGGTTCTTTGCTTGCAGGCAATAGAAGTTACTTCTCCAACAGCTGGGAGCATTCTTGTGGACTTGTCCCAGCTTCAAATGTTCCAGGTGTGCCGGGAAGTTTCTGTGAGAACAATGTCTCTGTATGGAGAGTCAGTAGATTCAGTTCCAGCCCAGATTTCCTCAGTCTTGCTGAGAACATCTCGTCACTCTTCAAATTCAGATTCTGCTGTTTCTACTACTTTTACCTCTAGACTACCCTGCAGAGATCCTAGGGGCTCTCTGTCTGCACGCAGCCCACCCATGCACCAGACAGTGGCACTCCTGCTTCAACAAGTTTCCACTGATATCTCAGATGCCAAATTGACTGATCTTTCTTCCAGCCACGATGGCTCAGCACGATCTCTGCCAGAGAAAGCCTCCTCACCACTGCACCTCTACTCTCCCAGTACTTCGTTGGTGCACACCATAGACACTTTCCCAGAGGGATCAGGCGATGCACAAGACAAGAAATGTCTGACTGTGCCTCCTCAGCAAGCTGGCAGCACAGTGTTCCCTGGTGAGGGCACAGAGCCTGGCTCTTCAAAGGAAGCAGAATTGAAAAGCTCAGACAAACGGACAGAGGTGAAGGTAAGCTTAATGTCTCGTGCCTCATGTGCTAGGAAGGAGAATGAATCATTTTGGGGAATGGAATGACGTGCTGCTGTTTGTCTTTCTCCTGTTGTGATGCACTGTTTTGTTTGGGCCATCGTCCAGTGGTTGGCAAACCAGGAAACAGCATTGGCTGCTGTTGTGTACCTGCAAGAGCAGAAGAACCTCACTACTTGATTGCATGTGTGCAACCAGAGCATGAGTAGAGTTACGAAAGCAAGAACTCCTTGGGCTTGGATGGTGAAAAGGATGTTCCTACTGTTTTTCATGTCGGTGTTAGTCAGGCATTGCTGTTGTCTTTGACTTCCAAGAATCTTCTCCAATTGGGTGGACTTGTGCAAGGCAGACTAAGCCCTGTAGCAAGAAGGGGCACTGCCCAGTGATGTAGCTGTGTGTTGTGGTTTAACCCGGCCGGCAGCTAAACACCACACAGCCGTTCGCTCACCCTCCCCCCTCCCTCTCTGGGACAGGGGAGAGAAATGGAAAGTGAAGCCCCTGAGTTGAGATAAAGACAGTTTAATAAGACAGGAAAATAATAATAACAAAAATAATAATAACAACAACAATAATAATAATAATAATACAATGGTGATAATAGGAAAGTAATAAAAATATGTACAAACAAGTGGTGCACAATGCAATTGCTCACCACCCGCTGACCGATGCCCAGCCTAACCCCAAGCAGTCCGGCCCCCTCCCCCCAGCTAGCCACCCCTATGTATTGTTTAGCCTGACGTCAGATGCTATGGAATACCCCTTTGGCTAGTTTGGGTCACCTGTCCTGGGTCTGTCCCCTCCCAGCTCTTACTGCAACCCCAGCCTGCCTGTTGGCAGGACAGAGCGAAAGGCTGAGATGTCCTTGGCTTGGTATAAGCACTGCTCTGCAACAATTAAAACATCGGGGTGTTATCAGCACTCTTCTCATCCTAAGCCAAAACACAGCATTCCACCAGCTACTAGGAAGAAAATTAATTCTGTTCTAACTGAAACCAGTACACTGTGTCATAGAATCACAGAATGACTAGGGTTGGAAGGGACCTCTGAAGATCATCTAGTCTAACCCCTCTCCCAAGCAGGTTTACCTAGAGCACGTTGCACAAGATGGCATCCAGGTGGGTTTTGAATATCTCCAGAGAAAGAGACTCCACCACCTCTCTGGGCAATCTGTTCCAGCGCTCTGTCACCTCCCTCCCCCCACTCCAGTAAAGAAGTACCCTCTCAGAAGCCAGAGCTCCTGTGCTTCAGTTTGTGCCCGTTGCCTCTCATCCTGTCACTGGGCACAACTGAAAAGAGACCGGCTCCATCCTCTTGACACCCTCCCCTCAGATATTTATACACATTGATGAGGTCTCCCCTCAGTCTCCTCTTTTAGAGGCTAACAGACCCAGCTCTTTCAGCCTGTCCTTGTGCGACAGGTGCTCCAGTCCTCTCATCATCTTTGTAGCCCTCCTCTGAACTCACTCTGGTAGTTCTATGTCCCTCTGGTACTGGGATGCCCAGTACAAACTGTCTGTCTTCATGCAGCTGTCAACAAAAAGAAGCAGGGCAGAAGGAGTCTAGCTGTCAGATTAAATATGAGATCCAGACCTGCCTAGCTTTTGCCTAAACTCAGGGGGCATTTAGAAACTAGGTGCTGCAGTGTCTAAATCTCCTTTGGAGTCTGATCCTGTGAATATTTGCTAAGTGTGTCTGGTACATAAGGACAAAACTGTACTTCATTGCAAAATGCAGTGGAGATAGGCTACCTTTTTTAGATGAACAGTTAGCAAAGGAGATGGCTGATAAAGGCCTGCCTGATTTACCCTCCTTGTTCCTGTTTGTGCAGCTGTACTCTCTGTCTATATTCTTCACAGAATCCCATTTTCTTCACAGCACTTACCAGCTCCAGGAAGTGCTGGGATAGTGTCCTCATCTCCAGCTCAAGCTAACCTGCAAGCTAGTGCTCAGGATGTTCCTCTGGAACAGCGGAATGGGAAATGGCCTGGTTGTATGGGTTGGGCTCATCTTGTTCTTGCTGCTCTAAAACTATTTGTTGATATGCTTCTGTGGCCTGTATGTGACATATGAGGTGGCTGGACTTGCACAGGTGCAAAGCACAGTGCTGTAGTGGAAGGGCCCACCTTCAGGTAACTCTAAGGAGGAGTTTGTTCCAGTACAGGCCAGCCTTCTATGATACAAAATTGACTGCCAAAATCTTCATGCACCGAGGACACCGAACACATGGTATTTCAGACAGAGTAGTGGGGTTAAGGGTCCCCTTTTGGTTCACAAGTATTGGATGACATTTCCCCCAGGTTTCTTTTTGCTCCCTGCCAAGAAAGGGTTGGGTGGGGGGTGCAGCAGACTGGTGTCATTCACCTCAGAACTGCTGGCAAGCAGGCCAAGGTTGAACTTCTCAAATTGTCCTTGAGGGGTCCTTTGCAGAAGAGTAGAAATAGAGCATGCACTGGGGGGTGCGCAGGAAGGTCCTGCAGACGATGCTGTTATCCTGGTGATGCCTTTTTTTTGGTTTGTTTCCCAGATGGAACAATCTGTAACCAAAGCACCTGAGCTAGAGACCCCATCTAACAGTAGCCTGAAGATACATATGGAGACCTGCTGTACATGCTCTGTGGAAGAGCCACTAAAAAGTTCCAGTACTGAAAGAGAGAGAGAGACAAAGGAGAAGCACTTGAGCCCAGAGCCTGTGCCCGCCCCAGGCCAGGCTGACAGGACAGAGGGCACCTCCCGAGATGCAACCACAGGTGGGAGCAGCTGCCAGGAGTTCCTGAGGTTGTCCCCTGGCAAGGAGGTGATGAAAGAAATGTCCAGAGTGAAAAGAGAGGTTTGTTTTGTACCTTGGTCAAATTTCTGCCTATGGAGGGGGATATAGATTGTATTTGATATCTTTTTTTTTTCTTTTTTCTTTCTTTTACAGTCTTAAGCTGTACCATTCTTTGCATGTTATAAAGTGTCTGTCAGTTTTGTGTATTCATGCACGTTTGTGTGTGCACGTGCCAATTGCTGCACTGGGTGCTGTCCAATTTATTTCTTAACACACTTTAACTGCATGTGTATGAGAGAATAAAAGTAAAATACTACTTTATTGCTGAAATAGAGAGGATGCCTGAGAGGATTGAAATTGGTTTTGTTTTTCCACAGCAAGAAGAAAAACTGTCTGAAATAGGAAGACGACAGCTTACCCTTTTTGCTGAGCACAACCGTAGTTCGGACCTTTCAGATATTTTGGAAGAAGAGGAAGAAGATGAACTGTCCTCAGAAGCTCTGGAAGAGAAGAAATGGGATTCAAGAGAGCCCTTTTACAGGGAGAATGGAGAAAAGGTAACCTGTAGCAGAGTGATGCTTGTGGGGAGTGCCAGTGCAGCCATCCCATGTCATCAGCTCACAGGAGAAGGTGCTGGTCTGGTTCCAGCACTCTCAGTAGTGCTTGGCTAAGTTCCTGCATGCTCTGCTTTTACTCCCAGCATTGTCTTTAAGCTGCTAAAATACAAGTTCTTCATGAGAGGGGAGAGTGTTTATATGTAATAAATTTGTCCGTGGTTTAAGTAGTTGGAAGAACACACGATGTAATGTGAACTTCAGAGCCCAGGGTGAAAAATCAATTGTATTGACCAAGTTCTTAATGTAGATGGAAACAGTGAGCACGAAGGAGTCTGTAAAGTCCACCCATCTATAGATTCTGTAGCAATCCACCATCCCTCCAAAGGGAAAACGGTCATGTAATATTTTGGCCTTAGTCCTGCACACACTCCTGAACATGAATCATGTCGTGCAGATGATTTTGTTTAAACCTTGGTGTTCTCTGAATGGAAGGATTGCATGCAGGAGCAGTGCAATGGTTTTGCAATTCAGATGTTACAAGTGAGAAAATACTGCTTAAGTTAAATTATGAGCAATAATTTATTCATGTTACAAGT